>NC_057814.1:246298739-246898739 GCF_018294505.1 Triticum aestivum
AGAGAAAGTGAGAGGGGCCAACAAGGTTTGTGTGTTGGATGCATGCGACAGAATTGAAGATTGTCGGCGAGAGAGAGAGAGCAGGAGTCCGCGAGAGGGGGAGGTCGCGTTTTATGCATCAAAGACTGATATAAACCATGTTTCGATATAAACTTGCATTCAAATATTTAAATTGGAGAACATGTTGTCTGCAATCCACACATGAACGAATATATGCGTATATCAAACAAGTTCATTAATTTGACTTTCAACATGTTCATGGAGTACTATAATACTGTACAACATGTTATTCGATTGAGGTGTTCAATTTTGGATTTAGTTCACTTTTTTGACCTGGTGAACGAGCTATTTCATTGAATCGAGATATTTCATTTTGGGTTTGATTCCCGTTTTTGAGTGGGTCAACTATTTGTCATATAGTAAATCGCTAGCAACGAGCATGTAAAAACACATTACTCCCGAGCATCATCTCTCCATCTAAAAAAGAAGTGGCAAGCTAATATTTCAAAATTTGATTTGAATCGACTTGGTAAGGTAGACGTGGATGCTCGTTCTCCCAAATTTTGAACGAACCGTTAAACATCCTCTGCTCGGTGGAATTCGCCCGAGCAAATAAATGGGAGATGCGAAATTACCGTCCTATGTGGGAGACGCATTAATTGGCCCGTTGTACATCGAGGGTAGGTTCGTAACTTCATCCAAGCGCGCCTTCTCCTCGGCCGAAATGACATGTGCCGAATAATTTATAAACCATGGTCGGCAAAACACGCTCTCCTCGCCCGAAATAGCTTGCGCCCACTATTTCAAAACACGCTCTCCTCGCCCGAAATCGCTCGCGCCCACTATATTTCAAAACACACCCTCCTCGCCCGAAATCGCTCCCGCCCACTATTTGGGGAGAAGCAAAGTTACTCTACTATCCCGGACCCTCAGTACACAGACCCAAGCCGAGAAGCCTAAAGGCAGGGGTAGAACTGTAACTCCCCCTCACATTTCAGACAAATGCGTCCGTAAAACATGGTTCCACTCCCCTCCCAATTCCCCCCTCCCATTCATACCTCGTGGGCGCCAAATCACCTTCTCCCCAGAAGCTCCCTTCTCCCGAGCCGCGAAACCTCAGCCCCTCCTCCATGGCGCCCCCACCGCACCAATTTCACAGCCGCCCTCCTCCCTAATGCCGGAGACGCTGTCCATTTGCCGTCGTGCACTAGGCCGTGTGCCTCTTACTCCATCCTGCTGGAGCTGCCTCGACGACGGCCGCGTGAACCGTACCGGAGCCGATTCACCCCCGCCATTGTTCGCAGCGCCGGAGCGGCTCCAACTTCGGATCCGTCCAGAGTCCCGGCGCTGCTTCGCCGTAGCTGTCGACCGTCGTGACATCGCTATTTCCCTGCCGCCAGTGGCCACCGCAACCGCGCCGGCCTCACCGACTCAGCAGCTGGACCTGCCTACTTCACCATGCTGCCAGATAGGTCGCACCCTCATCTCAAATCACTTTATTTAGGCGTCAGTTGTCTGAATTTTTATTCTGGGCCAATCGATTCCCAATGGGAAGCAACACCCCTCGAGGCGGCGGAGCTCCTAGGCTGCCGGTTGGCTGGTGTCTAACGTAAGGGTGCGGGGCTGCAAGTTCGCCACGGAATCAGCGCTTAGATGGCTATCTTAGAGTTGCGTGGGTTGAAGGTACTGCCGCCGCCGATCTGGATGAGGGGGAGTCTTTGTGGATTGGCCCGGGGGCGGCACAACCACGGCAGTGCGGTGGGGCGGGGAGCGGGGTTTTGGCCGGGGCCACGGACGGCGGAGGCAAGCTGCTCTGCCGTTGGTCGCTGGCTCTTCGGGGAAGATTCCTAACAGTGTCAGCCGGGAGGCACAAGACGGCCATCAAGCCATCCGGCATAGATCGGACAGTACCAAAATAAAATAAAATTGTGTGACCCCAATTTAGTCTTCAGTCAACAGACGTGTGACCACTCTCATACCTTGCTGTTGATCTCTTAGTGTATTTCTTCAGATCAAAGAGATGTGTCGTTCTTAACATTATGCATTATCTGCATCTTCAGCCACACCGTCTTCCGACTCACCGCAGCTGCTCCAACAAGGGAAGCATACACCAGAAGGGAGCTATAGTCCCCACTCAATAGTTCCCTGCATCGAATGCGCGTGCCTGACATGGACAGCCACAGCAACTGCAGGGCCATCGACAAGTCAGCACATGATGCTCAGTCCTATGGATGGCGGCCAGATAGGTTGTACCCTCATCTTACTTGTGTGCAACATTTATGGCTTTGTTATTCATCTAAGCATGGAACATAGATTATCACATTTCACTGTATATTCATGCTGGTCTCTTACGGGTCTTGTTCAGGAGTTAACGTTGTTCCATAGTTCAGCTAAGATACTTGTTCTTTAGGTAACGATGTTCCATAGTTATCATCCATCAGCCAATGCTATCCCACAGGCTGGTGATTATAGTATTATACCACTTCTATTATTACCTATGTTGTTCTTTAATACTTTTGTGTGCCATCTAGTTAATCTCGAGTACAAACGATACATATTCAGTAGCTTTCATCTGTGGTCTCCCTTTAGTTTTTGAGACCTATTGCTGCTAGTTAACCCAGTCCTACTATTTATGTCGTCTCCTACAGGCACTCATTACATAAATCTAACTACTAGTTGTCTTACATGCATGTCAGATATAATTGCACACACTGATATATCCACAAGAACCTCACGGAGCAATGTAAAGGCCAATAAACTTGATGTCAATGATACCCAATATGATGGAACATGTAAAGGCAGTTCTTTAGAAGACTTGCAGAAAGATGTTGAATCCTCTTCACCCCACAAGGTCCTTGCTCTAACTTGGCCCGTGATATGGGTATAACATGCATATAATGTCCTGGAGTGTATCTACTCTGTTGCAATGCCATGTGCTTAGCATGCTGATCATTCATGTAAATATGTCATGCCTTCCTGTTTTTCAGTACCTATTCCATTCATGATAACATGTTTTCAAATTCAAGTACTGTCATTCTACTCTATCGCAATGCCATCTGCTTAATTTGGACATCATGCTTCTGAATATCTTATGCATCGTTCTTCATCAGTATGTACTTCATCTGTCTACCATACCATGTTTTTTTACATTGAAGTGTTGTGCTAGTGCTCTGTTGCAATGCCATCTTAGTTTCCCAATCATACACGTGTATGTTGCCTTAGTTTTTTCTGTACGTATTCCGCTAGCATACAGTTTTACATTCAACTAGTTTTTTTTACTGTGTTGTCCTGTCGTATCCCTAGCTCTTACACCATACTCCCTCCGTCTGGATTACATGTTGCCAAAATGGATAAAAAAAGGATGTATCTAGAACTGAAATACGCCTAGACCCATCCATTTTTTCCAGATGGAGGGAATACATGTCAATATGTCATGCCTTTCTATTCTGCAGTACCTATTCCATCTCTCTGCTGTAGCATGTTTTATAATTGAAGCACCATTCTTCTATACAAGGCATGCAAGGGGAAGACGGCTATGTTAGAATCTGAAGGGTTACAAACCAGGTCTTTGCAAAAGATCCAAACTCCAGGAGATAATAAACCAACTCCAGTTTTTATAGATACTGCTCCAGCACAGAGAAAACCAACTCCTACTGATAATAAGCAGATTCCAGTGGCCAAAGAACTAGTCCGCTCCAGACCAGCAAAAATATGTCAACTCCATTCTAAGAAGTGTGTGCGTATCCTTGCATCATGAAATTTTATAGCATGCTGATAATATTTTCTACATGTTTCTTACCCATCTCTGTTTTAGAAAATAAGCTTAATAGATAGAAGAATTTCTGCACTGGTATCGTCTGTGAGGAAAGGTTCTTGCAGGAATTCTCTGTGCTCCAATGCAGATGTAAGTACCTATTGTATATCACTATATTTTTACATCAACATGCATTTTGTTAATCGGCGTGAATCCAACCTTTATCTGATCTCAATTTAGTTGTAGCAAAATGTATGATTAAAGGCGACAATGTTGATTTTTGTAAGGAAAACTGCCTGGTAGTTTTGCATCCTGAGCTGCATGAGTGTACTATCTCATATCAGTGGGTTTGATTACTTTGGTTCTGCAGTGGATTTTCAGTGTTTTTTTACTGTGTTGTCCTGTCGTATCCCTAGCTCTTACATCATACTCCCTCCGTCCGGATTACATGTCGCAGAAATGGATAAAACTGGATGTATCTAGAACTGAAATACGCCTAGACCCATCCATTTATTTCTGGATGGAGGGAATACATGTCAATAGTCATGCCTTTCTATTCTTCAGTACCTATTCCATCTCTTCTGTAGCATGTTTTATAATTGAAGCACCATTCTTCTATATAAGGCATGCAAGGGGAAGACGGCTATGTTAGAATCTGAAGGGTTACAAACCAGGTCTTTGCAAAAGATCCAAATGCCAGGAGATAATAAACCAACTCCATTTCTCATAGATACTGCTCCAACATAGAGAAACCCAACTCCCACTGATAATAAGCAGATTCCAGTGGCCAAAGAACTAGTCCGCTCCAGTCCAGCAAAGGAATGTCAACTCCATTCTAAGAAGCGTGTGCGTATCCTCGCATCATGAAATTTTATAGCATTCTGATCATATTTTCTACATGTTTCTTACCCATCTCTCTTTTAGAAAATAAGGTTAAATGATAGAAGACTTCCTTCATTGGGATTGTATTCGAGGAAAATATCTTGCGGGAATTCTCTGTGCTCCAATGCTGATGTAAGTACCTGTTGTATATCACTATATTTTTACATCAGCATGTATTTTGTTAATCGACGTGAATCCAACCTTTATCTGATCTAAAATTAGTTGTAGCAAAATGTTAAAGGTGCCAATGTTGATTTTTGTAAAGAAAACTACCTGGTAGTTTTGCATACTGAGCTGCATGAGTGTACTATCTCATATCATGCACATTACTGAATTGTAGTGCTGCTCTGGTTGCCCATTCATTCATTGTGTCAATGTTGCTTTCGTATTACCTTACCTGGCTGATGATAGCTGTGCCATATTGTGTTAATTTCGTGTTGGCTAGTTGCCCAAATGTTCGTTGTGCCAATGTTGCTTTCCTATTATCTAACTTGGCCAATGATAGCAATGCTAGTGTCTTAATTTGGTGCAGGCTGGTGAAGATAAGAAGACAAACTCTGAAAACAGCAAGGCAACCCCATTGTTTCTTTCCAATAAATCTAGGCCAGGTAATATGCCAATAACTCATGATTAATCTATTTGGTTCCCCTCCTAATTTATGTTATGATGCAGTGGTCGAGACACTCTCCACTATCAATAATACAAGCCTGCCAAAATCGCCATCTGCATCTGTTCAGTATCCTCCGTCTCGAATGCAACGGAAAAAATGTATGTTTGTGAACCAATTAATGGCTGAAGGAATGATGGAAATGGTGGAGGAATCAGAGGTGCAGAGTCGTGCGACACAACAACTGATCAATGTTTTCAGAGACAATGTAGCAAAGCAGCAAGAACTTGCCCACATGCTTATGGGCGTCATCCGTGTTGAGGTTGCAGATTGTGGCGTTGTAGATCGTTAGGTTCTGTTCATTTATTTGCACTAGCATCAATCTTTGATTGCCCAGTGGATGTAATTTCCTGTAATATATGCTGGATGTGCAACGTTTTTCCCTGTATGCCGTACCTTTGCTTGATTGGTTTTGGTCCTGTGCATAATTGCTCGTCGTAATGGGCTCAAATTATCTAATTTGGCCTAAAGACATGTACGAACTTTAGTGGGCCCATTAAGTTAATGGGCCGTTACCAGGCCGAAAGTTAATGGTCGGCCCTCTTAACTCCCGGGTCGTTAACAGGCTGACATCAAAGCGGGCAACAGGTGGGCCCAATTGATTTCACGGGCAGTTAATAGGTCGTTACTAAGTTCGGGCTACATATGGCCCAACTATACTGTGGGCCTTTAGTAGGCCGAAAGAGACAGCGGGCTTGTACTAGACCATGAAGAGCATGGGCCACTAAGAGGCCGAAAGTCAGGTCGTGTTGTAAATGGCCCAACTCTGTTGTGGGCCTTTAGCAGGCCGAAAGAGAAACCGGGCTGGTATTGGACCATGAAGGGCATGGGCCGTTAAAAGGCCCAAACTCAGGTCCAACTACAAATGGCCCAACTCATTTCTGGTCCGTTAACAGGCTGAAAGGCACACAGGGCCGGGAATTGGCCCAACACTTAACTGGGTCGCTAAAAGGCCAAAAGTCAGGCCCGACTACAAATGGCCCAACAGATATATGGGTCATCACCAGGCTGAAAGACACACCGGGCCAGAAATTGGCCCAACACTTAAATGGGTCGCTAAAAGGCCGAAACTCAGGTTCGACTACAAATGGCCCAACTGATTTATGGGCCGTCAACAGGCTGAAAGACACACCGGGCCAGAAATTAGCCCAACATTTAAATGGGTCACTAAAAGGCCGAAAGATGTACATCGTGAAAATTGGCCCATCCACTGAATGGGCCGTTAACAGGCCGAAATCTCATCGGGCCGATATTGAGCCCAAATATATAGCGGGCTGTTAACGGGCTCGAACTGACGATGGGCTGCAATGGTGTCAAATCTTTAACGGGCCGAATTGGCACATCTCGTATTGGCCGTGGGCTTAAATGGACCTGACACAAGTAGGCCTTATATGGGCCGCCCTGCTATTTTTTACTGGGCCGACCTTTTTCACCGGAATGGGCCACTATTGGGCCGCCATGTGTCGACCTATCATAGGCGCCTCCTGTCCAATCAGTGGATGACATCTGTCCCAATGGTGAGGCAACACGTGTTTCCTCCGGCCAATGATGATTTTACACATGGAAAATCCCCATTGGTCCGGGCTGTTAACGGGTTATCGGATCCAAAACCGGACCCGATAGCTTAACGACGTTCAGTTACGGTGGATGCCACGTGTCGGTCACCCTTGACGAAAGCACTTCTGTGACGCGCGATTTATCGTCATGGAAGTGGACACTTCCGTGATGATAATTTTGGTAATGTCATGGACTTCTACGACAGCACAGGTATGACTATCTTGATTCTGTCATAAAATCGTCATGGATGTACATGCATGACAAAAAACGCGACCTACTGTGACAAACACGTATCATCATGGAAGTGTATTTTTTTGTAGTGGAAGCTTCCATCTTCTTCTTCATCATCATGAGGTTCTTGTTCCATTGGAAAAAGTGCCCCAACACCCATGGTCAGAATATCTTGAGAAGAATCTTTTCACCTACATCACTTAGATCAACTTGCTCCCCATGGGAGCCATTAAATTCATCAAACACCACATCACAAGTTTCTACAACACATCCATTGGATTTGTTGTAGACTCTATAGGCGTGAGAGTTTGATCCATAGCCAACAAATATGCCCTCAATTGTTTTGGATTGAAATTTTCCTAACCGTTCCCTTTTGTTGAGGATGAAACATTTGCACCCAAAAACTCGAAAGTACTTGACATTTGGCTTGTTCCCAGTTAGGAGCTCATATGGTGTATTTTCCAATATTGTGCGGAGAAAGAGCCGGTTTGATGCATGGCATGCAGTGTTGACAGCCTCGGCCCAAAAACTATGTGGCGACTTGTATTCATCCAACATGGACCTTACCATCTCCACAAGTGTACGGTTCTTCCTTTCGGCCACACCATTTTGCTGAGGAGTGTATGGAGCTGAATATTGATGCTCAATCCCTTCATCACTAAGAAATTCTTCCAAGGTGTAGTTCTGGAACTCAGAGCCATTATCACTTCTTATTGCCAATATTTCTTTGTCAAACTTGCGTTGTGCTTGCTTCGCAAAATCGATGAAGGTGATCTTCATCTCGTCCTTGGACTTGAGGAAAAACACCCATGTATATCTTGAGTAATCATCAACAATGACAAGTCCATACTTTTTCCCACCAAGACTATCCCATGAAGGAGGCCCAAAAAGATCCACATGAAGAAGCTCCATAGGCCTTGAAGTAGACACAATATTCTTGGGTGGGTGCTTTGATTAATGTTGCTTCCCGGCTATACATGCACTACACACACGATCTTTCTCAAAAGAGACATTGGTTAGTCCAAGGATGTGATTACCCTTTAAGAGATATTGAAGATTTCTCATGCCGACATGGGCTAGCCGGCGATGCCATAGCCACCCCCTTGTCGGCCTTGGAATGTGCTCTCTTTCGAGAAATGAACCATGTAAATGTAACATCCCAAAATTCTAAATTTTGGAATGTTATATTAAATAAATAGTTTTGATTGATGATGTCTACTACACAACCTTCTTCTTGTAGACGTTGTTGTGCCTCCAAGTGCAGAGTTTTGTAGGACAGTAGCAAATTTCCCTCAAGTGGATGACCTAAGGTTTATCAATCCGTGTGAGGTGTAGGATGAAGATGGTCTCTCTCAAGCAACCCTCCAACCAAATAACAAAGAGTCTCTTGTGTCCCCAACACACCCAATACAATGTTAAATTGTATAGGTGCACTAGTTCGGCGAAGAGATGGTGATACAAGTGCAATATGGATGGTAGATATAGGTTTTTGTAATCTGAAAATATAAAAACAGCAAGGTAACTAATGATAAAAGTGAGCGTAAACGATATTGCAATGCTAGGAAATAAGGCCTAGGGTTCATACTTTCACTAGTGCAAGTTCTCTCAACAATAATAACATAATTGGATCATATAACTATCCCTCAACATGCAACAAAGAGTCACTCCAAAGTCGCTAATAGCGGAGAACAAACGAAGAGATTATGGTAGGGTACGAAACCACCTCAAAGTTATTCTTTCTGATCGATCTATTCAAGAGTTCGTAGTAAAATAACACGTAGCTATTCTTTCTGTTCGATCATAGAGTTTGTACTATAATAAGACCTTAAGACACAAATCAACCAAAACCCTAATGTCACCTAGATACACCAATGTCACCTCAAGTATCCGTGGGTATGATTATACGATATGCATCACACAATCTCAGATTCATTTATTCAACCAACACAAAGAACTTCAAAGAGTGCCCCAAAGTTTCTACCGAAGAGTCAAGACGAAAACGTGTGCCAACCCCTATGCATAAGTTCACAAGGTCACTGAACCCGCAAGTTGATCACCAAAACATACATCAAGTAGATCACGTGAATATCCCATTGTCACCACAGATAAGCACATGCAAGACATACATCAAGTGTTCTCAAATCCTTAAAGACTCACTCCGATTAGATAACTTCAAAGGGAAAACTCAATCCATTACAAGAGAGTAGAGGGGGAGAAACATCATAAGATCCAACTATAATAGCAAAGCTCGCGATACATCAAGATCGTGCCAAATCAAGAACAAGAGAGAGAGAGAGATCAAACACATAACTACTGGTACATACCCTCAGCCCCGAGGGTGAACTATTCCCTCCTCGTCATGGAGAGCGTCGGGATGATGAAGATGGCCACCGGTGAGGGATCCCCCTCTGATAGGGTGCCGGAACAGGGTCCCGATTGGTTTTTGGTGGCTACAGAGGCTTGGGCCGGCGGAACTCCCGATCTAGGTTATTTTATGGAGGTTTCTGTATTTATAGTAATTTTTGGCGTAGGTCTCACGTCAGGGGTGTCTCCGAGTCGTCCACGAGATAGGGGGCGCGCCCAGGGGGGTAGGGCACGCCCCCCACCCTCGTGGTCGGCCCGGGACTCTTCTGGCCCAACTCTTTCACTCCGGGGGCTTCTTTTGGTCCATAAGAAATCATCAAAAATTGGCACGTCAATTGGACTCCGTTTGGTATTCCTTTTCTGTAAAACTCAAAAACAAGGAAAAAAACAGAAACTAGCACTGGGCTCTAGGTTAATAGGTTAGTCCCAAAAATCATATAAAATAGCATATAAATGCATATAAAACATCCTAGATGGATAATATAATAGCATGGAACAATAAAAAATTATAGATACGTTGGAGACGTATCAGCATCCCCAAGCTTAATTCCTTCTCGTCCTCGAGTAGGTAAATGATAAAAACAGACTTTTGATGTGGAATGCTACCTAACATATTTTTCAATGTAATTCTCTTTATCATGGCATGAAGATTCAGATCCATAAGATTCAACACAAAAGCTTAATATTGACATAAAAATAATAATATTTCAAGCATACTAATAAAGCAATCATGTCTTCTCAAAATAACATGGCCAAAGAAAGTTATCCCTACAAAATCATATAGTCTGGCTATGCTCTATCTTCATCACACAAAATATTAAAATCATGCACAACCCCGATGACAAGCCAAGCAATTGTTTCATACTTTTGATGTTCTCAAACTTTTTCAATCTTCACGCAATACATGAGCGTGAGCCATGGACATAGCACTATAGGTGGAATAGAATGGTGGTTGTGGAGAAGACAAAAAGGAGAAGATAGTCTCACATCAACTAGGCGTATCAACGGGCTATGGAGATGCCCATCAATAGATATCAATGTGAGTGAGTAGGGATTGCCATGCAATGGATGCACTAGAGCTATAAGTGTATGAAATCTCAACAAAAGAAACTAAGTGGGTGTGCATCCAACCTGCTTGCTCACGAAGACCTAGGGCATTTGAGTAAGCCCATCATTGGAATATACAAGACAAGTTCTATAATGTAAAATTCCCACTAGTATAAAAGTGAAAACATAGAAGACTCTCTATCATGAAGATCACGGTGCTACTTTGAAGCACAAGTGTGGTAAAAGGATAGTAGCATTGCCCCTTCTCTCTTTTTCTCTCATTTTTTTGTTTTTTTTTTGCTTTTTTGGCCTTCTCCCCTTTTTTATGGCCTTTTTCTCTTTTTTTCGTCCGGAGTCATCCGGACTTGTGGGGGAATCATAGTCTCCGTCATCCTTTCCTCACATGGGACAATGCTCTAATAATGATGACCATCACACTTTTGTTTACTTCCAACTCAAGAATTACAACTCGATACTTAGAACAAAATATGACTCTATATGAATGCCTCCGGCGGTGTACCGGTATGTGCAATGAATCAAGAGTGATATGTATGAAAATCATGAACGGTGGCTTTGCCACAAATACGATGTCAACTACATGATCATGCAAAGCAATAGGACAATGGTGGCTATGGAAATGCCATAATAGGTAGGTATGGTGGCTGTTTTGAGGAAGGTATATGGTAGGTGTATGATACCGGCAAAAGGTGCGCGGTATTAGAGAGGCTAGCAATGGTGGAAGGGTGAGAGTGCCTATAATCCATGGACTCAACATTAGTCATAAAGAACTCACATACTTATTGCAAAAATCTATTAGTTATCAAAACGAAGTACTACGCGCATATTCCTAGGGGGATAGATTGGTAGGAAAATACCATCGCTCGTCCCCGACCGCCACTCATAAGGAGGAGAATCAATAAATAAATCATGCTCCGACTTCATCACATAACGGTTCACCATACGTGCATGCTACGGGAATCACAAAATTTAACACAATTATCTCTCAAATTCACAACTAATCAACTAGCATGACTCTAATATCACCATGTTCATATCTCAAAACAATCATGGGGAATCAAACTTCTCATAGTATTCAATGCACTTTATATGGAAGTTTTTATTATATCCCTCTTGGATGCCCATCATATTAGGACTACATTCATAACCAAAGCAAATTACCATGCTATTCTAAAGACTCTCAAAATAATATAAGTGAAGCATGAGAGTTCATCTATTTCTACAAAATAAAACTACCGTCATGCTCTAAAAAGATGTAAGTGAAGCACTAGAGCAAACGACAAACTACTCCGAAAGATATAAGTGAAGATCAATGAGTAGTCGAATAATCATGCAACTATGTGAAGACTCTCTAACATTTGAGAATTCTAGATCTTGGTATTTTATTCAAACAGCAAACAAAACAAAACAAAATAAAATGACGCTCCAAGCAAAACACATATCATGTGGTGAATAAAAATATAGCTCCAAGTAAAGTTACCGATGAACGAAGACGAAAGAGGGGATGCCATCCGGGGCATCCCCAAGCATAGGCTCTTGGTTGTCCTTGAATATTACCTTGGGGTGCCTTGGGCATCCCCAAGCTTAGGATCTTGCCACTCCTTATTCCATAGTCCATCGAATCTTTACCCAAAACTTGAAAACTTCACAACACAAAACTCAACAGAAAACTCGTAAGCTCCGTTAGTATAAGAAAATAAATCACCACTTAGGTACTGTTGTGAACTCATTCTAAATTCCTATTGGTGTAATATCTACTGTATTCCAACTTCTCTATGGTTCATACCCTCCGATACTACTCATAGATTCATCAAAATAAGCAAACAACACATAGAAAACAGAATCTGTCAAAAACATAACAGTCTGTAGTTATCTGATTTGTTCGAATACTTCTGGAACTCCAAAAGTTCTGAAAAACAAGAACAACCTGGATAATTTGTATATTGATCTAGTTCAAAAAGAATTAGAATTTTATCACGTTCTGGTGAACTTTAACAATTATTTCCGTGAGCACAAAGTTACTGTCTTTTTCAGCAAGATCAAACAACTATCACCCAAGAAGATCCTATTGGTTCTACTTGGCACAAACACTACCTAAAACATACCACATCTAACCAGAGGCTATATAGATTATTTATTACTAAACAGGAGCAAAAAGCAAAGAACAAAAATAAAATTGGGTTGCCTCCCAACAAGCGCTAACATTTAACGCCCCTAGCTCGGCATGAAGATTTCAATGATGCTCACATAAAAGATAAGAATTGTAACATAAAGAGAGAATCATGAAGAATATGACTAGCACATTTAATTCTAACCCACTTCCTATGCATAGGGATTTTGTGAGCAAACAACTTATGAGAACAATAATCAACTAGCATAGGAAGGAAAAACAAGCATAACTTTAAAACTTTAAGCACATAGAGAGGAAACTTGATAATATTGCAATTCCTACAAGCATATGTTCCTCCCTCATAATAATTTTCAGTAGCATCATGAATGAATTCAACAATATAACCATCACATAAAGCATTCTTTTCATGATCTACAAGCATAGAATTTTTATTACTCTCCGCATAAGCAAAATTATTCTCATTCGGAATAGTAGTGGGAGCAAACTCAACAAAATAACTATCATGTGAGGCATAATCCAATTGAAAATTAAAATCATGATGACAAGTTTCATGGTTATAATTATTCTTAATAGCATACAAGTCATCACAATAATCATCATAGGTAGCAACTTTATTCTCATAATCAATTGGAACCTCTTCCGAAATAGTGGATTCATCACTAAATAAAGTCATGACCTCTCCAAATCCACTTTCCTAATTATCACAATAATATTCAACATCCTCCAAAATAGTGGGATCATTACTTCCTAAAGTTGACACTCTTCCAAACCCACTTTCATCAATATAATCATCATAAATAGGAGGCATGCTATCATCATAATAAATTTGGTCATCAAAACTTGGGGGACAAAACATATCATCTTCATCAAACATAGCATACCCAAGCTTGTGGCTTTGCATATCATTAGCATCATGGGTATTCAAAGAATTCATACTAACAACATTGCAATCATGCTCATCATTAACATATTTTATGCCAAGCATTCTATGTAATTCTTCTTCTAGTACTTGAGCACAATTTTCCTTTCCATCATTTTCACGAAAGACATTAAAAAGATGAAGCATATGAGGCACCCTCAATTCCATTTTTGTAGTTTTATTTTATAAACTAAACTAGTGATAAAACAAGAAACTAAAATATTCGACTGCAAGATCTAAAGATATACCTTCAAGCACTCACCTCCCCGGCAACTGCGCCAGAAATTGCTTGATGTCTACTACACAACCTTCTTCTTATAGACGTTGTTGCGCCTCTAAGTGTAGAGGTTTGTAGGACAGTAGCAAATTTCCCTCAAGTGGATGACCTAATGTTTATCAATCCGTGTGAGGCGTAGGATGAAGATGTTCTCTCTCAAGCAACCCTGCAACCAAATAACAAAGAGTCTCTTGTGTCCCCAACACACCCAATACAATGGTAAATTGTATAGGTGCACTAGTTCGGCGAAGAGATGGTGATACAAGTGCAATATGGATGGTAGATATAGGTTTTTGTAATCTGAAAATATAAAAACAGCAAGGTAACTAATGATAAAAGTGAGCGTAAACGGTATTGCAATGCTAGGAAACAAGGCCTAGGGTTCATACTTTCACTAGTGCAAGTTCTCTCAACAATAATAACATAATTGGATCATATAACTATCCCTCAACATGCAACAAAGAGGCACTCCAAAGTCGCTAATAGCGAAGAACAAACGAAGAGATTATGGTAGGGTACGAAACCACCTCAAAGTTATTCTTTCTGATCGATCTATTCAAGAGTCCGTAGTAAAATAACACGTAGCTATTATTTCCGTTCGATCTATCATAGAGTTCATACTAGAGTAACACCTTAAGACACAAATCTACCAAAACCCTAATGTCACCTAGATACTCCAATGTCACCTCAAGTATCCGTGGGTATGATTATACGATATGCATCACGCAATCTCAGATTCATCTATTCAACCAACACAAAGAACTTCAAAGAGTGCCCCAAAGTTTCTACCGAAGAGTCAAGACGAAAACGTGTGCCAACCCCTATGCATCACAAGGTCACTGAACCCACAAGTTGATCACCAAAACATACATCAAGTAGATCACGTGAATATCCCATTGTCACCACAGATAAGCACATGCAAGACATACATCAAGTGTTCTCAAATCCTTAAAGACTCAATCCGATAAGATAACTTCAAAGGGAAAACTCAATCCATTACAAGAGAGTAGAGGGGGAGAAACATCATAAGATCCAACTATAATAGCAAAGCTCGCGATACATCAAGATTGTGCCAAATCAAGAACACGAGAGAGAGAGAGAGAGAGATCAAACACATAGCTACTGGTACATACCCTCAGCCCCGAGGGTGAACTACTCCCTCCTCGTCATGGAGAGCGCCGGGATGATGAAGATGGCCACCGGTGAGGGATCATCCCTCCAGCAGGGTGCCGGAACAGGGCCCCGATTGGTTTTTGGTGGCTACAGAGGCTTGCGGCGACGGAACTCCCGATCTAGGTTATTTTCTGGAGGTTTCTGTATTTATAGGAATTTTTGGCGTAGATCTCACGTCATGGGGGTCTCCGAGTCATCCACGAGATAGGGGGCGCGCCCAGGGGGGTATGGTGCGCCCCCACCCTCGTGGACGGCCCGAGACTCTTCTGGCCCAACTCTTTCACTCCGGGGGCTTCTTTTGGTCCATAAAAAATCATCAAAAATTGGCACGTCAATTGGACTCCGTTTGGTATTCCTTTTCTGTAAAACTCAAAAACAAGGAAAAAACAAAAACTGGCACTTGGCTCTAGGTTAATAGGTTAGTCCCAAAACTCATATAAAATAGCATATAAATGCATATAAAACATACTAGATGGATAATATAATAGCATGGAACAATCAAAAATTATAGATACGTTGGAGACGTATCAATTGATTGTTTGATTGTGGTGTGGTTGCTTGTGTGAAATTGAGTGAAACTTGAAACTTTTTGAAAGTGAAATAAGAGGGAATAAAGGGACTTTCCCAAACTTTCATCTTGCATTTATGAACTCCATGAATTCAAATTCATTTCATCACAAAACCCTGGAGTGAAGATAATATGACTTCTTCCATTTAATTAAATGAAAAAGGGTTTTGAAAAGATTTGAATTCCATTTGGAAATATTTCAAATTCATAAACTTTAAGCAACTCAATGATTTTCATGAGAGAAGATAAAATGACTTCTTCAAATGCTATGGAATATGAGTTGGAAGTTTCAAAGAAATCAAAATTTAAAGTCCCTTTTGAAATTATTTTCAATTTGGAGTTATTTGGTTTTATTCAAATTATTTTCTCCAAAATAAAATATATGGAAAATAGGGTAAAATGATTCCCTACAATAGAAAAATGGAGAGAAATATATTTGAAATCATTTTGATATTTAAATCATTTTATTTGGTTTTTTAATGAGCTAGTAGCACTCTTTGCTTTATTTAAATTTTTGTAGAATATATTTGACGCTGAAAAAATGTTCATGTTGTAGAAAATCTTTTTCTGAAAACCTTGATATATAATATGCCTATGTTAAAATTTATTTTATAGGGTTTTATTTTATTTTATTTTTGTCTGTAAAATTATTTCTTTAAAAAAACATCTTCTCGGACCGACTAGGCTGAAGCCCAGCCGGCCCAGCACCGCGCCGCCTCGCCCGTCGTCCCCGACCGAGACTCCTCCCGAAGTCCGGCACCGCCACGGCCTCGGCGCCCCCTCGCCCAATCCGCCGTCCGCCCCTCCCCTTTAAATAGCGGAGCCCCGAGCCCCCTACTCATCTCGCCGCGCCGCAAGCCGCCGCCGCCCGCTAGTCACCGCCGCTGCCGAGCCTCGCCGCCGCCACCGCTACCCGTGTCGCTGCCCCGCGCCACTAGCCGCCGCCGACGCCGCCTCGCCATTGCCACGCACCACCCCGCCGTCGCCCGCACTCGCCGGAGCCCACCGCCATCGGTTTTTCCCACCCGAACCGCCGAACCGGTAATAAACCGCCCCGGTCCGGTTTATTTTTTAGGGTTTTCTTCGGTTTTTCTTTTAAAGCCGGTTTTATTATTTAGTTTAGTTATTTAGTGGACGTTCGCTAGTTTAGGTTATGTAGCGAACGGTTTTCATCTTATAAGCTTCCGCAGCGAACGTTCGTTCGTTAGATTTTTCTTTTTCTGTTTTAATTTCGGCGAGGGACCTAGATGCAATTAGTTTATTTTCAGATTAGCCCCTGATCTTCAAACCCTCACAACTTTTTGCCCGTTTATCCAAATCCAACGAAACCATGGCCCACTTCTTTTATATGATCCCCTCTATGCAGTAAAACAACTTAAACATATTTTTGAAATTTTAAAATTTGGTTTTAAACAGAATTGAATTCAAACTTCTTTTGTTCATAACTCGAGGTTTATAAATCTGATTTAACTGATTCTTTTTGCTAATTCAAGCTCTTGACCTAAACTTTCTGATAAGACCAAATTCACCCAATTTTGGTACTGTTAGAAATTGATTTCTATTGCAAGAGTTAATTGCTTGTTTTCGAAGTTTCCCGAGATCTTTTAAACGATTCTTTTGCATGATTGCTTATGTGTGGTTACTATTGCTTGCTTACGATAGATTGAACGGAGTGTGATGAGTAGAACTATCAGGAGTTACGAGTGCGAATCATCTTCATCAACAGTACAAGGCAAGTTCACACTTTGATCATATCCCTTTGTTACCCAGTTTTTATGCATTAGTTTCAATCCTCAAACACTGCATGGTTAGGATTTGGTAACATGTGGGTATTGGGAAGTAGTTCATGAGGTAGGAACCTATTATCCTATATTCAAACCTTGGGCGTTACTACGTTATGCTTATACCGCTACGCCATGCTCGTAGACGTGGATTGGTTTGAGAGAATTCATGAAAGATGTGAGATTTATATTTAACTAAGGAATACTTAAGGTGGCTACTTTAATACACATCTGCGTGGATTGGTTGGGGCACCCTGCGAATACCAGTGGCTTGCCCGGGCACCTGGGGAATCCAGTGTTGTCCTAGGAGATCCCGGGGTATCCGTGTGATCATCCTATTGGAATGCCACCCAGGCTCAAAGGGATCATAAGATTATTCATGCTAGAAACTTCCGTGTGCAGCCACAAGCCATTATGGGCTCTGGCATAGTTGAGTAAGTTGTGGGAATCCTTTCCATGATGGGCTAGCAGATGTAGGGGATTGTAGGTGTACCGGCCTATCTATCGGTTAAGGGGACCTCTTCGGAAAGACTGTGTCTCGGTCATCCGTTTCTCAAACACTATGTAGTGCGAGAAATACAACGGAGGACATCGAGTCTTGTGGGGAAAAGTGCGCAAACCTCCGAGAGTGTACAAACTAATCATGGTTAGCCGTGTCCCCGGTTATGGACATCTTGAGTATCTGGTACTTGAATTATTGATTTGATCTCATCACTCTATTTAATGAAATTGTTGGGTTATTAATGATTTGGGATTGAGTTGGGGTTAGCTTCTCAATAACGACATAAATTTTGGTAGTGAATTAAATTATATTCCTTTGTTGTAGGAAAAAATTAGCTTTATGCAAAATTAAACGTTCAGCCTCCACCAGCCAAATATGCATGTAGTGATAGCCATTATTCAGCATTGCTCTACGGTGTGAATTTGCCAGTACATTCAATGTACAGACCTATATGGCAGCAACGTCTCATGTTGCAGGAAGCTTACGACGAGTAAGTGATACGTTAGGGTTACGATGTCTACACTCAACTTTGTCGTTGGTGTTGATGGTAATCCACAACCTTGTTGTTACTTCCGCTATATGGATTGAGGTAATAGTATTTACGTTACTTTATACATGTGACTTACCTCTGTTATAAATCCTCGAGTATTGTGTGTGTTAGCAAACCGATCCAGGGATGACACTTAAGCACAGAGACTTGATCCATTCGGGTCGGGTCGCTATAAGATGGTATCAGAGCACATGTTGACTGTAGGACATGCCCCCTAGAAATTGGCAAGCCCATAGAAAAGATTTTCTCTAAAACTTTATTTTCAAAAAGATCTTTTACCTCTCTTCTTTTCTGAGCTTTATCAAATATTCCCTTTTAGTTAGACTATACCCCTTTTGACCACACGAAGATTCGACTGATGAGACCACTCCAAGAAGTACAAGTATCGGACAACCGAGGACCACTTCAGAATAAAGAGGATTTTACCGTGCATTATAATAATGGAAACTACCCCGGTTGAAGACTCCGAAGACTAGGAGAATTTGAAGGCTCTGAAGAATTTCCAGATTGGTATGATCTAGAAGGCTACCCTGATAGAACTTGTCAGACTATTGAAGCTGTCAATACCTGAGATCAAGGTGTGTCGGAGAAAGACCTGAACATGGAGCGATTAAAACTCAAAGTTTTTGTCAAGAAAACCCTAAGGCAGGAGATATCAATTATGGAATGATAGCTCATGGCAATGACAAGGGCAGAAACACGGCTATCCATGATGTTATCGCCCGCTTATGCTATTGTCATCATCTGAGTTACGCATGCATTTCTTCGGAAGAATTGGATGACAAAAGGGCTAATGGAGCACCTATCAGCAAAAGACGAAGATTTAACCTTAGCTGGTGTATCACCAGGATCTGAAGTATTACATTAAGAATTTTTGGAAGGACCCTCAGGAAGCCGTATTTGACAAGGAAGCATTTCGTAAAGAACTCAGGACCCAGAAGCTGAAAGTAGCCAAGCTGGAGGAGTAAAACCTCGAGATACTGGAGATACGATAGGAAATGAAGGACAGTAGGACCATGGTTCATGCCAAGGATGTTAAAACCCAGAAGTCGGAACGCAGGTCCAGAATATTAAAGGACGTCACGAGAGACTTCACGTCAACAGAGATGATCTGGCAAAAGAACTTGAGAAGGACAAGCACGATCGAAAGAAACCATCGAAGACATGAACAAGGCTTAAAGAGTTTGGCGACTTTGAAGATTTATTGACCTTTAGAAGACGAAACCCCTGTTAAATACCTACGTTAGATGCGACGATTGTGAGCTATCATTTGTTTGATGTTTTCCCGATAGCCACAAAATAAAAATCTGTCTTTTCAAAAACTATTGTTTATATTGTGTGTATCCCTCTCTATCTCTCTTATCTCACCCCAAAACCCTTGGACCCAATAGAGGATGAATGGAGATGAACTCATATTTTCTGGACCGATGAGTCAATTGGAGACGGAATGATGGATTCAGAACATGGAGGATCACATGAAGAATAACGCTATAGATGGAAAGGATATGACCTAGCATGCTCTTCAGTGCTTTGAAAGAGGTGCCGCTACTTGGTGGAGGATGTACCAAACCATCAATGGATGGCAAGGAGTAACCACTTGGGAAGAATTTAAGTTGACTCTGCTAAAGTATCGTCTTGTGTCCCCGAGTTTGAAGCCTTATGGAAATGATATGACGAAACCTTGTGCATGCAAGCTCTGTGGAGAAATAGGACACAACCATAACAAACACAAGGATGAATGCCCTCATTGTGAAGAAAGTCACCCAGATGAAGAATGCCCAACTAGGTAGATTACTTGTTTCTTGTGTGAAGGGACTACCCACTACCCTGCTCAGTGTCACATTTACCCCATGGTACAAAGAACCATCCACCAGAAGAAATAAAAAAATGAAAGGAACCCTCATGGAAATTTTAGAAGAACCGGTGATGAAGGAAGATGTCGAGGACACACACAAAGGAAACATAATTAAAGCCCGCACCAAGTCATGCTATTAGTGTGGAGAAGAAGGACACATCTCCCAAATTTGTCTGAATGGGAACCTAGTAGAATTCCCGACAGAGGAAGTAGAGTATGACCCACAGGAAATAGAAGCCCTGATTGGCATGGAAAAGTCCAAGAAGAGAAATAGATTGGATTCCAGGAAAGACCTGGGTCATATCACCTGTTTCAGGTGCAAAGAGTCAGGGTACTACTTTAGCGGTTGCCCAAAAAGGAAGCCGATGACCCAAGGAGGCTTTGAAATCACAAGGAAACCTCGAGACTTGACAGAAGTAATATGTTTTCATTGTAATGAAGCAGGGCACCTTGCCAGAGATTGTCCCAATGGGATATTCGTGTTAAATAGTTGAGCCTGTGAGAAATATAGTAGTAGTAGTGGGAACAATTCTTTATATTGAGGTGTTGAGTTGAGGCATGTAATGGAAATGCAGGAGATTGTTATAATTTAAGAATCAATAAAGCTAGCATCGTTGGTACTGATTTGGATTGTATGAGTTGTTACTCTATGAAGAAAGATTTTGACCATTTTCGAGGATATGAGAAATATGGTCTATGGATGAATTTGTGCATTTCAAGGGTGGTAGTACCCTGTGAGGACCCTTGACCCGTGGAAAAGATAATGATATTCCACGGAGTGGACTTCGGACAATATAAGTACGAGTTTTATCTCGATATGTGGGATACCCCAAGGTATGAAGGGATGAAGTACTATTGGATATAAAGGAGATATAAGGTTGGTAATATGGAGCAATTGTGACTCCATGATGAGTCTGAGTAACCACGTCTTAGTTTGGTACAAATAGAAGGAAGGGAGACAGTACAATTGGATGGATTTAAGAATGCTAGGAAGCTGGATGTTGGAATAATGATCAGTTGCCCCCGATAATGAGTTCAAGGTTTACAAGTGATGAGATGGGCCATAACCCACAGGCTCCAGGACCTTCCAAGAAGCAAGCACACTCTTGCTGAAGGAAAAACCCTGGAAGAAGATACGACTTTATCAACAGACGATCTTATAGGAGTTTACGCAAAACCTGAGAGTTGTGAAGAAACGATAGATGTTGGTTTGGCTTGTAGGATCAATGGATTTATCCGAACTTAGTTCGTCGACAATAGAAATTCTGCAATGCTTGTGAGGATGATCGAGTGTTAGAATGTGAGATTCGCTAAACTATATACAAGGTAATGATTTGGGTGCGGGATGGATTGATCACCATACCGACTTACTATTATTATTCGCCTTGCTATATGGGATGGTAAATCTAAGTGACTTACCAATAGTAGAGTGACGATGATCAAAACCTTGTTTAAACCTTAGAATGGTATGACGATATTTTCCCTTGTACAAGGCAGTTGTTGCCAACCGTAGGTCATACGGTGAGGTTCAAACCAAACCCATTTCTTGCAGGGACCCAATCAAATTGTTTGTTGACCACCATGAGATATTGATATTTGTTTAGTATTGGCGCCAGACCTGTCAGCTAAGAAGAACCAGCCTCGGAAGAACCTTACCAAGATGAAAGGACACAAGAGTTGAGAAAAAAAGGGTTATGCCACTACCGAAAGAGTCAGAGTAGGAACTTCCCCGAGAATCTGAGAAGACTGACACTGTCAAGAATAAGGATGGAGTATATGAGTATTGATGGAACCGTAACCATGCTTCTAAGGGTGGTAGCACCCCAGACCCTCTGCGACGATCGATGGATTTTGAGGAGACCCCCGAACCTAACCTATTTCTTGCTAGCCTCTTCGAATCTCAAGGACGAGATTCATTTTAACAGTGGTAGGTTTGTAACATCCCAAAATTCTAAATTTTGGAATGTTATATTAAATACATAGTTTTTATTGATTGTTTGATTGTGGTGTGGTTGCTTGTGTGAAATTGAGTGAAATTTGAAACTTTTTGAAAGTTAAATGAGAGGGAATAAAAGGACTTTCCCAAACTTTCATCTTGCATTTATGAACTCCGTGAATTCAAATACATTTCATCACAAAACCCTAGAATGAAGATAATATGACTTCTTCCATTTAATTAAATGAAAAAGGCTTTTGAAAAGATTTGAATTCCATTTGGAAATATTTCAAATTCAGAAACTTTAAGCAACTCAATGATTTTCATGAGGGAATATAAAAGGACTTCTTCAAATGCTATGAAATATGAGTTGGAAGTTTCAAAGAAATCAAAATTTAAAGTCCCTTTTGAAATAATTTCAATTTGGAGTTATTTGGTTTTATTCAAATTATTTTTCTCCAAAAATAAAATATATGGAAAATAGGGTAAAATGATTCCCTACAATAGAAAATTGGAGAGAAATACATTTGAAATAATTTTGGTATTTAAAATGTTTTATTTGGTTTTTTTAATGAGCCAGTAGCACTCTTTGCTTTATTTACATTTTTGTAGAATTTATTTGACGCTGAAAAAATGTTCGTGTTGTAGAAAATCTTTTTCTGAAAATTTTGATATATAATATGCCTATGTTAAATTTTATTTTATACGATTTTATTTTATTTTTGTTGTCTGTAAAATTATTTCTTAAAAAAACATCTTCTCGGACCGACTGGGCCGAAGCCCAGCCGGCCCACCACCGCGCCCTCACGCCCGTCATCCCCACCGGGACTCCTCCCGAAGTCCGGCGCCGGCACGGCCTCGGTGCCCCCTTTAAATAGCGGAGCCCCGGGCCACCTCTTCCTCCTCCTCATCTCGCCGCGCCGCAAGCCGCCGCCGACACCGCCTCACCGCGCCGCCTCGCCGTTGTCCCGCACCACCCCACCGTCGCCCGCACTCATCGGAGCCCGCCGTTGTCGGTTTTTCCCACCCGAACCGCCTGGTTCGATTTTTTAGGTTTTTCTTTTAAAGTCGGTTTTATTATTTAGTTTAGTTATTTATTGGACGTTCGCTAGTTTAGGTTCTGTAGCGAACGGTTTTCGTCTTATAAGCTTTTGCAGCGAACGTTCGTTCGTTAGATTTTTCTTTTTCTATTTTAATTTCGGCCAGGGACCTAGATGCAATTAGTTTATTTTCAGATTAGCCCCTGATCTTCAAACCCTCACAACTTTTTACCCGTTTATCCAAATCCAACGAAACCAACGCCCACTTCTTTGTTATGATCCCCTGTATGCAGAAAAACAACTTAAACATATTTTTGAAAGTTTAAAATTTGGTTTTAGATAGATTTGAATTCAAACTTCTTTTGTTCATAACTCGAGTTTTATAACTCTGATTTAACTGATTCTTTTTGCTAATTGAAGCTCTTGACCTAAACTTTCTGATAAGTCCAATTCACCCAATTTTGGTACTCTTAGAAATTTTTTTATGTTGCAAGAGTTAATTGCTTGTTTTCAAAGTTTTCCGTCATCTTTTCTTCGATTCTTTTGCATGATTGTTTATGTGTGGTTACTATTGCTTGCTTACGATAGATAGAACGGAGTGTGACGAGTAGAACTATCAGCAGTTACGAGTGTGAATCATCTTCAGCAATAGTACGAGGCAAGTTCACACTTTGATCATATCCCTTTATTGCCCAGTTTTTATGCATTAGTTTCAATCCTCTAACACTGCATGGTTAGGATATGGTAACATGTGGGTATTGGGAAGTAGTTCATGAGGTAGGAACCTATTATCCTATATTCAAACCTTGGGTGTTACTACGTTATGCTTATACCACTATGCTATGCTCGTAGACGTGGATTGGTTTGAGAGAATTCATGAAAGATGTTAGAGTTATATTTAACTAAGGGAAACGTAAGGTGGCTACTTTAATACACATCTGCGTGGATTGGTTGGGGCACCCTGGGGATACCAGTGGCTTGCTCGGGCACCTGGGGAATCCAATGTTGTCCTAGGTGATCCCGGGGTATCCATGTGATCATCCTATTGGAATGCCACCCAGGCTCAAAGGGATCATAAGATTATTCATGCTAAAAACTTCCGTGTGCAGCCACAAGCCATTATGGGCTCAGGCATAGTTGAGTAAGTTGTGGGAATCCTTTCTATGATGGGCTAGCAGATGTAGGGGATTGTAGGTGTACCGGCCTATCTATCGGTTAAGGGGACCTCTTCGGAAAGACTGTGTCTCGGTCATCCGTTTCTCAAACACCATGCAGTGCGAGAAATACAACGGAGGAGATCGAGTCTTGTGGGGAGAAGTGCGCAAACCTCTGCAGAGTGTACAAACTAATCATGGTTAGCCGTGTCCCCGGTTATGGACATCTTGAGTATCTGGTACTTGAATTATTGATTTGATCTCATCACTCTATTTAATGAAATTGTTGGGTTATTAATGATTTGGAATTGAGTTGGGGTTACCTTCTCAATACGGCATAAATTTTGGTAGTGAATAAAATTATATTCCTTTGTTGTAGGAAAAAAATAGCTTTATGCAAAATTAAACTTTGAGCCTCCACCAGCCAAATATGCATGTAGTGATAGCAATTATTCAGCATTGCTCTATGGTGTGAATTTGCCAGTACATTCAATGTACAGACCTATATGGCTGCAACGTCTCATGTTGCAGGAAGCTTACGACGAGTAAGTGATACGTTAGGGTTACGATGTCTACACTCAACTTTGTCGTTGGTGTTGATGGGAATCCACAACCTTGTTGTTACTTCCGCTATATGGATTGAGGTAATAGTATTTATGTTACTTTATACATGTGATTTACCTCTGTTATAAATCCTTGAGTACTGTGTGTGTCAGCAAACCGATCCAGGGATGACACTTAAGCACAGAGACTTGATCCATTCGGGTCGGGTCGCTACAGTAAAGGTTGCCATCCAACTCTCCAACAAAGGCCACTTTGAGAGTATCTCTCTTAAAGAATTTCACATCCATTAGTCCAAAAGTGTATCATAACCAACAGAAGCCAATTGGCGTACAGAAAGCAAATGATATTTAAGAGATTGAACAATCATGACATTTGCAAGAGACATGTCATTCGTGATAGCCACCTTGCCCAACCCAAGTACCTGTCATTTTGATCCTCCACCAAACATAATGCTCATAAATGGTTGAATAGCTTCCATGAAATCGTAGAGCAATTTGCTATCGCCGGTCATATGATTGGTACATCCACTATCAATCACCCATTTTACTCCACCAGAGAACGCAACCTACACACAATTATGACTTGGTTAGAGGCACCCATTTTGCAATGGGACCTCTCAAGTTAGTCACAAGGGTCTTAGGGACCCAAATAGCATAGAATCGGAATGCATTTCGAGGACCAACAAATTTTTCATAAACTTCTCCATCCTTAGTCTTACGAAGTACATAGGATGGAGGCATGAACTCTTTTGGTTTGTTGAGAGTGGGCATGCCCATTGTGGCCTTCCCACTAACAACCTTACCTTTCTCCTTATGCCCTTGCCACACAAATGTTTCTTTTAGAGGGGTGGTGCACTTTTGAGAGGATGTCTTCTTCTTGTTTGTGCTTGGGTCAAACCCGAGCCCCTCTTTAGCAAACACCTCATTGTGTTGGCTCAATACCTCATTAAGGTTCTTTTGTCCTTGAGCACATTTCATGAGACCTTTCTCGATTTGAGCCTTGAGAAAACGATTCTCCTCAAGGATGGATGCTAGATCACTACTAGAGTTAGTAGTACAAGCATCAAAATTGATAATAGGAGAAGAGTAAGCCTTGGCTAGAGTTTCAAGATAAGTAAGCTTGAGAGTCTCAAAACTCTTTGTAAGAAGGGTGAGCTCTTCTTCCTTAGTCTTGAGGGACACGGATAGGAGCTCACAATCCTTAGAGAGAGAAGCATGAGACTTCACAAGCTTACTTTTATCATTCATCAACTCTTCGCAAGAGTCCCTGGCCTTTTTCCAGGAGGCAAGATCTTTAGTATGAACATCAATGTTTGCACCAATTTTCAAGCATAGTTCATCATTTTGTGCTTCCTCATATTGGACTTTCCGCTCAAGGATTTCATATTTTTCCTTTTCCTCGGTGACGAGGGTTTCGAGTTCCTTAATGGTGATGGTGTGCTTACTCACCATCTCCATAAGCATACGAAACATAGTGAGCTTCTTTCCTTTGAGGGAGCACATGAACTTATTAAGTTTAGCAAGCATAGGATCATCTATATCATCATCTCATAACTATCCTCCGCATCAAGATACTCATCACTAGGAGTAGAAGGAGTGAAAAGAGGAGGGTTTGATCGTGGGGTTACCTTGACCTTGTCAGGAGTGCTTTGGTCCTCTCCATCTTCTACCACGGCCTTTGCCATTAGGCACTTGTGAGCGTTTGTAACATCCCAAACTTTCAATTTGGAATGTTATACATTAGATCATCATTGCATATCATATTTTATTGCATTTTGGCTTGATCCTAGAAATTCTACGCAACTCAAGGACCCACGGAGAGAGTTGGGGATTTCGTTATTTTCATATTTGAGTTTTCTCAAATTTTGAAAAGAGGATAGTTGATTTTAATTATTTTTCTCTTCAAATATTTCTTTTATGAAAATAAAAGAGAGGGGATAAAATTACTTCCCCAAAATAAAGAAATATTGGAGATTATTAAAATCAAATAAGATTTTATTCGGAGTTTTTTTATCGCTATTTTATTTGAATTAGGAAAAATATGCGTTTTTTCAAAATTGCATTAGAGGCCCAAATAAATGTTCACCTTGTCCGCTATATTTTTAGAGGACGGGGAAAATTTATTTTAGGATTTTTGGAGTCCGTTTAGTATTTCTTTTCTTTGTTTTTCTGCGCGTCGGAATTATTTAAAAAACTCAACCGACCTAGCTGGGCCCTGCCCGACTAGGACTCGCCCGGCCGGCCTTATAAGCCGCACCCGCGACCCCCCTGCAGCCCGTCCCACCGCCGCAGCCCACCCACGCCCAAACCCTAACCCTAACCCGCGCCGCCGCCGCCGCCGGAGCCCGCCGAGCCGCGCCGCCGCCTTGCCGCCCCCCTGCCGGAGTTGCCGCCCCGCCGCCATAGTTGCCGTCGCTGCCGCCGTCGTCACGAACGCCGAGGTAGCCGCAGGTTTTTTAAAAACCGATCGGTTTTATTTAGAAAACCTAGATTCGTTTTTTTAGATTAGATCGGTTCGGTTTTCCGTCGGTTTATTTATTTTGCGGGCGTTCGTCCGTACGTTCGTTTTAATGGACGCCGTTCACCCGTTAGTCACAGACAGCGAACGTTCATTCGTTAGCCTATTCGTCAGTTTTTCTTTTTCCAGGGTTTTCCCGTGATTATTTTCGATCGTGATTTCTGCCCTAATCTTCATTCTGGTATAACTTTTCGCTCGTTTATCGGAATCAGGCGATTCAAGCGCCTAGATCTTCGTCTCAAAGCCCTTTTTGCAAACCGAAGTTCTTAAGTTGAACTTTCTGGTTAGATCTCTTATTTGAGTTTTACCCGTGCTTCTAGTTGAGTGCTTATTGTATGCTTGTTTGTTTGCGATAGAGTACCCGGAGTGCGAAGCGTGCTACTACGAGTCTCTAGGTTTCGCGGATCATCAGCAAAGCAAGTAACACTTTGATCATACCTCTTTACTACCCAATTTTATTGCATTAGATCAATCCTCAAACAATTGCATGATTAGGATCTGATTAAATTGTGGGTTTTGGGAAGTAGATGAGGTAGTACCTATTCACCTATTTATTTTCAAACCTTTGGGAGTTACCTCTACGTTGCTTATATTGCCATGCTATGCTCGTAGACGTGGATTGGGTTTGAGTGTTTCCATGACAGATGTGAGATCGTTAATTAATGGTTAACTTAAGGTGGCTACTTAAATACACATCTGGGTGGATTGCTTGTGGGCACCTGGAGAATCCAGTGTTGTCCCAGGATATCCCGGAGGACCCGTGTGATCATCCTACGGCCCGCCACCCAGGCTCAAAGGGATCATAAGATCATTCATGCTAGAAATTTCCGTGTGCAGCCACAAGCCATTATGGGCTCTGGCATAGTTGAGTAAGTTGCGTGAAGCTCTTGAAGAGGTAGACTAGCTGATGTAGTGGGTTGTAGGTGGTACTGTCTATCCAGAGTAGAGTTAATGCTTCAGAAAGACTGTGCCTCGAATCTCCGACCATGGATGTATTCGAGTCTTGTGGGGAAAAGTGCACAAACCTCTGCAGAGTGTGTAAACTAATCATGGTTAGTCGAGTCCCCGGTTATGGACATCTTGAGTATCTAGTTCTTGGATTATCATGTTGATCTCATCACTCTTAATATAATTTGAATTGGGTTTAATGATGATTCATAATTGGGATTGAGTTGGAGGAACCTTCTAAATGTTTAACAACCACCATGATATGTAAATAAAATTTATTCCTTTATTGTAGGGGAAAATTGGCTTTATGCAAAACTGTAACCATAGAGCTTACCACCAGAGAAATATGCATGTAGTGATAGGATTTATTCTGTTCATTACTCTATGTGTTACATTGCCAGCATATTCCATGTGCTGACCCATTTCGGGCTGCAACGTTCATGTTGCAGACTTTTCAGACGACGAGTAAGGAGCCATAGGTCGTTGTCTTTCACTCAGTGATGCTGTTGGAGTTGATGGACTCATTTTATCTTCCAAGCCTTCCGCTGTTATCGATTTTAGATGGCCTTAAGCCATATTATTGTAATAAGTTCTCTTTTGAGACATTTGATGTAATAAGTGTGTGATTTCAAGTACTGTGCGTGTCAGCATTACCGATCCAGGGATGACACTGATGCACAGAGATCAGACTATTTGAGGTCTGGTCGCTCCAGCGTTGCCCTTGTAGTCTTTCATATAGTTGTAGGTCACAACATCACCACTCTTGTTGACTAGCCTCAAGGTGTTTCGAGAATCTTGAGCAACTCTGGCAACACCACTAACATCATCTGGATCGGATTCTTCATGAGCAACCATTGCTTTCCCGTCTCTCTTCTTGAGCTTGGAGTTCAAAGGATTTGGCAACTTCTTCTTGGGAAAGGTCTTGGGAAACCTTGGTTTATCTTCTCTCTTCTCATAAGGGCAGTCGTTGGAGAAGTGGTTGGTTTCTTCACAATTATAGCATTTTCTCACTTTCTTCTTCTGGAATCTTCCCTTGAATTTTCCCGCGCTAAACATCTTGACAAAGAGAGCAATGTCCTCATATGACAGGCTCTCATCGGAGTCAATCTCATCACCATCCTCATCATCATCATCTTCCTCTTCTTCACTTTTCTCTTCGTCACATACATGCTTGGCCTTCAATGCAAGATTGATCTTTTTTGTTGAGGTACCAAGCATGGCAAGATGTTTTGTGGCATTTGCCTTTGACTCTTCAAATAGTTGGAAAGTGGATATGATGTCATCTGGAGTCATTTCCTTGAATCCATGGTGTTGTCTTATGTCCCACACTATTTGGTGATGATGAGGAGCAAGAGCATGAAGCAACTTGTCCACGAGAAATCGCTTAGTCAAGTTAAATCCATCTTGTGTCTTGTCACACTCACAGGACTCAATGTCAGCGGTGAGTGTCATGAGACGGTCAAGAAGTTGCTTGGTAGATTCACCTTTCTCCATACAAAAGTTTTGCAATTGACCCTTGGCAATTTCATATTGAGAAAGCCAGAGAGTGGAGGTACATGTCTTGGTTCTCACAATGCTATCCCATAATTCCTTGGCACTTGTGATATGTATGTATGGTCTCCTTTGCTTGTCAGTCATACCTCTCCTTATGCACATGGTTGCAGTGTCGTTGAGATTCTTGTCATATACCTCTCTTGGAGTAAGATTCTTCGGATCAATAGCTTGGTAGCCATACTCCAAGATCTCCAACATCTCATCATTTCCATATCAAAGATGATCCTGCATAGCAGTTCTCCACAAAGCAAAATCGGTAGTGTCATCAAGTAAAGGAGGTTTGCCTTGAAGGTTATACTTTGGTTTCATTATTTGAGGTCTTGCATAAAGCCAAGGAACACTGGAGTGTTCATTACTAGGAGGTTGTTGGCCAAGTGAAGGAGTAGGCACAGCTGGCCTCGAGGCCGCACCACCAGAAAGTGGTGCAAGCATCATGGTTAGTGTGGCTAATCTCATTTGAACCAAGGCGTTGATAATGCACAAGTATATGGGATCACAACAGTTTTCGAGGGTAAGTATTTAACCCAAATTTATAGATTCGACACAAGGGGAGCCAAAGAATATTTGAAGATATTAGCAGCTGACTTGTCAATTCAACCACACCTGGAGATTAATTATCTGCAGCAAAGTGATCAGTAGCAAAGTAGTTTGATAGTTTTGATAGTAGTGACAGCAGCAACGGTAACAGTAACAGTGATAGCAGTAATTTGTAGCAAGTGTAACAGTGATGATATCAATAGTAACGCAACAAGATCAATAAGGATAAATTCGTAGGCATTGGATCGGTGACTTGTTGGATGATATTCATCATGTGACAGTTATAACCTAGGGCGATACGGCACTAGCTCCAGTTCATCGATATAATGTAGGCATGTATTCCGTAAATAGTCATACGTGCTTTATTAAAAGAACTTGCATGACATCTTTTGTCCTACCCTCCCGTGGCAGCGGGGTCCATATTGGAAACTAAGGGATATTAAGGCCTCCTTTTAATAGAGAACCGGAACAAAGCATTAACACATAGTGAATACATGAACTCCTCAAACTACGTTCATCACCGGGGGTGGGCCCAGTTGTTGTCACTCCGGGGTTGCCGGATCATAACACGTAGTAGGTGACTATAACTTGCAAGATCGGATCTAAAACATGGATATAATGATGAATTCATAAACGGTTCAGATCTGAGTTCATTGCACCCGGGCCCAAAGTGACAAGCATTATGCATAGCAAAGTCATAGCAACATCAATCTAGGAACATAGTGGATACTAGGGATCGGGCCCTAACAAAACTAACTCGATTACATGATGAATCTCATCCAGCTCCTCACCAACCAGCGAGCCTATGAAGGAATTACTCACTCCCGGTGGGGAGCATCATGGAATTGGCGTTGGAGAAGGGTTTGTGATGACAAAGAACGAAGATCCCCCTCTCCGGAGCCCCAAACGAACTCCAGATCTGCCCTCCCGAGGAAGAACAGGGCTTGGTGGCGGCTCCGTCTCGTGGATCGCGATAATTCTTTCTCCTTGATTTTTTTCTGGAAATATGTGAATTTATAGTATCAGGGGAGTCGTCAGCGGGGCCACCAGGTGGGTACAACCCACCTAGGCGCGCCAGGAGAGGGGTCGCGCCATGGTGGGTTGTGCCCAACCAGGGGGCCCTCTCTGGTGGTTGTTGGCTCCAAAAATCCTTATTTATTCCATAAAAAATCCTCGCAAAGTTTCGTTCCATTATGAGAACTTTTATTTCTGCACAAAAACAACACCATGGTAGTTCTCCAAAAAACAGCGTCAGTCGGGGTTAGTTTCATCCAAATCATGCAAATTACAGTCCAAAACAAGAGGAAAAGCATGAGAAAAAGTTGATACGTTGGAGACGTATCAACTCCCCCAAGCTGAAAGTGAGAAAGAAAAACTTTTACGAACTCTTTTGCTCTTGTTTGCATAAATAAGCTTAAACAACACCCAGGTTTTCAGCCAACATTATAACTAACCATATCAATAATAACTCCTAAAGATTATAATGATTCATATCAATGACATAATCAGCTAGCGACCAATAAAAAGATATCTCAAAAAGCAACATGTTGTCAAAACAACCATGATATAATATGACAATAATGGTATCTCGCTAGCCCTTTCTGAGACTGCAAAACATAAATGCAGAGGACCTCCAAAGTTCAAGCAGCGACTAAACATTGTAATTCATGGTAGAAAAGATCCAGTCGATGCACCCAACATTAGCTATACACAATGCATAAATCATGACAGCTGTGCTCTACTCAGTTTCTGGCGCTTGGGTTATAGAAGGTGATGACACAACATAAAAGTAAATAGAAAGTCCCTTCACAGAGGGAAGTGGTGATTTGCAGAGGTGCCAGAGCTCAATTTTAAAAACATAGATAAATGATAATTTTGAGACATGCCCCCTTCTCATTCACTTCACGACCATCAGTTATCAACATCTTCCATGCTAAGCATGCTAGTAGCGGTCCCCAAGCGGGAAGTAAAAGTTTTGACTCCATTGGGAGTTTTTGTTTGATTATTCAAGAGATGAACTTCAAGCGATGGCGAGTGAATAAACACTCAACCTGAGGATAACATGCTTAGCATGGAAGATATCGACCACCTCCTGTCGTTCCATGAACGATCCAGGCACACAAAAAGGATATATTTTTTAGAAGTTTTTAGAGGTGGCACATGCACATTTACATAGGACTGCAAGGTAATACCTTATATAGGTAGGTATGGTGGACTCATCTGGAATAACTTTGGGTTTAAGGTTTTTGATGTAGAAGCAGAATTCCCACTTAGTACAGGTAAAGGCTAGCAATTAAGATTGGGAGGCGGCCAGCTAGAGAGCAACAACGAGCATGACTAGGCATTATGCATAAGTAACATTGGACACTAGCATAGGATATGAACACCATGAACATAAACATTATAGAGGCTATGTTGGTTTTGATTCAACTACATGCATGAACATGTACCAAGTCAAGCCACTCGAACATTCGGAGGAGGATACCATATCATCATACTACATCACAATCATTTTAACTCTATGTTGATATCCAAGATAAATCATTATTGACTCCCAGCTACTTATGCATGGCATGAGAAACTATAATCTCTAATGGTTATTGCAGACATGTTTAATCATAATGGGCTGAAGCCTAGATAGTAGGTTAAACATATTTACACAGACAGAACAAGTCGAGTTCATACCAGTTTCTCTTTGCCACGGCCAGTTCATCAAATGTCATCATTATTGCCTTTCACTTGCATGACTGAATGATATGAAAATAATAATAATAGTGCAAGAGTGACGTGGACTAAGCTGGAATCTGCAAAACATTTTATTCAACAGGAGAAGACAAGGTAAAATGGGCTCTTTATTAGTTCAAGCAACTATTCATATGAGAGCCACTCAACATTTTCATTGTGGTCTTCTCCTCGGTACAACTCGAATAAAAAGAAAAGAAATTCAGAGAAACACACTGAAATATTTTTGGAGTTTTTGGTTTCCTTCAACAATCAAAATAAAAAGCAAAAACGAGAAAAACTATTTACACGGGAAAGCTCCCAACATGCAAAAGAAGAACAAGGAAATCTTTTCGGTTTTTGTTTTTAGTACTACTACTAAGCATGCATAGAAAGTAAATTACCACAACTAATTTTTTGGTTTTTCTCAAGGTTTTCAAACACACAAGAAGAAAGCAAGCAAATAAATCTAAGCATGGATGGTACAATGAAAAAGTGTGAGCACCGACAAATAGAATGATATGTAGACATGAATATAATGTCGGTGAGAAACACGTACTCCCCCAAGCTTAGGCTCTTGTCCTAAGTTGGTAATCGATCAGTAGCCTGGAGGGTAGTAGTCAGCGTGGTAGCTCACAGAGGCTCTCGGTGCGGAGGCCTCAACACGTCGTGCCACCAACACTGCTGCGTTATGAGCTCGGTCGCTCTCAAGAACAAAATATCTTCCCCTGCTGTTACAGTCAAAGAGAGCAGGCGCAGGCAAATATGAGTCCACAACTGTGATTGGTTAAACAACAAATTATAAGTGAAGTTATCAGCACTTCCCTTGAAAATCTTATGATCTTTTAGGCATCAAAATCTAAATACCGAGTGGGTAGAATAGGATCAAAGGGTAAAGGTGAAACACCCAATCCTCGTGCTAAACGTGTGGCATAAATTCCACCAAAGAACCAGCCACTTTTGGCGTTATGCTGAAGTGTATGTGCAACAATTGCTCCAAGGTTATAATGCCTTTCACCAGTGAGAGCGGTGTGAATGAGGCTCCAGTATGGCGAACAAAGTATGCTGCAGTCTTGCTTGCCTACTATGCATTTCCCGTTAAATAATGTGAAATACTGGATTGCGGGAAAGTGAACACTTTTTATTCTTCCTTGCCTCACTCCTCTATTTTCACCATAACAAAGGTTAGTCAGAAAAGGTCACATACTCAGCCTTTGCTGGCTCATCAAGTGAACCCCAAAATGGAAGTTTGCAATGGTAAGCAAAGTTCTCTAGTGAAATAGTATATGGTTCATCATAAAGCATAAATGACACCCTAGACTCACGTGGAAAATATTTAAATCCTATGACAAATGATTCAGTGAGAAGATGGCACTGTTCACACTTATCTGAGAGGTAGGGACCGAGATCGGCATTGTGAACATATTGCTCAAATTCCTCCTTGATGCCCCCCTACACCATACCATAAGCATGTTTTGGTGGCGGCATCTCGCGTGGAACTTTCACTTGGTTCAACATAGGACCGACGAGCCGAACTGTCACTAGAAGATGCCCCCGAGGATCGTCTCCTCGAAGAACTCCTTCCAAATAGGTTCATCATGTCCGCGTACAATTTTTCCTATGAACAAAAATCTGAATTTTTAGTTCACAAATTTTTTCCAACAAAACTTCACAGAACTAATAGCAACTACTCATAGGGATACATAGAGGCCATAGCAAGCATTCAAACTACTTAGAACACTAAGAATTGAACATGCAAGCTCATCTACAGCAGCACCAAGAGTAGCTATTTATTCAAAGTATAAACCACTAGAACAAAAACTAATTGGACAAATGATGGAGTCACATACCAAGGAACAAATCCCCCGAAACAGTTTCGGAAACGGAGCTTCGAGCAAAGAGATCGAAATCCGCGGGTTTGAGCTCAAGAACACGGGAGAGAGAGCTATGGGGATTTTTTTCTGGAGGTAGGTGACAATGTGGACTAAAGAGATAAGTGAGGGGGCCCACGTGGGGACCACAACCCCCTAGGGCGCGCTAGGGGGTGCTGGCGCGCCAGGTGGATTGTGCCCACCTGGTGCACCCCCCTCTGGTTATTTTTGCACCAACAATTCTTAAATATTCAGGAAGAAATCATATAAAATTTTCAGGGCATTCTGAGAACTTTTATTTTAGGGTCAGTTTTTTTATTGCACGGGAAATTCAGAAAACAGAAAAAACATGGCATTTTATTTTTATTTAACTAATAAAAACAGAGAATAATAAGTAGGGACATAAAGTAGTGCTTACTAAATTCATAAACTTCATACCGTTCAAAAATGATTCATTAATAAGGTTGATCAGGTCTTATTAACAACCACTTTCGGTTAGCATGAAACCGAAGAACCTTCGTAAATCACTAAGTTACCTCAATGGGGATATGCATTTCCCCAACAATAAGTGTTTCATATTTGTTTCTGACAGTAGGTAGAGGTATTTGAAAACTTCCAATAGTGATTGTCGGAGATTTTTCAATAACATTAATACCATTCACTTGGAATTGTTTCTTCGGAAAGTGCACCGTATGCTCATTACCATTAATATGAAAAGTGACCTTGCTTTTATTGCAATCAATAACAGCCCCTGTAGTATTCAAGAAGGGTCTACCAAGGATAATCGACATGTTGTCGTCCTCGGGCATCTCAAGTATGACAAAGTCAGTCAAAATAGTTACATCAGCAACAACAACGGGCACATCCTCACAAATATCGATAGGTATGCCAGTTGATTTATCAGCCATTTGCAAAGATATTTCAGTAGGTGTGAGTTTATTCAAGTCAAGTATTTTATATAAAGAGAAAGGCATAACACTAACACCAGCTCCTAAATCGCACAAAGCAGTTTTCACATAATTCTTTTTGATAGAGCAAGGTATAGTTGGTATACCCAGATCTCTAAGTTTTTGATAGAGCAAAGTATAATTAGCAAGCATAGTGGAGATTTCGGCTTCCGGTATTTTTCTCTTGTTTGTGATGATGTCTTTCATGTACTTTGCATAAGGAGGCATTTTCAAGATATCAGTCAAGCGAGTACGCAAAAAGACTGGCCTCAGCATTTCAGCAAAGCGTTCAGAGTCTTCATCATCATTCTTTTTACTTGACATGGGTGGAAAAGGCATAGGTTTTTGAACCCACGGTTCTCTTTCTTTACCGTGTTTCCTAGCCACAAAGTCTCTTTTGTCATACCTTTTATTCTTAGGTTGTGGGTTATCGAGATCAACAGGTGGTTCTATCTCAACATCATTATCTGGTTCTTTTTCATTTGTTGATTGAGTGTCTTCAGGAACCTCATCATTATCTTGTTCATTATCACTAGGTGAGTGTTCATTACCAGATTGAGTTTCAGTATCAGAGATAGAAGTTTCATTTTCATTATTAGGATGTTTTTCTATTTCAGGTTCACTAGAAGTATGCAAAGTCCTATCATTTTTCTTTTTCTTTTTCTTTTTAGAAGGACTAGGTGCACTAGTGTTGTTTCTTTGTGAATCTTGTTCAATCCTTTTTGGGTGTCCCTCAGGATAAACTGGTTCATGAGTCATTTTACCTCCTCTAGTTGCAACTCTAATAGCAAAGTCATGCATATTATGACTCATTTCATCAAGTAATTCTGTTTGTGATTTAGCAACTTGTTCTAACTGAGTCTAAACCATAGAAGCATGTTTTCCAACACCTCTAACATCATTTGAGATTTTAAATAACAAGTCACTCAAGCGAGCAATCATATCAGAATTATATTTCAACTGTTTCATAACATTTGCATTGAAGTGATCTTGTTTTCTAATGTAGTTTTCAAACTCATAAAGGCATTGACTAGGATGCTTATTGTGACGCCCCCGATTTGACCGTACACTAATCATGCACGCAAATTTGTACGATCAAGGTCAGGGACTCACGGGAAGATATCACAACACAACTCTAAAACATAAATAAGTCATACAAGCATCATAATACAAGCCAGGGGCCTCGAGGGCTCGAATACAAGTGCTCGATCACAGACGAGTCAGCGGAAGCAACAATATCTGAGTACAGACATAAGTTAAACAAGTTTGCCTTAAGAAGGCTAGCACAAAAGTAGCAACGATCGAAAAGGCAAGGCCTCCTGCCTGGGACCTCCTAACTACTCCTCGAAGCCGAACTCCATGTAGAACCATCCTCGGGATCTCTAGCTCCTGGACTCCAGCATCTGGTTGCGACAATCAGGTATAGAAAGGGGAAAAGAGGGAGAAAAGCAACCGTGAGTACTCATCCAAAGTACTCGCAAGCAAGGAGCTACACTACATATGCATGGGTATATGTGTAAAGGGGCATATCAGTGGACTGAACTGCAGAATGCCAGAATAAGAGGGGGATAGCTAACCCTGTCGAAGACTACGCTTCTGGCAGCCTCCATCTTGCAGCATGTAGAAGAGAGTAGATTGAAGTCCTCCAAGTAGCATCGCATAGCATAATCCTACCCGGCGATCCCCTCCTCGTCGCTCTGTTAGAGAGCGATCACCGGGTTGTATCTGGCACTTGAAAGGGTGTATTTTATTCAGTATCCAGTTCTAGTTGTCATAAGGTCAAGGTACAACTCCGGGTCGTCCTTTTACCGAGGGACACGGCTATTCGAATAGATAAACTTCCCTGCAGGGGTGCACCACATAACCCAACACGCTCGATCCCATTTGGCCGGACACACTTTTCTGGGTCATGCCCGGCCTCGTAAGATCAACGCGTCGCAGCCCCACCTAAGCACAACAGAGAGGTCAGCACGCCGGTCTAACCCTATGCGCGCAGGGGTCTGGGCCCATCGCCCTATGCACACCTGCACGTTGCGTACGCGGCCGGAAGCAGACCTAGCCTAGTGGCATTCCAGTCCAATCCGGCGCGCGCCACTCAGTCGCTGACGTCAAGAAGGCTTCGGCTGATACCACGACGCCGGGATACCCATAACTACTCCCGCGTAGATGGTTAGTGCGTATAGACCAAATGGCCAGACTCAGATCAAATACCAAGATCTCGTTAAGCGTGTTAAGTATCCGCGAACGCCGACCAGGGCCAGGCCCACCTCTCACCTAGGCGGTCTCAACCTGCCCTGTCGCTCCGCCACAAAGTAACAGTCGGGGGCCGTCAGGAACCCAGGCCCACCTCTACCGGGGTGGAGCCACCTGTCCTTTCAGCCCCCTCATCAGAACCACTTGCGGGTACTCCTCGAGCCGACCCGACTTTAGTCACCACATGTGTCATGTATATAATATATATAGTATATACCCGTGATCACCGCCCAGGTGATCACGGCCCGATAGTATAGCACAGCAGACGGACAAGAATGTAGGGCCACTGATGGAAAACTAGCATCCTATACTAAGTAGTAGGATAGCAGGTAAGGGAAACAACTGTAGCAACAATGACAGGCTATGCAACAGAATAGGATTAATCGAAAGCAGTAACATGCTACACTACTCTAATGCAAGTAGTAGAGAGTAGAGTAGGCGATATCTGGTGATCAGGGGGGGCTTGCCTGGTTGCTCTGGCAAGTAGGAGGGGTTGTCAACTCCGTAGTCGAACTGGGCAGCAGTAGTGTCGGTCTCGTAGTCTACCGGAGAGAAGAGGGGGGAAGAAACAGTAAATACAATGCAAACATAAGCATGACGATGCGTGACATGACAATGAACAGTGCGAGGTGTGTCCTAACGCGACAGTAGGTGGTACCGGCGAAGGGGGGAACATCCGGGAAAGTATTCCCGATGTTTCGCGTTTTCGGACAGACGGACCGGAGGGGGCAAGTTGCGAGTTCGATAGGTTAGGGAGGTGTGGTGGACGAACGGACTGCGTATCCGGATTCGTCTCGTCGTTCTGAGCAACTTTCATGTTGAAAATATTTTAATCCGAGTTACGGATTAAAAGATATGATTTTCTAAAGGTTTTATTAATTTCTGGAATTTAATTAATTATTTAATTTAATTCGAAATTTGGATTTATGACATCAGCATGATGTCATGCTGACATCAGCAGTCAACAGGGGTTGACTAAGTCAACTGACATGTGGGCCCAGTGGGACCCACCTGTCATTCACTGTTTAGGTTAATTAGTGTTTAGCTAAATAATTACTGCTTAATTAAACTAAACAGGATTAATTAACTTAATTAATTTAGTTAATTAATTAATTAAAATTATTTTTATTTTTATTTTCTTTATTTATTTATTTATTAATTTTTATTAATTAATTTATTCTTATTATTATTATTATTATTTATTATCTTATTTTTATTTTTATTTTTATTTGATTTATTATTTTTATTAATTAATTTATTCTTATTATTATTACTATTATTAATTTATTTATTAATTTTATTATTATTATTTTATTTATTATTTTTATTTATTATAAATCAGCAGTTAAAAATTGGGTGCACCCGGTGCAGTGCACCAGAGGTGCACCAGTGAGGCTGACCAGTGGGTCCCCGTTGACCTGGGTCAACTGCCCAGTCAGCTGGTCAACTGGGCCAGTTGACCAGTCAACTAGGGTCGCGGGGCCCATTGTCAGTGGCATAAGGGGGCACGCCCCGCCACATCAGCGTGGGGTGGGCGCATCTGCAGCGGGCGCCGGCGGCTAAAGATGGCTCGGGGAGCGGCGGCCGGCGGCTGTGGAGGGCACCAGCGAGCTGCCCACGCTCGCGCGCGTCTGAAGGGGCGAACGGGGGTCGCCGGGTTGTCGGTAGGTGGACGACGGCGTCGCCGTTCGAGGAGGTAGCAGGGGCGGTGGCCGGAGCTGGGGCTGGGCGCGGCCCACGGGCGCGCGTGCACAGGCGAGGGCGGCCAAGACGCGGAAGGCGGTGACACGGCGAGAGCAGGGGCTGGCGGGTGCAGAGGGGCGTCGGGGGCAAGCACGCACGGCGCAGGGCGCGGTAGGGCGGCCGTGTACGGCGAGGCGACGACGGGGAACGGCTCGGGCGCGATGGCCATCCAGAGGAGGCGCGACGAGCGCGGGGAGGCCGCGAGCGAGCACGGCCTCGGGCGCGCGGTGACAGGGGAAGAGGGGAGAGGAGGAGGGCGCTCACGGCGGGGCTGTAGGGACGGGGCAGCATGCTCGAGGGGGGGCTCGGGGTGGCGATGGTCGACGACGGACGACGACGGCGCGGTGACGAGCGACGGGCGCGGCGTCTGCAGGCGTCGGTCGACGAGGGAGAGGCGACGGGGCGCGAGGGAGGAGCTGCGAGGCGTCCGGTGGCGGCGGCGTCAGGGCGACCGGGGCGATGGCGTCGACGGGGTCGGGGCGGCACCGGGCGGCGGCAGCGGGGGCGAGGTGAGGCAGCGGCGGCGGGGTCGAGCCCTCCCCGATCCAGATCGAGGGAGAGGGGAGTGAACGTGGGGAGGGCGAGTGGGGAGGTGGAGGTTGTCGGTGGGGAGTGGGGGGGGCTGGAGTGGATAAGGGGGCGGCTGGTGGGCCGGTTTGGGCCGGCCAGTTAGCTGGCTGGGAGGCCCAGTGGGGGGGGCAGGCCTCTTTTGTTTTTTGTTTTTGTTTGTGTTCTTTTATTTATTTCCTTTACTGTTTTATTTTATTTCTTTAATAGTTATAGTTTTATAATAAGTTAAAGCCCACACCTAAATCGGAGTTGTAAAAAGTTTTTAGTGACTAAATAAACTAGTTTAATATTTGTTTATATTTAATAACACTTATATAATTGTTTTTGCTACTGTTTTATTCATCTCATAGTATTTAAACATTTTATAAAGGTGTGGTTTCTCCACCATAATTATCTGTGCAATATTTGGTTCACTCCGAACATTTTAGTTTCAATGTTTGAAAACTTTTGTTGTTTGCCATATTTTGAATTGATTTTTGAATCGGTTTTGAACTAACGAAGGATTAGAAATAGTAACGGAGGTGATGTGGCATCATTAGCAGAGTTTTACTGTAGCTTGATTATCCGGGCGTCACAATTCTCCTCCACTACAAGAAATCTCGTCCTGAGATTTAAGAGGGAAGTAAAGGGGGAAGGTTCGGGTTACGAAATTCTAGGGAGCTTTCTTGGTCTTGGTTGTTCTTCTCGAAGAGGTTGATCCATTACGTTGATGTCTTCATTCTGCTGTTTCAGGTCATCATGATAAAGTTGTCGTCCTTTCTTCGGGAACTCCATCGTACTTACGATAGAGTAAGGGGGGTATTCTGGAAGAACGGACTTCTGTAGGGTTTACTATCTGGTCAACATCATCGGGGAAAGTGGTGGAAAGTATCTCTCGAATTGCAACTTAAGAAATTATCGAGAGGAACGTAAGAAGGTACAAAAATAGAAGTTTTCAAGCGCATAGGCAATCGTTCGTTGCCTGAAACAAGTGTTGAAGGGGTTTAGAGCAATGTGAATAAGCATTGCATCTAATACGAGTATAGATCACTAGGCAGGTGGCCCGTGAATTACATACAAAGTCAAGAGCGAGGAATAACTCTGACAACACGGTGTACAGGAGAGTCAGTTTTCGATCCTGTGGAACTGTGGGTTATGGGCCCACCATGTGGGTTAAAAGTAGGAAGGGCGGTGACATCTTACACGATCATGATAGCAAGGCATGTCAGAGGGTAGCCTGTCAGTTATATGTCAGCAACATCGTCGGTACCAAGGGTGAGGGACGAAGAGAACCATTTTCCTGCTCGTTGAAACGAGGCGGACCATTAGGCAAAGTTCTCGTCCATCGGTGGTTACCGAAATGTCACCAACAATAATAACAGGGTCTTACTGACAGAGTTGTACACCGAGGTGTTTACATAAGCAGGAGAATATTACTGCTTAGATCATATAGATCACCAGAAAGGTTAAACCAAACAATGGAAAGGAAAATATGATTATTAGATTAAACAGAAGAATGGAAAGGAAAATGTGTTTGAACACATATTTCAAGGGTATATCCTTCCCAAGGACAAGCTGAGCATGATATTCATGACAGGATATAATGTAGAAAACTCTTTAGGTAAGGGGAGAGGAATTTCATGACATCACCCATACAGCGGTGTTTGGATAATTGAGAAAGAAACATTTAGTATTGGGCTTCAAATGTTCCTGTTTAAAATCAGAGTACCATAGACATGCTTCGAGATAGCATTGACATGGTCAACAGGGGAAGATCAGACTTTGGAAACAAAAAGGATCCATCAGGAACAACTTATAGAATAAGTCTTACAATTTCCTCATGGAAGAACAGCTAACCTTGCTAAAAGGAAAAACTTATAACAATAGGGCCTCCCGCCAGGTGTGCTGGGTATCATCACCTTACCGGGTCATAAATAGGCCAATGTTATAACTCTTGGAAATAAGTTCCAACCATCATATATGACCGAGATTCAGATCTGATTGGTGTTAGGATAACTCAGACTTAGGAGGCCTGAGAAGAAAAGGTGCAACACAAATTGTCGAAACGACATCGAAGATTCTCGGGAGATGAACTATGGAAGCGAGTTCCGAACAAGGGTTCATAATTAAATCAAGGAGAGGTGAGGAGGTGACTGCTTGACTCAGCGACAATCCATTGAGATTTCCAAAAGGTGGATTTCCATCACTATGTGAACAAGGAGATAACATTAGCTAGATCGAATGACTTAATGGTGTATGCTCGAGGAAAACATACACAGTTAAACATTGGTTGAAATGTGCACCCGAAATATGGGCTAGGTAGCACAATCAATGTTCGAATGATGATTCATTAAGCCATAGACGTAGAATGAAACTATAGACCAATGACTTCAAAGCAATAGGGTTACTAGAAGTTTAGAATTTACACATCATAGACCATTGGTCGGTATTCCTTTTAGAAACAACACGGGGACCAAGAAAGAATGGTGATGGGGAGAAGTATCACGGTACCAAGATGTCATACGAGGTGGTGAAATTCTTACGACATACTTGAAATAAAAGATGGTAATACTCCAAGGTAAAGAAGAACAATTGCTGGATAGCAAGGAACTCAAGGTATAACATCAAACACGAACAAGCTTGTGTTGGTGGGAAGGCAATAAAGTGGTCGATGATAACACAGATCATCGAGGGCAAGGATGGTATTTCTCATCACGAACTCAATCGATATCCTGGAAGAGCGCATAAGGTTGATGATGATCACGACACATTTGTCGAGAGATTTCATGAAGATGTAATCGATTGGCGATGACATTAAGTCAAGGGAATGATGAAGCAAAAAGTTATTGGAACCAGGGGTACGACACAACTCGAAATCAAGTTTGTTGTTCAAGGCTAAATGATATGGCAAGGAAAATCGACGTAAGATTAGCTCACTGTCAAAATTTGTGCGCTAGGAAGGACCAGGTAGCACAGTTAAAATCATCAAGATAATGATATAGCCAAACAGGCTAGGAATGGCGTGATCGGGTACAAACTCGTACTTAAAGAAGATTACTAAGAGTTGTTGAACCGTAGTGTGGACTCGGTTCAGTTATCGGTGTCTTTGCATGATTAATAACTCAGAGCCCGTGGAAAATTGGAATCAATGAGAACGTAGCACTTGATGGAGAACTCATAATAAGTTATGCAGTTCCGTGATAATCTCGAGATACCAGGGGTAATGCTCGACGACAGATCAAAGTAGAGGTTGGACTAGGGTATTGCTCTGCAGAAGACAAGTGCTTAAACTTGCACGAGAAATGGTATTTAAAGGAGAACATGGTCGGAACGACGTCCACGGATACTAGATGAACTTATTACAAGGGGGCAATTATTTTAAGAGAAGCTTCCATGGTAAGGTATACATCGTGTCCATGGGCATGAACACAAAGGTTGAAGGTCGACTCCCACTTCTCCAATGCATATCCTTTCATTTACTTCTCGCGTTCGATGAAGTTGTAGTGTTGAAATTTTATATGGCAAAATACCAGGAGAGTATGACTCGTGAAAACTTTCGAGTTCACACATATTAAGGAAGGCATAGGTTCAACCCATCAGGGCTTCTTAGGAACATATACCACGAACTTCAGAAGTAAATAACACAAGCTCAAAAGTAGAGCATGGTTGACAAAGCAGAGGATACAATCTACCAAAGGCATTATGTATCCGAGGAAAGGCTCACAAGGTTATTCAATAGGAAGGACACTGTCGGATAAAATCCAACAAAGGAACCGATGGTCCACAAGGGATCTGATGTGAGCATCGGTACTCAACCATAGGAAGAAGAATGCAAGGAGATCTGATTATAGAAACAACTGACTAACTCAAAGTTCAAATGCAAAAGAATTATGATTTCCAAATCAGGGGGTCAGAAGCAACGCTCTGATCAAGGATGGATAAGTTGAGTAGGCTTAGGGGTACAATCGATGGCAATTTGATAGGTCGAGATCCAGCTCACGTTTAAAATGACGTCTGAGCCGGAAGGATGAATTCTAGGATATGATTGAGGATTGCGAGCATTCGCAACAAATTGAATCAACGGACTCAAAATGATAATAACAAAAGATGCCAATAAGATTATAGACTTATGGGATTAACCATAATGCTAGTAAGCAAGAATTTCAAGAGCAACAGGCTCCTGAAGATTTTCGGAAGATCGAATGATATTTTGAACACTTTTGTGAAATACTTGAATCAACTGGGGATGATCGGATACTCGGTAAGTGCGAGGATTATCCGTAGGGGTATTCAGGTGACAATGAACAGCAAGGTAGTAAGCTCAAAGGATTCTCGGAACAACAGAGAGAATTTCGGGGTATCTTGTAATAACAAGATCATCTGGGAAACATTGTATGAATGGCGAGTATACGTGGTTATCCATAGGAGTTTATCGATGAAAGGGAATTGCAAAAGCGAAGAACACAAGTTCTCGGGTTATCAGCGGAGAGTATCTTCAGGGTCTTCACGTGCAACAGACGATCATCAGTAATAAGGGGCTCTCCGGGTGAAAGTGATAACGAGATCCTAATGTTAGATTTAGTAAAATCATTTAACCCGAATAGAAGAGAGATCAGAGTCCGAGAGTATAGGCAAGGAGTAAAAGATCCTAATACCACCCAATGGCAACGTGGGCCCGTAAGCCACACAGCCATGTTAGTAAAAGTTTTGTAATGTCTAGACTCGACTTCGGCCAAGGAGTTGGAAAGGGGGATTCCTACAGGCAGTTGGCTCTGATACCAACTTGTGACGCCCCCGATATGACCGTACACTAATCATGCACGCAAATGTGTACGATCAAGGTCAGGGACTCACGGGAAGATATCACAACACAACTCTAAAACATAAATAAGTCGTACAAGCATCATAATACAAGCCAGGGGCCTCGAGGGCTCGAATACAAGTGCTCGATCACAGACGAGTCAGCGGAAGCAACAATATCTGAGTACAGACATAAGTTAAACAAGTTTGCCTTAAGAAGGCTAGCACAAAAGTAGCAACGATCGAAAAGGCAAGGCCTCCTGCCTGGGACCTCCTAACTACTCCTCGAAGCCGAACTCCATGTAGAACCATCCTCGGGATCTCTAGCTCCTGGACTCCAGCATCTGGTTGCGACAATCAGGTATAGAAAGGGGAAAAGAGGGAGAAAAGCAACCGTGAGTACTCATCCAAAGTACTCGCAAGCAAGGAGCTACACTACATATGCATGGGTATATGTGTAAAGGGGCATATCAGTGGACTGAACTACAGAATGCCAGAATAAGAGGGGGATAGCTAACCCTGTCAAAGACTACGCTTCTGGCAGCCTCCATCTTGCAGCATGTAGAAGAGAGTAGATTGAAGTCCTCCAAGTAGCATCGCATAGCATAATCCTACCCGGCGATCCCCTCCTCGTCGCCCTGTTAGAGAGCCATCACCGGGTTGTATCTGGCACTTGAAAGGGTGTATTTTATTCAGTATCCAGTTCTAGTTGTCATAAGGTCAAGGTACAACTCCGGGTCGTCCTTTTACCGAGGGACACGGCTATTCGAATAGATAAACTTCCCTGCAGGGGTGCACCACATAACCCAACACGCTCGATCCCATTTGGCCGGACACACTTTTCTGGGTCATGCCCGGCCTCGTAAGATCAACGCGTCGCAGCCCCACCTAAGCACAACAGAGAGGTCAGCACGCCGGTCTAACCCTATGCGCGCAGGGGTCTGGGCCCATCGCCCTATGCACACCTGCACGTTGCGTACGCGGCCGGAAGCAGACCTAGCCTAGTGGCGTTCCAGTCCAATCCGGCGCGCGCCACTCAGTCGCTGATGTCAAGAAGGCTTCGGCTGATACCACGACGCCGGGATACCCATAACTACTCCTGCGTAGATGGTTAGTGCGTATAGACCAAATGGCCAGACTCAGATCAAATACAAAGATCTCGTTAAGCGTGTTAAGTATCCGCGAACGCCGACCAGGGCCAGGCCCACCTCTCACCTAGGCGGTCTCAACCTGCCCTGTCGCTCCGCCACAAAGTAACAGTCGGGGGCCGTCAGGAACCCAGGCCCACCTCTACCGGGGTGGAGCCACCTGTCCTTTCAGCCCCCTCATCAAAACCACTTGCGGGTACTCCTCGAGTCGACCCGACTTTAGTCACCACATGTGTCATGTATATAATATATATAGTATATACCCGTGATCACCGCCCAGGTGATCATGGCCCGATAGTATAGCACAGCAGACGGACAAGAATGTAGGGCCACTGATGGAAAACTAGCATCCTATACTAAGCAGTAGGATAGCAGGTAAGGGAAACAACTGTAGCAACAATGACAGGCTATGCAACAGAATAGGATTAATCGAAAGCAGTAACATGCTACACTACTCTAATGCAAGTAGTAGAGAGTAGAGTAGGCGATATCTGGTGATCAAGGGGGGGGGCTTTCCTGGTTGCTCTGGCAAGTAGGAGGGGTTGTCAACTCCGTAGTCGAACTGGGCAGCAGTAGTGTCGGTCTCGTAGTCTACCGAAGAGAAGAGGGGGGAAGAAACAGTAAATACAATGCAAACATAAGCATGACGATGCGTGACATGACAATGAACAGTGCGAGGTGTGTCCTAACGCGACAGTAGGTGGTACCGACGAAGGGGGGGAACATCCGGGAAAGTATTCCCGATGTTTCGCGTTTTCGGACAGACGGACCGGAGGGGGCAAGTTGCGAGTTCGATAGGTTAGGGAGGTGTCGTGGACGAACGGACTGCGTATCCGGATTCGTCTCGTCGTTCTGAGCAACTTTCATGTTGAAAATATTTTAATCCGAGTTACGGATTAAAAGATATGATTTTCTAAAGGTTTTATTAATTTCTGGAATTTAATTAATTATTTAATTTAATTCGAAATTTGGATTTATGACATCAGCATGATGTCATGCTGACATCAGCAGTCAACAGGGGTTGACTAAGTCAACTGACATGTGGGCCCAGTGGGACCCACCTGTCATTCACTGTTTAGGTTAATTAGTGTTTAGCTAAATAATTACTGCTTAATTAAACTAAACAGGATTAATTAACTTAATTAATTTAGTTAATTAATTAATTAAAATTATTTTTACTTTTATTTTCTTTATTTATTTATTTATTAATTTTTATTAATTAATTTATTCTTATTCTTATTATTATTTATCTTATTTTTATTTTTATTTTTATTTGATTTATTATTTTTATTAATTAATTTATTCTTATTATTATTACTATTATTAATTTATTTATTAATTTTATTATTATTATTTTATTTATTATTTTTATTTATTATAAATCAGCAGTTAAAAATTGGGTGCACCCGGTGCAGTGCACCAGAGGTGCACCAGTGAGGCTGACCAGTGGGTCCCCGTTGACCTGGGTCAACTGCCCAGTCAGCTGGTCAACTGGGCCAGTTGACCAGTCAACTAGGGCCGCGGGGCCCATTGTCAGTGGCATAAGGGGGCACGCCCCGCCACATCAGCGTGGGGTGGGCGCATCTGCAGCGGGCGCCGGCGGCTGAAGATGGCTCGGGGAGCGGCGGCCGGTGGCTGTGGAGGGCACCAACGAGCTGCCCACGCTCGCGTGCGTCTGAAGGGGCGAACGGGGGCCGCCGGGTTGTCGGTAGGTGGACGACGGCGTCGCCGTTCGAGGAGGTAGCAGGGGCGGTGGCCGGAGCTGGGGCTGGGCGCGGCCCACGGGCACGCGTGCACAGGCGAGGGCGGCCAAGACGCGGAAGGCGGTGACACGGCGAGAGCAGGGGCTGGCGGGTGCAGAGGGGCGTCGGGGGCAAGCACGCACGGCGCAGGGCGCGGTAGGGCGGCCGTGTACGGCGAGGCGACGACGGGGAACGGCTCGGGCGCGATGGCCATCCAGAGGAGGCGCGACGAGCGCGGGGAGGCCGCGAGCGAGCACGGCCTCGGGCGCGCGGTGACAGGGGAAGAGGGGGGAGGAGGAGGGCGCTCACGGCGGGGTTGTAGGGACGGGGCAGCATGCTCGAGGGGGGGCTCGGGGTGGCGATGGTCGACGACGGGACGACGACGACGCGGTGACGAGCGACGGGCGCGGCGTCTGCAGGCGTCGGTCGACGAGGGAGAGGCGACGGGGCGCGAGGGAGGAGCTGCGAGGCGTCCGGTGGCGGCGGCGTCAGGGCGACCGGGGCGATGGCGTCGACGCGGTCGGGGCGGCACCGGGCGGCGGCAGCGGGGGCGAGGTGAGGCAGCGGCGGCGGGGTCGAGCCCTCCCCGATCCAGATCGAGGGGAGAGGGGAGTGAACGTGGGGGGAGGGCGAGTGGGGAGGTGGAGGTTGTCGGTGGGGAGTGGGGGGGGGCTGGAGTGGATAAGGGGGGCGGCTGGTGGGCCGGTTTGGACCGGCCGGTTAGCTGGGCTGGGAGGCCCAGTGGGGGGGGGCAGGCCTCTTTTCTTTATTTTGTTTTGTTTTTTTGTTTGTGTTATCTTTTATTTTCCTTTACTATTTTATTTTATTTCTTTAATAGTTATAGTTTTATAATAAGTTAAAGCCCACACCTAAATCGGAGTTGTAAAAAGTTTTTAGTGACTAAATAAACTAGTTTACTATTTGTTTATATTTAATAACACTTATATAATTGTTTTTGCTACTGTTTTATTCATCTCATAGTATTTAAACATTTTATAAAGGTGTGGTTTCTCCACCATAATTATCTGTGCAATATTTGGTTCACTCCGAACATTTTAGTTTCAATGTTTGAAAACTTTTGTTGTTTGCCATATTTTGAATTGATTTTTGAATCGGTTTTGAACTAACGAAGGATTAGAAATAGTAACGGAGGTGACGTGGCATCATTAGCAGAGTTTTACTGTAGCTTGATTATCCGGGCGTCACACATATTGTGAGGATTATCATTTTCATTGAACTTAATAAGGGAATTTACCTCTACCACCTTAGGAAATGGTGGTGTATTAAGCCCATGTATTTCTTCTATAGGAGGTAAACTTTTAACATCCTCAGCTTTAATACCTTTTTCCTTCATTGATTTCTTTGCCTCTTGCATATCTTCGGGACTGAGATATAATATACCCCTCTTCTTCGGAGTGGGTTTAGCCGGTGGTTCAGGAAGAGTCCAATCATCATAATTTTTCAATATATTATTCAATAATTCTTCAGCCTGAGCAATAGTTCGTTCCCTGAAAACACAACCACCACAACTATCTAGGAAGTCCCTAGAAGCATCGGTTAGTCCATTATAGTAGATATCAACTATTTCATTTTCTTAAAAGGATGATCAGGGAAAGCATTAAGTAACCGGAGAAGCCTCCCCCAAGCTTGTGGGAGACTCTCTTCTTTAAATTGCATAAAGTTAAATATTTCCTGTAAGGCAGCTTGTTTCATATGAGGAGGAAAATATTTTTCAGAGAAATAATAAATCATATCCTGGGGACTACGCACACAACCAGGAGCAAGAGTATTGTACCAAGATTTAGCATCACCCTTTAATGAGAAAGGAAATAATTTGAGAATAAAGTAATAGCGAGTCTTCTCATCATGAGTAAAAAGGGTGGCTATATCATTCAACTTAGTGAGATGTGCCACAACAGTTTCAGTTTCATAACCATGGAAAGGATCAGATTCAACCAAAGTAATTAACTCTGGGTCGACAGAGAATTCATAATCCTTATTAGCAATACAGATAGGTGAAGTAGCAAACTTAGGATCACATTTCATTCTAGCATTCAGACATTTTTCTTTGTACTTGCATAGTAATTTTTCTAGATCATCTCTATCATTACAAGCAAGAATATCTCTAGTTGCTTCTTCACTCATAACATAACCTTCAGGTACCTTAGGCAATTCATATCTAGGAAGGCTAGTTCTAGCAGGTGTTTCAGGAGTTTCAGTTTCAAGTTCATCATCAGATTCAACAACATCTTGTTGTATAACTCTAGCAAATTGTTTATCAAGAAAATCACCAAGTAGCACATCATCATTATCAAGCAAGGTACTAGCATCATCATAAGAATCATTCATAGAAGAAGTAGCATCATCAATAACTTGCGACATATCAGAATTAATAGCATGTGGTGGTGGTGCAAGTTTACTCATAACAGAAGGTGAATCTAAAGCAGAACTGGATGGCAGTTTCTTACCTCCCCTCGTGCTTGAGGGAAATATCTTAGTCTTTGGATCCTTCAGATTCTTCATAGTGATAATATGATAATAATCCCAAGTGACTCAACAAATATAGCAATGCTCCCCGGCAACGGCGCCAGAAAAAGGTCTTGATAACCCACAAGTATAGGGGATCGCAACAGTTTTCAAGGGTAAGTCTTTAACCCGAATTTATAGATTCGACACAAGGGGAGCCAAAGTATATTTGAAGGTATTAGTAGCTGAGTTGTCAATTCAACCACACCTGGAGATTAATTATCTACAGCAAAGTGATCAGTAGCAAAGTAGTTTGATTGTTTTGATAGTAGTGACAGCAGCAACGGTAACAGTAACAGTGATAGCAGTAATTTGTAGCAAGTGTAACAGTGATGCTAGCAATAGTAACGCAGCAAGATCAGTAAGGATAAATTCGTAGGCATTGGATCGGTGACTTGTTGGATGATATTCATCATGTGACAGTTATAACCTAGGGCGATCGGCACTAGCTCCAGTTCATCGATATAATGTAGGCATGCATTCCGTAAATAGTCATACGTGCTTTATTAAAAGAACTTGCATGACATCTTTTGTCCTACCCTCCCGTGGCAGCGGGGTCCATATTGGAAACTAAGGGATATTAAGGCATCCTTTTAATATAGAACCGGAACAGAGCATTAACACATCGTGAATACATGAACTCCTCAAACTACGATCATCACCGGGAGTGGGCCCGGTTGTTGTCACTCCGGGGTTGCCAGATCATAACACGTAGTAGGTGACTATAACTTGCAAGATCGGATCTAAAACATGGATATAATGATGAATTCATAAATGGTTCAGATCTGAGTTCATGGCACCCGGGCCCAAAGTGACAAGCATTAAGCATAGCAAAGTCATAGCAACATCAATCTAGGAACATAGTCGATATTAGGGATTAGGCCCTAACAAAACTAACTCGATTACATGATGAATCTCATCCAACTCCTCACCGACCAGCGAGCCTACGAAGGAATTACTCACTCCCGGTGGGGAGCATCATGGAATTGGCGATGGAGATTGGTTGGTGATGACGAAGAACGAAGATCCCCCTCTCCGGAGCCCCAAACGGACTCCAGATCTGCCCCCCCCCCCGAGGAAGATTAGGGCTTGGCGGCGGCTCTGTCTCGTGGATTGTGATAATTCTTTCTCCCTGATTTTTTTTCTGGAAATGTGTGAATTTGAAGTATCAGGGGGGTCGTCAGCGGGGCCACCAGGTGGGTACAACCTACCTGGACGCGCCAGAAGAGGGGGGGCGCCCTGGTGGGTTGTGCCCAACCAGAGGCCCCTCTTTGGTGGTTGTTGGCTCCAAAAATCCTTATTTATTCCATAAAAATCCTCGCAAAGTTTCGTTCCACTCCGAGAACTTTTATTTCTGCACAAAACCAACACCATGGTAGTTCTGCTGAAAACAGCGTCAGTCCGGGGTTAGTTCCATCCAAATCATGCAAATTAGAGTCCAAAACAAGAGGAAATGTGTGAGAAAAAGTAGATACATTGGAGACGTATCAGGCCTCAAGAGAAGCATCATGCTCTTCCTTTTGCTTAGCAAGAGCCCGTTCCAAATCCTCAGATGTGAAGGACTTGACTTCCGTGGAAGCCGCGCCCGTTTTCTTAGGATCTGCAACAAGGGGTGTCCCATCGGGGTTCATCTCGCTCTAGGGTGGTTAAGAATAGAGCACGAGGCTCTGATACCAATTGAAAGGATCGACATGGACCTATAGGGGGTGAAGAGGTACAATTACAAATTTTAATTATTACTTAGCAATTTAAGGCAATAATGCGGAATATGAAAGTGGGCCTAACAATTGCTAGTATGAAGCTAAGAGCTAAGCAAGGTAAACAAGTAACACAACTATGTGAATAAACAAGCACAATATGATATAAGTAAGGACAAGAGACAAGTAAGCACAAGTAGGGAGTTAGGGTTAGGAATAACCGCAACTTCCAGAGACGAGGATGTATGCCGATGTTCACTTCCTTGGAGGGAAGCTACGTCACCGTTAGAGAGGTGGATGTTACCACAAAGGCACACCAATGCCACGAAGGCTCACCCTATTCTCCCTTTTAGACAACACCACGAAGGCGTTTCTCAACCGCTAGTGGTAGACCTTGGGGTGATCTCCAAACCCTCACAAACTTTCCGGGGGTAATCACAATGATCGATTCCTCTCTGAATGACTCCTACCGCCTAGGAGTCTCCAACCTCCAAGAGTAACAAGAACGATGGGAAATGCTCAAGAACTTGCTCAAATCACGAATTCCTTTGGTGAGAAGAAGGGGAAGGAGTGGATCTATCACTTGATTGGAGAACTTCTCTCAAATGTTCACAAATCCCTTGGGGATCTAGGATTTGGTGTAGGGGATCAAGAGAGGGAGTGAGATGTGTTCTTAGAAAAATCAAAGTGAATGATCAAACCTATCCCGTGGGAGGGAGGTGGCTATATATAGTGGTAGTGTAAAAACTGACTATTGAGCCACTTAGTGCACTGGAGCTGTCGGACGTCCGGTGAGTACCGGATGTCCGGTGGCACAAATTGGACCAGACGTCCGGCCGGGCAGCCGGTCGTCCGGTCGTTGACAATCCAACCAGGCCATAAAGCATCATGAGACACACAGCCACCGGACATCCAGAAGGTGCCGGTCGTCCGGTGACCGGACTTCTGGCAAGGATCAGAAATTCGTTAATTAGTGATCTGTTGAGGCTGTACCGGATTTTCGGTGAGAAACGGACGTCCGACGACCGGACGTCCGGAGTGGACCGGTTTTCCTCTATGTTCTTTCTGTGAGGATGCACCGGACATTCGCGGAGAGCCAGATGCCCGGTCGGCTGTGAAGGGCCGGACATCCATAGAATACCGGTCGTCCGGTGAAAACAGAGCACACTAGCAGTGAAAACAGAGCACACTAGCTCATGAGCACAAAGAACTTTGTGCACAAGATAGAGGAAGAGCTAGGGGTGAAACAGAGATGTTGTGATAGGATACTTTGTGGGTTTTGAGCAAGTCTTTCACGAAATCCGACGATCCCCTCTTAATAGTGAGGGATCCCTATACTCAAGAACAAACCGAGAAAGTGCCAAAGCTATTTTTCATGTATCTCCGCTCTTGAGTGATATATATTTGTCCGTAGTCATGATCCACACACACACACGGCCCTTGAGACTTAATCCTGAGATATACTTGATAAAAATGATTAGTCCCCTATATGCAGGTTGTCATCAACATCAAAATAGGATTAAGGGCATGATTGCACTTTAAAAAACGAGTGGTCACTGGAAGCGGAACTGCCCCAAGTATTTGGCGGATAAGAAGGATGGCAAAGTGAAAGGTATATTTGATATACATGTTATTGATGTGTACCTTACTAATGCTCGTAGTAGCGCCTGGGTATTTGATACTGGTTCTGTTGCTCATATTTGCAACTCAAAACACGGGCTACGGATTAAACGAAGATTTGCTAAGGACGAGGTGATGATGCGTGTGGGAAATGGTTCCAAAGTTGATGTGATCACCGTCGGCACGGTACGTCTACATCTACCGTCGGGATTAGTTTTAGACCTAAATAATTGTTATTTGGTGCCAGCGTTGAGCATGAACATTATATCTGGATCTTGTTTAATGCGAGACGGTTATTCATTTAAATCAGAGAATAATGGTTGTTCTGTTTATATGAGTAATATCTTTTATGGTCATGCACCCTTGATGAGTGGTCTATTTTAGCTGAATCTTGATTGTAATGATGCACATATTCATAATATTGAAGCCAAAAGATGCAATGTTAATAATGATAGTGCAACTTATTTGTGGCACTGCCGTTTAGATCATATTGGTGTAAAGTGCATGAAGAAACTCCATGTTGATGAGCTTTTGGAATCACTTGATGCTTGCGAACCATGCCTCATGGGCAAGATGACAAAGACTCCGTTCTCCGAAACAATGGAGCGAGCAACTGACTTATTGGAAATAATACATACAGATGTATGCGGTCCAATGAGTGTTGAGGCTCGCGGCGAGTATCGTTATTTTTTGACCTTCGTAGATGATTTGAGGAGATATGGGTATATCTACTTAATGAAACATAAGGCTGAAACATTTGAAAAGTTCAAAGAATTTCAGAGTGAAGTGGAAATCATCGTAACAAGAAAATAAAGTTTCTACGATCTGATCATGGAGGTGAATATTTGAGTTATGAGTTTGGTCTTCATTTGAAACAATGTGGAATAGTTTCGCAACTCACACCACCTGGAACACCACAGTGTAATGGTGTGTCCGAACGTCGTAACCATACTTTATTAGATATGGTGCGATCTATGATGTCTCTTACTGATTTACCGCTATCGTTTTGGGGTTATGCTTTAGAGACGGTTGCATTCACGTTAAATAGGGCACCATCTAGATCCGTTGAGACGACACCATATGAACTGTGGTTTGGCAAGAAACCTAAGCTGTCGTTTCTTAAAGTTTGGGGCTGCGATGGTTATGTGAAAAAGCTTCAACCTGATAAGCTCGAACCCAAATCGGAGAAATGTGTCTTCATAGGATACCCAAAGGAGACTATTGGGTACACCTTCTATCACAGATCCAAAGGCAAGATATTCATTGCTAAGAATGGATCCTTTCTAGAGAAGGAGTTTCTCTCGAAAGAAGTGAGTGGGAGGAACGTAGAACTTGATGATTGATGACCCACAAGTATAGGGGATCAATTGTAGCTCTTTTCGATAAGTAATAGTGTCGAACCCAACGAGGAGTAGAAGGAAATGACAAGTAGTTTTCAGTAAGGTAATGTTTGCAAGTGATGAAATTGTAAGTAGCAGAGTAGTTTGATAGCATGATAATTTGTAACGAGCAAGTAACGATAATAGTAACAAGTATGCAGCAAGGTTGCCCAATCCTTTTGAGGCAAAGGACAGGCCAAAATGGTCTCTTATGATAAGCAAAGCATTCTTGAGGCTACACAGGAATTTCATCGAGTCACTTTCATCATGTTGGTTTGATTTGTGTCCGCTACTTTGATAATTTGATATGTGGGTGGACCGGTGCTTAGGTGTTGTTCTTAATTGAACAAACTCCTACTTATGATTAAACTTCCCGCAAGCATCCGCAACTACGAGAAAAGTATTAAGAATAAATTCTAACCATAACATTAAACTCTAGGATCCAATCGGTCCCTTACGGAATAGTGCATAAACTTGGGGTTTAAGTTTCTGTCACTCTCGCAATCCACCATCTATTTACTACTCCACAATGCATTCCCTTAGGCCCAAATATGGTGAAGTGTCATGTAGTGGACGTTCACATGACACCACTAAGGGAATCACAACATACATACTATCAAAATATTGAACACATATCAAGTTCACATGATTACTTGCAACATGATTTATCCCACGACCTCAAGAACGAAAGTAACTACTCACGAACAATAAACATGCTCATGATCAGAGGGGTATTAATATGCATAATGCATCTGAACATATAATCTTCCACCAAATAAACCATATAGTAATCAACTACAAGATGTAATTGTAACATCCCAAATTTTGAATTTGGAATGTTATACATTAGATCATCATTGCATAGCATATTTTATTGCATTTTCGCGAATCCTCAAAAATCCTAAGCAACTCAAGGACCCTCGGAGAGAGTTGGGGATTTTTCCCGGTTTTCATATTTGATTTTTATCAAATAATAAAACGAGGATTTTTGGTTTTAATTATTTTTCTCTCCGGAAAATATTTCGTATTAAAATAAATGAGAGGAGAAAATATGACTTCTCCAAAATAATTGAAATATTGGAGGAAAAATATTAAAATCAAATATTTGATTTTATTCGGATTTTATTTGCAATTTTAATTGCATTGAAAAAATTGCACGTTTTAAAAACTGCATTTTTAGGGCCAAGAAAATGTCCACGTCGTTCTAATTACTTTAATTAGACGGTGAAAATTTGTTTTGGCATTTTTGGATTTCGATTTATTTTTCTATGATTTCTTTTAGTTCGGCGGATATTATTTTAAAAAAAATCCCGAGCGCGCCGACTGGGCCGAAGCCCAGCCGACGGCCCAGCTCCCCGCGCAGCCCAGCCGCGAGTCGTCTCCCACCTGGAGACGGAGCCGCCGCTCGACTCCCGCACGGCCACGACGCCGCCGCCGTCGCCCCTTCCCCAAGGCAACCCCCTTCTTATATACCCCCCCGTCCCTCTCCTCACCCCGCCGCCCCGACCCGCACCCGTCCCCGCCGCCAGGAGCGCCAGACGCCGCCGCCCCGGAGCCCGTACGCCGCCGCCGAAGCCCCGTCTCGCCGCCCCGACGTCGCCCGAGCCCCGCCCCCCCCCCCCCCCCGAGCCCCGCCGGAGCCCGTCCCGAGCCCCGCCGGAGTTGCCCCGACGAGGTAGCCGAGCCGCCGCCGCCGAGCCGATTTTTTTTCTTTTTTTCAAAAAAACCATTTGTTTTTTTTCCGAAACCCTAGTTTTTCTTTTTTAAATAGATCGGTTTATTTTTTTTCTCGGTTTAGTTAATTAGTGAACGTTCACCGATCCGTTCGTTTTAACGAACGTGTTCGTCGGTTTGTCGCAGCTAACGAACGTCCGTTCGTTCAACTGTTCATCATTTTTCTTTTTCGTCGGTTTTTCCGCGATTATTCCAGATCGCGATTTCTGATCAGATTTTCGTTCTGGTTTATCTTTTCGCTCGTTTATCGGAATCAGGCGATTCAAGCGCCTAGAGTTTCATCTCGAAATTCTCTTTCCGTTTAACTTACTCAAACAAGTTTTTGCTACTGTAAAATTTGACCTAGATCCAGATTAGTAAACGAAGCTTGTTTCTTTCGTCGTTTGACTTTCGTTGCTTCGTTCGATTTGTTTCTTTTTGCAAACCGGAGTTCTTAAGTTGAACTTTCTGGTTACATCTTTTATTTGAGTTTTACCTGTGCATTTGATGAGTGCTTATTGTATGCTTGTTTGTTTGCGATAGAGTACCCGGAGTGCGCCGCTTGCTACTTCGAATCTCTAAGTTTCACGGATCATCAGCAAGGCAAGTAACACTTTGATCATACCTCTTTTACTACCCAGTTTTATTGCATTAGACAAATCCTCAAACATTGCATGGTTAGGATCTAATTAAATTGTGGGTATTGGGAAGTAGTTGAGGTAGTACCTATTACCTGTTTTATTATCAAACCCTTGGGAGTTACTTCTACGTTTGCTTATATTGCTATGCTATGCTAGTAGACGTGGATTGGGTTTGAGTGTATCCATGACAGATGTGAGATTGTTAATATATGGTTAAACCTAAGGTGGCAACTAAAACTCACATCTGGGTGGATTGAGGTACCTGGGTATTCCAGGATTGCCTGTTTTTCTAAGGACCGCCACCCAGGCTCAAAGGGATCATGAGATTATTCCTACTAGAAACTTCCATGTGCAGCCACAAGCTATTATGGGCTCTAGCATAGTTGATTAAGTTGTGTGAGCTCTTGAAGAGGTAGACTAGCAGATGTAGGGGTTGTAGGTGGTACTGTCTACCCGGAGTAGAGAGTTAACGCTTCTGAAAGACCGTGTCTCGGTCATCCGTTTCTCAAACATCATGTAGTGCGAGAATCAAGCGGAGGCGATCGAGTCTTGTGGGGAAAAGTGCACAAACCTCTGCAGAGTGTACAAACTAATCATGGTTAGCCGTGTCCCCGGTTATGGACATCTTGAGTATCTAGTACTTGGATTATCATGTGAATCTCATCACCATGTAACTTTAATTAATTTTGTTGGGTTAATGATGATACTTAATTGGGATTGAGAATGCTGTCAACCATTCTCAATGTTTAACAACCACTATGATAGTTAAATAAAATTTATTCCCTTGCAGTAGGGAAAAATTGGCTTTTCGCAAAACTGTAACCATAGAGCCTTCTACCAGCCATATATGCATGTAGTATAGCATTATTATGTTCATTACTCTCTATGTGTTACATTGCCAGCATATTCCATGTGCTGACCCGTTTCGGGCTGCAACGTTTCATGTTGCAGACTTTTCAGACGACGAGTAAGGTGCCTTAGGTCGTGGTCTTATACTCAGTGATGCCGTTGGAGTTGATGGACTCACTTATCTTCCAAGTCTTCCGCTGTTATCGTATTTAGATGGCCTTAAGCCATATTTATCATACTTATTCTCTTTTGAGATACTCGTTGTAATAAATGTGTGATTGCTACTCTGTTATAAATCCTCCATTTGTACTGTGCGTGTCAGCATTACTGATCCAGGGATGACACTGGTGCACAGCAGCACAAACTGTTTGAGGTCTGGTCGCTGCAAAGGTGGTATCAGAGCACACGCTGACTGTAGGACACGACCACTAAGCTTAAACCCTAGAACACTACTCTCTTCTCATTTCTGACTCCTCTCCACTTTCTACTCTGGAATGGCGGATGCAAGGAACAAGTTCATGCAACCGGATGAAGAGACACCTTTCGGACGACACTTGAAGGAAGTCACTAAGTACCTGAATATCGGAATACCAAGCTTCACCGGAACCTACAACGCCACACTACCAGAAGAGGAGCGCTGGAAGATTCAAGTTCAAGTTCCAGGAAGGACGTTTACGCCAGTCACTGAGCCTATAGAATTTTCCTTTGATGCACCAACCTGGAGTTTAGGGAAGAGCATGGCAGCCACATGTCTATGGGACGCATTGGAGAAGTCTACCGCAGGGAGCTTAAGGATACTATGTATCAGATTTGTGGACGCCGAGATGAGCAATGGGAGATGATCAGCACCAAGAAGGATGGATATGCAGCTTTCATCCAGGAGCAAAACCAACACATTCGTCGCCAGGAGAACCAGATGTGCGCAGACATGATAGAACTGAAGAAGGCATTGACCAAGATCACAGAGTTGGAGGAAGAACTCAAGGCTACGCGCGATGGATATGAGGAGGAGATCGCCACGTTGTTGGAGAAGAATGACGACCTGATAAAGAAGATCGGAGTATTCATGGGAGACCCAGCACCTGGAGGACAAGACGACGATTCTACTTACCCGGATAACTACATCATCATCGACGACACCGACTCAGACCCCAGTGAAGATGACTTTGTTGATGAAGCTGGAGCAGATATCATGGAGTCCTCGACCGATCAAAATTTCTAGTAGACCACCATATCGGTAGTAGTATTCCCCCATGTAAATAGTATAGTCCGAGCACTTTTGTAACGATAGTTAGAGCGATTGAATGCCTTGTTTGTTTGATTGAGTGATATTGATTGTGTTTGTCTCCTGAGCATATGGGTAGTGTTTCCTCTCTAGACCTCATTCTATTCTATATCTCATCTTTTCTAAACCTATCAGATGCCTCTGAGACGCGACACCGGATTTGTTTTCCCACCGGAGATCACTCAGTTGATTCAGCAGCAGAATGCCCTGATGCAAGTGTTAGTACAGAACCAAGGCAACAACAACAACAACCCACCACCACCACCTGTTGATCACTTAGCCCGTTTCTTGAGGCTGAATCCCCTTGATATGTATGAATGGGATTTGTGGATAAGTATAAACTGCCAACCCAAGCCCTTAGGTCACCCATGTTAGTAACCACGCCAGGAGCAGAGTATATGGCTAGTTTATGGTGTGATCGGTTACCATTAAGGATTGGTAACTACGTGTTTCCCTCGGACCTAATAGTACTGGAATCGCAAGGATTGGATGTGATATTAGGCATGGATTGGTTACCAAAGTATGGAGGGAACATTGAGTGCGCCAGTAAGACGATTTTGCTTACCACCCCAGAAGGAAGAAGGATTAAGTATGTATCCCGGCATATGCCGAAGAGGACTCAGATGAATTCCTTATCAGGAGTTGTACAGGAGGAAGTACCAGTGGTGAAGGATTTCCCTGACGTATTTCTAGAAGAGTTGCCAGGCATGCCACCAGATAGAGACATAGAGTTTTTGATTGAACTTTTGTCAGGCACAGGACCAATATCTAAGAGACCGTACAGGATGCCCGCCAAAGATTTGGAGTAAATTAAGAAGCAGATTAAGGAGTTACTGGATAAAGGCTATATTCGCCCAAGTTCGTCACCTTGGGGATCACCCGTACTTCTAGTGGAGAAGAAAGATGGATCGTTGAGGATGGTTGTTGATTATCGTGGATTGAATGAAGTGACCATCAAAAATAAGTACCCACTGCCGATGATCAATGATTTGTTTGACCACTTGCAAGGAGCTAAGGTATTTTCCAAGATCGATCTACGATCAGGATACCATCAATTAAAGATTCGAGAGCAGGATATACCTAAGACGGCTTTTACCACCAGGTATGGGCTGTATGAGTATACTGTTATGTCATTTGGTCTGACTAACGCACCTGCCTATTTCATGAACCTGATGAACAAAGTGTTTATGGAGTTTTTGGATAAGTTCGTCATGGTGTTCATTGATGATATTTTAGTCTACTCAAAGAACGAAGAGGAGCATAAGGAGCATTTGTGTTTGGTACTTGAGAAGCTCAGAGAACATCAGTTATACGCCAAGTTCAGCAAATGTGAGTTTTGGCTGAAGGAAGTTGGATTCCTCGGACATGTTATATCCGGAGAAGGAATAGCAGTAGACCCCGCCAAAGTTGACACAGTAACAAGCTGGGAAGCACCCACGTCAGTTGGAGAGATCCGGAGTTTTCTTGGACTTGCAGGATACTATCGGAGGTTCATTGAGAATTTCTCGAAGATTGCTAAACCCATGACAGAGCTATTAAAGAAGGACACCAAGTTCAATTGGACTGAGGATTGTGAAGCTAGTTTTCAGGAGTTGAAGAAACGTTTGGTTACATCACCAGTGTTGATTCTGCCAAACCAACGCAAGGATTATGAAGTTTATTGCGACGCTTCTCGTCGAGGACTTGGAGCAGTGCTTATGTAGGAAGGAAGAGTTGTTTCATATGCTTCACGGCAACTTAAACCCCATGAGAAGAATTATGCCACGCATGATCTGGAGTTAGCAGCCGTAGTGCATGCATTGAAGACATGGAGACATTTTCTCATCGGAAATCACTGTGAGGTGTACACGGATCACAAGAGTTTGAAGTACATTTTCACGCAAAAGGAGTTGAATCTCAGGCAAAGGAGATGGTTGGAGCTCATTAAGGATTATGATATGAGATTGCATTATCACCCAGGGAAGGCTAATGTAGTAGCTGATGCATTGAGCCGCAAGAGTCATGTCAACACACTCATGACCGGAGAATTACCGAAAGTATTAGCCGAGGATCTTCGCGAGCTATGTTTGGAGATAGTACCGAGAGGTTACGTAGCAACGTTGGAGATTCAGTCTACCTTGATGGAAAAGATCAGAGAAGCTCAGAAGACAGACAAGGAGATTGACGAGATAAAGCAAAGAATGAGTAAAGGAAAAGCCAAGGGATTTCGTGAGGATGAGCACGATACCTTATGGTTTGAGGACCGCGTTTATGTGCCTAATGATCCGGAGATCAGGAAGTTGATCTTGCAAGAGGCCCATGATTCACCGTATTCGATTCACCCAGGAAATACCAAGATGTATTTGGATTTGAAGGATACTTTCTGGTGGACCGGAATGAAGAAGGATATTGCGGAGTATGTAGCCGTTTGTGATGTATGTTAGAGAGTGAAGGCAGAGCATCAGAAGCCAGCAGGATTGCTACAGCCATTGCCGATACCCGAATGGAAGTGGGATAAACTAGGCATGGATTTTATCACGGGATTGCCCAGGACTCGTTCAGGCTATGACTCAATATGGGTTGTAGTCGATCGTTTGACGAAAGTAGCTCATTTCATCCCAGTGAAGACCACTTACACCAGTGCTAAGTTGGCAAAGATATACATAACCAGAATCGTATGTTTGCATGGAGTTCCGAGGACCATTGTATCAGATAGAGGAACCCAATTTACCTAGAAGTTTTGGAATCAGTTACATGAAACTTTGGGAACCAGGCTAGAATTCAGTACAACTTTTCACCCACAGACAGATGGACAGACCGAGAGAGTCAATCAGATTTTGGAGGACATGTTGAGAGCTTGTGCACTAGATTATGGATCTAGTTGGGACGACAATTTGCCATATGCAGAGTTTTCTTACAACAACAGTTATCAAACCAGTTTGAAGATGGCCCCTTTCGAAGCTTTGTACGGAAGGAGGTGTAGGACACCATTGTTATGGGACGAAGTTGGAGACCGCCAGTTGTTTGGACAAGACTTGATTAAGGAATCAGAATAGAAAGTGAAGTTGATTCACGATAGGCTCAAGGTAGCCCAGTCCAGGCAGAAGAGTTATGCGGATTCTAAACGCAAGGAGACAGTTCACGAAGTCGGAGACAGAGTTTACCTACGAGTATCACCACTTCGAGGAGTGAAGCGCTTTGGAGTTAAAGGAAAGTTAGCGCCACGTTTTGTAGGACCATACAGAGTTTTGGAGCGTATGGGAGAAGTTGCTTACAAGCTGGAATTGCCTGAAGGATTGCCAGGAGTTCATGATGTATTTCACGTTTCCCAGTTGAAGAAGTGCCACGCAGAGATGGCTGAGATACCACTGAGAGATACAGTGCCACTGGAAGCGATTCAGTTGGAAAGTGATTTGACCTATGAGGAGAAACCAGTTAAGATTCTTGAGTATGCCAGCCGAGTCACCCACAGCAAGGTTATCAAGTTCTGCAAAGTTCATGGGAGTCACCACACTGAAGATGAAGCCACCTGGGAGCGAGAGGAAGATCTACGGAAGAACCACTCTCACCTATTTTCTAGCCAACCCGAATCTCAAGGGCGAGATTCATCTTAAGGGGGTAGGTTTGTAACATCCCAAATTTTCAATTTGGAATGTTATACATTAGATCATCATTGCATAGCATATTTTATTGCATTTTGGCGAATCCTCGAAAATCCTAAGCAACTCAAGGACCCTCGGAGAGAGTTGGGGATTTTTCCCGGTTTTCATATTTGATTTTTATCAAATAATAAAACGAGGATTTTTGGTTTTAATTATTTTTCTCTCCGAAAAATATTTCATATTAAAATAAATGAGAGGAGAAAATATGACTTCTCCAAAATAATTGAAATATTGGAGGAAAAATATTAAAATCAAATATTTGATTTTATTCGGATTTTATTTGCAATTTTAATTGCATTAGAAAAATTGCACGTTTTAAAAACTGCATTTTTAGGGCCAAGAAAATGTTCATGTCGTTCTAATTATTTTAATTAGACGGTGAAAATTTGTTTTGGCATTTTTGGATTTTTATTTATTTTTCTACGATTTTTTTAGTTCGGTGGAATATTATTTAAAAAAATCCCGAGCGCGCCGACTGGGCCGAAGCCCAGCCGACAGCCTAGCTCCCCGCGCGGCCCAGCCGCGAGTCATCTCCCACCTGGAGACGGAGCCGCCGCCCGACTCCCGCACGGCCACGACGCCGCCGCCGTCGCCCCTTCCCCAAGGCAACCCCCCTTCTTATATACTCCCCCCAGTCCCTCTCCTCACCCCGTCGCCCCGACCCGCACCCGTCCCCGCCGCCAGGAGCGCCCGACGCCGCCGCCGAAGACGCCGCCGCCCCGGAGCCCGTACGCCGCCGCCGAAGCCCCGTCTCGCCGCCCCGACATCGCCCGAGCCCCGCCGCCCCTCGCCGCACCCCCCGAGCCCGCCGGAGTTGCCCGACGAGGTTGCCGAGCCGCCGCCGCCGAGCCGGTTTTTTTCTTTTTTTCAAAAAACCGTTCGGTTTATTTTTTCTGAAACCCTAGTTTTTCTTTTTTCAATAGATCGGTTTATTTTTTTCTCGGTTTAGTTAATTAGTGAACGTTCACCGATCTGTTCGTTTTAACGAACGTGTTCATCGGTTTGTCGCAGCTAACGAACGTCCGTTCGTTTAACTACTCATCAGTTTTCTTTTTCGTCGGTTTTTCCGCGATTATTCCAGATCGCGATTTCTGATCAGATTTTCGTTCTGGTTTATCTTTTCGCTCGTTTATCGGAATCAGGCGATTCAAGCGCCTAGAGTTTCATCTCGAAATTCTCTTTCCGTTTAACTTACTCAAACAAGTTTTTGCTACTGTAAAATTTGACCTAGATCCAGATTAGTAAATGAAGCTTGTTTCTTTCGTCGTTTGACTTTCGTTGCTTCGTTCGATTTGTTTCTTTTTGCAAACCGGAGTTCTTAAGTTGAACTTTCTGGTTACATTTTTTATTTGAGTTTTACCTGTGCATTTGATGAGTGCTTATTGTATGCTTGATTGTTTGCGATAGAGTACCCGGAGTGCGCCGCTTGCTACTTCGAATCTCTAAGTTTCACGGATCATCAGCAAGGCAATTTTGATCATACCTCTTTTACTACCCAGTTTTATTGCATTAGACAAATCCTCAAACATTGCATGGTTAGGATCTAATTAAATTGTGGGTATTGGGAAGTAGTTGAGGTAGTACCTATTACCTGTTTTATTATCAAACCCTTGGGAGTTACTTCTATGTTTGCTTATATTGCTATGCTATGCTAGTAGACGTGGATTGGGTTTGAGTGTATCCATGACAGATGTGAGATTGTTAATATATGGTTAAACCTAAGGTGGCAACTAAAACTCACATCTGGGTGGATTGAGGTACCTGGGTATTCCAGGATTGCCTGTTTTTCTAAGGACCGCCACCCAGGCTCAAAGGGATCATGAGATTATTCCTGCTAGAAACTTTCGTGTGCAGCCACAAGCTATTATGGGCTCTAGCATAGTTGATTAGGTTGTGTGAGCTCTTGAAGAGGTAGACTAGCAGATGTAGGGGTTGTAGGTGGTACTGTCTACCCGGAGTAGAGAGTTAATGCTTCTGAAAGACTGCCTCTCGGTCATCCATTTCTCAAACATCATGTAGTGCGAGAATCAAGTAGAGGCGATCGAGTCTTGTGGGGAAAAGTGCACAAACCTCTGCAGAGTGTACAAACTAATCATGGTTAGCCGTGTCCCCGGTTATGGACATCTTGAGTATCTAGTACTTGGATTATCATGTGAATCTCATCACCATGTTACTTTAATTAATTTTGTTGGGTTAATGATGATACTTAATTGGGATTGAGAATGCTGTCAACCATTCTCAAGGTTTAACAACCACCATGATAGTTAAATAAAATTTATTCCTTTGCAGTAGGGAAAAATTGGCTTTTCGCAAAACTATAACCATAGAGCCTTCTACCAGCCATATATGCATGTAGTATAGCATTATTATGTTCATTACTCTCTATGTGTTACATTGCCAGCATATTCCATGTGCTGACCCGTTTCGGGCTGCAACGTTTCATGTTGCAGACTTTTCAGACGACGAGTAAGGTGCCTTAGGTCGTGGTCTTATACTCAGTGATGTCGTTGGAGTTGATGGACTCACTTATCTTCCATGTCTTCCGCTGTTATCGTATTTAGATGGCCTTAAGCCATATTTATCATACATATTCTCTTTTGAGATACTCGTTGTAATAAATGTGTGATTGCTACTCTGTTATAAATCCTCCATTTGTACTGTGCGTGTCAGCATTACTGATCCAGGGATGACACTGGTGCACAGCAGCACAAACTGTTTGAGGTCTGGTCGCTACAGTAATCAACACTACTAGTCACCCCCTAGCAACAATCTATAGTTCCGGTAACAAGATTGAATACAAGAGAAGAACTAGGGTTTGAGATGAGATGGTGCTAGTGAATATGTTGATGGAGATTTCCCTCCCCAAGATGGGAGAGTTGTTGGTGATGATGATGACGATGATTTCCCCCTCCGGGAGGGAAGTTCCCCCGGCAGAATCACTCCGCCAGAGGGCAAAAGTGCTCTTGCCCGAGTTCTGCCTCGAGACGGCGGCGCTCTGTCAAAAATCCTCCTCCTATTTTTTCTAGGTCAAAATGACTTATATACCAAAAGATGGGCACCGGAGGTGGTCCGAGGAGGCCACAACCCGCCAGGGCGCGGTTGGGGGGCCTGGCGTGCCCAGGTGGGTTGTGCCCACCTATGGCCCCCCTCTGGTGTTTATTGGCTCTAATATTTCTTCAATAATCCATAAAAATCTCCGTAAATTTCAACTCATTTGGAGTTGTGCAGAATAGGTGGCCTGACGTAGCTTTTCCAGGTCCAGATTTCCAGCTGCCGGAATTCTCCCTCTTGCTGTATTCCTTGCAAATTACGAGAGAAAAGGCATTATAATTACTCCAAAAAGCATTATTATGGATAAAAACATTATAAATAACAGTAAGAAAACATGATGCAAAATGGACATATCAACTCCCCCATGCTTAGACCTTGCTTGTCCTCAAGCGAAAACCGAAATCGAAAACATGTCCACATGCTTTGAGAGAGAGGTCTCGATAAAAACAAAATACGGACATAGAAGAATCATGTTGATTATTATAACAACAACAAAATTTAACATAGGACTTTTATCATAGAACTTGCATCAAATACTTCCCATGAATAAGTAACAGTTCATCACATAATCGAAGTATGAAGCAAAAACTCTATTAGAAACCAACAAGTTATGTTCTCAGTCAACTTTGCAACTACAATTCATCATCTTTTCAGGAAGAGTCACGTGTTGGAGCCTTTTAAGCAAGTCCACATACTCAACCATCATATAGTCTTGTATGATTGCTAACACTCACCTCGTACACATGAGCAAAACGTTTCAACCTGACACATAGAAAGATAGGGGCTTATAGTTTCGCCTCTCAACATACTCACCTCAAGGGTGATGTCAACAATAATAACTCATGCTATCTATATTCAACTGGACATATGTGCCTAGATCTTTCCTCACCACATGATGCTTGCCAAAAGAGAAAATAAAAAGGAATAGAAGGAAAACTTTGACTCTTTGCATAAAAGTAAATACATAAAAGTAAAAGATAGGCCCTTCGCAGAGGGAAGCAGAGGTTGTTATGCGCTTATTTTTTTGCATGCTCAATCCCTTAGTGCAAGAGAACGTCACGTTGTATTGCCCCTTAAGATGACAACCTTTATTATGCAGTCTATCGCTTTTATTCTTTGTCATCCAAGTTCGTACAACGCTCAATTTTCTCTTACACTAAATGATCTTACATATTTTGCACCGATGACAACTTACTTGAGGGATATTGTTCAATCCCTAGGTAGGTATGGTGGATGCACAAGTAGTATCACTACTTAGTGCGGAATTTTTTGGCTAGCAAAGATAGGGAGCAAGCATCACATGTTAAAGGATCTATGACAATATGACTTCTATGTGAATATAAACATACATAAACATTACGTTGTCTTCCTTGTCCAACGTCAACAATTTTGGCATATAATATTTTGATGAGGGTTCACAATCACAAAAGATTTCTAGGATAGTATATCTATATGTGAATCTTCTCTTCCCATATTAATTCTTTCATGAGTTGCATCATTGACTAATGCTATGTTTGTCAATCTCTAATAAAATTTTCTTACTTATACTTTTCCTTATGTGGTGCCATTACCTACCATAGGATTAGTATATGATCTTATTGATTTATTTCCTTTCTTTTATTTGCTTCCTTTCTCTTTTCCTTTCGTTCTTATTTCTTTTCTTTATTTGCAACATGAAAGTAAAGAAAGCAAAACTCAAACTAAACTTTATTATATAACTTGCACACGATTATAATGATAGATCACTAAGCAAGCTCTCAAAGAAGAAAAGATCGAACTAAACTTTATTCATCTAAAGCAAAAATATCAAACTAAGATAAGTAAAAGCAAGAAGATAGTGGGGTGATACGATACCGGGGCACCTCCCCCAAGCTTGGCGGAAGCCAAGGGGAGTGCCCATACCCGATACTTAGTTCTTCTTTGGTGGTGAAGAAGATGGTGGTGGTGATGAAGTAGAGGTCTTTAAACCTCGCCTCATGTTCAAAGACTTGGTTCTGGAGGTCATAGATCTGGTTTTGGAGGAACTTGATTTGCTCGTTGAAGGTGAAGACGATGTCCTTCATGGGCTTGCCATCCACCTTGAGATCACGGGAGAGGTGAAGCACCCCCTCATGCATCTCAATGACCTGAGGGTGCTGCACCACCTCCCGCCGATATGGGTTGATGACGTTCTTGAAGAACTTGTCCTTGGAGGAGCTTGAAGAAGCCATGATAGATGGGATCTGACAGAAAACAGCAAGGGAAAAAGAGAACAGAGGATTTCTTCGCGATATGGTAGTTAACAGGTTTGGGAAGTATATATAATTTTTTTTATCTTGGTGGACAAGTACATGGAAGAAAAACAGAGTACGGGAGGTGTCCCAGGTGGGCACAACCTACCTGGGCGCGCCAGGCAAGCCTGGCACGCCCTGGTGTCTTGTGCCCACCAGGGGACGCTTCCTGGTAGTTTGTTTATTCCCAAAATTCTAAATTATTCCAAAACTGACAAAAAATATTTTTGCAGATTTTTCGGAGTCTGTTTACTTACCGTATCACGTACCTCCTTATTTTGACGATTCTGGAGTGTTCTGGAAGGACTCTTTTATGTGCTCTTCCGGTGTCAAAGTTTGGACAATATTGCTTTCAACATTAATACGCGTACCTGAGATATAATGCTTTATTCGTTGCCCATTGACAACCTTCGGGTTAGTGCCTTCGAAATTATTTATTTTGATGGCTCCAGACCGGTGAACCTCCTCGATGACATAGGGGCCTTCCCATTTTGAGAGGAGTTTCCCTGCAAAGAATCTGAAACGAGAGTTGTACAAAAGAACATACTCTCCGACTTTAAACTCACGTTTTTGAATTCTTTTGTCATGCCACCTTTTAACTTTTTCTTTGAATAACTTTGCATTTTCATAAGCTTGGGTTCTCCATTCATCTAATGAGCTAATATCAAATAATCTCTTTTCACCAGCAAGTTTGAAATCATAATTGAGTTCTTTAACTGCCCAATATGCTTTATGTTCTAACTCAAGAGGTAAATGACAAGCTTTTCCATAAACCATTTTATAAGGAGACACTACTGTAGGATGCTGCTAATGCGACACTACGATCAGAGACCATTCGACGAAACTGTGTGCGATACCATAACCGCAAAATGGTGGTGTAAAAAACCAGTCAAAAAAAGGTGCAAAACATTTGCGATGGAGGATGCATCAAACACGGTTCAGATTTTAGTTGCATGTGCGATGTAGGGCATACAGTTCAGCTCAATTAACCGTTTGCGATGAGGACGAACAAAAGAAACGGGCAGCCAGATGAAGGTGTGTGCGATGTACAGCATACGGTTCACTCGGATGAACTGTTTGTGATTAGGCAACACAAAAGAAACGGTCAGCCAGATCAAAGGTGTGTGCGATATACGGCATGCGGTTCACTCGTATGAACTGTTTGCGTTGAGACATGAGAACAGAAACGGTTCAAATGAGCAAGATGTGTGTGATATGAGGCAAACAGGTCTGTAATCGGAAACGTGTGCGAAGACCGATAACAACACAAACAATTATTGCTAACAAGCCATGTGTGTTGTGAGCAAACGATTGCTGGTATACAATTGTGCGTGATTGACGAAAACATCACCGGCGAGTTCCATTGTTTAGTCCATGTGCGATGTGATTTTCTTTGTACGCACAACATCTATGCTGTGTCTACAGAGCATCAACATATATACTTAAAAAGACAGCTTTGCATAACCAAATTAAGCATACAATTACACAAGTAACTACACACATAACATTTCCACACACCAAAGAAAGCAATTACATGCATACTAAAGTAGGAGAAACGAGGATCTAATCATCTACTTATTGTTGCGATGCGCTTGCCATTGCTCTACTTCCGGCTGGATCCCTGGCCGTTTTGGGGAAGGAGGGACTTCCTCATTTCAACGATCCGCCTGTACATGTCGTAGCTCGTGTACGCCTCCTTGGCCGCTTACACAACGTGAGCTTTGTCGAGTTTCTCCATCCAGGCCGAGTGCCAGGCATGCTTGTCTTTGTTGCATGAATCCTTCATGTCTCTGTAGTAGGTGTCGATGATGGCCTCGGCGAGGTGAACCAGTGAGTCCTTCTCATGCTCCTTGCTGCCCCTGATCTTGTATTGGCCCTGGATGTCGACAAGATTCTGGCAGGCAATGCCCGAATTCTCGAGCGCCTTTACATCGTTGGTGATGCCCACCGTAGCGAACATGTTGTGGGGGCTGTTGTCAAACCTGGCGAAACGCTCACAAGGCCTTGTGGCCAGGCAGTAGTGGTAGACAAGGACGTGCTGGCGCATGCACATCTGGGCGACGACGACCTAGGGACGAGACCCGGCATGAGCGCGGGTGTACTCGAGGTCGAACCCGGCCACCTTGTACTTCTCCTCGGCAAGCAACAGCTCCATGATGTGGATGGAGTGCTCCACCCAGACCGGGTCGTTGGTGTACACCACTGAGAGGTCCATGAACCTTCTGTGGGTGTCCACCACGGCACGCATGGTGAACTGCTGCTCGTCGTCGGCAGCCGCTCGGAGCGCCATTGGAGCCACGCGGGATACCCTCTAAGAATTTCTTGTGGTGGGTGTGCTTCTTGCAATGGTGGGGTGCGATCGAAAGGTTGAAGAGACACAAGGGTAGGTTAAATGGCCGCTGTAATAAATGGGGGCCGGCCGGCCTGTAATCGTCACGTCTTGTCACAGCGTTCATAGCGGAGGATTCCAGTGCACGCTTGACAACACCGCACCGCACGCGTGGGCTCGAAGAGGAGCCAAATATATCTTCGGTGAGCCTGTTCCCGCGCTACCGCACTGTTTACCGCGCAAGCTTCCCGCTCGGCTAGTTTGGCCACGCATCGGCTAGAAGAGGGACAAATCATGGGCGTTTATTGGCAAAAAGCTTTGTAAAAACGAAGTGTGTGGAATGACTTCGGTCATAAGTTTACCCTTGGGTGATGAGGTCAAAGTTACACAGAAGGGTGATGATGGACACTCAAGTGTGAAAATTAATTCTGTGCTCTACAGTGCACACGGTGGAAGAAACCAACTGTGTGCAATAATGTCAAAGATCACAGTCGAGTTAGCTATACAGATCGTGTGCTGTGAGATCGACAAGGTAAACTAATTCAAGAATGGTTAATAAAATCTAAGACTATTGCATATTAAGGTCAAAATAGTGCTAGCAATATACGAGTCTCATACGATGCCATTTCAACGATTGTACCACAAAAGCTCGAAATGTTACAAGGTTCAAATTCCAGAGTTATATGGCTCAAATTCAAAGATTACAAGGTTCAAACTGATATTAGAAATGAAATTCAGCTCATCAGCTGCAAACGCTCGTGCTGATCCGCCGCACATGGATATCAGAGAGGTTCAAACTAATATCACCGCTTCTAATTCTGGCTTCGAAACCTCACATTTTTCGCAAAGGGGTCAGCCACTGAGAAGTCATGTATGGGGTTGACACGATGACTTCCAATTACTCCGTCATCTGAAGTTCCAAAATGAAATTCAGCATTTTTGGAGCATACTCCATTCTGCCGCAGGCACCGGCGCTGATCAACAAACCATTCATTTTTGTGAAATAAATGTAGGGCAAACCTCATTTCCTTCAGCACCCTTGCTCTGAGAACAAAGAACCTGGCGAATATCTCCGGTAAGGTCCCTCGGTAGGAGTTCAAAGTAATTTCTAAGAGATGCAGATCTAGGCATTCGACGTGATTGTTATATTGTATCACATTATCCACCACTGGGCCTAATCTTATCTGCAAAAGAAGAAAACGTGTTAGTGCCTACATGCAGTTTTGAACATTACTACAGGCCTAGCTATTTGGTTTGTAGGATTTGTAAAATGCACTAACATGCCATCTTTGATCTGACATGATTAACATGGGCATTTGATTACATTCTAGAAAAATGTAGCCTTCTTCACAAGAGGTTGGAGTGGATGAAAAGTTCCCTAAGAAAACTAGTACAGATGAATCCAAAGGAGAAATGCTTATTGATAGTAATCATATGGATCAAGCAACCAATATGGGGGGACATGTGTGTACTGAAATCCTCCAAAAGAACCTTCATAAATCATAGTACATTGTCATTGTAAACTTGGAAAAAGGTGCCACAAATTGAACTCCCTTATGGTTAACATTTAACAGGAAAGGAACATCACCTCGATATATAGCTTCTCCAGGCACGGAAAACATCTCAGGAAACTGACAACTTGCTCCAGGTCGGGCCCAATAGATTCTAGTGCCAAGACCTTCATTGTGCGCAGTTTCGGGGTCAAGCTTGTCAGAATCATTTTCTGAATGACAGACGAACAAACATCTTCAAAATTAGAAATAATGTTAATTTGTAGAAGGAAAGGTAGAAGGCGGCTGTTGTACCTAAACGGGTGTGGATCCAATAACAAGTTCGGAGTATTTGTCAGACGAGTAACCCACCACTGTCAATTTCGGCGTAGAAATGACAGTGATTCTTGTTGGACCTTCTTGATCAACTACAAGTAATCTCTCAAGTGTAGGTGTGTCCTGGATGACCATACCGTGGTACACATCTTGTGATGTCTTCCTGCCGTACCAGCAACAAACATAAATAGTCCGGAGAGTCATGGAGGTGATGTGGAAGGTACTCAACCCATTGATCGCCTGAAGACGAAGGTACTCGAGTGCAGTACAGCCACGGAGCAGGCGCTCCATATCACCCTTTGAGAGGCAGACGACGACGAGCTCGAGATGCTTCAGTCGTGGTAGAATAAGAGCGGGTGCGTCATTAAGGGGCGGGAAATGGTTGTTCCTGAACTTGGCGACGCGCAGCGTGGGCGCGAGGCGGAGTGCGGACGTTGGCAGCGACCGCATATGCCCATCATCAAAAGTGAGCTCCTCAAGCTGATCTAGGGCGGGGGATCGGAACCAGTCGTCAAGCTTGGCTCGGTCCTTGCCGTTGGAACGGAACTTGCCCATTCTAAGACCTTTGGTTGGGCCAAGGTGACTGGAGGACGCATCCAAGCTTTTGCGATAGCCATGGTAGAGCTCGTGGGTGTCGATGAGGTCGAGTGGGCTGGAGTTCCATAGGGGGCGCCACCGTCGGGAAAGGAGGGTTGTCCGCGCCCCATATTTGATTGGGAGGAGGGAGATGATGACTCTCAACATATCATCAGGGAGGCTACTGATTAAGTCTAGTCCTGCTGGAGTCGCTTGCGGTTCTAGCTCGCCCCGCCTCCGCTTGTTGGCAGCCCCGTTCTCCACCTCCGGAGTCTCCTTGTCAGCGGCGCTTTCTGATAGAAATGGAAGTACAGGGAATATTTAGTTAAAACAGGGCAATAGAAAAGTGTATTGGTAACTAGAAGTTATTACGTAGGAATATAGTAAGAAAAGGGAATAACAATTGGTTGCTTAAATACTACACAATTCATTTGACATTGTTGGGTAAGTCAACATATGCAGATAGTTGAAAAGAAAACTTACTTGGAACAAAGTCTGGATGGATGATTTTGTCGGGGAAGTTGGCATATATCTCAGTACATAAAACTTTGCAATTTCATTCCAAAAGCCAGTGCCAAAATAGGAGTCACCACGTTCATCAAATCTTACAATAGCAGCGATTGTAAATCCATGGTTTGTGTGTAGTATGACATTCGTGGAGCCTTGATCTATGTAAAGGGAAAAATTGTGCACTACATAATATGTTGCATAGCGAGGGATGTCCTGCAGAAAATGGCAGGATTGTTAAAGAAAATATGGTAACATGCAAATATGGACCCAAATTGAAAGAACTGTACATCAGTTGAAATTGAAGGACAAAAATCTATAATTAAACAGATAGGGTAAACATGATGTCATGGAAAAATGAGAGTAATAAAAAAACAATACATCATTAATTTGCCTAATATAGAAAGAAGAGGGGAAAGTCCCCTTTGACGTATATGGTGCATGTGGCACCTTTTATCCAAATGTAGCAATATTTAGAATATGTTCAGGAAAGTAGGCCTTCCAACCGATTTAGGGTGAGATTAAGCATACCGCGCGCATCCTCAAGTTATCTGGTACGATGAGATGGAATCTCCGGCGGCGGTCGCAAAGTCCTGAAGTGTCGGCGCACTGTACATTCTATGAATGAAAGAAAACCCTCAAATCAGCTCGAATAAAAATGAATTCACTGCGATTTCCGCCGGGTGATTAAAGGAGGCAGATGAACCGAGATAAGAGATGAGATAATATCTCGTTAAATTAGTTACCTTGTCATCCATGAGAAAGAACCCTCAGTACGACAGATTCCCCAACCGAGCGGAGCTGGGTCGACCGCGAGCAGCATCGCGAAAGTCGATGGCGATAGGCGGCGGCAAGTGGAGGTGGCGAAATGCGGTGAGCTTTGCCAGCAGCCTGGCGGCGGCGGCAGGCGTCGAGCTAAGTGTTTACCGCCGCGATAGGCGGTGCCATGGCATAGATGCGGAGGAGCTTCTGCAGGTGTGAATGGGGAACTTACCGGAGGGCCGAGGGGGTGGCGGGCGGGGTGAGGGTTTTTGTGACGTGGGGATGGTGAGGATTTTATTTTTTATTTTTTGAATTGGGTGGTGAGGGTTTTCTGTCCCACAAAAAATTTTGGGGACGACGGTTTGCTAGAGCGAACGAAGTGTGATCGACGCAGCAGGCAAAATGGAAGTCATTGCACACGGTTCCAATTTTGGGAACCATGCGTGATTGACGTACTACCTCCGTCCTGGTTTATTGGTCCCCTGTTGTAATTTTTACCAAAATTTGGCGAAATATTTAACATACTCAGACATAGATAATAAGCGTACACGTACATAAGCATAGTTCAACCATAAGTACATAGTTCAACCGTCATTAAGCATACTCAAGCGTACATAGTTCGATCCATCCCACATCTCATCTCACATGCGGCCGGCACGATCCTGAAGCTTCTCCAGGTACTCGGCGTATGCGTCGTGCGCCACCCTGCGAGAATACTTTTGCTTGAAGGAGCCAACGGCCCGTCCTCTTGCATGCGCCAGAACACTTAGATACGCGTCATGAATCTTGTGGTTGCAAAATGGGCATCCATAGTTGTCGTTTCAGGTCCTAATACTCCTGTTATGCATTCCCGCATAAAGCTCCCTCTGGATTCGCCTCTTGTACCTCTTCTGGGTATCTTCATCCTTGTTTTCCACATCGTCAGATAGCACCTATACAAATAGTAAAACAAATTTGGCATCAAATCACTGATTACATGCCGTGAAGTAGGATTACGAATTTATGGCTATTTATTTATACATATCCAGAGATTATGGTTTGATTTTTAAGCACAGTCGTCTATGTACAGACCAATCTTGAAGAAATAATGGCATAAACATATGTAGGTCATTCAAAATCAATTGTCAAGTCCTGGCTAGGAATTATTAGCACGAACACTAACCCTAGTCAGATTACTAGCAGAAATCATTTGCACAGATGAAACAACTAATCACTTACCACCTGTACCATTCAAACAATCAATACACTACACGGATCTAACGAAACTTACTCAGATTTCATGGATTGGGAGAACATAACCAGATGATTTCTATTCCAAAAAGGGGGAGGCAGGAGTAACCAGAGAAACCCTATGATCTATTTGAGACATAAATGGGTATAGATGACTAACCAGCCGTCCATCGTCATCGGAGTCGTCGCCGGAGTGGTCGTCGGAGTCGTCACCGGAGTGGTCGTCGGAGTCAGTGTGGAACTCCGCCTCCGGCTGTGGAAGCTCGACGACGTCAGGGTGCAGCGATAACTCGCCGCCGGTGACGGCAACCTCTGTATCCATCTCCACGCCGTGCTCCGGTGCTTTTGCAGCCCCGACGTCGCCACTCCCTCCGATGGGGCGCTTCGGCGGCATCCTCATACACTGACGGCTTTGAGGACTGAGAGCGGCATCGAGGATGCAAGCGGAGAGAGAGGATTTTGTGTGTGTAGCGAGGATGGGGGGTGCGGCCGCTCGGGCGCACCTTTAATATGGAGTAATGGGAGTTGTGGGAGAGAGGCGGGCGGCAGTCAAACCGATGGCTCGCCTCCCGGTGAGCCTGCGCACCGGACTGCTGGCATGCCTACCAAAGTTTCACACAGCTACTCGCACGCCTCCCAATGACACTGCGCAGCGAGCACGCCTCCGTCAATTCACACACCTGCACGCACGCCTCCCCGTCTTTCTGCGCGGCGGACTGCTCGCATACGTCCCGTCAACTCACGCCTGCTCGCAGGCCACACGGGTCGCGCAGCGGCACGTATATTGTTTTTCTATTTGGATGGTTAATGATGCCACTTTATTGCTTAACCGAAGCATGGGACGTATCCATTGTTGGTCTAACCGTCACGGTTCGAATAAATAATCCGTTTGGGATATTGGTTCCCAATTATTAATAATCTCCCGTCTGTAATTAGATAAAGATTACATCAAAACTTGTCTCAATTTGACCAAAAAAAGTACAATGCCACTTTGTATTGGTGTCCATATGACAACACGATAAGTTTCATCAACTTCAAATAAGTTTTGGATGCACTAGAATTTCAAAATCAAGATTCTCAATGTTTAAAATTTGCTGCACGGGGAGTAAACATGCACCCAGCGAGACACATGTGTTTTTGCAATCCATTTAGGTGCACTATCACGTGTGCATGTAGCTCAAATTTGATTTTCGCACATTATACTCATAGGAAATCAATCAATCAATGTACTAAAACGTCTTAATGATCTCTGTGATTTTTTTGAAATTAAAACGTCCCTCCTTTGGTAACATGTATGTTCACCGCGGGATAATTAATTTAACATGCATCGTAGTTGCGGTGGATTCGCGGTGTGTGTGTGTGGGTGTGTGCCTCTGGGGGTGGCGGGTGGCTCGCAGTACACTACGAGTTGTGAGCCACCATGTGGGTTGGCCGTTTTGTTAGGCAGGCCGGTGCCACATCAGAGTCGTGAAATCGTTATTTAAAACATTACACAACCCTTTCATACATAAATGTTTTGGCCACACATGCAGATGATGGTTATCCTACACGACACTCGATACTCACGTGTGACGCTTTCTGTGGGCCCGCGAGGTTGTCGTCCATCACTTTGATGAACAGTCGGCAGTGAGGTTAAGTTGACCAGCAAGGTCGAATCTTTTTTGTTTGTGTTATGGTGGTATATAGTACGCGTCGAAGAGGTGGGAGGGGACTAGCATATATACTATACGTATGCGTCCGTGAACAAGTACACCTCACTCACTGTCGGGACTTTTTGGTTACCGAGGCACGTGCCACATCAAAATTGTGAAATTGGTTATTCAAACATCACACAACACCTTTTTGGGCCACATGCATATATATCTTAGCTAGGACACTCACGTGTGACGCTTCCATATGTGGGCCCACGAGGCCATCGTTGATGCATGCATGCATGCATCACTTTGACCTACATCGGGAGAGGTTAATTAATTTCACCATCGATGAGGATTCTTTTGGGTTGTACATATATTACAGCAGGAGCATATAGTATGCGGTGAAGAGGGGGGAAGAGGACCATCATATGTAGTACACTTGATATGAACCTCGCTCTGTGTGGGTGCATGGTTTGCGGTTTTTGAGGCATGTGGCACATCAAAGTTGTGCATTTTGAGTATTCAACATATATATGTTTGGCCCACATGCAAAGCGGTGGTGGTTGTCCTTTCGCACCCACTTAAGTGGTTATCAGCGATATCGATGCTTTCCACCTGTGGGCCCGCTTGCTCCATCACTTCTTTTTGTCTGACAACAAGAGAGGTTAATTTGACTTAGGAGGGGATTATTATTTTTGCTCTGAGATGACATGCATGATACACTTTAAGCACACACACATGCATGTGTACGCATGAATCCCTCCCATCGAGACGAAGTGGCTAGTACAACGACACATCATGAACCGATCTCGCTCTGTGTGGGGAGCTAGTGTACGATTTTTGACACACGCGCCACACCAATGTTGTGTATTCAAACATGCATGCACGCATCACCTCCATACATATGCATGTAGTGGTTGCCTTCGAACGATACACTCCCTCGCGTGGTTATCGGCGACAAGCCTATATATTCGTGGGCCCGCGTGGACATCCATGATCACCTTGACCAACAACAATATAGGTTACAGTGGCGGATTCTTCATTTGGTTCGTGTTATCGTAGTATAGGTCATGGTGAGATTCAGACCTAATTAAGTTTGAGCGCATATACTATGCACGCATGCATGCATATATGAATCCCCGTCATTGGCTTGAAGTGTGGTGTAACATACATATGCATCGTCAACCTAACGCTCACTCAGTGTGGGGATTTCTAGTTCGAAATCACGGTGCCACATCAAAGTTGTTCCATTGTTACTCAAAAACACACCTCTCCATACATATGTTTGGGCCACACGAATACAGTCGTTGTCTTCGGGGACTAGCTATTTGCGTGATTATTGGCAAGCTAGCCCATCTCCGGGGTCGCATGGACGGCCATCACTTTGACCAACAACAAGAGAGAGGTTGTACGACCAAGGTGGATTATTCTTGGTCTGTTTAACGATCCATCTTGGTGAGATATATGCCTCTCTGGACCGTCGACTGAAAGTTTGTGTGTGGGGAGGGTTGCTACTTCGCACTTTGCTAGGTGAACCTAGGTTGGGGGGGGCATGCATTCATAGCTTAATTAGGATTCCCTTCGTGGCGACACGAGGGGGGTGGGGGCAAGCAATACCGTGCGCTTTGCGAGAGAGGTGCCACATCGAAGTTGCATTTGGTATTTGAAAATCAAACCACCCTTTTGATACATAAATTTGGTCCACATGCAAGTGTGTTCGTGTCTGACCCTCTCCCGCGTCATTTTTCGCCAAATTTATGAACATTAGACAAGTCGGATGACGCAACAGACACGGTTCACTCAAACTAACCATGTGCCACGCCCGTGCACCTGTCACGCACACATCCGCATAGTACATTGGGCTCCACGAGGCTCCCCCTCTCAAAAATATCTGCCCACCTCGAGGGTTTTTCTGTTTCATAACACACGGTTGTTATCTCCAGACCGTGTGTGATGTTTCTTGTTCCCAATCCCGCCTACATCCCTAGAAAATATCTGCCCGCCTCGAGGGTTTTTCTGTTTCATAACACATGGTTGTTATCTCCGGACCGTGTGCGATGCACTATCATCAAAAATTTCAATATCCCGGCATTTCACTCCCGCGTAGTAAAATTTTCAGTACCTGCGTCATTTCCTCAAACACCCCGCCCCCCCCCCTCCACACACACACACACACACACACCAAAACCTCCTCGGGCGTGCGCACACACACACACACACCCTCCCTCGCTCGAAACCCTAGCAAGGTCCCCGCCGCCGCAAGGCCTCCATTGTCAACATCTGTCGGTTTGCCCGTGCAGCTTACCCACCGATCTTCATACCCAGGCCGCCTTGAGTTTCTTAGATGACGCCTGCCAAACGCCTCCTTTCCCACAAATTCCCATCCCCATCCCCCACTCCAGAGCGTCACAACCTAAGCCCGGCTACGCTTCCCGTGGAGCTCGAGGAGCGACTGGCCCAAAAGAGGTGTATAGCGGTCTCTTCGCCCGACATCGCCGAGGAAGCTGACGACCATTACTGGTGGCAGGCACTCAAGCAGCGGGCTAGAGTATGCGGGCATGTCTCATCCGCTGGCTACAACATCAACGTCATCGACAGCGACGCCCTGAGGCGGGCTGTGTCACAGGTTAACTGGCCCACCCCCAACCCCTCGGGTTCAACCGCCGTCAATCTCATCCATGGCCCCGCCGCTGATCTCCTCTAGCTCGCTGTCAACAATTTGCCATTCTACATCGCCATCGAGCCCCTTTTGTCATTTCTGAAGGACATGTTCTGCGATGCTGGCTTGGGATCCATAGCTTCCAAGTCAGACCTCATCAACGGCGACCACGAGGAGGGCACCCTCTCCAGCTCTTCCAAGGGGAAAGAGTCCATCTGCTCTTCCAAGGGGAAAGCGCCCGTCTGCGACATCAGGGAGGGCACCCTACAGTCGTGCTCTTCCAAGGGGAGGGAGCCCATCTGCGACAACATGGAGCGCATCCAGGGTCCGTGCTCTTCCCACGGGAACGAGCCCATCCGTGACAAGTGAGGAAACCCATGATTTGTTTTGCCATGCCTCTTCACAGGGGGAAACCCATGATTTGTTTTGTCGAGTCCCTTTTGTAGTGTAGTGAGGATATGTCCAGTTTTAATTGCTATATCTGGTTGTTTGTAGTATGCCTTGTTTATTTCAGTTGTTCACAATGTGATGCTCTATATGTGCAAATATTTACTGTGCAGTACATTTCATCAATCCAGTTTTAAACATACCGATAGGAATGAATATATTTGCTTGCTGTTAAGCCTGTTATAGCTAGCATATGCCTCTTTTAAAGTTTTTTGATTGTTTGGTTGTTTGTAGTTAGCATATGTTCAGTTTCAAATGCTATCTTTGGTTGTTCGTAGTATGCCTTGTTTATTCCAGTTATTCACAACGTGATGTTCTATATGTGCAAGTATGAACTGTGCAGTTCAATTTCATCAGTACTAGTTTCAACAATACCACTATGAATGACTACATTTGGTTGCTGCATCTTGTAGTTAACACGCCTTTCCATTTTTATTTAACCATAACCAGTGTACTTAGACCGGCACAATACCAGTTTGAATGACTATGTTTGCTTGTTGTTAAATGTTAGGCCTGTTGCAGTTAGCACACCTTTCCACTTGTTTTGCTTTACTAGCATGCTTAAACCTGCACACTGAAGCTATCTTTTGGAGATTATTTTCTCTGCCATGTGTAATTTTGGTTGATGTTTGGCCTGTTGTGCTTAACATGCTTCTCGATGTACCTACACAGGACAATTTTGGGAACAACTGTTGTTTTCCATCGAGGTTAGTTTCATCCCATGGCTTATATCTGCTCACTTTTCAGGATAGCGGTAGCTGGTACCATATAGGCCGGCAGCTGATAAAGGACTAATCGGTGAATCGGACTTTTAACTGAATATATATCTGCAACCCATTTTTCCTTAGGTTAACTAGGGCCATATGTAATATATCCGAGGCTACATAGCAACATGCACTGTACTTAATGTCTAAATATGCAATCCTAGGCTACATAGCAACAAGGAAGAGTGTTACATTAGTGTTCTAATGATGTCTAGATATACGTAGAAGAGCAGCAGCAACAGCAACAATAACACATCCCTGTTTGGATACTCAACTTAGCTAGAGGTTAGAGTTAGTTTCTAGCTCATTACTAACCCTGAACTAACTCCATCCAAAGAGTTGTTTGGATGGCAGGGTTAGATTGACAATAAATGCACTAGGAGAACTAGCTCCAATTAGCACCTCTTGGATTGGATACTAGTTTTTTTGGGTGGGTTATAGATGCAACTAGCTGAAACTAGCCCTCATGTTTAGATATACTTTAGGGCTATTTGAGCCCGAACTAGCTCAAACTAACTGTAACCCATGGATACAACAGCAGTTAATCTGCTGATAATTTGTAAGAATGAACTAAACTCCTTCTGGCCCATAATATAATATGTTAATTCATCTAATATGTGAGTATATTGGATGTTATAAGATACTCCCTCCGTTCCTAAATATTTGTCTTTTTAGAGATTTCAAATGGACTACCACATACGGATGTATATAGACATATTATAAAAGAGTGTTGTACTACATCATTGTGCAATTGTTGTTTAGCTTCTAATATTAACTTGGTGCTTTTAAGTACATATGTCATTGGTAAAGATCCGTGTTTCAACCCTTTCTGCGTATGGGGAAATGAGATATCGATGAACCAGCATCAAGTGAGGAAGCTGATACAGATTGTTAGTAAACTGGGTCCAAACATGGCAATTAAACTATTTGTTTACACTTTATCCAAGACAACAGCGAACTGCAGGATGGTAAGTAAGAACTCTGCAGCCTTCTTTTTACTGCCCATAATGAGTTGTGTTAGATGACAATGTCTGAATCTTTTTCCTTTGTAGTGGTTGCCAAAGCAGTTTACTCAAGATTACCTCTCAAACTACATGATTGGTGGGCATGCAAAGGTTAAAGCATTTCTACCAAAACACGATGATTATCTAGATGTTTTCGTGAAGACCGTGAAGGATGGGCGGTCGGCCATCACAAGGGGTTGGACTAGAGTCGTGCGTGCCTTTTGCATGGAGGAGGGCACAATATGGGCATTCAACTTCACCTTGTTCAGCAACCAGAATATATTTCACCTCTTTCTTTACCGTCTTTAATAGTACAAGTATATAACTGTGGTTCATCATTCTTTATTTGGTTCTTATGTAATTCTTGAACATATGTACCTATGAATCGAATAATGCATTGGTTGTTTGAACCTGATGGATATGAATAAAGCTGTAGTATACGTTCAAATTCAAATCCAAATCCGGTACAATTTGGAAAAGCAGCAATTAAATTATGGTGAAATTATGCTCTCCAAGTTGTTACGGCACACACAGTTGGTAAAACACAAACGTTTGCGATCTGCACCATAATAAGAGACGGTTCACAGAGAGGAATATCACAAACGGTGCGGGCAAACTAAACGTTTGTGTTAGTTGCCTTATCGTACACGATTCGCAACCATGAACTATTTCTGATGAAGTATGCATCGTAAACGTTGCACCACAGAATAGCGTGTGCGATAGTTGTCGTGTACGATGATGTTACGACGGTCCGACGTTTCATAATCCTGTCCGACACTCGTATGATGATTAGCTAATCTTTTTAACGGTGAACCATTTGTGATGGGTCGCGCATCATACACGTTCTATAATAGTGAACCGTTTGTGATGGGCCGCGCATCGTAAACGTAGCACCATGGAATACCGACTGCGATGTCAATGCGAGCAGAAACGAGTAGGGGTACTGTAGGGGCCCTATCCCCGACGGTTTCTGGGTCGTGTGGGAAGGACCCCCCTATCGCCCACACTCACTTAGCGACGGTTCCAAATGTCGTCGCGGAAAGGGGTTAAAAATCGTTTGTTTAGGATCGACGCATACCAGTGAGACATACCCATAGGGTTTTTATAAGCTGTCCTATAAGCCCAAAGTGCATCATCCAATTTCTTAGACCAATTCTTCCTGGACCTATTAAAGTCTTTTGCCAAATTAATTTTATTTCTCTATTGCTAAGCTCAACTTGACCACTAGACTGAGGATGATAAGGTGATGCAATTCTATGGTTAACGTCATACTTTGCAAGCATCTTACGGAAAGCACCGTGAATAAAGTGTGAACCACCATCAGTCATTAAATATCTAGGGACTCCAAACCTTGGGAAAATAACTTCCTTAAGCATTTTAATAGAGGTGATGTGATCAGCACTACTAGTTGGAATAGCTTCTACCCATTTAGTAACATAATCAACAGCAACCAAAATATGTGTGTACCCATTAGAAGAAGGAAAAGGTCCCATATAATCAAATCCCCAAACATCAAACGGTTCAACAGCAAGAGAATAGGTCATAGGCATTTCTTGACGCTTACCAATATTACCTATTCTTTGGCATTCATCACAAGATGAGACATACTTACGAGCATCCTTGAAGAGAGTAGGCCAATAAAATCCAGACTTCAATACCTTGTGGGCAGTTCTATCTCCAGCTGATTCCCTCCATAAGCTTCGGAGTGACATTTCCATAGCATTTGTCCCTGTTCATGCTCAGTTACACAAAATCCAATAATACCATCTACTCCTTCTTTATAAAGATGTGGATCATCCCAAAAGTAATGTCTTAAATCATAGAAGAATTTTTTCTTTTGTTGGTAAGTAAAGCAAAGTGGCAAATATTTAGCAACAATGTAATTAGCATAGTCAGCATACCAAGGAGTACTATTAGCAACATTTATTGCAGCTAACTGCTCATTAGGATAACTATCATCAATAGGAAGTGTGCATCAAGCACATTTTCAAGCCTAGACAAGTTATCAGCTACGGGGTTCTCAAATCCTTTTCTATCAACAATATGCAAATCAAATTCTTGTAACAAGAGAACCCAATGAATAAGTCTAGGTTTAGCATCTTTCTTTTCCATAAGATATTTAATAGCAGCATGGTCTGTGTGAACAGTTACTTTGGAATCAACAATATAAGGTCTAAACTTATCACAAGCAAACACCACTGCTAAGAATTCTTTTTTAGTAGTAGCATAATTTCTTTGAGCACTGTCTAGAGTTTTACTAGCATAATGAATAACATTCAATTTCTTATCAACTCTTTGTCCTAGAACAACACCCACGGCATAATCACTAGCATCAGACATAATTTCAAAAGGCAAGCTCCAATCAGGTGGTTGAACAATTGGTGCAGAGATTAAGGCTTTCTTGAGTGTTTCAAAGGCTTCTAAACAATCATCATCAAAAACAAAAGGAACATCCTTTTGCAAAAGACTAGTGAGAGGCCTAGAAATTTTAGAGAAGTCTTTAATAAATCTCCTATAGAAACCAGCATGACCTAGGAAACTACGAATACCTTTGATGTCCTTAGGACATGGCATTTTCTCAATAGCATCAACCTTAGCTTGGTCCACTTCAATACCTCTTTCGGAAATTTTATGACCCAAGACAATGCCTTCATTAACCATAAAGTGGCACTTCTCCCAATTCAAGAAAAGATTTGTTTGTTCACATCTCTGCAAAACTTGATCAAGATTGCTTAAACAATCATCAAAAGACTTCCCATAAACAGAAAAGTCATCAATGAAAACCTCAACAATCTTTTCACAAAAGTCAGAGAATATAGCAGTCATACATCTTTGAAAGGTAGCAGGTGCATTACATAAACCAAAAGGCATACGTCTATAAGCATAGGTTCCAAAAGGACAAGTAAAAGTGGTCTTTTCTTGATCAGGTTGAGAAACAGATATTTGTGAAAAACCAGAATATCCATCAAGGAAGCAAAAGTGTGTGTGCTTAGATAATATTTCAAGCATTTGATCAATAAAAGGCAAAGGGTAATGATCTTTTCTAGTTGCTTTGTTTAATTTTCTAAAATCAATTACCATTCTATAGCCTGTAACAATTCTTTGTGGAATGAGTTCATTGTTATCATTAGGAACAACAGTTATACCTCCTTTCTTAGGAACACAATGAACAAGACTTACCCATCTACTATCAGCTATAGGACAGATTATTCCTACTTCCAGAAGTTTTAATATTTCCATTCTTACCACTTCTTTCATCTTCGGATTTAACCGACGTTGGTCATCAACAACGGGTTTAGCATCAGGTTCCATATTAATTTTGTGCTGACATAGAGTGGGACTAATGCCCTTTAAATCATCAAGAGTATATCCAATAGGAGCTCGGTGCTTCCTTAGAACTTTCAATAATCTTTCTTCTTCATGTTCTGAAAGGTTAGCACTGATAATAACAGGATATATCTTCTTTTCATCAAGATAAGCATATTTCAAAGTGTCTAGCAATTGTTTTAATTCAAACACAGGATCACCTTTAGGTGGAGGTGGACCTCCAACAGTTTCAATAGGCAAATGATACGTCTCCAACGTATCTACTTTTTCTCACGCTTTTCCTCTTGTTTTGGACTCTAATTTGCATGATTTGGATGAAACTAACCCTGGACTGACGTTGTTTTCAGCTCTACCATGGTGTTGTTTTTTGTGCAGAAATGAAAGTTCTCGGAATGGAACGAAACTTTGCGAGGATTTTTTATATCAATAATAAGGATTTTTTTGAGCCAAGACCCACCAGAGAGGGGCCCCTGGGTGGGCACAACCCACCAGGGCGCGCCCCCCTCTCCTGGCGTGCCCAGGTGGGTTGTACCCACCTGTTGGCCCCGCTGATGACCCCCCTGATACTATAAATTGACATTATTCCAGAAAAAAATCAGGGAGAAAGAATTATCGCGATCCACGAGACTGAGCTGCCGCCAAGCCCTGTTCCTCCTCGGGAGGGCAGATCTGGAGTCCGTTTGGGGCTCCGGAGAGGGGGATATTCGTTCTTTGTCATCACCAACCAATCTTCATCGCCAATTCCATGATGCTCCCCACCGGGAGTGAGTAATTCCTTCGTAGCCTCGCTGGTTGGTGAGGAGTTGGATGAGATTCATCATATAATCGAGTTAGTTTTGTTAGGGCTTGATCCCTAGTATCCACTATGTTCTTAGATTGATGTTGCTATGACTTTGCCATGCTTAATGCTTGTCACTTTGGGCCCGAGTGCCATGAACTCAGATCTGAACTGTTTATGAATTCATCATTATGTCCATGTTTTAGATCCGATCTTGCAAGTTATAGTCACCTACTACGTGTTATGATCCGACAACCCCGGAGTGACAACAACCGGGCCCACTCCCGGTGATGACCGTAGTTTGAGGAGTTCATGTATTCACTATGTGTTAATGCTTTGTTCCGGTTCTCTATTAAAAGGAGGCCTTAATATCCCTTAGTTTCCAATATGGACCCCACTGCCACGGGAGGGTAGGAAAAACGATGTCATGCAAGTTCTTTTAATAAAGCACGTATGACTATTTACGGAATACATGCCTATATTGATGAATTGGAGCTAGTGCCGTATCGCCCTAGGTTATAACTGTCACATGATGAATATCATCCAACAAGTCACCGATCCAATGCCTACGAATTTATTTATATTGATCTTGTTGTGTTACTTCTGCTATCATCACTGTTACACTTGCTACAAAATTACTGCTATCACTATTACTGTTACTATTGCTGCTGTCACTACTATCAAAACTATCAAACTACTTTGCTACTCATCACCTTGCTGCAGATAATTAATCTCCAGGTGTGGTTGAATTGACAACTCAGCTGCTAATACCTTTAAATATTCTTTGGCTCCCCTTGTGTCGAATCTATAAATTTGGGTTAAATACTTACCCTCGAAAACTGTTGCGATCCCCTATACTTGTGGGTTATCAAGACCTTTTTCTGGCGCCGTTGTCGGGGAGCATAGCTATATTTGTTGAATCACTTGGGATTATTATCATATTATCACTCTGAAGAATCTGAAGGATCCTAAACCGAAGATATTTCCCTCAAGTACGAGGGGAGGTAAGAAACTGCCATCCAGTTCTGCTTTAGATTCACCTTTTGTTATGAGTAAACTTGCAACACCACCACATGCTATGAATTCTAATATGTTGTAAGTTGTTGATGATGCTACTTATACTATGAATGATGCTTATGATGATGCTAGTACCTTGCTTGATAATGATGATGTGCCACATGATGTTGTTGAATCTGATGATGAGCTTGAAACTGAAACTCCTGAAACACCTGCTTGAACTAGCCTTCCTAGATATGAATTGCCTAAGGTACCGGAAGGTTATGTTATGAGTGAAGAAGCAACTAGAGATATTCTTGCTTGCAATGATAGAGATGACCTAGAGAAATTACTATGCAAGTATAAAGAAAAATCTCGGAATGCTAGAATGAAATGTGATCCTAAGTTTGCTACTTCACCTATCTGTATTGCTGATAAGGATTATGAATTCTCTATCGACCCAGAGTTAATTACTTTGGTTGAATCTGATCCCTTCCATGGTTATGAAACTGAAACTGTTGTGGCACATCTTACTAAGTTGAATGATATAGTCACCCTTTTTACTCATGATGAGAAAACTTGCTATTAATTTATTCTCAAATTATTTCCTTTCTCATTAAATGGTGATGCTAAAGCTTGGTACAATACTCTTGCTCCTGGTTGTGTGCGTAGTCCGCAGGATATGATTTACTACTTCTCTGAAAAATATTTTCCTGCTCATATGAAACAAGCTGCCTTACAGGAAATATTTAACTTTGTGCAAACTAAAGAAAAGAGTCTCCCACAAGCTTGGGGGAGGCTTCTCTGGTTACTTAATGCTTTACCTGATCATCCTCTTAAGAAAAATGAAATACTTGATATCTTCTATAATGGACTAACTGATGCTTCTAGGGACTTCCTAGATAGTTGTGCTGGTTGTGTTTTCAGGGAACGAACTGTTGCTCAAGCTGAAGAATTATTGAATAACATATTGAAAATTTATGATGATTGGACTATTCCTGAACCACCGCCTAAACCCACTCCAAAGAAGAGGGTATATTATATCTCAGTCCTGAAGATATGCAAAAGCAAAGAAATCTATGAAGGAAAAAGGTATTAAAGCAGAGGATGTTAAATTTTTACCTCCTACTGAAGAAATACATGGGCTTAATACACCACCACTGCCTAAGGTGGTAGAGGTAAATTCTATTATGAAGTTCAATGAAAATGATAATCCTCACAATATGCATCCTAGTCAATGCCTTTATGAGTTTGAAAACTATATTAGAAAACAAGATCACTTCAATGCAAATGTTATGAAACAATTGAAATATAATTCTGATATGATTGCTCGCTTGAGTGACTTGTTATTTGGAATCTCAAATGATGTTAGAGGTGTTGGAAAACATGCTTCTATGGTTCAAACCCAACTAGAACAAGTTGCTAAATCACAAAGAGAATTGCTAGATGAAATGAATCATAATATGCATGACTTTGCTATTAGAGTTGCAACTAGAGGAGGTAAAATGACTCAGGAACCACTTTATCCTGAGGGAGACCCTAAAAGAATTGAACAAGATTCACAAATATCTAACACTAGTGCACCTGGTACTTCTAAAAAGAAAAAGAAAAATGATAGGACTTTGCATACTTCTAGTGAACCTGAAATAGAGAAACCTCCTGATAATGAAAATGAAACTTCTATCTCTGATGCTGAAACTCAATCTGGTAATGAACACTCACCTAGTGATTATGAAAAATATAATGATGAGGTTCATGAAGACTCTCAACCAACCAATGACAAAGAACCAGATAATGATGTTGAGATAGAAACACTTGTTGATCTTGATAACCCACAACCTAAGAATAAAAGATATGACAAAAGAGACTTTGTGGCTAGGAAACACGGTAAAGAAAGAGAACCGTGGGTTCAAAAACCTATGCCTTTTCCACCCAAGTCAACTAGAAAGAATGATGATGAAGAATTTGAACGCTTTGATGAAATGCTGAGGCCAGTCTTTTTGCGTACTCGCTTGACTGGTATCTTGAAAATGCCTCCTTATGCAAAGTATATGAAAGACATCATCACAAATAAGAGAAAAATACTGGAAGCTGAAAAATATCCACTATGCTTGCTAATTATACTTTTAAAGATGGAGTACCTAAAATACTTGGATCCGGGAATACCAACTATACCTTGCTCTATCAAAAAGAATTATGTGAAAACTGCTTTGTATGATTTAGGAGTTGGTGTTAGTGTTATGCCTTTCTCTTTATATAAAAGACTTGACTTGAATAAACTCACACCTACTGAAATATCTTTGCAAATGGCTGACAATCAACTACCATACCTATCGGTATCTGTGAGGATGTGCCCGTTGTTGTTGGTAATGTGACTATTTTGACTGACTTTGTTATACTTGAGATGCCCGAGAACGAGAACATGTCGATTATCCTTGGTAGACCCTTCTTGAATACTGCAGGGGATGTTATTGATTGCAATAAAAGCAAGTTCACTTTTCATATTGATGGCAATGAGCATACGGTGCACTTTCCGAAGAAACAATTCCAAGTGAATGGTATTAATGTTATTGAAAAATCTCCGACAATCACTATTGGAAGTTTTCAAATACCTTTACCTACTGTCAAAAAGAAATATGAAATGCTTATTATTGGGGAAATGCAAATCCCCATTGAGGTAACTTAGTGATTTACGAAAGTTCTTCGGTTTTATGATAATCAAAAGTGGTTGTTAATAAGACATGATCAACCTTATTAATGAATCATTTTTGAACGGTATGAAGTTGATGAATTTAGTAAGCACTACCTTCCGTCCCTACCTTTTGCTTTCTGTTTTTATTAGTTAAATAAAATAAAATGCCATGTTTTGTCTGTTTTCTGAATTTCCCGTGCAATAAAAAAATGACCCAAAAATAAAAGTTCTCAGAATGCCCTGAAAATTTTATATGATTTTTCCTGAATATTTAAGGATTTTTGGTGCAAAAATAACCAAAGGGAGGTGCACCAGGTGGGCACAACCCACCTGGGCGCACCAGCACCCCCTGGCGCGCCCTGGGGGGTTGTGGTCCCCATGTGGGCCCCCTCACTTATCCCTTCATCCCACATTGTCACCTACCTCCAGAAAAAAATCCCCATTGCTCTCTCTCCCGCGTTCTTGCCCATTTTGCTAACATTTTCGATCTCTTTGCTCGAAGCTCCATTTCCGAAACTGTTTCGGGGATTTGTTGCTTGGTATGTGACTCCACCATTTGTCCAATTAGTTTTTGTTCTAGTGGTTTATACTTTGAATAAATAGCTACTCTTGGTGCTGATGTAGATGTTCTTGCAAGTTCAATTCTTAGTGTTCAAAGTAGTTTAAATGCTTGTTATGGCCTCTATGTATCCCTATGAGTAGTTGCTATTAGTTTTGTTGGAAAAATTTTGTGAACTAAAAATTCAGATTTTAGTTCATCAGAAAAACTGTACGCGGACATGATGAACCTATTTGGAAGGAGTTCCTCGAGGAGAAGATCCTCGGGGGCGTCTTCTAGTGACAGTTCTGCTCGTCGTTCCTATGTTGAACCAAGTGAAAGTTCCACGCGAGATGCCGCCACCAAAACATGCTTATGGCCTTAAGATGAATATATGGTGCAGTTGGGCATCAAGGAGGAATTTGAGCAATATGTTCACAATGCCGGTCTTGGTCCCTACCTCTCAGATAAGTGTGAACAGCGCCACCTTCTCACTGAATCATTTGCCAAAGGATTTAAATATTTTCCTCGTGAGTCTAGGGTGTCGTTTATGCTTTATGATAACCCATATACTATTTCACTAGAGAACTTTGCTCACCACCGCAAAGTTCCATTTTGGGGTTCGCTTGATGAGCCAGCGAAGGCTGAGTATGAGACCTTCTTGACTAGCCTTTTTACGGTAAAAATAGAGGAGTGAGACAAGGAAGAATAAAAAGTGTTCACTTTCCTGCAATCTAGTATTTTGCATTATTTAACGGGAAATGCATAGTAGGCAAGCAAGACTGCAGCATACTTTGTTAGCCAGACTTGAGCCTCATTCACACTGCTCTCACTGGTGAAAGGCATTATAACCTTGGAGCAATTGTTGCACGTAGACTTCAGCATAACGCCAAAAGTGGTTGGTTCTATGGTGGAATTTACGCCATACATTTAGCACGAGGACCGGGTGTTTCACCTTTACCCTTTGATCCCATTTTACCCACTCGGTATTTAGATTTTGATGCCTTAAAAGATCATAAGATTCTCAAGGGAAGTGCTGATAACTTCACTTATAATTTGTTGTTTAACCAATCACATGTTGTGGACACATATTTGCCTGCGCCTGCTCTCTTTGACTGTAACAGCAGGGGAAGATATTTTGTTCTTGAGAGTGAGGCCCGAGCTCACAACGCAGCAGTGGTGGCAGCCCGGCAAGCTGATGCATCCGCACCGAGAGCCTCCATGAGCTACCACGCCGACTACTACCCTCCAGGCTACTGATCGATTACCAACTTAGGCCAAAAGCCTAAGCTTGGGGGAGTACGTGTTTCTCACCAACATTATATTCATGTTCACATATTATTCTATCTGTCGGTGCTCACACTTTTTCCATTGTATCATCCATGCATAGATTTATTTTCTTGCTTTCTTCTTGTGTGTTTGAAAAACTTTAGAAAAGCCAAAAAAATTAGTTGTAGTAATTTACTTTCTATGCATGCTTAGTAGTAATATCAAAAAGAAAATCCAAAAAGATTTCCTTGTTCTTCTTTTGCTTGTTGGGAGCTTTCCCGTGTAAATAATTTTTCTCGTTTTTTCTCTTTATTTGCTTGTTGAAGAAAATAAAAACTCCAAAAATATTTCAGTGTGTTTCTCTGAATTTATTTTCTTTTTATTCGAGTTGTACAGAGGAGAAGACCACGATGAAAATGTTGAGTGGCTCTCATATGAATAACTGTTGAACTAATAAAGAGCCCATTTTACCTTGTCTTCTCCTATTGAATAAAATGTTTGCAGATTCCATCTTAGTCCATGGCACTCTTGCACTATTATTATTTTCATATCATTCGGTCGTGCAAGTGAAAGGCAATAATGACGACATTTGATGATCTGGCCATGGCAAAGATAAACCGGTATAAACTCGACTTGTTCTCGTTGTGTAAATATGTTTAACCTAGTGCCCATGATTCAACCCATTATGATTAAACATGTTTGCAACGACAATTAGATATTATGGTTTCTCATGCCATGCATAAGTAGCTGGGAGTCAATAATGATTTATCTTGGATATCAACATAGCGTTAAAATGATTGTGATGTAGTATGATGATATGGTATCCTCCTCCGAATGTTTGAGTGGCTTGACTTGGTACATGTTCATGCATGTAGTTGAATCAAAACCAACATAGCCTCTATAATGTTTATGTTCATGGTGTTCATATCCTACTCATGCTAGTGTCCAATGTTACTTATGCATAATGCCTGGTCATGATCGTTGTTGCTCTCTAGCTGGCCGCTTCCCAGTCTTAAATTGCTAGCCTTCGCCTGTACTAAGTGGTAATTCTGCTTGTACAGCAAAAACCTTGAACCCAAAGTTATTCCAGATGAGTCCACCATACCTACCTATATGTGGTATTACCCTGCCGTCCTAAGTAAATTTGCATGTGCCACCTCTAAAAACTTCAAAAACATTATCTGTTTTGTGTGCCTGGATCGTTCATGGAACGACAGGAGGTGGTCGATATCTTCCGTGCTAAGCATGTTATCCTCAGATCGAGTGTTTATTCACTCGCCATCGCACGAGGAAATGGGCCGTATTAGGGGTGCCTAGTCCAAAATTGCAAATATAAAAAAGAGTTTATCTCTTGAATAATCAAACAAAAACCCCCAATGGAGTCAAAACTTTTATTTTCCGCTTGGGGACTGCCACTAGCGTGCTTAACATGGAAGATGTTGATAACTCATGGTCGTGAACTGAATGAGAAGGGGGCATGTCTCGAAATTATCATTTACCTCTGTTTTAAAAATTGAGCTCTCGCACCTCTCCAAATCACTGCTTCCCTCTGCGAAGGGACTTTCTGTTTACTTTTATGTTGTGTCACCACCTTCTAAACACAAGCGCCAGAAACTGAGTAGAGCACAGCTGTCATGATTTATGCATTGTGTATAGCTAATGTTGGGTGCATCATGACTGGATCTTTTCTACCATGAATTACAATGTTTAGTCCTTGCTTGAACTTTAGAGGTGCTCTGCATTTATGTAACATCCCAAAATTCTAAATTTTGGAATGTTATAATAAATAAATAGTTTTGATTGTTTGTTTGATTGTTGTGTGATTGATTGACTGAAAGTGAGTGAAATTGAAACTTTTGAAAGTTAAATGAGAGGGAATAAAAGGACTTTCCCAAATTTTCATTTTGCATTTATGATCTCCATGAATTCAAATTCTTTTCAAATACAAAACCCTAGAGAGAAGATGACATGACTTCTTCCATTTAAAATTAAAAGGGTTTTTGAAAATATTTGAATTTCATTTGGAAACCTTTCAAACTCAGAAACTTTATGCAACTCAATGATTTTCATGAGAGAAGATAAAATGACTTCTTTAAAACATATGAAATATGAGTTGGAAGTTTAAAAGGATCAAATTTAAAGTCCCTTTTGAAATTATTTTCAATTTGGAGTTACTTGGTTTTATTCAAATTATTTTCCTCCAAAAATAAAATATATGGAAAATAGGGTAAAATGATTCCCTACATCAGAAAATTGGAGAGAAATAAATTTGAAATCATTTTGGTATTTTCTAAAATGATTTTTGTTGGGTTTTATTGCGATAGTAGCACTCTTTGCTTTATTTCAATTTGTGTGGATTTTATTTGACATTAGAAAAATGTTCATGTTGTAGAAAATCTTTTTCTGAAAATTTTGATATATTATATGCCTATAATATTTTATTTCCTTTTTCTTTTTCTTTTTATTTTTCCTCTCTGTTTAAGAAAACTTCCTCCGTCGCCGACTGGGCCGGCCCAGGGCCCACCACTGTGTCGGCCCAAGCCAGTCGCGCTTGCCGTCTCCGCCTCCCGCACAGCGTCCGCCGCCGCCGCGCCCCGTGTCCGACCGGGACACGCTCCGCCGCCGCCTTGCGCTGCCCCCTCCTCCACGCATCACGCCGCCTCCCTCCCCCTATAAGTACGCCGCCCCGGCCCCTCTCTCCCCTCATCTCATGCCGCCATCGCCGAATCTCACCGCCCTCGTCGCCGTCGACCGCCGCCGACGCCATCACCGCAACCGCCACTCCACGCCGCCCCTCCCCGTGCTCTTCGCCGCCTTCCCCGACGACCAGAGCCGACACCCCGACCGGAGCCGAGCCACCGCCGCCGTCCCGCGTCGCCGGACTTCGCCGCCGCCGCGGTAACTCCCCGCCCCTTCCCGTCCGTCCGATCTAGAATAGATGGCTAGGATTAGATCGGCTTTGTTTTTCTTTGAATCGGTATTCTCTAATTAGCAAACATCAGTTTAAACCTTTGGAGTGAACGGTTTCATCACTTAGGTTCTGTTAGCAAGCGTTCGCTCGATAGTTTTTTCTTTTTCTTTTTAATTTCGGCCAGGGACCCATCCGTGAATATTTTATTTACAGATTAGGCCCTGATCTTCAAACCTTCGCTACTTCTCGCTCGTTTATCCAAATCCAACGAAACCAACGCCCACTTCTTTGTTATGATCTCCTCTATCCAGTAATCCAACTCAAACATGTTTTTGAAAGTTTTAAAATTTGAATTCAAACACATTGTATTTGAACTTCGTTTGATCGTAACTCGAGTTTTATAACTCCGATTTAATTGATTCTTTTTGCTAATTGAAGCTCTTGACATAAACTTTATAATAAGACCAAACTCACCCAATTTTGGTACTGTTAGAAATTGTTTTAGGTTGCAAGAGTTAATTGCTTGTTTTTCAAGCTTTCTCAGGTCTTTTCTTTGATTCTTTTGCATGAGTGCTTATGTATGCAATTGCTTGCTCACGATAGATTGACCGGAGTGTGACGAGTAGAACTATCAGGAGATATGAGTGTGAATCATCTTCATCAATAGTACAAGGCAAGTTCACACTTTGATCATACTTTTCATACCCAGTTTTTATGCATTAGTTTCAACCCTCAAACATTGCATGAGTAGGATTGATAACATGTGGGTATTGGGAAGTAGTTGATGAGGTAGAACCTATTGTCTTATATTCAAACCTTGGGAGTTACTACGTTATGCTTACTGCTATGCTATGCTCGTAGACGTGGTTTGGTTTTGAGAGAATTCATGAAAGATGTGAGAGTTATTGTTAACTAAGGTTTAACTTAAGGTGGCTACTTTAATACACATCTGGGTGGATTGGTTGGGGCACCCTGGAGCACCCAGTGGTTTGCCCGGGCACCTGGAGAACCCAGTGCTTGCCCTAGGGGATCCCGGAGTACCCGTGTGATCACCCTATGGAATGCCACCCAGGCTCAAAGGGATCATAAGATTATTCATGCTAGAAACTTCCGTGTGCAGCCACAAGCCATTATGGGCTCTCGCATAGTTGAGTATGTTGTGTGACCTCTTTCAGTGGTAGGCCAGCAGATGTAGGGGATGTAGGTGGTACTGTCTACCCAGAGTAAAGAGTTAATGCTTCTGAAAGACTGTGTCTCGATCATCCTTTTCTCAAACATCATGTAGTGTGAGAAATTCAACGGAGGAGATCGAGTCTTGTGGAGAAAAGTGCACAAACCTCTGCAGAGTGTATAAACTAATCATGGTTAGTCGTATCCCCGGTTATGGACATCTTGAGTATCTGGTTCTTGAATTATCATGTTGATCTCATCACGTTACTTAAATAATTTGTTGGGTTATTGATGTTAATTTGGGATTGAGTTGGAGGAACCTTCTCAATATTTCAACAAACTTTGTAGTTAAATAAAATATATTCCTTTGTTGTAGGAAAAAATTAGCTTTATGCAAAATTAAACTTAGAGCCTCCACCAGCCATATATGCATGTAGTGATAGCCATTATTCAGCATTGCTCTATAGTGTGAAATTGCCAGTACATTGAATGTACTGACCTATATGGCTGCAACGTCTCATGTTGCAGGAATCTTACGACGAGTAAGTGATACGTTAGGGTTACGATTTCTACACTCAACTTTGCCGTTGGTGTTGATGGGAATCCACAACCTTGTTGTTACTTCCGCTATTTGGATTGAGGTAATAGTATTTACGTTATTTTATACATGTGATTTACCTCTGTTATAAATCCTCGAGTACTGTGTGTGTCAGCATACCCGATCCAGGGATGACACTTAAGCACAGAGACTTGACCGTCTGAGGTCGGGTCGCTACAATTTATGTTTTGCGGTCTCAGAAAGGGCTAGCGAGATAACACTATTATCATATTATACCATGGTTGATTTCACAACATGTTGCTGTTTGAAATATCTTATAATTGCTCGTTGATACGTCTCCAACGTATCTATAATTTTTGATTGTTCCATGCTATTATATATTCTGTTTTGGATGTTTAATGGGCTTTATTATACACTTTCATATTATTTTTGGGACTAACCTATTAACCCAAGGCCCAGTGCAAACTGCTGTTTTTTTTGCCTATTTCAGTGTTTCGCAGAAAAAGAATATCAAACGGAGTCCAAAAGGAATGAAACCTTCGGGAGCATGATTTTTGGAACAACCATGATCCAGAGGACTTGGAGTGGACGTCAAAGAAACATACGAGGAGGCCACGAGGCAGGGGGCGCGCCTACCCCCCGGGCGCGCCCTCCACCCTCGTGGGCCCCTCGTGGCTCCACTGACCTACTTCTTCCTCCTATATATACCTACGTACCCCGAAACCATCGAGGAGCACCACGAAAACCTAATTCCACCGCCGCAACCTTTTGTACCTGTGAGATCCCATCTTGGGGCCTTTTCCAGCACTCTGCCAGAGGGGGCATCGATCAAGGAGGGCTTCTACATCAACACCATAGCCTCTCCAATGATGTGTGAGTAGTTTACCACAGACCTTTGGGTCCATAGTTATTAGCTAGATGGCTTCTTCTCTCTCTTTGGATCTCAATACAAAGTTCTCCTCGATATTCTTGGAGACCTATTCGATGTAACTCTTTTTGCGGTGTGTTTGTCGAGATCTGATGAATTGTGGGTTTATGATCAAGATTATCTATGAACAATATTTGAATCTTCTCTGAATTCTTTTATGTATGATTGGTTATCTTTGCAAGTCTGTTCGAATTATCAGTTTGGTTTGGCCTACTAGATTGATTTTTCTTGCAATGTGAGAAGTGCTTAGCTTTGGGTTCAATCATGCGGTGCTCGATCCAAGTGACAGTAGGGGAAACGACACGTATTGTATTGTTGCCATCGAGGATAAAAAGATGGGGTTTATATCATATTGCTTGAGTTTATCCCTCTACATCATGTCATCTTACCTAATGCGTTACTCTGTTCTTATGAACTTAATACTCTAGATGCATGCTGGATAGCGGTCGATGTGTGGAGCAATAGTAGTAGATGCAGGCAGGAGTCGGTCTACTTGTCACGGACGTGATGCCTATATACATGATCATGCCTAGATATTCTCGTAATTATGCACTTTTCCATCAATTGCTCGACAGTAATTTGTTCACCCACCGTAATACTTATGCTATCTTGAGAGAAGCCACTAGTGAAACCTATGGCCCCCGGGTCTATTTTCCATCATATTAATCTCCCGTCAACAAGTTATTTCTGTCGCCGTTTATTTTGCTTTCTTTACTTTTAATCTTTATCATAAAAATACCAAAAATATTATCTTATCATCTCTATCAGATCTCACTTTTGCAAGTGGCCGTGAAGGGATTGACAACCCCTTTATCGCGTTGGTTGCAAGGTTCTTATTTGTTTGTGTAGGTACGAAGGACTTGCATGTGGCCTCCTACTGGATTGATACCTTGGTTCTCAAAAACTGAGGGAAGTACTTACGCTACTTTGCTACATCACCCTTTCCTCTTCAAGGAAAAAACCAACGTGTGCTCAAGAGGTATCAAGAAGTATTTCTGGCGTCGTTGCCGGGGAGGCTTACACCAAGTCAAGTAAAGATTAGACTCCCGCCAACGTGCGATTTCTGGCGCCGTTGCCGGGGAGTCTACGCACAAGTCAAGACATACCAAGTACCCATCACAAACTCTTATCCCTCGCATTACATTATTTGCCATTTTCCTCTTGTTTTCCTCTCCCCCACTTCACCTTGCCGCTTTATTCGCTCTCTCTTTCCGTTCGCCTTTCTTCGCTTGCCCCTTGTGTCCTGTGTGCCATTATGGCTAGTCCTTTATCTACTCCTTTGTCACCCGATTTTGAAGTCCTCCACTTCAAACAAAGACAAGGAGAAAACTTAAAAGATGCTTGGTATAGGATGATAGAATCCTATTGTGGTTGGACTATAGAAGGAGACTTCAAGATTTTACTTCGCAATTTTTATATTGGGCTAACCATATCACATAGACAACTCCTTGATTTTGCCGCCAAAGGGAATTTTATTGATGTTGATCCCAGTGTTGCTTATGAAATTATAGAGGGGGTAGTAGGAGTACTTCCCCCACAAAAGGGACCACCCCCTACTCAAGAGGGAACCCAAATCTTAGAGAAATTATGCGAATTGCAAAAGTCTATTGAGCCTCTTAAAAATGTTGGAGGGAACCTTCACCGCATGAATACATTGATTACACTTTGCAATAAGCGATTAGATGCTTTAGATCTAAAAGTCTCCGAGTATGAAGGGAAACGTAAGGAACCTCCCGGATCCGAGCATAAATCCATTAAAAAGATAAATGCCAAAGATGGCAATACCTAGATCTATCCTTGCCTTTATGCCTAGCTAGGGGCGCTAAACGATAGCGCTTGTTGGGAGGCAACCCAATTTTATTTTAGTTTCTTGCTTTTTGGTTCTGTTTAGGAATAAATAATCCATCTAGCTTATGTTTAGATGTAGTTTTGTGTTTTAATTAGTGTTTGTGCCAAGTAGAACCTTTGGGAAGACTTGGGGAAAGTCTTTGCGATCTTGCTGTAAAAAACAGAAACTTTAGCGATCACGAGATTAGCTTCAACTTTTTACTGGAGAGTGATATTTAGTTGATTATTTTTGCAGATGATTAATAGATAAATTCCTCACGTCCAGAAATTTATTTTAGAATTTTTGGAGTTCCAGAAGTTTGCGTTAGTTACAGATTACTACAGACTGTTCTGTTTTTGACAGATTCTGTTTTTCGTGTGTTCTTTGCTTATTTTGATGAAACTATGGCTAGTAATGGAGTTTATGAACCATAGAAAAGTTGGAATACAGTAGGTTTAACACCAATATAAATAAAGAATGAGTTCATTACAGTACCTTGAAGTGGTGTTTTTTTTTCTTTCGCTAACAGAGCTCGCGAGATTTTCTGTTAAGTTTTGTTGTGAAGTTTTCAAGTTTTGGGTAAAGATTTGATGGACTATGGAACAAGGAGTGGAAAGATCCTAAGATTGGGGATGCCCAAGGCACCCCAAGGTAAAATCTAAGGAAAACCCAAAAAGCCTAAGCTTGGGGATGCCCCGGAAGGCATCCCCTCTTTTGTCTTCGTCCATCGGTAACTTTACTTGGAGCTATATTTTTATTCACCACATGATATGTGTTTTGCTTGGAGCATCTTGTATGATTTGAGTCTTTGTTTTTTAGTTCACCACAATCATCCTTGCTGTACACACCTTTTGAGAGAGACACACATTAATCGGAATTTATTAGAATACTCTTTGTGCTTCACTTATATCTTTTGAGCTAAACAATTTTGCTCTAGTGCTTCACTTATATTTTTTAGAGCACGGTGGTGGTTATATTTTATAGAAATTATTGATCTCTCATGCTTCACTTATATTATTTTGAAAGTCCTTTAGAACAGCATGGTAGTTTATAAAGTGCATTGAATAGTAAGAGAAGTTTGATACTTGATAGTTGTTTTGGGATATAAAGGTGGTAATATTAGAGGTGTGCTAGTTGAGCAATTATGAAATTGAGAAATACTTGTGTTGAAGTTTGCAAGTCCTGTAGCAAGCACGTATGGTAAACTTTATGTGACAAATTTGAAGCATGAGGTGTTCTTTGATTGTTTTCCTTATGAGTGGCGGTCGGGGACGAGCGATGGTCTTTTCCTACCAATCTATCCCCCTAGGAGCATGCGCGTAGTGATTGGTTTTGATGACTTGTAGATTTTTGCAATAAGTATGTGAGTTCTTTATGACTAATGTTGAGTCCATGGATTATACGCACTCTCACCCTTCCATCATTGATGGCCTCTTTGGTACCGTGCATTGCCCTTTCTCACCTTGAGTGTTGGTGCAAACTTCGCCGGTTCATCCAAACCCCATGATATGATAAGCTCTATCACACATAAACCTCCTTATATCTTCCTCAAAACAGCCACCATACCTACCTATTATGTCATTTCCATAGCCATTCCGAGATATATTGCCATGCAACTTTCCACCGTTCCGTTTATTATGACACGCATCATCATTTTCATATTGCTTTGCATGATCATGTAGTTGACATCGTATTTGTGGCAAAGCCACCTTTATAATTCTTTCATACATGTCACTCTTGATTCATTGCATATCCCGGTAGACCGCCGGAGGCATTCACATAGAGTCATATTTTGTTCTAAGTATTGAGTGGTAATCTTTGAGTTGTAAGTAAATAAAAGTGTGATGATCATCATTATTAGAGCATTGTCCGAGGTGAGGAAAGGATGATGGAGACTATGATTCCCCCACAAGTCAGGATGAGACTCCGGACGAAGAAAAAAAAGAAAAGAGGCCAAAAAGAAAAAAAGAGAAGAAGGCCCAAACAAAAAAAGAGAAAAATAGAGAAGGGACAGTGTTACTATCCTTTTACCACACTTGTGCTCCAAAATAGCACCATGATCTTCATGATAGAGAGTCTCCTATTTTGTCACTTTCATATACTAGTGGGAATTTTACATTATAGAACTTGGCTTGTATATTCCAACAATGGGCTTCCTCAAATGCCCTAGGTCTTCGTGAGCAAGCAAGTTGGATGCACACCCACTTAGTCTATTTTATTGAGCTTTCATATATTTATAGCTCTAGTGCATCCATTGCATGGCAATCCCTACTCCTTGCATTGACATCAATTGATGGGCATCTCGATAGCCCGTTGATTAGCCGCGTCAATGTGAGACTTTCTCCCTTTTGTCTTCTCACACAACCTCAATCATTATATTCTATTCCACCCATAGTTCTATGTCCATGGCTCGCGCTCATATATTGTGTAAAAGTTGAAAGAGTTTGAAAAGGCTAAGTATGAAACAATTGCTTGGCTTGTCATCGGGGTTGTGCATGATGAGAGCATTTTGTGTGACGAAAATGAAGCATAGCCAAACTATATTATTTTGTAGGGATAAGCTTTCTTTGGCTATGTTATTTTGATAAGACATAATTGCTTGGTTAACATGCTTGAACTATTATTATTTTTATGTCAATATTAAACTTTTATCTTGAATCTTTTGGATCTGAACATTCATGCCACAATAAATAAAATTACATTGAGAAATATGCTAGGTAGCATTCCACATCAAAAATTCTGTTTTTATCATTTACCTACTCGAGGACAAGCAGGAATTAAGTTTGAGGATGCTTGATACGTCTCCAACGTATCTATAATTTTTGATTGTTCCATGCTATTATATATTCTGTTTTGGATGTTTAATGGGCTTTATTATACACTTTCATATTATTTTTGGGACTAACCTATTAACCCAAGGCCCAGTGCAAATTGTTGTTTTTTGCCTATTTCAGCGTTTCACAGAAAAAGAATATCAAACGGATGCTAAACGGAATGAAACCTTTGGGAGCGTGATTTTTGGAACAAACGTGATCCAGAGGACTTGGAGTGGACGTCAAGAAACATACGAGGAGGCCACGAGGTAGGGGGCGCCTACCCCCCTGGGCGCGCCCTCCACCCTCGTGGGCCCCTCGTGGCTCAACCGACCTACTTCTTCCTCCTATGTATACCTACGTACCCCGAAAACCATCGAGGAGCACCACGAAAACCTAATTCCACCGCCGCAACCTTCTGTACCCGTGAGATCCCATCTTGGGGCCTTTTCCGGTGCTCTGCCGGAGGGGGCATCGATCACAGAGGGCTTCTACATCAACACCATAGCCTCTCCGATGATGTGTGAGTAGTTTACCACAGACCTTCGGGTCCATCGTTATTAGCTAGATGGCTTCTTCTCTCTCTTTGGATCTCATACAAAGTTCTCCTTGATCTTCTTGGAGATCTATTCGATGTAACTCTTTTTGCGGTGTGTTTGTCGAGATCCGATGAATTGTGTGTTTATGATCAAGATTATCTATGAACAATATTTTAATCTTCTCTGAATTCTTTTATGTATGATTGGTTATCTTTGCAAGTCTCTTCGAATTATCAGTTTGGTTTGGCCTACTAGATTGATCTTTCTTGCAATGGGAGAAGTGCTTAGCTTTAGGTTCAATCATGTGGTGCTCGATCCCAGTGACAGTAGGGGAAACGACACGTATTGTATTGTTGCCACCGAGGATAAAAAGATGGGTTTTATATCATATTGCTTGAGTTTATCCCTCTACATCATGTCATCTTACCTAATGCGTTATTCTGTTCTTATGAACTTAATACTCCAGATGCATGCTGGATAGCGGTCGATGTGTGGAGTAATAGTAGTACATGCAGGCAGGAGTCGGTGTACTTATCACGGACGTGATGCCTATATACATGATCATGCCTAGATATTCTCATAATTATGCACTTTTCTATCAATTGCTCGACAGTAATTTGTTCACCCACCGTAATACTTATGCTATCTTGAGAGAAGCCACTAGTGAAACCTATGGCCCCCGGGTCTATTTTCCATCATATTAATCTCCCGTCAACGAGCTATTTCTGTCACCGTTTATTTTGCTTTCTTTACTTTTAATCTTTATCATAAAAATACCGAAAATATTATCTTATCATCTCTATCAGATCTCACTTTTGCAAGTGGCCGTAAAGGGATTGACAACCCCTTTATCGCGTTGGTTTGCAAGGTTATTATTTGTTTGTGTAGGTACGAGGGACTTGCGTGTGGCCTCATACTGGATTGATACCTTGGTTCTCAAAAACTGAGGGAAATACTTACGCTACTTTGCTGCATCACCCTTTCCTCTTCAAGGGAAAAACCAACGTATGCTCAAGAGGTAGCACTCGCTAGCTGATTATGTCATTGATAAGAGTCATTATAATCTTTAAGAGTTATTCTTGACATGGTTAGTTATAATGTTGGCTGAAAACCTAGGTGCCGTTTAAGCTTATTTATGCAAACAAGAGCAAAAGAGTTCGTAAAAGTTTTTCTTTCTCACTTTCAGTTTATCAACTGAATTGCTTAAGGACAAGCGAAGGTTTAAGCTTGGGGGAGTTTATACGTCTCCAACGTATCTACTTTTTCTCACGCTTTTCCTCTTGTTTTGGACTCTAATTTGCATGATTTGGATGAAACTAACCCCGGACTAATGCTGATTTCAGCAGAACTACCATGGTGTTGTTTTTGTGCAGAAATGAAAGTTCTCGGGATGGAACGAAACTTTGCAATGATTTTTTATATCAATAATAAGGATTTTTGGAGCCAAGACCCACCAGAGAGGGGCCCCTGGGTGGGCACAACCCACCAGGGCACGCCCCCTCTCCTGGCAAGCCCTGGTGGGTTGTACCCACCTGGTGGCCCCGTTGATGACCCCCTGATACTATAAATTCACATTATTCCAGAAAAAATCAGGGAGAAAGAATTATCGTGATCCACGAGATGGAGCTGCCGCCAAGCCCTGTTCTTCCTTCAGAGGGCAAATCTGGAGTCCGTTTGGGGCTTCGGAGAGGGGGATCTTCGTTCTTCGTCGTCACCAACCAATCTCCATCGCCAATTCCTTGATGCTCTCCACCGGGAGTGAGTAATTCCTTCATAGGCTCGCTGGTCGGTGAGGAGTTGGATGAGATTCATCATGTAATCGAGTTAGTTTTGTTAGGGCTTGATCCCTAGTATCCACTGTGTTCTTAGATTGATGTTGCTATGACTTTGCCATTCTTAATGCTTGTCACTTTGGGCCCGGGTGCCATGAACTCAGATCTGAACCGTTTATGAATTCATCATTATATCCATGTTTTATATCCGTTCTTGCAAGTTATAGTCACCTACTACGTGTTATGATCTGGCAACCCCGGAGTGACAACAACCGGGCCCACTCCCAGTGATGACCATAGTTTGAGGAGTTCATGTATTCACTATGTGTTAATGCTTTGTTCTGGTTCTCTATTAAAAGGAGGCCTTAATATCCCTGAGTTTCCAATATGGACCCCGCTGCCACGGGAGGGTAGGACAAAAGATGTCATGCAAGTTCTTTTAATAAAGCACGTATGACTATTTACGGAATACATGCCTACAATATATCGATGAACTGGAGCTAGTGCCATATCGCCCTGGGTTATAACTGTCACATGATGAATATCATCCAACAAGTCACCGATCCAATGCCTACGAATTTATTTACATTGATCTTGCTGCGTTACTACTGATATCATCACTGTTACACTTGCTACAAAATTACTGCTATCACTGTTACTGTTACTATTGCTGTTGTCACTACTATCAAAACTATCAAACTACTTTGCTACAGATCACCTTGTTGCAGATAATTAATCTCCAGGTGTGGTTGAATTGACAACTCAGCTGCTAATACCTTCAAATATTCTTTGGCTCCCCCTATGTCGAATCTATAAATTTGGGTTAAATACTTACCCTCAAAAACGGTTGCGATCCCCTATACTTGTGGGTTACCAAGACCTTTTTCTGGCGCCGTTGCCGGGGAGCATAGCTATATTTGTTGAGTCACTTGGGATTATTATCATATTATCACTATGAAGAATCTGAAGGATCCTAAACTGGAGATATTTCCCTCAAGTACGGGGGGGTAAGAAACTGCCATCCAGTTCTGCTTTAGATTCACCTTATGTTATGAGTAAACTTGCAACACCACCACATGCTATGAATTCTAATATGTCGCAAGTTGTTGATCATGCTACTTATACTATGAATGATGCTTATGATGATGCTAGTACCTTGCTTGATAATGATGATGTGCCACTTGGTGATTTTCTTGATAAACAAATTGCTAGAGTAATACAACATGATGTTGTTGAATCTGATGATGAGCTTGAAACTGAAACTCCTGAAACACCTGCTAGAACTAGCCTTCCTAGATATGAATTGCCTAAGGTACCGGAAGGTTATGTTATGAGTGAAGAAGCAACTAGAGATATTCTTGCTTGCAATGATAGAGATGATGACCCACAAGTATAGGGGATCAATTGTAGCTCTTTTCGATAAGTAAGAGTGTCGAACCCAACGAGGAGCAGAAGGAAATGACAAGTAATTTTCAGTAAGGTAATGTCTGCAAGTGCTGAAATTGTAAGTAGCAGAGTAGTTTGATAGCAAGATAATTTGTAACGAGCAAGTAACGATAATAGTAACAAGTATGCAGCAAGGTAGCCCAATCCTTTTGAGGCAAAGGACAGGCCAAAACGGTCTATTATGATAAGCAAAGCGTTCTTGAGGGTACACGGGAATTTCATCTAGTCACTTTCATCATGTTGGTTCGATTTGTGTTCGCTACTTTGATAATTTGATATGTGGGTGGACCAGTGCTTAGGTGTTTTTCTTACTCGAACAAACCTCCTACTTATGATTAACCTTCCCGCAAGCATCCGCAACTACGAGAAAAGTATTAAGAATAAATTCTAACCATAGCATTAAACTCTAGGATCCAATCAGTCCCTTCAGGAATAGTGCATAAACTGGGGTTTAAGTTTCTGTCACTCTCGCAACCCACCATCTATTTACTACTCCACAATGCATTCCCTTAGGCCCAAACATGGTGAAGTGTCATGTAGTCGACGTTCACATGACACCACTAAGGGAACCACAACATACATACTATCAAAATATCGAACACATATCAAGTTCACATGATTACTTGCAACATGATTTATCCCGTGACCTCAAGAACGAAAGTAACTACTCACAAACAATAAACATGCTAATGATCAGAGGGGTATTAATATGCATAATGGACCTGAACATATAATCTTCCACCAAATAAACCATATAGTAACCAACTACAAGATGTAATCAAGACTACTAGTCACCCCCTATGTTGTAGGGTGGAACCCTGGATGGAGATCTTTCATGAATTGGAGGGGAAATCCCCAAGAACACGAAGAACACAAGAGAGGGGAAACACTCAAATTGACTAGACCCAATCACACATATGCTAGATCCAATCACACAAGGAGAGATACAAGGGTCCAAATCCAACACAAGAAGATACAAGAGGTAACTAGTTCATCCCAATCCTATGAGGAGAGAGGTAATCCTATGATGGGGATCCTTCCCTAGATGGGGTCTTGATATCCACAAGACGATCTTCTCCCTTAGGAGGCCATGATCTCCATGAGGAGGAAGATGAGCAAAGCTCTCTCTTTGTCTATCCAATGCTTTGCTATCCTACAAATGAGCTAGGGAAAGGGTATATATAGTCTAGGGACAAAACAGAGGGAGAGAGGGATACAAAGGTCCAAAATGACCCTGAAAACGCAGACACTTCAGAGTAGTCCGGGCACCCGGGGTGCGGAGGACCGGGCCCGATCCGGTCAGAGAGGCCTCGGCCTAGTTGCTGTTGGGGCCGGGCACCCAGGGGCTGAGGGCCCGGGCACCCGATGCGCGCAGGAGCAGCTCCAGGCGCGAGGTGGCCGGGCACCCGGGGCCAGCTGGAGTGGCCCGGGCGGGCGGCCGGGCACCCGGGGGGTGGCTGGGGCGAGGCCCAGCTGTGGCCGGGCACCCGGGGTGGCCAGAGGCACGTCCAGCCAGCGGCTGGTGGTGGCCGGGCACCCGGGCCCTTGGTGGCCGGACACCCGGGGAGGTCCGAGACCTCTCTTGCTTCGCGCCTCACGCGTCCTTCCTCCTCCTCCTCCATAGGTGCTTGGGTCTCCCTCCTAGCTTCTTCATGGACTTCTTCTTGGTACCTAAGAATGCACAACAATTCCGTTTGAGGTAGAACCCGATTCTCATGTGAATTCGAATGGAGTTCGAAGGGGAAGGAGTCAACCTCGGTTTCGACGGCACGTGCATGTGCCCTTATCCTAGGTCCTCTCTGTGCTTGCAGTGGTGGTGTGACGTCCATGGGGATGGTCGAGGGATGCTCCGCATCATCTCCCCCCCTTGGGAGAGATCCATCCACGGATCGTGATCTTCATCACCATGGGAAAGAGAGGGCGTCGCCGTGTAGAAGTGGATGACCACCAAGCACGTATCATGTTGAAGCTCGAAATGGGCACTCTCCAATGTCGCACCGTCTTGTGATTCCTTCAAAAGGAGCAAAGATAACAAGCACTTGGAAAAACAAATGTGGTTGGCGTTAGTGCAAAACCAAGCATTCGAGAGGTGATTAACCCAACAAGTGTTGTCCTCAAGCATAGCATATGATTTGACAAAGAAGTGTGGCATGGCATTTAAGCATCTAAATTGAGCACATGGAAAAGCATCATGGAAACAATCATGCAAAGGTGAGGTAAAGGTGCTAATATGTGTGACAAGTAAACAAGCATCTACCCCAATGTCATAGCAAGCATGCATAAATTGCTCAACAAATGGTCTATGGTATGCATTTGAACCATTCATAACACCAACTAAGAGGATATGTCTAAACACATGGGGTAAGTGCAAGACAATCCGAGCATAATGTGCACATGGTATAGTGAAAATAGTGTGGCGCTCAACACAATGGAAAGAGCAATTGTTCATCATGTGTGAGGCAATTAAGTCAATCATGTGACAAGCAATGGGACATTGCATATGTGAAGTAATGACATTGTTGCAACCAAACATATGATAGGAGCAAGTAATCCAAGAAGTGGATGCAACATGCGAAAGCATAGAAATCAAGTCGTGCAAACTAGTGGAGCGAAGATGCAACACACTAGAGGAAATCATGGCAATCATGTCATGTGAGCAAATATAGGCATAGGCAATGCACATGACATATCACGAGCACGAACATAAAGCAAGATCATAGTGTCATTATGGGAATGGATCATAAATGAAACATGGCAAGAACGAGCAATATCTCCACCAAGCTTGCAAATACACATACAAGTAGTAGAATCAATCACCGCGTGTAAAGCAAAGCATGGGTCACAAATGCATGGTAAAGGAATATGAATAAGCATGTCATGCAAAGTGAACATGGAAAGATGGGCATATAATATGTAATGGACAATAACCCATAGCCAAGTGAGGGTCATGTAGAAGAAATGCGCGAAGTCTTTGCGCGAAGAGAGCGGTGGGAAAGACAATCCATGGGATCCCAAGTCAGCATTGCTCTCTAGAGCTCGTTTTGTCAACTCGTGGGATTGCGAGGTTGACAAGTATTCATGGGTACCTACACAAAACAAATACAAAGGAAAAATTGTGTGTGCGTGATAGATGTACACATCATCCATTATGATGCATACATGTATGTGTTGGTTAGCACGAAATATCCAATGCTCAAATAAATGAGATGCATGATATAGAAATATGTCATCCATCATGAGAGGTTTGTTCTTATGTAAAGCATAATGGAGACTCAAATTGTGTAATGCATCATGAGAAATATGCAGAGCATTGTTATTCATGGAATTCATATGGTGCATGCAAGTAGTGGGATCATGCAATGGATAGGATGAATCAAAATCTCCTAAAATGTATGAGGAAACTATGGGGGTCTCCTCATGAGCAATAGTGGAAACACCATATGGAGAATATGAACAACATCCAAAACAATGCATAACCAAAGCTAGGTGGTCATGGCATGGCATATGAGATAAATGATGCAAAAGGAACATGTCAATATCATCACAAGAGAAACAAATGCCAATAACCATGGGCTTGTCATCTATGCCATATGTGCAAATTGGGTTAATGTTGATGGCATATGCATAGTCACTACGATGAGATTGCAAATATGACATATTGTTGATATCATGCATAGCATATGACAAGTCAAGCGGATTATCAAACATGATGTGACCGAGAGAATTATCACAAGAAATCCTATGTAACATGGCATCACGACTAATAGACTCCACATGGCAATCATCAAACTCATCATAAATGGGTAAATCATCGCATGGGGAAGTCGAACTAGAATGAAGCATGACAATAGGTGGATCAACATCATGCAAGCAACCAATGTCGAGAATGTCCACTAGTGGGACTAGATCATCACCTTCACCTATTTTACCTTTCTCAATCCGCTCATGTGGTGTAGGTGAGGTGGCAAAGACCAAATGGTGGTCATCTTCATCTTGATGGAACCATGTGGGTGGTGCATCATAGTCCACCATGGCCATCGTCATGTCCAAAGGAAGGACAAAGTCGTCGAGGATCGGCGTGTCATCATATATGGGACCTAGAACCAAATGAGAAGACACAATAGAGGTAGAGATTAAGTTGTTAGAAATCGAAATGGCCTCACAAGCCCTATCAACTACCTCACTCTCTCTATGTGGTGGTTCACTCACTCCCTCAAAATAGGTGCACTCAACGTCACATATGGTGGAGTCACTCATCTCACTCAAGTGGTGGGGGTTGTGGCTCTCCTCACATGGGAATTGTGGCAACTCATCATATATGGGGCTAGTGGTGAAGTCACTCTCACTCTCAATATGGTGGCACAAGTCACCCAAGTCATCATACGTCGCCGTGGTCGAAGGGAAAATCCCATGTTCAACCATCTCGTCGTCGTCGTCGTCGCCGTGGATGAAGGCCGAAAATGGCACATCATCGCTCTCCTCCATGACCGAAGGGAAAATTCCATGCTCGATCATCTCGTCACCGTCGCCGTGGATGAAGGCCGATGTAGGCGTACTCGTCGGAGGTAGGCGAAGATGTCGCACGTCCAAATGCGAAGATGCCTTGATAACACTTGGAGAAGATGCCGAAGTGGAGGTAGTAGTCGTAGCTCCGTCTTGTTGGTGCTCGTCTCGCGGTCTTCTCTTGTGCTTATGAAGTTTATCCTTGGCATGAAGTAGAGCATGTTCGGACTTGTAGGTTTGCACGTGTCGAGCATCTTCATCTTGATGGTGTTGTAGTGCTTGAGCTCGATGGTGTTCCGAAGATTTGCTACTAGAGCGTCGCCGCCTTGAAGATGACGAAGAGGAAGAAGACTTGTAGTTGGCCCACACATGTCGGATGTCATCCAATTGTGCGCTCAACTTGGTGTCGATGTAGTCCCTTGTCCGTGCTTCGCTTTGGTGAATGTCAACGGTGAGTCGCTCAATGCCTCGCATTGCTCGTTGTAGTCCAAAGATGGACGTTTCGGTGATGTAGTTGTTCGCGCCGTCGTTGTCGTGGAAGACCGGAGATGAAATGCCTTGCCTATCCATCACAAGACTCGAGCAAATGTGAGTGGAAGAAAGGAAAGAACTAGACCAAATGTACCTTTCCAATGTTTAAGATGGATCAATGATCACTCAATAATGTATCAAGGAAATAGCACAATTGGTACCGGATCTTGTCAATTCTCACACCTACATAGGTAAGGCTTATGGTGGAGCTCGATGGGGATAGTGGCACAAAAACTTGATGCAAAAATGTTAGGAAGAGTCAATAATGTTGGAAAAGATTCACAAATTTGCAAGTGAAACCAAGTAGACCAATAGCAATATGTGGCACACGAAAACACACACACAGATAGATAAATGGGGTCGTGCAACCAAGGAATGAGCACAAAATGTGGAATCCACGGAAAACGCTCGTGTTTCACAACTCAAGAGAGACGCTAGCACAATTGCTCAATAGGCACATACGACACTTGTGCACAACCTATAAGATGCAAAATGTATGATGTTCCCGGTGTTCTTCTCAAGATGATCCAAGATGATCGGATATGACAATATTATGTGCAATGTGGTATGATGCTACGGCTCTTGCTTACAAGTTTCTTTTCTTTTTCTCTTCTTCTTTTGCTTAAAAGCTTATTCTTTTTTTTTCTCTTTTTTTGATATGGCCACTGCGAAATGCACAAACCAAGATAGCAATTGTGTATATGCAGGAACAATCTTGTGACACAAGGGATGATATGATACCAAGATGATAGCAATATGATATGGTATGTATGCAATGGAAGGTGTAGATCAATGATCACTAATGTGCACAAGTAACGTTGCCGGCAATACTCAAATGGCTAGTCTCGATAGGCAAGTGACGCAAAATGGGCTAAGGGGTTAACAATGTAACGGCAAGAATGTACAATGATGGGATACCACGATACCAAGATGATACAACGGTTACCGTTCTTGCTTACGGTTAGGGTGTCAAATTGGTGAAGTGGTCGATGGAGAATCCTTGTCAAAAGTGAGTGGCGGTGTTGTCGATGTAGAACCATTCCTAGTTAGCCGAAACACCCTAGGAAACAGGAAAAACCGCAAGCTCAAAATCTCAAAGGAAAATGTCAAATGGTGGTAGTGGAAAGCGTTGGTGGTTCCGGAGTTAGCAATGCGGAAGTGGTGGTGGTGGTGGTTGATGACGAAGCGACCATCCCTAAGTAGCCGAAACACCTTAGGAGACTCAAGTCACCCCTCAAGTAACCAAAAATGCTATATGGAACTAAATGGGTTAGGTTGCGGAAAGCTATGGTGGATGGCCTAGGCAAAGATGCCAAAATGCCAAAATTTTGATGGAGTCAAATGGTGTTGGAACCTATCTAGATGGATGGGGGATGTTAATAGCTACTCAGCAAGCTAAAGAACGTCAAAATTGAACTCCAGGAGCGAAAGTTATGGCCGAAATGGTGAATGGTGTTGGACTAATTCGGGGGGTGCGGGTGCCCGGGGTGGTCCGGGGCAAACAACCCGGGGGTGCGGGTGCCCGGGGGTTCGGGTGCGGGCACCTGGGGTGGTCAGCGGGGATGCATGGGGGGTCCGGGTGCCCGGGGTTTGAGGTCCGGGTGCCCGGGGGTCGCGGATTTGGGCGGAAAATCATGGAGAAATGGAAGAAATTGGTCGATTTCGTGGAGGGAAAGGTGGAGATGGATGGGGGAAGGCTAGATCCACTTGAAACCAAGAAAATCCATGGATCAAATCCAATAAAACCTCATCAAACCAACAAATCACAAAAAAAATTGGGGCTATTTTCGGTGGAGAATTTTCAAAATTGGGGAAGAACACAACAAAATTAGGCTAGAGAACAAGAAGGGGGCTCCAATTTCGTGAGAAACTATGGCTCATGATACCAAGATGTTGTAGGGTGGAACCCTAGATGGAGATCTTTCATGAATTGGAGGGGAAATCCCCAAGAACACGAAGAACACAAGAGAGGGGAAACACTCAAATTGACTAGATCTAGTCACACATATGCTAGATCCAATCACACAAGGAGAGATACAAGGGTCCAAATCCAACACAAGAAGATACAAGAGGTAACTAGTTCATCCCAATCCTATGAGGAGAGAGGTCTTGATGATCCTATGATGGGGATCCTTCCCTAGATGGGGTCTTGATATCCACAAGAGGATCTTCTCCCTTAGGCTTCGTTCGGTTACACCCCCTCACAAGGGGATTGGGGTGGATTGGAGGGGATTTTGACTTGTAGAGGGTGCAATCCCTGCCAATCCCTACCAAACCCCTCCATTTTCCCTGTCAACCGAACAAGCCCTTAGGAGCCCATGATCTCCATGAAGAGGAAGATGAGCAAAGCTCTCTGTTTGTCTATCCAATGCTTTGCTATCCTACAAATGAGCTAGGGAAGGGGTATATATAGTCTAGGGGCGAAATAGAGGGAAAGAGGGATACAAAGGTCCAAAATGACCCTGAAAACGCAGACACTTCGGAGTACTCCGGGCACCCGGGGTGCGGAGGACCGGGCACCCGGTCCGGTCAGAGAAGCCTCAGCCTAGTTGCTATTGGGGCCGGGCACCCGGTGCGGGCAGGAGCAGCTCCAGGCGGGAGGGGGTCGGGCACCCGGGGCCGGCTGGAGTGGCCCAGGCAGGCAGGCGGGCACCCACGGGGGTGGCTGGGGCGAGGCCCAACTGTGGCCGGGCACCCGGGATGGCGAGAGGCGCGGCCAACCGGCGGCTGGGGGTGGCCGGGCACCCGGGCCCTTGTTGGCCAGACACCCGGGGAGGTCCGGGGCCTCTCTTGCTTCGCGCCTCACGCATCCTTCTTCCTTCTCCTCCTCCATAGGTGCTTGGGTCTCCCTCCTAGCTTCTTCATGGACTTCTTCTTGGTACCTAAGAATGCACAACAATTCCGTTTGAGGTAGAACCCGATTCTCGTGTGAATTCGAATGGAGTTCAAGGAGGAAGGAGTCAACCTCGGTTTCGATGGCACGGGCATGCGCCCTTGTCCTAGGTCCTCTTCGTGCTTGCGGTGGTGGTGTGACGTCCATGGGGATGCTCGAGGGATGCTCCGCATCACCCTAGCAACAATCTATAGTTCCAGTAACAAGATTGAATACAAGAGATGAACTTGGGTTTGAGATGAGATGGTGTTGGTGAAGATGTTGATGGAGATTGCCCTCCCCAAGATGGGAGAGTTATTGGTGATGATAATGACGATGATTTCCCCCTCCGGGAGGGAAGTTCCCCCGGCAGAATCGCTCCGCCGGAGGGCAAAAGTGCTCCTGCCCAAGTTTCGCCTCGAGACGGCGGCGCTCCGTCCCGAAAGTCCCCCTCCTATTTTTTCTAGGTCAAAATGACTTATATACCAAAAGATGGGCACTAGAGGTGGGCCGAGGAGGCCACAACCCACCAGGGCGTGCCTGGGGGGCCTGGCGCGCCCAGGTGGGTTGTGCCCACCTGGTGGCCCCCCTCTGGTGTTTTTTGGCTCTAATATTTCTTAAATAATCCATAAAAAATCTCCTTGAAGTTTCAGCTCATTTGGAGTTGTGCAGAATAGGTGGCCTGACGTAGCTTTTCCAGGTCCAGATTTCCAGCTGCCGGAATTCTCCCTCTTGGTGTAGTCCTTGCAAATTATGAGAGAAAAGGCATTAGAATTACTCCAAAAAGCATTATTATGGATAAAAACATCATAAATAACAGTAAGAAAACATGATGCAAAATGGACGTATCAATGAGGTAATTGTACCTTCTCCCGAATTGGAAAGTAGTTCATCACAGAAATCAGTTCCAGTGATTCCTACACCAATTAGTGAGGAAGCTAATGATGGTGATCATGAAACTTCAGAACAAGTTACTACCGAACCTCATAGGTCAACCAGAGTACGATCCGCACCAGAGTGGTACGGTAATCCTGTTCTGGAGGTCATGTAACTTGACCATGATGAACCTACGAACTATGAGGAAGCGATGATGAGCCCAGATTCTGCAAAATGGCTTGAGGCCATGAAATCTGAGATGGGATCCATGTATGAGAACAAAGTGTGGGCTTTTGTTGATGTGCCCGATGATCGGCAAGCCATAGAGAATAAATGAATCTTCAAGAAGAAGACTAACGCTGACAGTAATGTTACTGTCTACAAAGCTCGACTTGTTGCGAAAGGTTTTTGACAAGTTCAAGGAGTTGACTACGATGAGACCTTCTCACCCGTAGCGATGCTTAAGTCTGTCCGAATCATGTTAGCAATTGCTGCATTTTATGATTTATGAAATTTGGCAAATGGATGTCAAAACTGCATTCCTTAATGGATATCTTAAAGAAGGGTTGTATATGATGCTGCCAGAAGGTTTTGTCGATCCTAAAGGTGCTAACAAAGTGTGCAAGCTCCAACGATCCATTTATGGACTGGTACAAGCCTCTCGAGCTGGAATATCCGCTTTGATAGTGTGATCAAAGCATATGGTTTTATACAGACTTTTGGAGAAGCCTGCATTTACAAGAAAGTGAGTGGGAGCTCTGTAGCATTTCTAATATTATATGTGGATGACATATTGTTGATTGGAAATAATACAAAATTTCTGGATAGCATAAAAGGATAATTGAATAAGAATTTTTTCAATGAAAGACCACGGTGAAGCTGCTTATATATTGGGCATCAAGATCTATAGAGATAGATCAAGACACTTAATTGGACTTTCACAAAAGCACATACCTTGATAAAGTTTTGAAGAAGTTCAAAATGGTTCGGTCAAAGAAAGGGTTCTTGCCTGTGTTACAAGGTGTGAAGTTGAGTCTGACTCAATGCCCGACCACTGCAGAAGATAGAGAGAAAATGAAAAGTCATTCCCTATGCCTCGACCATAGGTTCTATCATGTATGCAATGCTGTGTACCAAACCTGATGTGTGCCTTGCTATAAGTTTAGCAGGGAGGTACCAAAGTAATCCAGGAGTGGATCGCTGGACAGCAGTCAAGAACATCCTAAAATACCTAAAAATGACTAAGGATATGTTTCTCGTTTATGGAGGTGACAAAGAGCTTGTCGTAAATGGTTACGTCGATGCAAGCTTTGACGCTGATCCAGATGACTCAAAGTCGCAAATCGGATACATATTTATATTGAATGGTGGAGCTGTCAGTTGGTGCAGTTCCAAACAGAGCGTCGTGGCAGGATCTACATGTGAAGCGGAGTACATAGCTGCTTTGAATCAGCAAATGAAGGAGTCTGGATGAAGGAGTTCATATCTGATCTAGGTGTAATGATCGTTTAGTTTTATTGCTATTGCTTTCTTCATAATTTGATGGACAAGACCCATCCGTTAGCTTAGCATAATGATCGTTTAGTTTTATTGCTATTGCTTTCTTCATAACTTATACATATTCCTCTGACTATGAGATTATGCAACTCCCGAATACTGGAGGAACACTTTGTGTGCTATCAAACGTCACAACGTAACTGGGTGATTATAAAGATGCTCTACAGGTGTCTCCAATGGTGTCTGTTGAGTTGGCATAGATCAAGTTTAGGATTTGTCACTCCGAGTATCGAAGAGGTATCTCTGGGCCCTCTCGGTAATGCACATCACTATAAGCCTTGCAAGCAATGTGACTAATGAATTAGTTACGGGATGATGCATTACGGAACGAGTAAAGAGACTTGCCGGTAACGAGATTGAACTAGGTATGATGATACCGATGATCGAATCTCGGGCTAGTAACATACCGATGACAAAGGGAATGACGTATGTAGTTATGCGGTTTGACCGATAAAGATCTTCGTAGAATATGTAGGAGACAATATGAGCATCCAGGTTTCGCTATTGGTTATTGACCGGAGATGTGTCTCGGTCATGTCTACATAGTTCTGGAACCCGTAGGGTCCGCACGGTTAACGTTCGATGATGATTTGTATTATGAGTTATGTATTTTGGTGACCGAAGTTTGTTCGGAGTCCCGGATGAGATCACGGACATGACGAGGATTCTCGAAATGGTCGAGAGGTAAAGATTGATATATTGGAAGGTTATATACGGACAGCGGAATGGTTTTGATAAGGTTCGGGGATTTTTCGGAGTACCGGGAGGCTACTGGAATCCCCCGGGAAAGTTATTGGGCCTAATGGGCCATAGTGGAGGAGAGGAGGTAGGCCACGGGAGGTGGCGCGCGCCCCCCTTGCCCCAATCCGAATTGAACAGGGGAGGGGGCGCGGCCCCCCTCTTTCCTTCTCCCTCTCTCTCCCTTCCCCTTTCCCCCTCTCCGTTGGAAGGAAGGGGGTGAATCCTACTAGGAACGGAGTCCTAGTAGGACCCCCCCTCATGGCGCGCCCCCCTTGGGCCGGCCTCCTCCCCCCCTCCTTTACATACGTGGGCAGGGGGCACCCCAAAGGCACAACAGTTGTTTCTTAGCCGTGTGCGGTGCCCCCCCCCCTCCACAGTTTACCACCTCGGTCATATTGTCGTAGTGCTTAGGCGAAGCCCTGTGCGGATCACATCACCAACACCGTCGCCACGCCGTCGTGCTGATGGAACTCTCCCTCGACCCTCTACTAGATCAAGAGCTCGAGGGACGTCATCAAACTGAACGTGTGCTGAACACGGAGGTGCCGTACGTTCGGTACTTGGATCGGTTGGATCGTGAAGACGTTCGACTACATCAACCGCGTCAACATAACCCTTATGCTTTCGGTCTACGAGGGTACATGGACACACTCTCCCATCTCGTTGCTATGCATCTCCAAGATTGATCTTGCATGATCGTAGGAAATTTTTTGAATTACTACGTTCCCAACATATGACAATATGACCGGAGGAGTAAACGGTGGAGGGGGCACCGCACACGGCTAAGAAACAATTGATGTGCTTTGGGGTGCCCCCTCCCCCGTATATAATGGAGGAAGAGGGAGGGGGCCGGCCTAGGGGGCGCACCAAGTGGGAGGAGTCCCACTTGGACTCCTAGTCCAATTCGGCCCCCCTTCCTTTCTTCGGAGGGTGAAAGGGGGATGGAGAGAGAGAGAGGGAGAAGGAAAGGGGGCCCACGCCCCCTCCCCTTGTCCAATTCGGACTCCCCATGGGGCGGCGTGCGCCACCCCCTTGTGGGCTGCCCTGTTGTCGGTGTCAAAACCGGCGGATCTCGGGTAGGGGGCCCCGAACTGTACGTCTAGGATCAATGGTTACAGGAGACAGGGGACACGATGTTTACCCAGGTTCGGGCGCTCTCGATGGAGGTAATACCCTACTTCCTACTTGATTGATCTTGATGAATATGAGTATTACAAGAGTTGATCTACCGCGAGATCGTAATGGCTAAACCCTAGAAGTATAGCATGTATGACTATGGTAATGAGTATATCCTTTCCGGACTAACCCCTCCGGTTTATATAGACACCGGGGGGATCTAGGGTTACATAGAGTCGGTTACACAAGAAGGAATCTTCATAGCTGGTCGCCAAGCTTGCCTTCCACGCCAAGGAGAGTCCAATCCGGACACGGGTACAGTCTTTGGCCTTCACGTCTTCACAGCCCATCAGTCCGGCCCATGGATAATAGGCCGGACCCCCGAGGACCCCTTAGTCCAGGACTCCCTCAGTAGCCCCCAAACCAGTCTTCAATAGCGAGGTGTTCGGCACACAAATTGTCTTTGGCAGTTCAAGGCGGGTTCCTCCTTTAATGATTTCCAAGTAGTGTATTCGGCCGTGGATTCAATGTCCCCCTCGGCTTCTGCGCGTTCAATAACCTCGTCTTCCACGTGTCGAGCGAATGCGGGGGGTCAGGGTATTTTTGCAAATAACACCCCGTTTAGGCCAGGAAGAGCGCCTATTTAAAGAGATCGGATCTTGGATCCATTCAACATCACGTGGAGAAAATCCCCAAAGATTACTAGGAGAAGCCATTCCAACATGGCCAGCATTCCCAGTTCCTCCTTCGACTCAGAGAGAGGCGAGTGCGAGAGGTGCTCGGTGGCCTATAGCCAATTAAAGAAGCTGCAAATGCAGGGATTCCTTCCCCCTGCAGATCTGGTCCCTGTTCGAGCAGGGCAAGCTTCCCTCAACGGTGAGACCCAGGCGGAGGATTTTCCCAACCCATCCGGGGGGAGCGAGTTTGTTTTGTCCCTTATCTTCTAAGGGGCATTGGGTTTCCAATCCATCCATTCCTTTGAGGGCTTCTAGAATACTATGGCCTTCAGTTGCATAACTTTACTCCCACCTCCATTCTGCATATCACGGGCTACGTCGCCTTGTGCGAACTGTCCCTGGGCATTGAGGCCCATTTCGAACTATGGAGAAAGTTGTTCTGTCTTGTCCCGTGCAACCACCAGGGGTCAATATTTGAAGTGGGCGGAGCCGAAGTATGGCGCGCTGCCGATACCGGATACCTGTCCGGCACACCAAGGAAGGCATCTGAAGAATGGCCTTCCGAATGGTTCAATATAGAAGAAGTCGCTCTTCCCGACCTAGTTCGCAGGGGTCTCCCGGAATTTGCAAGCGTTCCACTAAAGAAACGTCACAGCTGGCGTCCCCGAAGTCTTGAAGAGGAGGACAGTGCGGAAGTTTGTCAGCTCCTGGGCAAGATAAGGATGCTTGCCCAGTCCGGTTTTACAATAGTAGAGGTAATGGCGACCTCGATAGTGCGGGGGGTTCAGCCACTTCAATAGAGAGGGCTCCCAATGTGGCATTACAATGGGGAGGATGACGCCTCCCACTGCGGTCGAAAAGGTCCGGACACCCCCGCCGCTCTAGCCAAGATACTGGCCGAGCTGTTCAAAGGGGAGGAAAAAGAATTTCTCCACATCAATCGGAGATACGGGTACTCCATGTACAACCCTCCCAGCTGGGTAAGTCTTAACCTCTTTGCTTTTATTCACTCCGCTCTCGTAGCCATCTTTAATGAATTCCCCATCCGTTTATTTTGAAACAACATTGGCGGAAGGTAACCGAGGGGCTCAATAGCCCTGCCCCACAGCCGGAGAACCACAACCGGGAGCTTGATCCTGGGTTCGAAGAGGACCCAGATATATTCGTGGTACTCGCGGAAGGGGTGTTTTACCAGGCGAGTTATGACGGCATAGAACTGGCCATCATTGCCGATTATCCTGGTCTTCTCCCAGCTTCCTGATACGTCTCCGTCGTATCTACTTTTCCAAACACTTTTGCCCTTGTTTTGGACTCTAACTTGCATGATTTGAATGGAACTAACCTGGACTGACGTTGTTTTCAGCAGAATTGCCATGGTGTTATTTATGTGCAGAAACAAAAGTTCTCGGAATGACCTGAAACTTCACGGAGATTATTTTTGGAAATAATAAAAAATACTAGCAAAAGAATCAAGGCCAGGGGGGCCACACCCTTTCCACGAGGGTGGGGGCGCGCCCCCCTGCCTCGTGGGGCCCCTGGAGCTCCACCGACCTCAACTCCAACTCCATATATTCATGTTCAGGGAGAAAAAACAGAGAAAAAGATTCATCGCGTTTTACGATACGGAGCCGCCGCCAAGCCCTAAACTCTCTCGGTAGGGCTGACCTGGAGTCCGTTCGGGGCTCTGGAGAGGGGAATCCGTCATTGTCGTCATCATCAACCATCCTCCATCACCAATTTCATGATGCTCACCGCCATGCGTGAGTAATTCCATCGCAGGCTTGCTGGACAGTGATGGGTTGGATGAGATTTATCATGTAATCAAGTTAGTTTTGTTAGGGTTTGATCCCTACTATCCACTATGTCATGAGATTGATGTTGCTATGACTTTGCTATGCGTAATGCTTGTCACTAGGGCCCGAGTGCCATGATTTCAGATCTGAACCTATTATGTTTTCATGAATATATGTGAGTTCTTGATCCTATCTTGCAAGTCTATAGTCACCTACTATGTGTTATGATCCGGCAACCCCAAAGTGACAATAATCGGGACCACTCCCGGTGATGACCATAGTTTGAGGAGTTCATGTATTCACTATGTGTTAATGCTTTGGTCCGGTACTCTATTAAAAGGAGGCCTTAATATCCCTTAGTTTTCGTTAGGACCCCGCTGCCACGGGAGGGTAGGACAAAAGATGTCATGCAAGTTCTTTTCCATAAGCCTGTATGACTATATTCAGAATACATGCCTATATTACATTGATGAATTGGAGCTAGTTCTGTGTCACCCTATGTTATGACTGTTACATGATGAACCGCATCCGGCATAATTCTCCTTCACCGATCCAATGCCTACGAGCTTTTCACATATTGTTCTTCGCTTATTTACTTTTCCGTTGCTACTGTTATAATCACTACAAAACCCAAAAATATTACTTTTGCTACTGTTACCGTTACTTCCATACTACTTTGCTACTAAATACTTTGTTGCAGATACTAAGTTATCTAGGTGTGGTTGAATTGACAACTCAACTTCTAATACTTGAGAATATTCTTTGGCTCCCCTTGTGTCGAATCAATAAATTTGGGTTGAATACTCTACCCTCAAAAACTGTTGCGATCCCCTATACTTGTGGGTTATCAAGACTATTTTCTGGCGCCGTTGCCAGGGAGCATAGCTCTATTCTTTGAGTCACTTGGGATTTATATCTGCTGGTCACTATGAAGAACTTGAAAGACGCAAAAACAAAAATTTATCACTCAACTACGAGGGGAGGTAAGGAACTGCCATCTAGCTCTGCACTTGATTCACCTTCTGTTTTGAGTAAGCTTGTGACACCTAAACCTGCTTCTGCTATTAATTCTGATATGTCGCATGTTATTGATGATGCCACTTCTGCTATGCATGATACTTATGATGAAACTACTTCTATGGTTGATACTACTGTGCCACTTGGTGAATTTCTTGATGAACAACTGCTTGGGCTAGAGAGAATGAAATTATTGAAACTGATAATATTGATGAAAGTGATGATGAAGATTCTCCCCCTAAATATGAATTGCCTGTTGTGCCTGAGGGTTACGTTATGGATGAATAAACTGCTAGAGACTTTCTTGCTTGGAATGATAGAAGTGATCTTAAGAAATTATTAGCTAAGCTGAAACAAAAACTCTGAATGCTAGAATGAAATACGATCCTGCTTATGCTACTTCACCTATCTTTGTTACTGATAAGGATTATGAATTCTCTATTGATCCTGATATAATTACTTTGGTTGAATCTGATCCTTTCTATGGCTATGAATCTGAAACTGTTGTGGCACATCTTACTAAATTAAATGATATAGCCACCCTGTTCACTAATGATGAGAAAACTCGCTACTACTATATCCTTAAAATATTTCCGTTCTCATTAAAGGGTGATGCTAAGATATGGTTTAATTCTCTTGATCCTGGTTGTGTGCGTAGTCCCCAGGATATGATTTATTACTTCTCTCCTAAATATTTCCCCGCTCATAAGAAACAAGCTGCTTTAAGGGAAATATATAATTTTGTGCAAATTGAAGAAGAGAGTCTCCCACAAGCTTGGGGGAGGCTTCTCCAATTACTTAATGCTTTGCCTGATCATCCTCTCAAGAAAAATGAAATACTTGATATCTTTTATAATGGACTAACCGATGCTTCCAGAGACCACCTGGATAGTTGTGCCGGTTCTGTTTTCAGGGAAAGAACACCAGATGAAGCTGAAATTCTATTGAATAATATGTTGACTAATGAAAATAATTGGACACTTCCTGAGCCAACTCCTGAACCAACTCCTAAGCCAACTCCGAAGAAAAGGGGTGTTCTATTTCTCAATCCTATGCAAGAGGCAAAGAAATCTATGAAAGAAAAGGGTATTAAAGCCAAAGATGTTAATAATTTACCTCCTATTGAAGGAATACATGGTCTTAATTTACCGCCTGTTGAAGAAATATATGGTCTTAATCCATCACCTATTGAAGAAACACATGGTCTTGATAACCCGACACAGGTAGTAAAGGTAAATTCTCTCTATAGATTTGATGAAGGTGATATTCCTCACTATAAGTCTGCTAGACAATGCTTAGATGAGTTTGATAATTTTATTGTCAAACAAGAAAACTTCAATGCTTATTTTGGTAGACAATTAAAACAAAATGCTTATATGATTGAACACTTGGGTGATTATATGTCTAGAGTTAAAGGTGAACTTAAACTCATTAGTAAACATGCTTCTATGGTTACCACTCAAGTAGAACAAGTACTTAAAGCTCAGAATGATTTGCTCAATGAATTGAATAGTAAGAATAATGACTATGCTGTTAGAGTGGCTACTAGAACTGGTAAAATGACTCAGGAACCTTTGTATCCTGAAGGCCATCCTAAGAGAATTGAGCAAGATTCTCTAAGAAATAATATAGATGCACCTAGTCCTTCTAAAAAGAAGAAAAGAAAAATGATAGGACTTTGCATGCTTCTAGTGAACCTGTTGTTGACACACCTGAGAATCCTAATGATATTTCTATCTCTGATGCCGAAACACAATCTGGTAATGAACATGAACCTAGTGATAATGTTAATGATGATGTTCATGTTGATGCTCAACCTACTAATGATAATGATGTAGAAATTGAACCTGCTGTTGATCTTGATAACCCACAATCAAAGAATCAACATTATGATAAGAGAGACTTTGTTGCTAGGAAACACGGTAAGGAAAGAGAACCATGGGTTCAGAAACCCATGCCTTTTCCTCCCAAACCATCCAAGAAAAAGGATGATGAGGATTTTGAGCGCTTCGCTGAAATGATTAGACCTATCTTCTTGCGTATGCGATTAACTGATATGCTTAAAATGAATCCTTATGCTAAGTACATGAAAGAAATTGTTACAAATAAAAGAAAGATACCGGAAGCTGAAATTTCCACCATGCTTGCTAATTACACTTTCAAGGGTGGAATACCTAAGAATCTAGGTGATCCAGGAGTACCAACTATACCATGCTCCATTAAAAGAAACTATGTGAAAACTGCTTTATGTGATCTTGGAGCCGGTGTTAGTGTTATGCCTCTCTCTTTATATCATAGACTTGACTTGAATAAGTTCACACCTACTGAAATATCTTTGCAAATGGCTGATAAATCAACTGCTATACCTGTCGGTATTTGTGAGGATGTGCCTGTTGTGGTTGCAAACGTAACTATTTTAACGGACTTTGTTATTCTTGATATTCCCGAGGACGATAGTATGTCTATTATTCTTGGATGACCCTTTTGAATACTGCAGGGGCTATTTTTGATTGCAACAAAGGCAATGTCACTTTTCATGTTAATGGTAATGAGCATACGGTACACTTTCCAAGGAAACAACCTCAAGTTTATTTGATAAGCTGCCATCTTTGGATCTTTGGCATCAAAGTCTCCGTTTATTTGAGATATTGCGAGGTTTGAATCCCCTCGCACCTCTAGGCGTTGTATGCCCATGGATACGGCCATCCGAAGACCATGCAATAGGGCCTCGTATTCGGCTGTGTTGTTGGAGTCTGTGAATAGTATTTGGAGTACATACTGGACGACGTCTCCAGTGGGGGATGTTAACATGACTCCCGCTCCTAGCCCCGCCAGCATTTTGGAGCCGTCGAAATACATAACCCAGTTGGAATATGCGTCGTACTCTTTAGGGAGGTCGCCCTCTGTCCATTCGGCGACGAAGTCAGCCAGCACTTGGGATTTGATGGCTCGACGTGGCTTGTATGTTATGTCAAATGGAAGTAGCTCTATGGCCCATTTGGCGATCCGTGTTGTGGCATCGCGGTTGTTTATTATGTCATTGAGTGGGACTTCAGAGGCCACCGTGATTGAACACTCCTGGAAGTAGTGTCGTAGCTTTCTGGATGCCATGAAGACCGCGTATGCTATCTTTTGGTAGTGGGGGTACCGGGATTTGCATGGTGTGAGGACAGTAGATACGTAGTATACTGGTTTTTGGAGCGGAAATTTGTGTCCGTCCTGTTCTCGTTCGACAACGAGCACGGCGCTCACCACCTGATGTGTTGCCGATATGTATAGCAACATGGGTTCGCCAGCGTTTGGTGCGGCCAGGATTGGGTTGCTTGCTAGGAGGGCCTTTATTTCCTCCAGTCCGGCAGTCGCCGCATCTGTCCATTCGAAGTTATCGGTGCGCCGCAAGAGGCGATAGAGTGGTAGTGCCTCCAGTCCACGCAACCAGCTAGTTTTTGGACTTGTTTGAGGTCTGTTGGGGTAGCCAACTGTGACAGAGCTCGGATTTTGGCTGGATTTGCTTCGATTCCTCTATTGGAAACGATGAAGCCCAGCAGTTTTCCAGCGGGGACGCCGAAGACACACTTTTCCGGGTTGAGCTTAATGTCATACGCACGGAGGTTGTCGAATGTAAGACGTAAGTCGTCTATTAGTGTTTCGACGTGCCTGGTTTTGATGACAACGTCATTGACGTAAACTTCTACCGTCTTGCCGATCTACTTCTCCAGGCATGTTTGAATCATGCGTTGGTATGTGGCGCTGATGTTCTTGAGCCCGAAGGGCATGGTGTTGAAGCAGAATGGCCCATATGGGGTGATAAATGCTGTTGCAGCTTGATCGGACTCCTTCATTTTGATTTGATGGTATCCGGAATATGCATCGAGGAAACACAGTGAGTCGTGTCCTGCGGTGGCGTCAATGATTTGATCAATGCTGGCGAGGGGGAAGGGATCCTTAGGGCAAGCCTTGTTGAGGTCTTTGAAATCGACACACAGGCGCCAAGATTTGTCCTTCTTTGGTACCATCACCAGGTTCGCCAGCCAGTCCGGTTGTTTGATTTCTCTAATGAATCTGGCCTCGATAAGCTTGGCCAGCTCCTCCCCCATGGCTTGTCGCTTGGGTTCGGAAAAGCGCCACAGTGTTTGCTTAACCGGTTTAAATCCCTTTAATATATTGAGGCTATGTTCGGCCAGCTTGCGTGGGATCCCTGGCATATCTGAAGGGTGCCAGGCGAATATATCCCAGTTTTTGCGCAGGAATTCTCGTAGTGCAGCGTCAACTGTTGGGTTCAGTTGCGCTCCGATAGATGCTGTCTTCTTGGGGTCCGTTGGGTGGACCTGGAGTTTGACTATTTCTTCTGCTGGTTTGAAGGAGGTGGATTTGGGGCGTTTGTCGAGGATCACATCGTCCCTGTCCACCATGGAGCGTAGTGCGGTTAGTTCTTCGGCTGCGAGGGCTTCGGATAGCGCCTCAAGGGCGAGGGATGTTGTTTTGTTTTCAGCGCGGAGTGCTATTTCCGGATCACTGACGAGAGTGATTATACCGTTCGGTCTGGGCATTTTGAGCTTCATATACCCGTAATGAGGTATAGCTTGGAAGCGTGTAAATGCGTCCCGCCCCAACAGGGCGTGGTATCCGCTGCTGAAAGGGGCCACTTGGAAAGTGATTTCTTCGGACCGACAATTCTCCGGCGTGCCGAATACCACGTCAAGTGTGATTTTTCCCGCGCATCGCGCCTCTCGACTGGGAATGTTCCTCAAAAGGTTGTGTTACTTTGCTTGATATGGCTCCTGCCTATTTCCATTTTGTGGAGTGTGTCCTCGTAAATGAGGTTTAGTCCGCTGCCGCCGTCCATGAGGACCTTGGTAAGTCGAAACCCGTCCACGATAGGACTGAGGACTAATGCGGTTGGCGCTTGGACTGTCCTGTACTTCGGCTCGTCACTGTCATTAAATGTTATAGCCGTGTCGTTCCAAGGGTTTATTGCAGCGATTTGGCAGACTTCGGCGAGGTCACGAAGTGCTCTTTTACGCTTGTTGTTTGAAGCGAATGTCTCGAAGACCGTCAATACTCTTGTGTCGTCGTTTTCTGGAGGGTGCTATTCTGGGGCGTCCTTGATGAGGATGTCCTCGCTGCTCTTAGCTACCTGTCGGAGTATCCAACAAGCTCTAAGGCTGTGGGTTGCCACGTATCTAGCGCCGTGTGTATTTTGCATGGGCCATCGAGCCATCCCTCCAGAATGGTGTCGTGCCGCGTAATGGGTTTGTGTTTCTTGACTGTTGGACTGGGCGTGCCACGGGGGTGCGCCCTCTTCGCCTGTAGGAGGAGTTGAGTTGGGACCGACGGTTCCCAGCAAGCTACCTGAGTTTTCCAAGCGCTTTCCATCGCGCTGTACTTCTGTACAATAGTTTCTAAGTCAGCAAACTTCAGTATGCGGCGACGATTGATGGCGTTGCGGATTCCTTCGTCCGCGCAATTGTTGCGGAACGCTGATATCGCGTCCTCGTCGCGGCAATCTTTTACGTTGTCTTTGACAAGGAGGAATCTGGCCCAAAAGTGGTGAACCATTTCCTGAGACTGTTGTTTTATGCTCATGAGGGCGTCTATGTCCGGGTGGGTGGGTGGAATTAAATCCGAACCCTGACCTGACCGATTATCCGGAGTCTGAAGACCTTCCAGACTCAACAGTCTGGGCTCCGGAATATCTTCTGATTGCTTAGGACTGCCGTCCGATTCTATCTTCGGAGGGCTAGTCGCATCCTTTCGCTAGTGGGTATCCGGCTCTTCCTGCTCGGCGATCCGAACATAGTCCGTCTTCGATATGGAAGAAGACTCGCCGTCCTGCTCCTCGACTACCGCTATCTGGTGGGTGACCGGTGGAGTTTTGATTTCTCCTTGATCGGTTTTAGGCCCGATCCGATCGTAGTCTGTGGCGATTCCCAAAGCGGCGATGCGATCTAGGAGTTCGTTCAAGGACGAAAACTCTGCCGGATCCATCTGCTTGGAGTGTTCGGAGTTGATGTGAAGGGGGTTTTCGATGGCCCGAGAGGTCATCGTCGGCTCAACGGCCGAATGGGTGATCATAGTAAAGCCGCCCAGCCGGAGGGTATGGCCTGGGGCTAGAACTCCCCCGGAGGTGATGTTGTCTTTATGGACAAGGCGAGCCATCGAGCCTTTCGTCGACGTCACAGTGAAACTCTCAATGAAAGCACCAATGTCGGTGTCAAAACCGGCGGATCTCGGGTAGGGGGTCCCGAACTGTGCGTCTAGGATCGATGGTTACAGGAGACAGGGGACATGATGTTTACCCAGGTTCGGGCCCTCTCGATGGAGGTAATACCCTACTTCCTGCTTGATTGATCTTGATGAATATGAGTATTACAAGAGTTGATCTACCACGAGATCGTAATGGCTAAACCCTAGAAGTCTGGCCTGTATGACTATGGTAATGAGTATATACTTTCCGGACTAACCCCTCCGGTTTATATAGACACGGGGGGGATCTAGGATTACATAGAATCGGTTACACAAGAAGGAATCTTCATAGCTGGTCGCCAAGCTTGCCTTCCACGCCAAGGAGAGTCCAATCCGGACATGGGTACAGTCTTCGGCCTTCACGTCTTCACAGCCCATCAGTCCGGCCCATGGATAATAGGCCGGACGCCCGAGGACCCCTTAGTCCAGGACTCCCTCACCTGTCTCTCCCCTATGGCCCATGTGTCCCATTACTTTCCCCGGGGGGTTCCGGTAACCCCTCAGTACTCCGATAAATACCCGAAACACTCCGAAACCATTCCGGTGTCCGAATACTATCGTCCAATATATCAATCTTTACCTCTCGACCATTTTGAGACTCCTCGTCATGTCTGTGATCTTATCCAGGACTCCGTACAATCTTCGGTCACCAAAACACATAACCCATAATACAAATCGTCATCAAACGTTAAGCGTGCGGACCCTACGGGTTCGAGAACGATGTAGACATGATCGAGACACATCTCCGATCAATAACCAACAGAGGAACCTGGATGCTCATATTGGTTCCTACATATTCTACGAAGATCTTTATCGGTCAAACCGCAATGACAACATACGTCATTCCCTTTGTCATCGGTATGTTACTTGCCCGAGATTCAATCGTCGGTATCTTCATACCTAGTTCAATCTCATTATCGGCAAGTCTCTTTACTCGTTCCGTAATACATCATCCCGTAACTAACTCATTAGTCACATTGCTTGCAAGGCTTATTATGATGTGCATTACCGAGAGGGCCCAGAGATACCTCTCTGATACTCGGAGTGACAAATCCTAATCTTGATCCATGCCAACCCAACAAACACCTTTGGAGATACCTGTAGGGCATCTTTATAATCACCCAGTTACGTTGTGACGTTTGATAGCACACAAGGTATTCCTCCAGTATCCGGGAGTTGCATAATCTCATAGTCGAAGGAATATGTATAAGTCATGAAGAAAGCAATAGCAATAAAACTTAACGGTCATTATGCTAAGCTAACGGATGGGTCTTGTCCAGCACATCATTCTCCTAATGATGTGATCCCGTTCATCAAATGACAACACATGCCTATGGTTAGGAAACTTAACCATCTTTGATTAACGAGCTGGTCTAGTAGAGGCTTACTAGGGACACTGTGTTTTGTCTATGTATCCATTTCTGGTTAATACAATTCTAGCATGAATAATAAATATTTATCATGGTATAAGGAAATATAAATAACAATTGTATTTCCTTCAGATACTAGGGATCAAACCCTAATAAAACTAACTCGATTACATGAAAAATCTCATCCAACCCATCACCGTCCACCAAGCCTACGAAGGAATTTCTCACACCCAGCGGTGAGCATCATGAAATTGGTGATGGAGGATGGTTGAAGATGACGACGGCGTCGAATTCCCCTCTTTGGAGCCCCGAACGGACTCCAGATCAGCCCTCCCGATGAAGAATAGGAGGCGGCGGCAGCTCTGTATCATAAAACATGATGATTCCTTCTTTGTGATTTTTTATGACGAATAGGTACTTATGGAGTTGGAGCTAGGGTTGCGGGAGCTGCCAGGGCACGCCCCTGGGCTTGTGGCGCCCTGGTGGCCCCTCTCTGGTAATTTCCTTCACCAGTTTTCTATATATACTGAAATAATTCTTCGTAAATTTTCAGCTCAATCCAAGAACTTTTATTTCTGCACAGAAATAACACCATGGCAATTCTGCTGAAAACAACGTCAGTCCGGTTAGTTCCATTCAAATCATGCGAATTAGAGTTCAAAACAAGAGCAAAAGTGTTTGGAAAAGTAGATATGTTTCGGATGTATCACGTCGGCGCCGTCGTCGTCCCACCTGGCCACCTGATGGTTCGTCGGCGGCACGTAGGAGGCGCAGCTCGCGTTGTTCTCCTCCACGATCGCCTGCAACCGCGCCTCTACGGCGGTAGCTTCCTGGCGAGCGATGGCTTGAGTACGGACGACATCGTAGATGACATGCTGCTTTGCGACGAAGTTGGGGTTCGCCGAGGCCATGGCCGTCACGGCCTCCTCGCTCGGCTGCTCGCCGTAGATCTGGCCCTCCGCCAGCCGATGCTGCTCCAGGTTCCTCCTGCGCCTGCTGGAACACTAACAAAGGAGCTGTCGCAGGTTGCATCTCCGTCATGGCGGTGTTGTAGTGCGCCTGCTTCATGGTGAAGCCAGCGTGCACAGGAGGCGTGTGAGCTGGGGCGGTGTTGTCGGAGCCCGTCTCCATCGTGGTGTCGTCCTCGTCGTCGGAGACCTCGGGCGAGCTGTTCGACAAGCCGTCCTCGATCCGCCTGGCACGGCGGCTCTGCCAGGCGGTGATAAGGGCGGCCACAACGTGCTTCATCTCCGCGAAACGTCTCTCCCACAAAGCTTCGCCGCCTGCAGTCATGGCGGATACAGAGTGTGTTTGGTTGCAACCCTGGGGCATATTTGCCTGGCCTGGGACATCCCTGAGATGTGCCTGGAGATTGTTTGGTTCGCTACCTGGATTCACAGGCACATCCCTGGCCTGGAGCTCGTGGCAGCTTGATTAGCCTGGCTAGCTCCCAGGCAGGTTTCTTAGCCTGGTCCAGGCTCACGGGAGAGAACGCCTGGGTTTCAGGCAGATAGTATTTTCGGCTCATTAGCACATGCCTACTGCACTTTCTGTCAAATCAGCCTTTCAATCTATTTTTTATTGTTTAAGTGTTGTCCCCGGCCAGGTCCACATCCAAACACCCGGTGCACACACCTGCCTGGCCAGGCAAAATTCTTCTTATTCTCAAGCCAACACCAGGCATGAAAATTTTACCAGGCATGAGTCCAGGACAAGAACCAAACTAGCCCGCAGTGCAAGAGACGAGGATGGAGAGGGGCTTGTGTTGTGGTATGGAGTTTAGTCGGGTGTGATCGCTTTTAAATAGCGGATTCCGGTGAGGCGAGGCGTCCGGTGTGTCAATGCGCGGCACCGGAGTCGGTTTCTCGGCCGGCGAGCCTGCTTAATGGTGGCATACGGACGGACAACGACATTGAACGGGCATGGTAGATATCTGTCTCGTCCCGTCTAGTCACACGCCTCCGGCATTGAACAGATGCAGACACCGGAGACGCGTTGCGGGCGGCACCCTCGACCAGCGCACCGCTTCAGTTACGGAAGCAGTGCGCGGTCGCATCCGCCCTGACCCGTCTTCAATGTTGTGCGACGCGATCTACATCGTCATTAATGCGGGCAGCTGGCGCCGGGGCAGGAACACGTGCGAGCGAGGGAGGAGGGGTTTTGATGGGTCAGGACGGTCAGAAACGGGCGTGAGATCGGTTCAAACTCCCGTAAAGCACCCCATGCTTGTCTTTAGTTTGCAGGAAAATCACATCCAAACTACATCACATACCAATATAGGCCCGTGTTGGATGACTTCAGTTGTACCGCACAACTAGGTCCGACCATGCGGGAGGTTTCATCGGCGTTGGAGATGCCCTGACCCTCACGCCTCCCGGAATATGCCCAGAATATCCATATCCACCGAATAATACCCGCAGCACAGAGGGATCAGCCCGCGGCGTGTCGCCGTTGCTCCTCCGTGCCCGTCCGTCTGCGGCGGTTGCGTGTCTAAAAATATTCAAATTCTCCCGGCACCAATCAACCTGCAAGTGGCAAAGCAGGGAGAAAGAACAGAGGAGAAAGAGGAAAAAAAGAGGGGCTCTCAGCGTCCAAATGGCGCTACCGGCGACGACCCCGCGCGCGGCGGCGCGCTGTCCGATCGCGGCGTGCGCGCCCACGCCACCGGTGACGGCCGGAGGGAGGCCCCGGGAGCTGCCGTTCGCGCTGCTGGCGGAGCGGGGGATGATGGTGGGGGGTCACCGCGGGATGGGGATGAACGCGGTGGGGGCGCCGCCCGGGGCGCGCGTCGGGGCGGCGAGGGAGCGGGAGAACACGCTGCTCTCATTCGGCCGCGCCGCCGAGCACGCCGCCGTCGCCTTCGTCGAGTTCGACGTCCAGGTACACACACACACACATGTAGCTAGCCTCCGCCATTTCCCATCATTACTTCGCAATTGATACGCTGCTAGATTGTTTAAGCTTGGATTTGGAATCGGCGCCGCAGCTTCAGGAGCGAAACTGATACCCGGTGTGGTTGATTGAGCAATGTGGGCTCTGCTCTAGTTGGTACAACCGTACAACTAATTTTTTGGGATCCTCGAGGACAAATCCTTTTTGTGGAAACTGGATGTGGTAATCGTATGGTTGGATCAGGACATGAATTGTAATGTGCCATGCGCATGCTAGTTTCTCTCTCTGAAGTAACCAAGCATTAGCAGCACACGCGTGGAGTGACATTGATCCATCTGTGTCCCAATGTAATATGCAATGCAGTTATATTGTAGCCTGTAAGCTAATTACATGAAACAAGAAGCTACTGCTTAGATGCAAATGACCAGACTAGGTATAGCAGCCACGTTGTGATGGTCATTGGGGTTGGTGTTCTCTACCGCTCAAGGTGTTGCATGGCAAGCTCCTGGATTCTGAGTTGCAGTTGTACTTGGTCTTATCAGTTGTCATTAATCCACTGCAAGGAGTCATTTGCAGACCAAAGCGTCAGTGAAATCGGCAATAGCGACCATAGGGAGCATACATGTAAGCTAGGTTGATGAAAACTGGCGGTTCTCTCGGAGCATTCTGCAACTCCCTGACTTCATCCATTATCCCTTCCTTTTAAGATGACCACAGTACCCACACAGATCTCCTGAAGTTATGATCCTACCATTTTGGCTTGCAGGTTACAAAAGATGGCTGCCCAGTTATCTTCCACGATGATTTTATCCTCACCCAAAAAACTGTATGTCCTTTTCATCCATTCTTATAGCTGTCATCTCTTGCGTATGCACTAAACTATTCATCCATTGAAGAAAAACTCTCGAGTTAATCTTCTATTATGGCAAGGTGTGCAGGAGGTTTTGTATGAAATGCGTGTGACCGATCTTCTTCTGGAAGAATTCCTTTCATATGGGGTACAAAAAGAACCTCACAAGGTACTTCGTCCCTTCTATCTGTTGGATTTTGCTGTGCAGGGTTCATTAGCATGTGCTTAAAACGCCATTATATTCACTTCATAATTTCTGTTCAGGTCTCCAAGCCCTTACTTAGACGGATGGAAGATGGCAGAGTCCTTACTTGGAGCACCGAAGAAGATGATTATCTCTGCACATTGCAGGAAGTCTTCGAACATGTCAGTCCCCATCTGGGATTTAACATCGAACTAAAGTTTGATGACAACATTATCTATCCGAGTGTCAACCTTAACCGTGCTCTTCAAGCTGTACTGCAAGTATGGATTGCTCTTGTTCATTTAATATATGGATTGCTCTTGTTCATTTAATATGGTATCGGTTGATTCCCATACAATCATTTGGTCACTGTGAGGCGATGACCATAACGTTGTTAAATGGTCTGGTAGGTTGTTTTTCAGTATGCTGGTAACAGACCACTCTTTTTCTCAACATTCCAACCTGATGCCGCACGGATAACACGTGAGCTCCAAAGTGTATACCCTGTAAGCATGCCTTGAAAATTCTGTATTCATTCTATGTCTAATTATTTTTTGAAAAGTTTCCTCACATTTGCCCCTTTTTAGAAAAAAAAATGTTTCTAAACAGTAAATACTCAGCTAGCTAATAGTATTTCACCGATTACTTGTATGACTTACCGCATTGCAATGGGGAACAATGTGGTAGTAGTGCGTGGTTCACTTGCATACGAGTATTGAGGATGTTTTCTGCTCCCTTGTTACAGCAAGTAGGAGTGCCTTCAAGATTTATCATTTACTTGCGTAAAGTGAAACAAGTGCAACTGAGAAGTTTTGTGAAGGCATAAGCGTACTCTTAAATCATCATGATTAGTATTTGTAATATCACATTCCCGCAACAAGAAAAGTATTTAAAAATGTTATGCATAGCTTATTGTTTTTAATGTATATACAATTCAGTGACCAGACTGATGATAATAGGTATGAAGATACAGACAACTTCAGTCCAAACTAGTATCTTATTTGCTATTTTAACTTGTCTGTGATGTGGAATTACACGATTTTGACGTCTGTAGTTCGGTAGTTCCTAATTTGAATAAAGTTTTGCCGTCCATTTAAGTACATACATACTTCAGCACTATTGTATCCAACTTTTTATCTTCATTAGGTACTGTTCTTAACAGAAGGGGGAACAGCCAAACACGATGATACGAGAAGGAACTCACTCGACAATGCTATCCATGTGTGCCAAGAGTATGACTTGCATGGGGTTGTGTCAGAAGTCAGAGGAGTTCTAAAAAATCCCTCTGCGATCCTAAAAGCACAAGAATCCAACCTTGCTATTCTCACCTATGGGCAGCTCAAGTAAGCAGCGCACTGTTATCATGCGTGCATGTTTCTCAGGGGTGTGTGTGTGTTCTAAGTAATCTTACAGATTTCCTGGATTTATTGGTTGCATCTGCAGTAATGTGCGGGAGGCTGTTTACGTCCAGTATCTAATGGGTGTGAATGGTGTCATTGTTGATCTAGTGGAGGAGATCTCGAATGCTGTTGCAGATTTCAGTAAACCAGACCTTGGCCAGAGCACGTTCAGTAACAGCGTTGACATAGGCAGAAAACACGAGTCCTTCTCACAGCAGCAGCTGGGGTTCCTGCTCCGGCTTATACCTGAACTGATTCAGCAACCACACTGAAGATAGATACAGTAGTAACCAAGATTGTCTCGGTTTCAAAGCAAGTTGAGGATTTCATCTTCTGTTGACATTTCTGACAGTTGTATTTGACACTAGTCTAGAAGGTACATACTAGAGCATTGTTGCTGTTTAAAATATAGATGATTCCATACAGTAAAGATAGCCAAATCATCCGGCAAATTATTATGTATGTAATGATTGACCAATCTTGTTGCAATTATGTGCATACCAACTTTGCCATCGGCAAAGAAGAGCAATACATGGCCAGAATATTTTGAAAGCTTAGTCGATTGTAGAGCTATCAGTCCTAGAATGATACGAGCATCTGCTCGAATACAGCAAGTTTTTTCTTCCGACAAAGTGTCGATTTTATAGCGAGGTAATTTCATTGATTAGATTAAAGAAAAACCTGGAGTGGTGTGGCATCCATGTTTCTTGTGTAGAGGCCATCAGGGAACCCCAGCCGGTGCTGTGAGAAGTACTCATGTTTTCTGCCTATGTCAACGCTGTTACTGAACGTGCTCTGGCCGAGGTCTGGTTTTACTGAAATCTGCAACAGCATTGGAGATCTCCTCCACCAGATCAACAATGACACCACTCACACCCATTAGATACTGGACGTAAACAGCCTCCCGCACATTACTGCATATATGCAACCAATAAATCCAGGAACTCCACAACGGGTGGGGTTGAGAAACTATCTGAACATGCTCTGATGTCCGTGTGCAGGACATTGCTTGCTCATACTAGTAGTCAGTAGTTGCATGGCATCCTTTTGGATCGCAATAGCTCTCTTCTCTTAAGCCCTAAGTAACAGCTAGACATGCATGGGTCCTCCTTCCGTCTGCAAAATAACGAGAATTATTTGCACATGGTGATGGTGCATTGCTTACCGATCTGAACTGAACCGAATGACTGACGTGCCACCAACTCTTCCAATTCAAGAAACCCGTCTTTCATGTGGCCATACCTGGACAGGCAAAATGCCATCCTGCAGGTGACTCACCTGGCATCCTTTTCTGAAAGAAAGGTGACCCAATTCGTGTACGCTTGGTCAGCAGAAACACAAAGCAGATGCACTTATTTTTCCTCTCCTCCTGACCCATTAAAGAAAGACAAGGCTTCCCCTACTCTTCCTTGAGGAGGAGCCTCACAACAGCTGACCTACGTAGGACAACCCATCACCGTCTGCCCAATCTGTTTTGCTTAGTCTGGCTCTGGCCAGATCATACTACATATAAACCCTTGGCGACCCGAATGTCGGCGACCTAAGAGCATCTCCAGCCGCGGCCCCAACAAGGCCCCCCAGGTGACTTTTCGGTCGCCGACGTCAAAAAACCGGCCCAGTCGCGCCCCCAAGGGCCCAATTTTCGCCTGCTCGGGCCGAAATTGGCGCCGGCGGACCCAACCCGACCCCGGCAAGTTGGGGGGTGCTCGGGGGCGCCGGGCGAATCGTTTTTGGCGCGAAAGAGCCGCGGGCCCTCCTTGCCAGCGACTCGTCTCGCTTCTCGCCGCTTCGTTGTCCTCATCGCCTCGTTTCCTGCGGCGAATCAATGCCAAAGCTGCCGCGCGCTGCCGCGCCGGTCAGCCGCCGCCATTGATGCCTCACGGGCGGCGTAGTGAAGGCGTGACGACGCGCGTCCCCGCGCATGCCACGCGTAAACGCAGCGGCCACGCGTGCGCGCGGCGCCTCCGCCTATATAAGCCGACCCCCAGCACGCCGGTGGCACGCACAGAGTCTCCATCGCCGACGCGCCCTCTCTCCCCCTTCCTCCCTCTCCCCTCGCCATCCCCAGTTCAAAGAAATGGCCGAACGCTTCCCAGGCGACAGCGCGGAGGCGAATGGCTTCGGCCGCCGTCACCTTCACGAGGACGAAGCTCGGCTCCTCTTCGAGGCTGAGTACCCGGTCCCGCCGGACATGCGGGTGCCCGGGGCGTGGAGAATCAGCGCCGGCGGGGTCCCGGTGCCACCACCGCCCACCGGGGCGGCGCGGCGTGCGGAGTTCGCGCGTATCCGCGCCTCCCTGCCGCGGGCGGCAAGGGAGGGGCCGCGCTACGTCCCCGACAGCCCGCTCTGGGAGCCGTACTTCCGCCACCGTCACGCCGAGCAGCTCGAGGCCACCAACGGCGTCGTGCCCTCCGGCAGGCTCAACTTCGAGGGGCAGCGCCGATGGTGGGGCGTGCCCGGCCGCACGCTGGAGGCCGTCCTCGAGTACATCGAGGGCGGCAACACGCCGAGGCTGGAGTACCCCGAGCCCCCGTCCTTCTCTCGCCGCCGTGGGAGCTCGTGGACGCCGAGGCGCATGGACCCCGGGGCGTCCTCCTCCTCGTCCGGTCGGTCGACCGGCTCTCCCTGCCTCCGCCCCGTCAAGCCGGAGCCCCCCCAGGACACGCCTGTCAGCCGGCGCACCCGCAGCTCCGGTGTCCGCATCGCCGACTCCACCCCCGCCTCGGGCCGCCTCGTCCTCGTCACGCCCAAACCGGAGCCCAGCCTCCCCCCGGAGTACGAGGAGATAGCCCGGCGCGGCTTCTCCGACGAGGACGCCCTACGGTGGGCGCGCGACGACTACCTCCGCGACGAGATGGTCCGGCAGCGCCGGGCCCTGGAGGAGATCGCCGCCCGCAAGCGTGGGCGCGAGGACGAGCACGACGTCGTGATCCTCGACAGCGACGACGACAAGGACGCCGCCAGACCGTCCAACCCGCCGTGCCAACCGGGTGAGGGTTGCAGCAGGGACGGCGGCCGCGGCGGAGGCGGCGACGACGACGACGGCGGCGGCGGCGGCGACTACACGCGGTTCTACAGCCTCCTCGGCATGTAGAACTGCAAGGGCAGCGGGCGGCGGGCGGCGAGGAGCGGCGATGCGAGGGAGACGGCGGGCGGCTAGTAGTGTTTTTTTTTCTTTTTTGTAAAATATTTTAAATATATATGAGTGGGCGTGTTTGTGCCGTGTTTGGTTGAATTTGGTTTGAACTCGCCGAAATATGTATGAACTCGCCGAAAATGGTTGAATTTGCGTCATGTTTGTGCCGCACTTTAATTTTTAAAAAAATCCGTGGGCGCCGCGACTGGGTGGCATCACGCCCCAGCGCGCGTTTTGTGCCGGTGCGCCCCCGGAGGCGATTTTTAGCGCCTCCTGGGGGGCCAACGGCTGGAGATGCTCTAACCGCGCGCCTATTGGCGGGCGACAGAGGGAGGAAGGAGGGGCTTCCCTTCCCTTGTGACAAAGGCATCGGCCTGATTTGTCATAGTAGCGATCTTGCCTGGATCCTTGATGCGGTCTTGGCTCCTTTCAGCTCTCAATCCATCAATAATTTACTAGTACCAGCCATTAGGGTATCGTGTGACCCATGTAGATAGATTATGGATTGGGTCAGAGTTGCTTCGTGGACAAGGTCACCAGACAGGTTAGTCAGAGGCATGCACCCCCACTCCAACGGCATTGACACTGCAAGAAAGCAACCTCAAAAGGGACCTGTGTAGGTGTGGTGCAAATGTGGTGCATCACGCTTTTTTGGACAGAAAAAAATGGTACACGTCCGTAGCTTTATTTAGCTTTCACTTCAATTCTCATGTTCACATTGCTACTGTACTGTTATGCTACTCTCGTATTGTACTCCTTGTGGACGGCTGATCTGGATCAGATCTGGTGTTGCGAAAAAAGACATGGCGCACGGTATCGAGAACGTAGTACGCTCGACAGAGTAAAAACTGCTGTCACTCTCTTTCTTTCTGAACCTTTTGGTTCCTCGGATCTTTGTTCTGCTCAAGGATATTGGTTATATTGGTATTTGTCTTTGTGTGGTGCAAATGTGATTCATCATGCTTTGAAGAAAGAGGGTACATAGCTTTCGCTAACGGGCGGTTAACAGTTTCAATGTTCACATTGCTAGTTGTGATGTAGAATCTTCGAGCTGTTGCGTCGCACCGTCAGTTTTCACATTTAAAGGCTTTGGTTATCAGAGAAATGCTGAAGGTTTCTTGCTCTTCCTATGATTGGTCTTTACCTAACAGCTGACGGGTAGCTTGCTTGCCTGCTTATTCTCTGCAAGGATCTCAAGGATTGCTTTTTGTTCAAGGAAAAAGTGACATCACATATCACTAAGTTTGATTGGACTTGATGAAACGACCGCCTCCTAATTCATTAACAGCACAAGATCTCAATCCAGATGTTCTCACTAGTCCAACCTTCAAGGCATCCAAAACATGCCAACTGAAACTCTGGGCATGGGATTATGTGTTGTTGAAGCGATACCGGCGACGACAAATCAACTGAAAACATATTATCAAAGGAAAACAAATCTTGTGTTGTCAACGATGGTCAAATTATAGGTTCTCCCGACAAATATGGCCTAGTCTCCGGCTGAAGTGCTGACAGTGACATGTTGCTTGCCTAGGTCAACCTCGGCCCAACTCTGCCCCCTTTTGCGAACTGTTTTCCCTATCAAAGTTCAAACAGAAATTGAAGATATTCATACATCGTGTAATTTTGCCTGTTATTCACAGTTACTATTTGTTTTTTTTTGCGGGGCGCAGTTACTATTTGTTTATGAAATGGAAAATCAGATTACATTCCTAAAATAGTTAAATTATTTGTTTCATTGATATATTCAAAGATATTCATATGATAGATATGATGAACAATATTCTCCTGCTGGCCATGAGAAGATCGTTGTTTGCATGTTCTGCGTAGAAACATCTCAGATAAGGTAGGCAAGAAGACTACGGTATCTTAAGCATAATTTAAGCAATCTGACTCAACTGCAAAGTATCTTTTTATGCTTAGGCTGAAATAGCACCTCCTTTAAAAACATTTGACTAATGTTTTCAAGTATGTGCAGGAACAGGCGAATGAGTTTACCTCCTGCGTGAAGGAAAAGGCTGCCTTTCCGAAACTTTAATCCTAATTAGCTAAGCTCTAGGTTGACATGATACTGCATGGTATCTTGGCAAGTATTTATTCCCTTCTCCTCTACTTTTTTTATCTTTAAGTGTTTGTTAATTATTTTCATTTCTAAAAACTTTTACTCTGCCGATGCGAACGTTGGGCTTCTGGGTCGATAGTTATTCCCACATGTAATTTTTTGTGAAAAAATGACATCCACGGTGTTCTAGACGAGAAAAGAACAAACTGGAGCTCTAAAAAGGCCATTTTTGAAGCATTTTGTAGGTCCTTTTTTCACGACAAATTTTAGCATGGTCCCTCTTACCTCCCCTTTTCACATCAGAGGTAAAAGTACATGATAGATCTGAACCATTAATTTGATTAAGTAGTGGTCTGATTAACTCTTACCTTCTTACCTCCCATGTGAAAAGAAGGGGTAAGAGGGAGCATGTTAAAATTACTCTTCTTTTACCTAGAACAAACACCATGGATGTTGTTTCTTCACGAAAATCCGCACATGAATAGAACACTCGACCATGTTTGTTAAACAAATTCAGTTTATTTTTGACAATTTTAGATTTTAGTGTTCATTCGGCTGCACGTGGAATCGTGTCAAAGATAGCATTTTCGTGCACTCTACGCCCTAAATGAGTTTTTTGAAAAGGAACACCATAGCCGAGGCATCCACTTCAGGGAACGATCCAGAGGATCGCGGAATTTGGGATGCTATCTGGAAAGCGAAGATACCAAATAAGGTGAAAAATTTTGGTTCGAGAGTGGCGACAAAAACCCTTGCCACTAAACAAAATGCTTGCAGGAGAACTATGGCCATTGATAGTGTGTGTGACATATGTGGCACGGCTCCCGAAGATGAATTCCATGCTGTCATTGCGTGTACCAGGAGCAAAGCACTTAGACATGAAATGAGGAGGCATTGGGAGCTGCCAAGGGAAGGTGACATTTGGGATACAGGACCAGATTGGCTACAACACCTCCTTCTCGCAAACACTGAGGCAGTCAGAAGGAATACACTCCTACTGCTATGGCAGGCTTGGAACCTGAGAAACAACGTTGTCCATGGAGACGGGAAGGAAAGGGTTGCAGGAGCGGTGCTTGCTGTAATCAGGCCGCAGGAGGATCTGGGAATAGCGGAAAGTGGCCAAGGGGATGATAAGAACATAAACAAACTGTCGGTCTTTCCGACGGTGCCCCAGATTTCTGCTCACCCTACACCTGATCACTGGGAGGCCCCCCCTCTGGGTGTAGCTAAGTTAAACACGGACGCATCCTTCCTCGCCGACACGGGTGAGGCATGGGGAGGAGCGGTAGCAAGAGACCACCTGGGACGGGTTTTTATGTCAGTAGGAGGAAGACTGAACCAATGTTTTTCGGCAGAGGAGGCCGAAGGTGCAGCAGCGGTCCTGGGGCTCAGTGCCTTTGCTAGAAGATACAATGGACGGCTAATCCTGGTGACGGACTGCAAGAGTATGGGATGCCAAATACAAGATGAGGGAGCAATCAGATCCGCTTGCTACGCAGTTCTGGCAGATGCAAGACGCATACTGTCGACCTTTGCTAGCTGGGAAGTCAGAATCATTGGCAGAAACAAAAACTCATTAGCACATGTGTTGGCTGCATCAGCAAGAAGGAACGGCGATTTCAGTCTACTGGCGAACGTCCCGAACGATGCGATTTTTGTAATGCAAAAGGAAGTTGTAACAACTATGGCTTAGTGTCCATGGTTTTCTCAAAAAAAAAAGAGTTTTTTTTGTTGTATGTGTTTTGGGCTAGACTAGATGGGTTGCAAGGCACTAGCTAGTTTGGCACTGAAGTGGATATATAGCCTTTGCCTCTTCAAGCACACACGCAGATCGCATAACATAAGATTAGCTTACTTTATGATGCTGCAAGCTAAGTGGTAGCTTGTCCTGTTGTATAATTGACTGCACAATATCAATATTGATGACTTGAAGGGACTAATAAATTCCAACAGGTGTGATTGGTTAGTTAGATAGCTTAAAACACTCTGCTTAAAGTCATGATCAGCCCAAGAAACTAAGCCATCTAGGTCTATTTTGTAAAGCAGGATGAGAATCACATCCAGTATGTGCCTTACAACTGTCCTAGACTCCAGCCTGAGCGATTGCAACTCTAACTATTACTTAATCATGCAAAAGCAAGACACCAAGTCCTGATCATGTAGGTCATGACATATGCTTGCACATAAGCAGTTGCTTGTTGGAATTTTTTGTTCGACGGACGGCAGGATTTTCACTAAAGTGGAATACAGTCCCAAATCATGATTCACGCGTCGCAGGTAGACGCGAGGCGGTCGCTTTTCTGTGGCTGCATGCTTCTTTGTATAATGGGCAGGGATTGAAACGGCAACGAGATAGGGAGAATATTTCAGAGCAAGGCAAGGAATGAGACTGGTTGGAAAGGCACACTGAAAAGATAACTGAACTTTCTCCGGTTGTCACCACCGTATATCCTACTCTCAATCAGAAGCAATCCCTTTGACCAACCCAATCACTGCAGGCATGTACGCGTACGTTGGCGGCCTGCAGCCCTGCACTGTCCTGGCTAGGCTAGACTGCCCAACCTTTGTGTAAAATGTGTGAGAAGACTAGATCAAAAGGCAAGGGCGGAGAACTGAACATGCAGCTGGCTGGCACCGTGTATGAACACAGGATGAACAAAAGGCAGCCGTAATTTCTTCTTCCTTATTTCCTTTCAGTTATGATGGGGAATGGACGGAGTTTGTACTTGCTGTCATCCAAGGTGCTTTTCTTGCTCCACTTGCGTTGCTTGAAGTAACAAGTAGCATCCTTGTCAAAAATGGATAGAGTAATCAACATACCAAGCACGATCACTTACTTCTAGACTCATGTATCTATAGCATCAGGCCAAACCTAATGGAGAGGCTGATTTCGATCCTAGCCGTTCATCTTGAATCTAATGCTTCAAATAAATTTCTCATCGTTATAGCTTAATGTTTTGAGGATCTTAGGGAAACTCTAGCCAAACCCTTAAAAGGGTATAATACCTCAAAATTTCCCCATTTAGGGAGTTAAACCAGACCTAGCCAAACTTTATCCACTTTAACTCCTCAAATATTATAAGCGGCGCACCGACTGCACGTTAAATTTGAGCGGCCGCGACCACTTCCCAGGAAAGATCTTCCTCCCACACGCCCCTCTACCACCCCCTCTGCAACGGAGTCCCCGACTCACCAGCCCATCTTTGAATCGATAATCGACGTCCGACGCCAAAAGAATGCCTAGATCTAGCCGCCAGCCTTCGCCGATGCCGAACCGACGAGGAGCACCACCATCGGATTGGCGTTGCGTTTGGAATGAGGCAAGCATCTGCCCCGAGCACCCCCCCCCCCCCCTGCTCGAGGCTGACGTCTCAGCCAACACCCGCCGCCACCACCGAAGGAGAAGTACCAATGCATGTGAGGGACTTGGGTGTCAGAGTTAACGACCCGAACACGAGGAAGAGGCACTGGTTCGACACGTAAAAGTTGGCAGAGCAGGCGGTTCACACATATGACGTGGCGGCGATCCGCATCCTTGGTGGTTGTGCAAAGGTAAACTTTCCCCTCGGCAGTCGTGGCATCCCAGACCTCATCTATGCCACCCCCCCCCCCCCCCCCCGAGTGATCTCCCGCCACCAGGTGAGAGAGAATCGCGAGGCCTTCGAGCAGATCAAGGCCTAGCGCATCGACGAGGCCTATATGGCCATGCTCAGGGCGAAGCACCCGAAGCTCATCACCAAGGAGCTTGCATGCTACGAAGCCTTTCAAGAAGCAGCGGTGCAACAGTGCCGCCGAGGCCAGACCCTCTGGTGTGGGGTTTCACCAATGAGACCGGACCCTCCATGATCCCAATTTCCTCCGGTGACTCCGGCGTGGATTGGGACAAGGTCACGGAGGAATCTGATTAGTTTAGTATGCTAGGTAGTGTTAACAGTTGTTTTATGTTGTTTGAACAATCGAAATTTGTGTTATGGTATGTATGATGTGTTGCCTTTGTTTAAATTTTTCTTTATTGAAGAGTTTCAATTTGTGTTTGAAATAAAACTGTGCGCAAATTATTTTTAGGGAGTTAAATTTTAGATTTCGGCAGGAACCACCTTCTTAACTCCTCAAATTTAAGGAGTTAAGGTTTGGAAAGGCTTTTGAGGGGCTAAGCTAGAGTTGCCCTTAGGGCATCTTTAGCCCGCCCCTAAAAAGCTATGACTCCTCAAAAGTTTATACAATGACGAGTTACCTCATCGGTCCCTTACCAAAACTACCAAAACCTATAGTTCCTTATTAATTTGAGGAGTTAGTCATAACAACCCCCCTCTCTGCCCAAATTTGAGCAGCCCCATCATTTTCTCTATACATTTTCTCTCCTCTCTCTCACTGGTATTCATGGTGCAACGCCCCGGCGAGCCACCCAAATAGCAACCCTCCGGCTATGAAAACGCATTCGTGCCCTCTCCTCTCTAAACCCTAGTTACCGCCACCCGGTTTGAGTACAAATCGAGTCTACTGATCCCCAAATCGCCGTTACCGTACAAATCACCATCACCGCCATCCGCAACCACCACCCGAAGCGATGTCATCATGGTAAGGAGCGCCACTGCGGTGCAACGTTAGTGCGAGATCACCGTCATCGCAGCATTCAAGGCTATGACAGCCGTCGCAGTGGCACCGTTAGAGGGGGGGGGTGATAAGATGAAGGAGGCTGACGGCGAGTCCCGGCTACTCCCGTGAGAGACAGCCGAGCAGGATTACGAGCGCACGCTCATGGTGGACGTGGAGCACTGCGCCGCCGAGGCGTATCTCGAGGCGGAGCGCACCAACGACACCGCACAGGTGCCATTCAGGCTAATCCCCTCGCACTCAACGAGCACCTCAGGTTCGAGGCGTTGATTGAGTTTGAGTGCAAGGTCGCCGCTAACCGCGCGACTTTGTTAGCTAATGGAGAGGGACCGGGCATCTATGTTCAGCTACGTCGACTTTGATGACGACACCTATGACGCCAAGGCATCGGGCTACGGTAATGCACCGGTCATCGACATCTCCTTCGACGAGGAGAAGATGTCTAGCTTGTTTTAGGTTAACGAAGTGGTAGTTAGTTTATTTTTTGTACTTTTATGTTACATGTCACAGTGTCATGCATAAGCTAACCACTAAGTTACCTACATCTAGTTTGAAATTGTGTTGGAAATGACTCTTTGTGCAAATTTTCTGTTTTGAGGAGTTAAAATTTTGGAGAAGCGCTAGATGCAAAAAAACTACACCCTCTGTACCGAAATACATGCCGCTGCGGTAGTTGTATACATGTCGCTGAAGTAGCTGACTACAGCTACTCCAGCGACATGTATTTCAGTACAGAGGGAGTAGTATAACTCTTCAAAATTAAAGTTAAGTTTTGAGGGGTCAGTTGAGTAGTTAAAATTCAGGGGAAAGGCTAGTAGCCATTCATATTGAATCCATCTGGGTTTGAATAAATTGCATATAATTTCTAAATTGAATAATCTGGTAATCAAATCAGACTTAAGGTGTCCCGCACAGTCGAGGGTAATCAGTACGTGATGCAGGAGCTGTCCGCTAGTCTTGCAGGAATCGGCCAGTTTCTTGTGGAACTCTTGTAAAATTCATGAGAAATTTCTGCGCACTAAAGCAGGGCCACGGAGAGAAGCCAGTTCGGTATGCATATATGCCTTGCTTGCCCCGGAATTCAAGTTGCTCCATGTGGATGTGGTCATGACAAGTGACCTGGAACGAACGTGATGGTGCATTGCTATGTGGTGTGATAAAAAGGCCATTTCCAGCATTCAGCCGCACAAGAAGAAAGCTTTGTACCGCCGCAGATTCCACAAAAGGCGAGCGTCCTTTGCAGGACGTGAGAGGGGGAGTAAATTTCATCATGAAATCTGCCGCTTTTCGTAGGATACCACGTGCTTCAAGATACTTGCTGAACGAAAATTTTCGTGCTTTACGTGATGGGATGTGTTTGGAACCGGGGAGATTGAACGGAATGTCTCGCTTGCCTGATTTTTCCATAACAGTCAGTCCAGGAATTTAGATTGGCCAATCTATCCCCCTCGCGTCGCCCCGCGGGCGACCTGGGGGGAAACCCTAGCCGCCGCTTCTCGCACCTCCTCCGCCCCTCTCCCTCCTCGCCGAGGCGGCGGGGCTTCTCCCCATCATTTTCGTCTTGGCTGGCGCAGGACAGCGGGGTCGAGAGGAGTGCCGGGCGAACGTGGTGTTTGGCGGTGCGGCGGGCGGGTCTCCCGGCGGCGTCGTGCGCGGTGCGACGGTGGCGGCCTGCGTGTCGCGAGGTGGTGGCTGCGTTGGGCCTGACCGGTGGTCGCGGGTGCCGCCGGATCCAGATCGGATCCATCTGGATCCTGTCCTCGGACTCCGTCGTCCGCCACGGGGTGGTGATGGTCGTCACTGGCTGGTTTCGGCGTCTGGAGATCTACAACGGGTTCTTCTCGATCCTCCTTTCTGGCGGGTCAAGCCCCATGGCTCTTGCATCTCGCAGGTTTTGGATCGTGGCTCGTTGCCGGATCCGGAGCAGACGGAGGTTTGGTGGCATTGGATGGGGACCAGAGGAAACTTTGGTCGGCTAGGCCGGCCTGGCATCGACGACGTCACTCGACGCCGTTACCCTCTGTGGAGGCGAAGCCGAGGTCTCTCCTATCCACCTACGAACCCCTCTCGGACAAAAGTCCAAAATTCAATCTGGATTGGGCGGTGGCGGCGTCCTGCGCATCGTACCCTCCATGGAGGCGCCGTCTTGGGAGGACCTGTTGTTCGGGGGAGAGATGCTATGGATGGTGGGCTCCGAGTACCTCCAGCAGTGGCGACGGTGTGGAGGTTGCCAGGTGGTGCGGCCCGCATAGATGACGACGAATTTTGGCGGCATGGTGCAGCTGCATATCGACGACGGATGCGGCCGGATGGACGAGCGCAGGGCGGTGGAGCTGTCTGGCGCCATGGTGGCGTCGACGGCAGCGAGACCGGGCAAGGTAGATGCAGCAGTACAACACTGAAGATGGATTGGTGGCAGGTGGCTACAGCGGCCTCATACCCGGCAGGCGTCCTGGTTGAGGAGTGCGCCGGACTGGTGGGTGCCCTATACTCGGCAGGCGTCCTGGTTGGGACCTCAGGTCTTAGATGTTAGGTTTGGATGCGAGGTCTGTTTGGTATTAGGCCCAGACTATCAGCGCCCCTTCATCAACTGGTTAGGAGTAGCGACAGAAGTTGCCTAGACGGTGGCTTTAGTCTTACTATTGTATGACTTTGTAAGGTTTTGTGTGATCAATTAATAAAATGGCTGCATGCATCGTTCAGATGCAGAGGCCGGGTCTTCCTCCTTTTTTAAGAAAAAATGGAGGAAACATAAAAATATATACTAGGAAATCAACACAGTGCATGGGGGGGGGGGGGGGGGGGGGAGGTCCAAAACTGGACCTCCTTCATTTCGTGGGTGGTACTAAACTTTCGACTACCTTCTTTGTCATCACACCTACATGGGTCCTTTGATATTTTTCTAAAATTGCTATATGGGCCTAGAGCCCATCATATATTTCATCAAAAAGCAAATTTAAAACTAGAAGAAAAGATAAATGACATTCAAAAGAGATCTCATGCCTTCAAAAGGTGATATACATGAACTAAAAGGTTCTAACCATGCAAAGTACTGTTTAATTATGACAACACGTTTGGTCTTTTTCTTGTTTCCCTCCTTTGATGATGATCGATCAGTCTCATCATCTGGGCCATTCGGTGTGATCACTTTGAGCAGCAGATCGATGGATTATGTCCAAATGATTTTCCTGCTCCGACGCCGGCTGGAAAAGGTATGGTCGGTTGATGCCAGTCATATGGGTCGCAGGTTTTCCACGAATCATGATGTGATAATCACTTGGATCATGTAGCTTATTCAGGGTAAACTTGTTTTGTTTGCCTTTTAGGCTAAATGCATGGCTCTGTACGGAAAATGGGCCACGTGATCTGAGGGTGCATGACACGTTAAAATTCCACTGTAATTGAGAGGGCGGGTTCTGAATAGATAATTTTGGTAGCATTTTTATTTTTTGATCTGATAATTTTTGTATATTCAAAGTGATAGAATGGTCTGTCGCAAAAAAAAAAGGTGATAGAATGGTGCTGAAAAGGCAATAGTCTAACGTTTGGGTACGGCACGCCAAAACAACTGGTATATGGCTAGACTGAAAATAATGCACACATCTAACTGTACATCATTAGCTCCCGTAAAAAAATATCATTAGGTACCCTATTTGATTCTTCTATATCTTATGAAATCATGAAGCAGCTGAAGAGTATATGAAGCAGCAGTGCAGCACCGACAGTTGTGTAGAGTACTTCACTCCTTGATTTCCGGCAAGGGCAAACCAGATCAGCCAAAGAGGCCGGATAGAGGGATAAGCTACTAATGATTGGCCCCTTTTTGCTCATTCTTTTGGAGAAAGCACTGACACAAACACACAGAGAGAGAGAGAGAGAACCAAACCCAATACACTCATGTGTGGACGCAGCGTGTGGGTATGGAGCACTAGGCCACTAGCAGTCTCTTGTGCTGCGTCATTTTCAACTGCTGTTGTGCTTCTCTACAGGCCAGGTGGTGCTACTGCTGAGGTGGATCTTGTGTAAGCGTGCCATCATCTTTCTTTTATCAGTTTCATAGTTCTTTTCAGTTGAGGAAATTTCGAATCGCTATTGGGTATGAAAACTTGGAAATTTGATAGTACTACTTCCATCTCATTGTATAAGTCATTCACGTAGTTCTAGAATTACTTTGAATATAATTTCTTGGAAAACTTGGAAATTTGATAGTACTACTTTCTTTGAATCGAATTTCTTGGATAACTTGGAAATTTGATAGCACTGCTGAGGTGGAAGTTAGAATTTCTTTGAAATTATAGGAAAGCAATAATATTTTTTTTTTTGGAGAATCAATCCTTGATTTCATAAAAAAACTGATGAGAAGAGGCCCTTATTGTTTCCTTCAAAGGATTTAGTTTCATTAACTAGAGATAACCTCTGTGAGTAGAACAGTTTAGGACCTGCTTGAGTTCAGTTGGTGAGTTTTGAAGTGTGGTGTATTTATATACAAGTGGTCCCACTCAAAGAATAAAAGCAGTTTTTGGAATATCATATTTTATTTCGCAAGTCAAGTGTTGTGAGAGCTTTCTTGCATTCTGTTTTATAATATAGCTACCACTTTATAAGTTGGATGAAATAAAACGCATGACTGCGCAAACATAGCGACGCGTGCTCTTTTCAACAGAAGATAAATGGTTGACATTGAACAAAGATTTGGTTGTAGTTTCCACGACAAGTTTGTCGAGAAAAGTCATTAAAACATTGAAGAAAAAGCAGAGGAACTTCCAATCCAAAGAAACCGCAACAAGGAAGAAGTTACCTTTGGAAAAACAACATGATCTTGACCTCACCAACAGTGTCAACTCTATCATAAAAATGCTTTGCACACTAAGATTTTGTCAACAAATTCTCATGAAAACCTATAATGGACACTAGTTGATGGATCTTTCTAAATTTATTACCATACAACCAAAAACTTGTGCATGCTCCCATTTGCATTTTGATATCATTAAGTCTCCACATAGATTGTCCTTCCTACATGTAACATTAAGGCTTTGACCCTTGCAACAAATCCCCACATGTGCCCGGTTTCCAAGTTTGAGTTGGCACAAAACTTAACAAGTTAAGTGTAGACCTATGCAATTAATACATTTTACGTAGCTTGGCATTTTACTTAATGTATACGATTATGCTTATAGGTGTCATAATAGCGTATAGGCATTATGTCCTTATATCTACAGGTTATCCAGTTGCATCTATAGTTAATATTGCACCCCAAAATCGCTATCCAACATGCATCTCAAAGTATTAAGTAAAACAGAGCATTGCATCAAGCAAGGTGACATAATGTCGATATTATATTGTCTTTACCTCCAGCTCATCACCGAGACAACAACGCAACTATATTTTTATCCTTAGTGTCAATACACTTTCTATTTCTGTCACTGACATAGATTACTTGCAAGGTTAAAACCAACTAAAATACACAACTCTCTCTTGGAGAGCATTCATCTAAACATGATAGTGCAAAACTAATAGGTCGGAGATCATATATGTCTATAAATTATGCAACAAAGAAATCATATGAATCCAAAATAAACCATATATAGATCTGACCATAAAGTGATAGTTTATCACACCGATAACTAATTACATTGGATGAATCATGTAGGGCAACTCATATGATCATTGTATGGACAAACAAGGGAGAGAACATGACATCTAGATACTGATATATAGTCCAAGGAGGACTAGCTACTCACTTATGGTCATGGTGGCAACAATGTTGATGAAGAAGGCTCTAGGGATAAATTCCCCCTAGGACAAAGTATCAAAATTTGCCTCCATATTGGATCGTCAAAGAAACATAGGGTGGTGGTGGCAGAAAAACTCCTCGATAAATAAAATTGATGTTTTTGGAACAATGACGACATTGGGCACGACCTCAGGCTCCACAACAAGCGCATGACCAAGCTCCGATGCAGCGGCAGTAGCAGGTGTAACCTCCAGCACGACTTCAACTAGAACTTCCATTGTTAATGCAGTGGAGTGAGGGGAAGAGGGGAGCTAGTGATGCAATGCCAGTGCGAGGGGGGAGAGGAAGTGAGTCAATGTCGGTGAGGGGAGGTGGAAGTGCCATTGCGCCATATATATAGTCGGTTAATGTCGTCCGGTGTCGTGGGAAATACGCGTTGGTAGTCAAACGGGTGCTAGCATGGGAATAGTCGCCGGCTCAATAAATGGAAAAACCAAAGCAATTAACATCACATCATTCATAAATCAGTTGAGAAATTGAAAATCAAAAAGAGAAAAGAAACATATTTTTTTACTTGTAGCATTTCCTCGAGCACGTTGGTGGCGCTCAGGGTCACGTCTGAATCCAGCTCCTCTTCACCGCCAGAGGTGAAGGGGTGGCCGCACGGCTATGTGCGTCCACGTTGTTGGCATCAGGGTCGCGGGAGGCCGAGGGGAAGGTGTGTAGTGGTGATTGTAACCTTCTTCTTCCCCATGTTTTCGTGATGTCCGCCGCCTTGGTTGACGGCAACACTCCCGTTTGTTGGTCGTCGGGCCCAATCGCGGCTATGTGGTCGCGGCGTCGCGAGTAGCGGGCAGTGTCATCGCCCATCGAGGAGGAGTTTCCCTTGGCTGCTGGCAGTGGGTCTTCGGCACCAATGAGGGTGGCCGTGAGTGCGGCAGGGTTGGGGTTATCCATTCACGTGGTCATTGCGGCTGGGAACGACTAGCGGTGACGATGTTGAGGGTAGGGCGGGAAGGAGGCGGTCGAGTGGGAAGGTAGCGGCAGCTCCCTATTTTCGTTGATAATTGGCACTCGGTAGCAAAAATGGGCTAGGGGGTTTGGGGAAGCTAAATTTAGGCAATTATACTTTTTGGGAGATTAGTGTTCCCCAAACCAAGAAAATTATCCCCATATTTGACTTTTTGGGGTGAGCTAGATATGCCCTTAGCTTCTTTGAAAGAGCAATTAACATGTACTAATTAAGTTACTCTAGACCACAACAAAACTTGTCATAAGTTTCAACTAAAACTTATTTGAAACTCTTTCCTTCTCCTTAATACATCTTACTTTTTGTTCTTCCTTTTGGGCTTGTTGAGTTGTGCCCTCGGCAGAACCTCAGCACTTGTTGTCACTCTTTTATGTTACCCTGTGTGTGTGTTGCGTGAACCTTTGTATCCTGTGTGGCTCTGACAGTTGGCTTTATCTATAAAGCGGGGCGATAGTTTTTTGCTGCAAAAGGAAGTGCTCAAAGGTAAGGAGAGAAAAAGATGAGGATAAAGCTAGGCGTTGCAGCTGCTCCTAAGCAAAGGGCGCATGCAAAGGAAGAACAAAGCTAGGGAACAAGGCATCACTGGCACGTTTGCAGCCAAAGGAAAAAAGGCCACCAAATCGATGAATACGATGCCCTTCATATTCCAATCCAATCCCTAGATCGAGCATCGCCACTAATTAACTAATCAACACTAGCCTGATTACTTGCACGGTTCCGGTGGAAGTATAAGAGATGCTGCACGCTGCGTGCGTCCATGAATTAACAAAACTAAGCCTAGTGGAGGGCAGTTGTACGTGTTTGGTTCTTGATTAATCAAAGGGGCGTTACGACAGCAAGAACCTGCACTAGCTAGTTGCTAGCGCCAAATCTGCCGGACAGATTGGCGAATGTACAGCATGTCTGTGACTCACAGATTAATTAGGTCGTGTCTCACGAGCATGTAGCATCAGATTCGGCTCTGGCAGCTGGGTGCTTTTGCTACTGTAGGTTACTCACTCCGTTAAGAAGTGCTCCAATGCTAAGGCACACAATTTTCTTCTGGTTGCTTCTTCATGATACGGTGAACTCTTTCGTCTGGCCTCATATAACTGTGAGCTTTGGACCTTGCCATCAAAAGAAACATCTTCTCGGACTGTCCTTTTGCATGGGCATGGTGGACACTATATCCTTCTCAAGAAATAGGAGGATATTCTTAGAGCAATTTTAGCAGACCCCTTACACTCGTGAAAGCTGTAAAATTCCGGCGACTATACGGGTTTGGCTCATTTTTTGGGCCAGACCAAAGCCCGTATGGTCGCTCGGCCTGTAAAACTTTTTACGGTGGCCTGCAAACTGCCCCTTCCCGCACGCGGTATATCTACGGGTTTCGCGCGAGGATGCGGGCCGAAACCCTATCCCCCCCACCCCCTGTGACTCACCCTATCCCCTCTCCAATTTCTCGTCGCAAGTGAGAAAACAGCGGCGCCCCGCCCCCCAATCTACGAGGATGTGGAACTCTGGCCGGCGCGGTGGCGGTGAAGACTCGGAGTGCAAGCATTGCGCCACCTTTGACGCGGCGCGCAAGCGCGAGGCCAAGCGGTACACGAAGTACATGCTGCCGGCACCGGAGTCCCTCCTCCGCCGCGAGACGGAGGAGTACGACCTCCTCCATGTGCGGCGCTCCGGCGCGGGGCGCTCTTCTAGCTCGGGGCTGCTTCCGGTGAAGAGGGAGAGGGAGGACGGCGACCTCCCCGCCGTCAAGATCGAGCCCGGGGAGGAGCGCCCGCGGCGTCATCGGGCCGGAGGACTACCTTGTCGGGCCCCACGCGGACGCTTTCGAGGAGGCACTCGCTGAGCGCACTGCGCGAGCAGCAGGAGGAGGACGCGCATCGCCGGTGGGACGACGAGCTCAGTGACCTTCTCTTCGAGCAGGCGCTCGCCGCCGACCGCGAGTTCCCCGAGAGGCAGGCCGCATGGCGCCGCGAGCAGGAGGAGCAGGACAAGAAATACGTCGACATTGTCTCCTCCTCCGACAAAGACGAGTGAGCGCCGCCGCTGCACCCGAAGAGCTCCGATTGCCTAGTTAGGGTACGGCGGTATCGCATTGTAGTATAAATGTAGCGATGATCCACCTATGTAGCCATGACCTAACTATGATGAATGGACTATGTGTTCTTCAATTTCGCCCGCGGATGTTTTCTTTTAAAAGTTACGGTTCCAAATACGGTGTCTGTTCGGGCGCAGCAGAAATGGCCGCTCAAACCTCTGCTTTCTCGGCCCTTATACCAGTTTGCGGGTATAAGGGGTCTGATAGATTTGCTCTTATTGGACAATGTCCTTTTCACTATGCAAACTCTGCCAAGCTCTTTTGCCCTCTGCGTTATCATCATGGGATGTTGGAATATTCAGACTCAGAGGAACTCTTAAATTTTCAAGCAAGGAGCTCCTGCTGCCACTACTTGGAGACACCTATTCAAAGAGGATCTGCGCTGCTTATCACTCACAGAATTAACAGAAAGTTCTTAGGAGAATTCAGAAGTTAGATTGAGCTACATCTTAGTTACTGTTTTTCTAGATGGTTTTCCCTAAAGCTGGAATTGGTTGAGCCCTAGACTATTGTTTTTCTTTTGATTTTGATTTTTGTACATAACTTGTTTCTGATTAATATGTAATTTACTGTGGAACAATTGTTCTACGGTTCAGGGTAAAAAAAAACATTTACTTGGTAGAATTCTCACGGCTAAGACATGTCACAAACTTACAGAAAATGAGGTAAAGAGGGAAATCCGCCAAGTCATGAATTATCCTAAGCTTCTGTTGGATTTCAGTCATCCTGAAACCAAAAGACATCATGAAACTGAAAACCGAAACCACGGTAAACAATCACACTCCAGTGACGGGTGCTATTTGACGAAAACGAAGTTGGCGGAATCTGAAGCGGCCAGTTAACCTCGTTGCTTGCGTTGCCGTGTAACAGGGGCACAGGCACTGTAACTTGCTGGAGAATTTCCAGAAGGAATCGAAAGGGCAATAAACCGGCGCGCTTGTCAAATCGGAGAAGGCACCGAGCTCGGCCACACGTCCGCCAGCAGGCGAGCCGCAGACGACGGCGACGATGGAGTAAACTTCACGCCTCCCCGCAGCCGATCTCCTATATATAAACACACCGCGCCCTTTTCCCCACTCCCCCTCCCTACTACAACCCCCCCCTCTCTCTCTCCGTAGTCTACACCCTCTCCCTCTCTCTGTCTCTCTCTGCAAGTCGCCATGAACATTCCAAGCAAATGCACGACCCATGGGCGCCACTTTGCACTTGCAAAGTGAGATAGGAAGCTGCGGCCTGCCCTGCTCCCTTTACCACTACCGTGCAAGGACGTCCCTGTGAACTACAAGCTACCTAGCTAGTGCGGCTATTAGTTCGTACGTACGTGCTCGAGCCACTGAGCTGAGCTAGTTTGTGCGTGCTATTACAAGCTGTTGCCAGGTGGTCAGCGGCAGCCATGGAGAGGACGCCGGTGATGGTGAGGCAGGGCGGCCAGGAGGTGCTGAGGCAGCTGCCGCCCGGGTTCCGCTTCCGCCCTACAGACGAGGAGCTGGTTGTGCAGTACCTCCGCCGAAAGGCCCTTGCCCTCCCGCTCCCAGCTGCTGTCATCTCCGATGTCCACAACCTCTACAGCCTCGACCCCTGGGACATCCCCGGTACGCCACGCACGCAGCACAAACACGGCCGCCGCCGCCGACGACACTGCTAGCCATACGATGTGTTACATGTACTATACTGAAAGCTGCCGTTTTGACTCGTTTCCAGGCGCGAGAGAGGGGGAGAAGTACTACTTTGCGGTCCGGCCGGCCGCCGGCGCCAAGAGGGGTGGCAGGACCACGACGGCGAGCGGGTGCTGGAAGCCTGCGAGCGCGAGGGAGAGGCCGGTGGTGGTGTCCCGGTGCGGCCGGAGCCACCTCGTCGGCGTCAAGAAGTCCCTGGCCTTCGTCCCCCGACGTGGCAAGGGCAAGGGCTCCAAGGCCCCGCCGGCGTCAGCGCAGACCGGCTGGGTCATGCACGAGTACCGCCTCGCCCTGCCGCATCACCACAAGAATGTGAGCACTAACTCATCCTCCTTGATTGCTGAATTATTAGACGCAACTTGATTTAATTGATTGCCATTAATTTGTTCTTACTGCATGTACTGTGTCAATTACTCTCCTTCCGAATAATGTTTTTTTACTTGTTCCGAATAATGTTCTTGTACTTGTTCAACTGCACTGCTGCAGCTGTGTGTTAGTAGTGCTACTCCAATCTCCGATCCTTAGCTTTGGATGACAGCTCCATCAGTTGCAAAGCATAAACTGATAGAGTACAATTAAGCTAGTACTGATAATTGAAGCTGCTATATATAATTTTATGTTTAGGCTTTCACTGTTAGTATCCATACCTCGGGTTTTGCTTAGATTAGGTCAGTTTTTTCAGATTGCTGACGTATCGAATTGAACAGTTTTGCTGGAGTTCTCACGAATCTCCTGTAAAATTCCTGCGTTTCAGACGGTTTTTTTCCAGGTTTTTTCACTTAGCTAGTTAACTAGCTAGCAGGATCGTGCGTACATGTTCAACCTTGGCACGGAGCTGTCTTTTCAGCTTAACTTTGATTGTATCGACAGTTACCAACTACTTAACTCAAATATACGGCGCCCATGATGTCAGAATTAGCGTAACCTAATTAACCAGCTTAACTATGAGGCATACATAAAGTTCACAGTTGACATAACCACTCTTGCCGAGATTAATAACTGTGTTTAATTAAGCTAGTTACATAGAGTAGGTAAGTAGCTACATATATAGCTAGGACACATAGGCATCTCCGCTAGCTAGATGCATATACCTGCAAGCAAGATAGTTCATCAAACTGTGACAACTTGCAAAACTGCCAATTATTTGACCTGACCAATATATGGATGGATGGACGGATCGATCCTGTTGTAATTAAATTGCTTGGGATGGTAGTGGTCGCCGTTGCAATTTATGCTGATACGGAGAGGTGGTTGGTTGTACTTAACGCTGTCCTAGATGCTAGCTCTGTTCCTGCCTGTTGAGAATCCGTTGATGAGATCTTATTGTTGGGATTAATTAGCTAACCTGCAAATACATGTAGCCTAGCCCGGCCCTCAACAAGAAGTTAGTTGCTCGACCATATTTACATATACACCATCACCGGCCGCTGAGTTAGTTGAGTAGTAATTTACCGGTGACTGATAGTGAAAGCTTGCTAGATACAGAGAAGCATTTATATGTGGCATGCATCCTCCTTGTATCCGGAAAGGAAAAAAAAGAGGGGGCTAGCTAGGTGTCCACAGTCCAACTGCGCACAACAATTCCGTGGCCACTACTGTTGCAAGAGATGTTTCGTCAAAGAACTGTTGCATCTTCTCGTCGCTCGGTCTGCACAGTGTGGCCTACTGTCAATGCTCATACATGAATAAAAATCCTGTTTGGTAATGGAATGAGAGATTGGCTTCTAGCTGAAAAGTGTGCGTGGACGCGAATTGCACTTGCTGTTCGTTCGCAAGTCGTACCTCAACAGTGAGTGCCCGGCCGGGGCCAGAGCTAGGGTCGTCGATCCATTCAAAATCAACGTAGCGTTTGGTTGCAGGAATAATGTGGATATATAGGATTAATTCGTGGTGGTTTGTGGCAATCTCCTTTCATTCCAGTGTTTGGTGCAGCAATCTGGAGTGTTCGTTAGGAATATTGGATCGTCGATGTAAGTGGATTCCGTTAGTTTGTTGGATTAGGGTTCCGTTCTAAGCTGCTGTCAGCGTGAGTGCCTAGCTAGTTAGGATTCCCGACATCTTTTCTTTTTTTTGAAATGGAGGCAAAAGCGAACCATAGGAAAGGAATATGGTACTATTTTTTGGATTGAGAACTAGTAGAAGTGATCCTTTTAACCAGAAAATTATAGTACTAGGTTAGAAGTGTTATTCCTTCTATCCCGCAAAAAAAAAGTGTTATTCCTTCTGTTTTTTTACTCCTAAAACGTTGTTAATCCAATGTTGCCATGAAAGGTAAAGACCCTAATGTTCCTCCAATCCCAGAACGAAACACACACTAGTTCTTTTAGTACTAAGAGCGTCGTTCTTTTTAGTTTTTTTTTTGTAAACCAGTCTAGTACACGAGTAGTAGTAATGTCATTTACTGTAGTACGTTATTTTCATTATGCATCGGATTCTTTTTTTTCCTTGTGCCGCATGCTTGCATTGCATCTTTGCCATCAATTGTTGTTGCTGGAACGGAAAAGGTGTGCTTAACTAAGACGCTCGTCGCAACTTGCAGGGTTGCTGCTTGGCTGAGGCTGGAACTGAAGAGTGGGTAGTGTGCCGGATCTTCCAAAGGGACAGGTCGTCGTCGTCGTCCAACAGACAAACGCCGGGCATCCAGGGCACCGACGCGCACCACACGATGCCGCCATCGCCGTCGTCGTCGTCGTCTTCCAGCTGCGTCACAAGCGGCGGCGGCTCCCCGGACATGCAGGAGGAGGTCAGCAGCTGAGAAGCCAAGCGAAGCTGCTGCCTACTGCATGCCTCTCCAAGAGACACTGACTAGCTAGCTTAGCTAGGCAGATTACGAACCAGGGGAAATGAATGATGTGACCTTTTTCTTGCTCCAATATTTGTTTTTCTCTCCATCTCTTTGCTCTCTTTCTCCGTGTAATATGTAATGCAGTGTGATGATGTAGCGAGAAGCAAGTCGGCAACCAGGCATTGGATGTTTGGTTAATTAAGAAAGCTTCTTCTGATTAGTAGCAGATGTACCATGCATCTGTGTATGTACGTAGCAGAGATGCAGCACGCAGTGACCACTGCATGCACGTGTAATAACTTGCGAGCTGTACGTAAAATTTCTTCAAGGAAGAGAAAAATGGAAGCCTTTCTTGTTTACTGCCATGCTTTAAGGCTCAAATTGCTTACTCTGGACCGGCCTATGGGTTCTGGTCACACTCTATACTCGGTGTCATGTCATGAGACACAAGATTTGACTAATGTTTTTGTTTGCCTCTAGTGTCGCCCCCCTCGCGGGCGACACGGGATGTCTCAGTTGCCGCCTAGCCCTCCCCCAGCGCTCACCTCCCCCTCCGCCGCTGCCGGTGATTGGCGCCAGGCAAAGCCCGTGCGTGCGATGGCGGCGGCGGAGGGCCTTTCCTCCCTCCCTCGGATCTGCGGGGTGCGGCCCACCCCATCGCTCACCTCCCCCTCTGCCGGTGCCGGTGATCGGCGCCAGGGAAAGCCCACGCGTGTGATGGTGGCGGCGGAAGGCATCTCCTCCCTCCCCCGGATCCGCGGGGTGCGGCCCTCCCGATTGCGCGGCGGTGGCGGGCTTGCGGTGGTGCATGTGGGAGCCTAGATCCATGGAGTGTGGGTCTTTCGGCAGCGTGATGACTCCCGGAGGGGCAGCCTTGGACAACGCCGTGGGTCGCGCGGCGTGGATCTCGTTGCTCCAATCATTGCGGAGGAATCTGGACCTGGGCGGCGGCCCCGGTAGGCATGGCGACGGCGCCCATGTAACGCCTGGATAATCATGCTACAGTAATCCCACGTTAACGCTACCACGTCACCCCGGTTACTGTTGCTAAATCCCACGTTGGTTCAAATCAATCCAAAATTCAGATTTGAAATAAAGGCAAACATCAAAAGTTTTCAAACTTTAAAACTAACATGTTCGGTTTGTGACTAATAAATCACAAGTAATTGCGGTGAAGAAACCCCACATTTATAAAATGATTAAATACTCTAAGGTGAATAAAACAGTAGCAAAAACCAATATTAAATGCTTTTATAATTAATAAAAAAACGAAACTAAATGGTTTTGGGGTAAAACCTTTTGGTTGCAGTGGGTTTTGTGTTATTACCAATTTAGGGATCATTTTAAATATTAAGTAAAAACTAAACAGAAAAGAAAGTATAATTAAAAAAGCAATAAATAAAAGGGACAGAACAAAACAGGAAATGAATAAAAGGAAACCCCCCATTGGGCCATACGGCCCAGCCGGCCAGCCCAACTGGCCCCAACCGGCCCGCTGCCCCTTGCTTACCCCCCCCCCCCAACTCCCACCGAACCCTAGCCCACGTTCCCCACTCCCCCCCTCACGATCTGGATCGGCGCCGCGCCAGCCGCCGACGTCGCCCCGGCGCCGCCTCGTCGTCGCTGCCCCGTCCTCGACCTCCTCCTCACCAGAGCCACCCCCTCGTCTACCTCCACCTCGTCAGACGCCTCGTCATCATCTCGTCCCCGCCGCCCGAAGCTCCTCCGCCCCAACCCGACGCCGTTGACCGTCGTCGCCGGACCACCTCGCCGGACCGCCTCCGTCGCACGTCCCCGACCTCCTCCCCGCGCCCCACTGCCACTCCCCAACATCCTGTGGTGAGACCTCGCGCACCCGCGTCCTCGCTCCTCTCTGCATGTCGCCGATGCGTCGTCCGCGCTCACCGCGGCCTCGCCCCGCCCGGCGTGCCCCTGTACACGCGCCCGGGCGCGCTCTGATGCCTCGCCTCCCCCGTACGCGCTCACCTCGTGCTGCCGCGACGGCACTCGCACCCCCTGTCCCCGGGCCTCCAGCGCCCCACCTGCGCTACGGCCGGCCTCGCCTGAGCACGCCGCGTCCGCCCCTGACCCCGTTGGCCGCGCCCTGCTCCCGCTTCAGCCGCCCTGGCCACTGGCTTGGCCCCGCCGCACGCCCTGCGGGCGAGCGCCCGCCCAGGCGCCCGTCGCCCGTTAGCCCGCCCCGCTATGGCCCCTAGGGCCAATGACATGTGGGGCCCAATCCCTGGAACGCAAAAAAAAGATATAAAAAAAGATTTAAAAATAAATAAATAAAACAAATATTAATTAATTAATTAACTAAATTAATTAAGTTAATTAAATCCTGGTTAGTTGACTAGTTTAATCTACTTAACCTGCTAATTAAACTAAGTAACTGTTAATTAGTTATCAGTCTATGACAGAATGGACCCACGCGTCAGTTTGACCAAGTCAACTAACTGCTGACATCACCTTGATGTCATGCTGATGTCATAATGGCATTTCCTAATTAAATTAATTCTGTTAATTCTAAAAATGAATTAAAACTTTGAAAAATAATGTAAAATAAACCGTAGCTCGGATAAAAAACTTTGTACATGAAAGTTGCTCAGAACGACGAGACGAATCCGGATACGCAGCCCGTTCGTCCGCCACACACCCCTAACATATCGAACACGCAACTTTCCCCCTCCGGTACATCTCTCCGAAAACGCGAAACACCGGGAATACTTTCCCGGATGTTTTCCCCCTTCGCCGCTATCACCTACTACCGCGATTGGGCACCCCTAGCAATGCTCATTGTCATGTCATGCATCGTCATGCATATGTTTGCATTATATTTATTGTTTCTTCCCCCTCTTCTCTCGCTAGACTACGAGACCGACGCCGCTGCTGGTGCCCCGAGCGACTACGCTGTTGACGACCCCTCCTTCTTGCCAGAGCAACCAGGCAAGCCCCCCCCCTTGATCACCAGATATCGCCTATTCTTCTCTATACTGCTTGCATTAGGAGAGTGTAGCATGTTACTGCTTTCGGTTAATCCTATTCTGCTGCATAGCCTATCATTGTTGCTACAGTTGTTACCCTTACCTGCTATCCTACTGCTTAGTATAGGATGCTAGTGTTCCATCAGTGGCCCTACACTCTTGTCCGTCTGCCATGCTATACTTTGATTGCTCTGTTATTTATTGTGTTCCCCTCCGTTACTTCTTTCTGGTAGACCCCGAGACTGCCGGCGACCCCAGTTCGACTACGGTGTTGACGACACGTCCTTCTTGCCAGAGCAACCAGGCAAGCCCCCCCTGATCACCAGATATCGCCTATTCTTCTCTATACTGCTTGCATTAGAGTAGTGTAGCATGTTACTGCTTTCCGTTAATCCTATCCTGATGCATAGCCTGTCCTTGCTACTACTGTTGTTACCTTTACCTGCAATCCTACATGCTTAGTATAGGATGCTAGTGTTCCATCAGTGGCCCTACACTCTTGTCCGTCTGCCATGCTATACTACTGGGCCGTGATCACTTCGGGAGGTGATCACGGGTATATACTATATACTTTATATACATGACACATGTGGTGACTAAAGTCGGGTCAGCTCGTTGAGTACCCGCAAGTGATTCTGATGAGGGGGCTGAAAGGACAGGTGGCTCCATCCCGGTAGAGGTGGGCCTGGGTTCCTGACGGCCCCCGACTGTTACTTTGTGGCGGAGCGACAGGGCAGGTTGAGGCCACCTAGGAGAGAGGTGGGCCTGGCCCTGCTCGGCGTTCGCGAATACTTAACACGCTTAACGAGATCTTGGTATTTGATCTAAGTCTGGCCATTTGGTCTATACGCACTAACCAACTACGCGGGAACAGTTATGGGCACTCGGCGTCGTGGTATCAGCCGAAGCTCTTTTTGACGTCAGCGACGGAGCGGCGCGCGCCGGATTGGACTGGAACGCCTGCTGGGCTAGGTCTGCTTCCGGCCGCCCTCGCAACATGCAGGTGTGCAATGGGCGATGGGCCCAGACCCCTGCGCGCATAGGATTTAGACCGGCGTGCTGACCTCTCTGTTGAGCCGAGGTGGGGCTGCGACGTGTTGATCTTCCGAGGTCGGGCATGAACCAGGAAAGTGTGTCCGGCCAAATGGGATCGAGCGTGTTGGGTTATGTGGTGCACCCCTGCAGGGAAGTTTATCTATTCGAATAGCCGTGTCCTTCGGTAAAAGGACAACCTGAAGTTGTACCTTGACCTTATGACAACTAGAACTGGATACTTAATAAAACACACCCTTCCAAGTGCCAGATACAACCCGGTGATCGCTCTCTAACAGGGCGACGAGGAGGGGATCGCCGGGTAGGATTATGCTATACGATGCTACTTGGAGGACTTACAGTCTACTCTCTTCCTACATGCTGCAAGATGGAGGTGGCCAGAAGCGTAGTCTTCGATAGTATTAGCTATCCCCCTCTTATTCTGGCATTCTGCAGTTCAGTCCACCGATATGGCCCTTTACACATATACCCATGCATATGTAGTGTAGCTCCTTGCTTGCGAGTACTTTGGATGAGTACTCACGGTTGCTTTCTCCCTCTTTCCCCCCTATCCCTTCTACCTGGTTGTCGCAACCAGATGTTGGAGCCCAGGATCCAGGCGCTACCATCGACGGTGACTCCTACTACACCGGAGGTGCCTACTACTACGTGCAGCCCGCTGACGACGATCCGGAGTAGTTTAGGAGGATCCCAGGCAGGAGGCCTGCGCCTCTTTCAATCTGTATCCCAGTTTGTGCTAGCCTTCTTAAGGCAAACTTGTTTAACTTATGTCTGTACTCAGATATTGTTGCTTCTGCTGACTCGTCTATGATCGAGCACTTATATTCGAGCCCTCGAGGCCTCTGGCTTGTATTATGATGCTTGTATGACTTATTTATGTTTTAGAGTTGTGTTGTGATATCTTCCCGTGAGTCCCTGATCTTGATCGTACACGTTTGCGTACATGATTAGTGTACGATTGAATCGGGGTGTCACAAGTTGGTATCAAAGCCGACTGCCTGTAGGAATCCCCCTTCCAAACTCCTTGGCCGAAGTTGAGTCTAGTCATTGAAAAAGTTTTTACTAACATGGTTGTGCGGCTTATGGGCCCACGTCTCCATTGGGTGGTATTAGGGTCTTTTATTTCTCGACCTATACTCTGGGACTCTGACATCTCTTCTATTCGGGTTAAACGATTTTACTTACTCTGACTCTAGGTTCTCGCAACTACTTCCATCCGGTGAACCCCTTATTACAGATGATCGCCTGCTGCACCAGAAGTTTCCGAAGATGCTATTCGATGTTTTACCGAGACACTTGTGCCCACCGCCTTTGTGAATTCACTACCACCGAGACATCCCTATGGATAGCTACTTATACTTGCCATCCATACCTTCATTCTCGATTACTCTTTTTAGTACAAGATACCCTGAACTACTTCCCGCTGTTTCGAGAATCCTTTGTGCTTACTGCCTTGCAGTTCCTTTTCCTAATGAATACATGTATGAATAATTTCTCACCCTTATTGGGGATTCGTTCATCCCCAGTTGTTCAGGTGTTTGGCAAAATTCTTTGAAATGCCATTCGATCTTCCGAAATCCTCGGTAGCCTATTGCTCTTGATCTTCTTTACCTGCTTGCATAATGGTTACTTCCATATGTCAAGCAATATTCATTAAAATACTTTGTGATCGACATTCTGATCCTGTTGGTTCAGCATGTGCATGAATGCACAAATCATCAGTATTCCTTGAAAATTATCCTTCCGGCTCGGACGTCATTTTGGACATGAGCTGGTTGTCGACCAATCGAATTGCCACCGTTTGTGCCTCTAAGTCTATTCGACTGACTTATCTTTTGATCAGAGCATCTGCTTCTGATCCCCCAATTTGGAAATCATAATTCCTTGTATTTAAGCCCTCGAATTATCAAGATATTTCTATAATCCGATGCCTTTTGCATTATTTCTTCTTCTGGTTGAACATATATGCTCACATCAGATTCTTGGCAGTCCGCCAGATCGTTTGGTGAATTATTATCCAACCGTCCTGCATATTCTCAAAACCTTGAGTTCTTCCCCTGATACATAATGCCTTTGGTAAATTGTATCATTTGCCTTGACAACCATGCTCTACTTTAGAGCTTGTATTATTTACTCGTGGAGATATGTTTCTATGATGCCCTGATGGGTTGAACCTATGCCTTCCTTAATCTGTGTGAACCCGAAAGATTTCACGGGTCATACTTATCTGGTATTGCACCAGGTAAAACTTTCAACAACTAATGACATTTTCAAAAAGCGAGAGGTGAATGGAAGGTTATACATTGAAGAAGTGGGAGTCGACCTTGAACTTGTGTTCATGCCCATGGACACGATGTAGATCCTATCATGGAAACTTCTTGTAATAATAACTATTTCCTTGATATAGGTTCATCTAGTATCCATGTTTGGTCCTTTGCAACCGTGGTTCCGACCATGATTGTTCTCCTTTGATTCCATTTCCCAGACAAGATGAAGTACTTGTCTTCTGCAGATAATTTCACGTGTCCACCGTCTACTCTGCTCCACCGTCGAGTATTACACTCTGGTATCTTGAGAATATCACCGAGCTACATAACTTCTTGTGAGTTCTTCATCAACTATTAGTTCTCGATGATTCCAATTTTCTCCGAGTTTTGAGTTGTTTGTCACTTGAAACACCGATAACCGAATCGAGTCCGTTCTACGGTTCAACTACTCTTTGTAATCCTTATTACCTGCGAGCTGTACTCGCTGATGTCATTCCCAACCGATTGGCTACATCATCATCGTCATGTTAAAGCTTAAACTGTGCTACCTGGTCCTTATTGCCAGAGCACAACTTTCGATGATGAGCTAAGCTTACGTCGATCTTCCTTGTCTTACCGTTTCACCTCAAACAACAAGCTTGATTCCGAGTTTGTGTCGTATCCGTAGTTTCAATAACTTTTCGCTCCATCCTTCCTTTTGCTTGATGTCGTCGATGAGCGATTATATCTTCATGAAACCTCTCGACAAATGTGTCATGATCATCATCAACATTCTGAGCTCTTCCAGGATATCAATTGAATTCATGATGAGAAATACCATCCTTGCCCTCGATGATTTGTGTTATCATTGACCACTTTATTGCCTTCCCTCCGACATAAACTTGTTCGTGTTCTGTGTTATACCTTGAGTTCCTTGCTATCCAGAATTTGTTCTTCTTTACCTTGGAGTATTACCATCTTTTATGTCGAGAATGTCGTGAGGATTACTCCACCTCTTAAGAATTCTTGGTACAGTGATACTTCTCACCATCACCATTCTTTCTTGGTCCCCGTGTTGTTTCTAAACGAAATACCGACAAATGGTCCCCGTGTTGTTTGAAGTTATTGGTCTATAGTTTCATTCTACGTCTATGGCTTAATGAATCATCATTCGAACATTGATCGTGCTACCTAGCCCATATTTCGGGTGCACATTTCAACCAATGTTTAACTATGTATGTTTTCCTCGAGCATACATCATTAAGTCATTCGATCTAGCTAATGTTATCTCCTTGGTCACATAGTTGTGGAAATCCATCTTTTGGAAATCTCAATGGATTGTCGCTGAGTCAATCAGTCACCTCCTCACCTCTCCTTGATTTAATGATGAACCCTTGTTCAGAACTCGCTTCCATAGTTCATCTCCCGAGAATCTTCGATGTCGTTTCGACAATTTGTGTTGCACCTTTCTTCTCAGGCATCCTGAGTCTGAGTTATCCTGACACCAATCGGATCTGAATCTCGGTCAGATATGATGGTTGGAACATATTTCCAAGAGTTATAACATTGGTCTATTTATGACCCGGTAAGGTGATGTCATGCCTAACACACCTGGCCGGAGGACCTATTGTTATAAGTTTTCCTTTTTAGCAAGGTTAGCTATTCTTCCATGAGGAAATTGTAAGACTTACTCTATAAGTTGTTCCGATGGGTCCTTTGTGTATCCATAGCCTGATCTTACCTAATGACCATGTCAATGCTATCTCGAAGGATGTCTGTGGTACTCCGATCTTCAATAAAAACATTTGAAGCACAATGCTAAATTTTCGTTATCAATTATTCAAACACCGTTGTTTGGGTAATGTCATGAACTTCCTCTTCCCTAACCTAAATGGTTCTCTTCTAACCATTGTCCTTGGGAAGGATATACCCCTGAAATATGTGTTTAAACACATTTTTCTTTCCATTGTTCTGTTTAATCTGATAATCATATTTTCCTTTCCATTGGTTGGTTTAACGTTTCTGGTGATCATTATGATCTAAGCAGTATTAATTGCCTGCTTGTGCAAACACCTCGGTGTACAACTCTGTCAGTAAGACCCTGTTACTATTGTTGGTGACATTCCAGTAACCACCGATGGACGAGAACTTTACCTATTGGTCCGCCTCGTTTCAACGAGCAGGAAAATGGTTCTCTTTGTCCCTCGCCCTTGGTACCGACGATGTTGCTGACATATAACTGACAGGCTACCCTCTGACATGCCTTGCTATCATGATCGTGCAAGATGTCACCGCCCTTCCTACTTTAACCACATGGTGGGCCCATAACCCACAGTTCCACAGGATCAAAACCAGACTCTCCTGTGCACCCCCTGTTCCCAAATTTATTCATCGCGCATGGCCTCGTATGTAATTCACGGACCACCGTCCTACTGATCTATACTGGCATCCGACATAATACTTATTCCGATTGCTTTGGACCCCTTTCTCACTCTGGTTCAGACTTCGAGCAACTATCTATCCACTTGAAACTCCTTATTGTACCTTCGAACTTTACTCTCGATGTGTTTTATTTGTTCAACTCGAGAGGTACTCATAGGCTCATTCATGGGTTAATTCCAGATTATTACCCTTATAGCATTCTGTCATTGCCGATCTGCCCCGTTACCTATTCGTAAGTACGATGGAACCTCCGAAGAAAGGATGACGACTTCATAATGATAACCTAAAGCAGTGGAATGAAGACATCAATGTAATGGACCGATCTCTTCGAGAAGAGCAGACAATATCGAGAAGATCCGTTAGGTTTTTCGCTACCAGCACCTTCCCCCTTACTCCCCCGCTTAAATCTCGGGACGAGATTTCTTGTAGTGGAGGAGATTTGTAACGCCCGGATAATCATGCTACAGTAATCCCACGTTAACGCTACCACGTCACCCCGGTTACTGTTGCTAAATCCCACGTTGGATCAAATCAATCCAAAATTCAGATTTGAAATAAAGGCAAACATCAAAAGTTTTCAAACTTTAAAACTAACATGTTCGGTTTGTGACTAATAAATCGCAAGTAATTGCGGTGAAGAAACCCCACATTTATAAAATGATTAAATACTCTAAGGTGAATAAAACAGTAGCAAAAACCAATATTAAATGCTTTTATAATTAATAAAAAAATGAAACTAAATGGTTTTGGGGTAAAACCTTTTGGTTGCAGTGGGTTTTGTGTTATTACTAATTTAGGGATCATTTTAAATATTAAGTAAAAACTAAATAGAAAAGAAAGTACAATTAAAAAAATAAATAAAAGGAACAGAACAAAACAGGAAATGAATAAAAGGAAACCCCCCCACTGGGCCATCCGGCCCAGCGGGCCAGCCAACTGGCCCCAACCGGCCCGCTGCCCCCTGCTTAACCACCCCCAACTCCCACCGAACCCTAGCCCACGTTCCCCACTCCCCCCCTCACGGTCCACTCCCTCCCGATCTGGATCGGCGCCGCGCCAGCCGCCGACATCGCCCCGGCGCCGCCTCGCCGTCGCTGCCCCGTCCTCGACCTCCTCCTCACCAGAGCCACCCCCTCGTCTACCTCCACCTCGTCAGACGCCTCGTCATCATCTCGTTCCCGCCGCCCGAAGCTCCTCCGCCCCGACCCGACGCCGTTGACCGTCGTCGCCGGACCACCTCGCCGGACCGCCTCCGTCGCACGTCCCCGACCTCCTCCCCGCGCCCCACTGCCACTCCCCTACACCGTGTGGTGAGACCTCGCGCGCCCGCGTCCTCGCTCCTCTCTGCATGTCGCCGATGCGTCGTCCGCGCTCACCGCGGCCTCGCCCCGCCCGGCGTGCCCCTGTACACGCGCCCGGGCGCGCTCCGATGCCTCGCCTCCCCCGTACGCGCTCACCTCGTGCTGCCGCTACGACACTCGCACCCCCTGTCGCCCGGGCCTCCAGCGCCCCCCCTGCGCTCCGGCCGGCCTAGCTTGAGCACGCCGCGTCCGCCCCTGACCCCGTTGGCCGCGCCCTGCTCCCGCTTGAACCGCCCTGGCCACTGGCTTGGCCCCGCCGCACTCCCTGCGAGCGAGCGCCCGCCCAGGCGCCCATCGCCCGTTAGCCCGCCCCGCTATGGCCCCTAGGGCCAATGACATGTGGGGCCCAGTCCCTGGAACGCAAAAAAGGATATAAAAAAGAACTATAAATAAATAAATAAATAAAACAAATATTAATTAATTAAGTTAATTAAATCCTGATTAGTTGACTAGTTTAATCTACTTAACCTGCTAATTAAACTAAGTAACTGTTAATTAGTTATCAGTCTATGACAGAATGGACCCACGCGTCAGTTTGACCAAGTCAACTAACTGCTGACATCACCCTGATTTCATGCTGACATCATAATGGCATTTTCTAATTAAATTAATTCTGTTAATTCTAAAAATGAATTAAAACTTTGAAAAATAATGTAAAATAAACCGTAGCTCGGATAAAAAACCTTTGTACATGAAAGTTGCTCAGAACGACGAGACGAATCCGGATACGTAGCCCGTTCGTCCGCCACACACCCCTAACATATCGAACACCCAACTTTCCCCCTCCGGTTCATCTCTCCGAAAACGCGAAACACCGGGAATACTTTCCCAGATGTTTCCCCCCTTCGCCGGTATCACCTACTACCGCGATTGGGCACCCCTAGCAACGCTCATTGTCATGTCATGCATCGTCATGCATATGTTTGCATTATATTTATTGTTTCTTCTCCCTCTTCTCTCGCTAGACTACGAGACCGACGCCGCTGCTGGTGCCCCGAGCGACTACGCTGTTGACGACCCCTCCTTCTTGCCAGAGCAACCAGGCAAGCCCCCCCCCTTGATCACCAGATATCGCCTATTCTTCTCTATACTGCTTGCATTAGGAGAGTGTAGCATGTTACTGCTTTCGGTTAATCCTATTCTGCTGCATAGCCTATCAGTGTTGCTACAGTTGTTACCCTTACCTGCTATCCTACTGCTTAGTATAGGATGCTAGTGTTCCATCAGTGGCCCTACACTCTTGTCCGTCTGCCATGCTATACTTTGATTGCTCTGTTATTTATTGTGTTCCCCCTCCGTTACTTCTTTCTGGTAGACCCCGAGACTGCCGGCGACCCCAGTTCGACTACGGTGTTGACGACACGTCCTTCTTGCCAGAGCAACCAAGCAAGCCCCCCCTGATCACCAGATATCGCCTATTCTTCTCTATACTGCTTGCATTAGAGTAGTGTAGCATGTTACTGCTTTCCGTTAATCCTATCCTGATGCATAGCCTGTCCTTGCTACTACTGTTGTTACCTTTACCTGCAATCCTACATGCTTAGTATAGGATGCTAGTGTTCCATCAGTGGCCCTACACTCTTGTCCGTCTGCCATGCTATACTACTGGGCCGTGATCACTTCAGGAGGTGATCACGGGTATATACTATATACTTTATATACATGACACATGTGGTGACTAAAGTCGGGTCAGCTCGTTGAGTACCCGCAAGTGATTCTGATGAGGGGGCTGAAAGGACAGGTGGCTCCATCCCGGTAGAGGTGGGCCTGGGTTCCTGACGGCCCCCGACTGTTACTTTGTGGCGGAGCGACAGGGCAGGTTGAGACCACCTAGGAGAGAGGTGGGCCTGGCCCTGCTCGGCGTTCGCGGATACTTAACACGCTTAACGAGATCTTGATATTTGATCTAAGTCTGGCCATTTGGTCTATACGCACTAACCAACTACGCGGGAACAGTTATGGGCAGTCGGTGTCGTGGTATCAGCCGAAGCTCTTTTTGACGTCAGCGACGGAGCGGCGCGCGCCGGATTGGACTGGAACGCCTGCTGGGCTAGGTCTGCTTCCGGCCGCCCTCGCAACATGCAGGTGTGCAATGGGCGATTGGCCCAGACCCCTGCGCGCATAGGATTTAGACCGGCGTGCTGACCTCTCTGTTGAGCCTAGCTAGGGCTGCGACGTGTTGATCTTCCGAGGCCGGGCATGACCCAGGAAAGTGTGTCCGGCCAAATGGGATCGAGCGTGTTGGGTTATGTGGTACACCCCTGCAGGGAAGTTTATCTATTCGAATAGCCGTGTCCTTCGGTAAAAGGACGACCCAGAGTTGTACCTTGACCTTATGACAACTAGAACTGGATACTTAATAAAACACACCCTTCCAAGTGCCAGATACAACCCGGTGATCGCTCTCTAACAGGGCGACGAGGAGGGGATCGCCGGGTAGGATTATGCTATACGATGCTACTTGGTGAACTTACCATCTACTCTCTCCTACATGCTGCAAGATGGAGGTGGCCAGAAGCGTAGTCTTCGGCAGGATTAGCTATCCCCCTCTTATTCTGGCATTCTGAAGTTCAGTCCACCGATATGGCCCTTTACACATATACCCATGCATATGTAGTGTAGCTCCTTGCTTGCGAGTACTTTGGATGAGTACTCACGGTTGCTTTTCTCCCTCTTTTCTCCCTTTCCTTTCTACCTGGTTGTCGCAACCAGATGCTGGAGCCCAGGAGCCAGACGCCACCGCCGACGATGACTCCTACTACACCGGAGGTGCCTACTACTACGTGCCGCCCGCTGACGACGATCCGGAGTAGTTTAGGAGGATCCCAGGCAGGAGGCCTGCGCCTCTTTCGATCTGTATCCCAGTTTGTGCTAGCCTTCTTAAGGCAAACTTGCTTAACTTCTGTGTGTACTCAGATATTGTTGCTTCCGCTGACTCGTCTATGATCGAGCACTTGTATTCGAGCCCTCGAGGCCTCTGGCTTGTATTATGATGCTTGTATGACTTATTTATGTTTTAGAGTTGTGTTGTGATATCTTCCCGTGAGTCCCTGATCTTGATCGTACACGTTTGCGTGCATGATTAGTGTATGATTGAATCGGGGGTGTCACAGCCCACGGCCGGCGGCACTCGCGGGTGGTTTATAGACGGCGTCTTGACCGCGTGGGCGGTGAGTTGCCGGTGGATCTCCTCCCTGCTTCAGGCTCTCTCCCGCGGCACTTGGTGGCTTGCGAGTCGGCCTTGGGACGTTCATGGGGGCTGATAGAGGTGACATCGGACCGGAGGAAACTCTGGATGAATCGCTCATCTCGACGGTGGCAACGACCAAGGTCGATGTTCTCCTTCTTGCAGGCGCCGTCGAGGTCCCTGCCCTCCACCCTGACCCCATGCCCGAGTGAAGACCCAAAATCTCCTCAGATTGGGCGGCGGCAGCGGCATTGCGTGTGGTGTGCCCTTCTTGGAGGCGCCGCCTGGGGCATTCGGGTGCTCGGTTAGAGGAACTGCATGCAGAGGGGATGGGACCAGTGGCAGCTGGTGGTGTTCGCGAAGGAGGAGCCGCGTGGCATCTGGCACGTCAACGACGGCGGGTCTCGACGGCATGGAGCAGCAGGGTCTCGGCGGTGGGCGAGTGATAACGGACGAGCGTAGGATGGTGGCGTTGTCTGGCGTCGTGGTGGCGTCGACGGTAGCTAGGCCTGGCAACGTCGATGCGTCAGTACAACTCTAAAGATGGATCGGTGGAAGACGGCGTCGGCATCCTCTGAGAGTGCGCCGGACTGGTGTGTGCCCCAGACCCAGCACTGTGGCTCGGTTGGGGCCTCCGGTTTTAGATGTTAAGCTATGGTGCGAGGTTTGTTTGATATTCGGCTCGGACAATTGACACCCCTTTCATCAAATGAATAGGAATAGCGACAAATGTTATCAAGATGATGGTTTCAAACATACTGAGGGATTATTTTGTAAGATCTTTATGAATAAATTAATAAAGTGGTTCTATGCATTGCCCGGATGCAGAGGCGGGGTCTTCCTCCTTTTCAAAAAGAACGAGACACAAGATGCATGCATGGTATTAGCGAAAATTGTAAGGCTAATTAATAGCATAAATTTGACCATATGGGGTTAACTATTGATAGTTGACCAATAATTGAAGTGGTTCTCATTTGAGGTCAGTTGCTTACATGTTACAAGCTCATCTTTTACATAAAAGTTGTGTCTTGGCCAAAAAGGGTTGCTGTCATGCATGTGCAATGGTCGGCTACATTTTATCGCGTTGTGCGTACAGATGTACATGTAAGCTGGAGAGCATACATACCGCTTACATACGCCCAAATTAGAGAAAACAGCATGATACCTAACGTCACGTGTCACATGACATACAAACATACATGATAATATTTATTTATATGTACCTATTCCAACAAAACAGAATGGGGAAGTATAATGCTGAACCGCGAAAATCCTGTTTCAGTAGTTAATATATTCAAAAAGCTGAGACAGAAAAAAAAGCTTCCCCTCCCGCGTCACTCCCAAGAGGCGACAGGGAGGGCACCCCCAGATTTCCGATGTCATTCTTCCTCTTCCTCCCTCACCGCGGCCCGAGGCGCGTGATCAGGCAAAGCCCGACCAACGCCGAAGGCGGTGAGGCCTTGGCTTCCACTCGCGCTTAGGTAGAGTGGGGGCGGGAGGCAATGCGGGCGGCTTCTCCATGGCAGGGCGTGACATGGGTGTTGGGCACTGTGGCACAGCGGTGTTGTGGTGCAGCAGTGACATACAGTGCAGGCTGCAGGGTGACGGGCGTGTGCTTAGGCATGCGGCAGCCAGATCCGGTTGACAGGCGGCGGGGGCTATGGAGACAAGGGGGGCAGGAGCTGTTGTCCCGCCCCCCGGCGACGGCTGACGGTGGTGGTGGTTCTTTAGCCTATGGTCAGGCCTTGGGATGCTGACGTGAGTTGGGGCACCGGAGATGGCCGCGGCAGTGTGACAACGAGGCCCTACACGGGGCGCATGGTGGAGGTAGCGTCTTCTCTTCTCCTGGGTTAGAGTCGGTGGCGCGCAGGACTGGGCAGGTACCGGTGGTGCCGGCTGCACGTGTGGCGGTGGTGACTTTGATCTAGGCTTTGTGCTTGGACATGCCAGATCAGCGCCCGAGGCGGATCGGGGTTGTCGCCCTGGCTAGGTGAGGGTGGGCTCGGTCCAAGTTGCGATCGTGAGCTCTCTTCACGGTGTGGTGGTCATCGTCGTGACACTGCTACGCGGTCGAGCGATTCGGCACCAATAGCCATGTCTTGGCGTCATAGGAGCTTGTCGTGGCATGGTTAGAGGGCTTTGGTTGGGGCCTTCTCGAAGGTGGCCGTCGGCAGTCTTGGGGCCATGTCCCCTCGATCCAGCAGGGTTGGGTGGGACGTAGGCGTCGGCGCCTTTTGTGGTGGAGATATGGACCCAGACCCAGGGACTGATGTCGAGCTAGGAGTGGAAGGAGTGCCCTCCAATCTTCCTGTGGAGCCCTGTGTGCGGGTATGGTGATATTTAGTGGTGTCGGGGTGGAGATGTGGACCCAGACCCAGGGACTGATGCTTCTTGGTCATGTGGTCGGTGAGGGGTGTAGTGTTGGGTGGCTCTGGCTCGGTCTGTGTCCTTGAAAACAGTGATGCCCAGATCTAGATCTGAGGACTGGCACTCGGTGCGGCTATCTTAGGTGCCTCGTGGTGGCAAGGGAGAGTTGTCGCTTGCTCCGCGCTTTGCCACCAACGGCTGCAGCGCCCGTTGGTGCCGCTCTCCTCTTGAGGACACTGTTGTGGTTCTTCTCTCAGTGCTAGGGTTTCGGGTGAAGACCTTTATCCATCTTCGACTCTACAACGGTGATCTTCGCATAGTATTCCCTCACGAGGGCGTTGTCATGGAGCTTAGTTGTCCTAGGTCGTGTCGTGGCGGTGTGTTCTGGCCAACCTGTGTTACCTCTCAGTAGTGTATTCACGTGCGTTTTATGTTGTCAGGGATTTGCTTCATAAGAGGGCTTCCTCGCTAACCGGCTGTGTATTTTGGTTTGTGTTTTATTTGTAAAGCGGGGCCAAGACCTGTTTTGTTTGCAGAGTAGTTAATACTCCTAGATTTTTGACATACTAATCTTGTGCTTAATTACAATTTATATACTACTAAGACCCAAGATTATTTATACTATTATTAGTTAAGCAAAAGACTAAAGCAGAAGCAGCGACTAGCTAGCTAAGGCCTAAGGGATAAAAATCACTCTAGTTGAAAAAAGAAAGAGAAGGCAGAGTCGGATAAGGGTGGCAAGGCAAGGTGATAGGGTCGAGTGGTTTGTGGAAGAGCTCGAGAACGGTGATTCGTTCATCTGAGAGGGTGTGCGTGGGTGGGCCCAGCGACAGGCACTGTCCTACCCGAGCGAATCCACTCTAGATTTGGCTTTGAATAATAAAGCACCGTGGATCACATCACGAAACAGCGACCACAGGCCGGGCACTAAAACCCGATCAACACGACAGAGCCCCGATCAACCCGATCAGCAATCCCTTTTCTTTATATGGATTAACCAATCATTCATGTATACGCAGCCGTTATATATGCACCGCAGGCATACTGCTTCCTTTCATGAGATCGATAGATTTTTCCCAGAACTAATATTCAGGTTTAATTTTCTATCACTTTCTGAAGACTGTTCTCATTTCAGCTAGTCGTGCTCATGCATACACACATACGGTTGCGTTGCTCCCCGGTTGCCAGAATCCTCAGACTTTGTAGTAGCTTGCATCCATCGACCGGTCTCCCAGTCGACGTCGCTGCAGTGCAGATGTGACAGAAGAGCACGCTAACTGCGATACTATTCTCACGACTGTGTGTGCTAGCTGTACGTTGCTTGAGATCTCTGAACTCTAGCTCGTACGTACGTGCGTACGCGCGCGCGTGTACCCCTGTGGTATAACACTGCTCGTACGCAACGAGCTACTACCGATGCTCAGTATTCGCTAGGAATACGCACGCACGTACGTACGTACGTATGTATACGTGCGTAAACATCACCCTCAGATGTATACTCTTCACTCTTCAGACAACATCTCGCTCGACGGCGACGGAGATCCCGATCTCCCGCGCTCTCGATCGACCCAGACAGACAGTGCAGCGAAATGCTAGCGCTGGCGCGACCGGTAAATGGATTTAGAGCTAGTACACGGCCTATAAAAAATAAATTAGTATATTTCTGTTTAGTTGGAGGAAAGAAAATTGGAGAGAGAAGGTAAGCGGGCATTTTGTAAAGAGCCAGCTCTAGCACGTGCTCCTAGGCACTTTGTGAGAATAAAAGATGGGACACATAATAAAAAAAGTAGTATACTCTTTTGATCTACTATTGTACATGTTGGCTATAAGATGGACTGTAGATGACATGGCACTGGCTTATATCCAGCAGCTGGCTATACTATTAATCATGCTCTTAGAGCAACTCTAGCAGACCCCGCAAAACGCCAGCCCGCAAAATGCGTTTGCAGTTCGCGCAAAACCGCTTTTGCGGGCCGGCGAGGGCTAGCACAGATGCTGACCCCCTAAATGGACCCGTAAAAAGTATATTCGCAGAATATGTTTTTTTACGGGTCGGCTATGCGGGTTTTGCTCGGCGCAACGACCCGCAAACAGAAAAACTGCAAATCTGAAATTTGTCAGAGGGTTTCACAAACAAGTTCAAATTCAAATGACATAAACAGTTTGCGCGCGAATAAAAGCAAAGTTCATTACGCAAAAGAGGGCATGCAAAGGTATGCGCCCATGTCCGGCATCATCTTGGGGGTCGATCTTCACTCCGCGCCATGAAGTCTATCTTGAAGTTCATCGGCGCCACCGTAACCACCGTAGCCACCTCCGTCGCTTGTTCCAACTCCCGCATCGAAATCATCCACATTGCCATCATATGGAGCAGAGAAAACATCATCGGAACTGGCAGACGGACCGGCCGAGGCGACCATTCTCCTCTTCAAGATCTCCTTGCCATATCATGCCATGTTTTGGTGACGTCGTCCATGTCATTCGGTTCATTGACATGATCTTGTTCTCTTCGGCGAGCAACAATGACAACGATTTGTTTTCAGAGGCGCGTACTTTTCTCTCCTCAATGGCAGCTCCGCGCAGCCCCTCTTCCTTGAGCATTTGCCATTTTTCTTGCTTCTCTTTTGCCTTCTTTTCGGCCAACTCTTTCTTGATCTCCAACGACTTCAACAACATTAACTCGTTTGATTGCACCATGGCATCAATCTTCTCCCTCAAGCTCGATGCTTCTTGCTCTCTCTTTATCTTCTCTCTAGTCTTCTTGTCGCCATCGGGCTTGTTCAAATTTCTTGGGCCATCATCTTCATCCATGTTTGTAAGTGAGCCTCTCTTTGGTGGGACTCTTTGTTGATCAACTTCCACTTGTCGCACTTTTGGAGCAACTCTCAACAATGCTCTAATTTGGAGAATCTGCCTTCCGAAGCTTCCATGTCCTTGTATCTATGTTGAGCAATCTTGTCCTACACAATGCGAACAAGGTGATGCAATCATTTTTCATGATACATTATGATGATGCACAACCTGAACAAAGGCAAAGCAAACTCACATAGTCGGACTCCACAGTGCCACTTGGAGGTGCATTGCGTACTTGCTCCAAGCAAGCTGCCCAACGGCCTTGAAGCGACCGAAATGTGCGTGGAGTCTTGTTGGGGTAGTTTTTCATAATGCGGAAGTATTGATCTTCGATCCTTTGCCAATATCTCTTGGCGGTTTGATTAGTACCCGTGCATGCATCAAGAGACACCGCACTCCATGCTTTGATCAAAGCTTGATCTTCCAAGATAGTGTAGTTCTTCGATCTTTGGCTTTTCCCAACTTTTGCTTGTGAATTCTCAAACGCTTCCGCTTCGATCTCCGCCAACTCGTCCGTACAACCATGATCGTCCACGCCGCCCTCCGTTTCATTGTACTCGAAAGGTTCGAAAGGGGTTTGATCAATGTCAACCGCGTTCGTGTCCAACAAGTTCACGAACTCGGTTGTTGCATTGTTCGAACCACCGCTATAGCGAACGATAACAAGTCACGAGCTATCGAAAACAATGGCGAAAATGAAAGAGAATCACCAAAGTCCGAAGAGATATACCTTCCGGCCATTTCGTCGAACACCTCGCTCGCGGGGGGAGCGGCACCGTTGAACGGCATCGCCGGAGCACCTCCTTGCGGGGGGGATGGAGTGAGAGGTTGAAGAAGATGGCTTCCTTGAAGTCGGAACCTTCCTCGGCTTTGCGCCCGCGGCCTTGCCGGCCTTCTCCGCCACCGGCCGGGATCGCACAGCGGCATTGGCGCCCGGAGCGCGGGCCATCGCTGCGGGGGCAGCCGGATTCCCGCCCTGCACAAGCACGTTGCCCTGCCGCTTGCGGGCAGGCGCGACGTGTGCTTGGGCGACGCCGGCGGGGCCAACATGGCCGGCGACGAGATCCGCCCAAGGGGAAGGGGCGTGCGCGACCTCGACGGTGACGGGGGACAGCATGGGGTCGTCCATGGCGGCGAGGGACGGCCGGGGAGGAGCAGCCGGAGCTTTCGGAGGGGGGCAATGGTGGCGGAGGGTGCGGGGAGTGGGGAGCGGGAAAGGGCGCGGAAATGTCCCTCCAGCCAAATCTCGCGCCGGATGGGGGTTAAGCTCGGGTCGGCCTCCCAGCCCGTGAAGATAGAGGTTGGGGAGAAGATTTGCCGCGCCCCGCAAAATTTTTTGCGGACCCGTGCCGGATGCGGGGTCGGATCGTGCAGATTTTTTGGTTTCGACCCGCAATTTGGCGGTTATTTTGCGGGCTGGGGTGTTTTGCGGGGTCTGCTAGAGTTGCTCTTAGCGAAGCCAGTAAGCCAAGTAGCTAGCTAGCTGCATGCCACTTGACGACCGCGGCGACCACGACGTTCGGCCGGCCGGCGTCGGCGGCCACGTTGCCTTAAATTCCTTGGGGCCGGCCGGCAGGGGTCCAGTCCAGTGGGGTGTGATGGCGTTGCTGCCTTCTCCATGTGTGTTAACTAGTTGCTGCACAGTTTAATCCCTGTGCATGCGTCAGGCTATCAGTAACTCAGCAGTATCATGATAGTCACGCACGCACAAATCACAAACGTCCTAAGCTGGTTATTTTAGTCTTGGTGTACTCGTGGATATGTTGCATATCATATGTCCTAGCTAACCTAGTTCTTTTCCTTGTGTAAGTAACTGTTGCTAGCTCTAGCAGAATGCCTGTAGTCACCACGAGCTATCGCTGGCATACTGTGTGGCCTTGACTCTTGGAGCTGGCCAAGCCAGATATAGATCCCAGCTTTGAGGCAGGAGGTGTTTCAGTCTCCCACTCAACCTTCATCACTCTCTTTCTCTCTGACTGTCTCTCAGTTCTCTTCTCAGTGGTTGCTTTCATGGTAATTGAATTTGAGGGCAGTGATGTAGTGCACTGCAGGGAGGTCTCTATGCTGGTGCATGCATGGGTGTAACTTCTTAGGCCACAGCATTCCACTGCACACCAGGCAGAGGCAGAGGCAGGGCAGACAGGCTTCTAAATGTAAAACTCTTGTCACGTCCGCGCGTGAAGTGTACTCTCTCATCGGCCTCCAGATCGCGCCTGATTTGACGCTTAGTTTTTGTCAGATTCGCCGACTGATGCGTTAGCATCCGCCGTACGTGGGCCGGCGCGATTTGCTTTCGGTACAGCTCAGCTCATGCCGATCCACGCCATGGTTAGCTTAATACTACTAGCCGCGGCCAACTGGCGATATGAACAGGGGCACTCATCATGGTCATGGATGGAACTATTTTCCTAATCCAGTACGGCCTGGATAGCCTATCTTTGGACAGGAATCTCCTTGACACCAAAGCTGATTCCGATTATTATTTTAACAGAACGTCAAAAAAAGCTGATTCTGGATTCAACTTGCAAGTATAGAAGGTTGCATACTGAACGACAGAAGCAGATTTCAGCCCTGTATTTTCTACCTGTGATTTGCTCGTGCTCGAGATCTGCTATTTCATGAAGAATGGTCGTGCTTTCTGGAGAGTGCATGTTGACTAGTATTGAACACCTCCACCAATAATATAGTGGTATGATCCAAGATCGATGATGATGTCGCGCAATGAATCAGCTACCCAATGGAATGGATTTAAGGGCCTGTCCGGCGCGGGTCCATGGATCAAACAGGCATACACAAATAATTCAGTCTGCATAAGCATATGTCCACATTTAGGAACCACCTGCGCTTCCAGGCATTTAAGTTTTGGTCCAGCCAGTCCCCGCATTTTGAACTCGCGATTGATGTATCCAGCTGCTCGATTACCTCCCTATGTGATGTGCGACTGAATTTATGCCAACGTACGTATATTCTTCTGGAATGACAGTTCACCCAAAGTCTGAATAGAGATGGTTGGACTTTGAACCTGGAACCTCTTGTTGCAAGTTCACTCTTTGGATGCTTCTGCATGACTTTCACCTTGATGAAAAAACCGAAGATGGTAGTGTTTGGAAGCACGCGAACAATGAGAACTACAAGGCGGCCACGGCGTACAAGACTCAATTCTCGGATTCACTCTCCCCCCATGGACCGGATGGTTTGAAAGGTTTGGGCACCTCCCAAGGTTAAATTCTGTTTGCTTGGTTGGCTTTCCAATATAGGGTTTGGACCGCCGATCGCTTGAGAGGGGCGATTGGGAAAATTGTGGCCTTTGTCCACTTTGCAAAAGGGAACAAGAAACGGGTGCACACCTATTCTTCAAGTGTTGCTACACGCTTAGGCTTTGGAGATCAATTACCGAGAAGGTTGGACTCGCACACATGAACACCTCCGAGTGGCACCTTGATGAACCCGTCAACGAGTGGTGGGAAAGGAGAACCGAGAACTATTATCTCAATCGGCATGCCATGGCTTCCCTCACCATGTTTGCCTCATGGACTATTTGGAATGAGAGAAATGCTTAGGTGTTCCGCCACAAAAGTGTGCCACCGCTGATCCCCATCAACATCATCTTAGAAGAGGTTAAGCTTTGGGTTACTGTCGTGGGAGTAAGTCTGACAGTAAGAGTAGGGGGTACGTAGGAGGAGGCAAGATCCTAGCTACGATGAGGTTGTGCACGCAAGGTTTACGAGTTCAGGCCCTTCTCGGAGGAAGTAACAGCCCTACGTCTCGGTGCCCGGAGGCTTGGGTGACTAGATTATGCGTGAGAGTTACAGGGGGTGTGAACCCTTGTGCCAGAGGAGGGGTGGCTTATATAGAGTGCGCCAGGACCCCAGCCATCCCACGTTACACAGGGTTCAACATTCATTTAAGACATGGCATTACTGGTAACACTAGCTATAAAGAGTTATAAATGATCTTTAAGACTACAGAGTGAATGCCTGACCGTTGCCATCCTGAGTGGCTTTAGGCCTTCTGTCTCCGAGTGATTCTTCGTGTAGTCGAGTGACTCTTATCTTGGTCGAATGGAATTGGGGTATCCGAGTGAAATAGCTGGTCGAGTGGATAGCACTCCAAGGTGATTCCACTCGGTAGATTCTGCTGTACTTTGAATGTCTTTGACTCTGGGGCAGTGTCCTTGGATAGGGCGTCTAGGTCAGGCCCATGACCCTACCCTAGGTACATGTCATCGTCATTAGCCCCCGAATGGATTGAGGTCCAAGTGAAGAAAGAGTTGAAGTTGATTCCGACTCGATTCTATGCTTCGGAGGCATTTCACTGGAATCTGCGAATCTCGCTGAAGCTTCAACTTCGTTTCAGTCGCCTCGATCGATTCAGAGGTCGTCGAGTGAACTATACTGACAATCTTCGAGTGTTGTTATGGTGCGAAATCTTTGGCGCGATTGGTTGCTCTGCGGCTCCCGGATCTCACGGGATTCGAAATTTTGGAGAAGCGCGCGGGACGGGGCATGCCGCAGTAATCGGAGTGGATAGACAGGGGAGCCTCGATTCTCGCGCCACCTTTTTTCGCTACGTATCGGGCGCGTGACTGTTACGGGATTTGACAGGATCGCTCGGGCCCACAAGTCAGCCACTCGGAAGTAGGCCTATAAAAGGTGTCGAGGCCGATGTGTTTGCACAGTGCGCCTTATTCCCTTTCTTCTTCCTCTGCTTCCCCACCGCGTCCTCCTCTACTCTCAACGCCGCCGCTCCGCCCGTGCGTAGTCCGCCGCAATGGGAAAGGACAAGACGGCGGCCCTGGAGCGCGCGAAGAAGGCGACGACGACGGCGAAGGGCAAGAAGATGAGTCGGGGGTCATCGTTGAGGTCCGGATTGCCGCCTGGTTGGATCCAGGGGGACTGGATTCGGTCCATGATCCAGAAAGAAGATTTGGAGGATCTGACTGGTGCGGGCTTGATTGCTCACGGGTCTTGGAGATTGCCGGGGAACGAGTTTGAACCTCAGCCGCAAGAGGGTGAGTGCGTCCTCCTCGCAACTCACGTCGACCGTGGTTTTTCTCTGCCTCTGCATCCTTTTTTTCGGGGTTTTTGAACCTTTTTGGTGCGCAAATCCACCACTTCCCCCAAAACACCTTCACCTATCTTGCTGCGTATGTTTCTTTCTGCGAAAACTTCTTGGGCTCTCCACCGCACTGGGGTCTCTTCAAGCATATCTTCACTTGCCGTTCTCAAACGGTAAAGAAAGCGAATCCGTGTGACGAGAAAACGCATGTGATCCAAATGTGTGGTGGTTTGGGGATTCAGACTAGGGGTAGAAGCACCTTTCCTTCCATAACCCTCTCCGAGTCAGTCCACGGATGGCAGTCGACCTGGTTTTATTGCAAGGACGTCCCGACTCCGGGTCAGTCTATGAGTCTTCCCCCTTTCACCATGGATCGACCCCGCCCGCCTTCTTCGCTGACTGTGACTCCAGAGGAGAAAGACGAGGTTTCACATTTAGTCGACAAGGTTGTCGGATTAGTCCGGGAGGGGGTACTGGCATGGACTTGCTGGAAGTGTTCCTCAGTTGACGTATCCAGCCTCTTCAAGCCCGCGATCATCCGATGTGGATGTATTCGGGCGCTGATGACACCGCTCGGGTCCACCCAGAGGAGGTCACCGAGGAGATGGTGGCTCAGTGGCTGCGAAGCATAACTGGGAACAAGGACAACCCCAAGGGGTCCAGGAGGGTTCTGCCATTTGATGCTGAGCACGAGCCGGAAGAGGTAAAGCTCAAAACGCCGAATGTTTTCTCTCTTTGATTCGCAGTTGCTCTTGAATCCGACTGAGTTTTACTGACTTGCGCCTTGCAAATCTACACCAAGATGTATTCAATGCCGAACAGAGAGCAGTTCCAGGAAGGAGAGGAGAGCACAAAAGAGAGTGGTGACTGGCAATCTCCAGATGACAATGAAGATGACAGTGATGACTCGGGCAGTAGTGAGGAGGTCGACTCACCGCCTCGCTCAGAACGTCAATCCAAACAGTCCCAGGATCCTGCAGGAGTGCGCGGCAAGGCAGCCCCTCCAAGCGCACAAGTGCAAAAGCGCACTCGGACTTCGTCCCCGGAACTGTCTGAAAAGGCCGCTAAACAACCCAAGGTCGCCCCATCGAAGCCCCGGAAGGCATTGCCCAAGATCAAGGTTGATGTTCCTGTCGCTTCTACGTAAGTGTTTTGCTTCCCCTCTTATTCTTCAACGATCTTTGCCGATTCAACTGCTTGTTTTGACCGAGTGAATCTTGGAACCTTTCAATGATGCTACTTCTGGGACGTCCATGAATATCGACAAGGAGCAAGACGGCGAGGAGACTGCAGACGTGGCCACTTCTAGAGCGGGTATGACTCTGCAATCTTGCCCTCACTTTGTCATTTGTACTGTCAGTCACTTGAACTCTTACGGTCGAGTCTTTTGCAGCGCCGCCAAATGTTATTGAACTTCCAGACGACGACGACCATGAAGACGTGCCACAGAAGAACACAGGAAGAAGGGGCAGGACTTCGAGCAAGAAGGTGTCTGCCAGCAAGGTGCCTTACTCGACTCCGGCGCCAGAACCAGTCGTCCAACGATCCGGGGATCCAGTTCGGGCTTCTGTCTCTTGTGTCGATCCTGTGTCGACTGATCGACCTTCGGCGGCGACTGCTCAGGCCCCTGCTCTGAGTGTGCAACTCCAGTCTTCAGCTCCTCTGGCCGCCTCGGTTGTTCCACCAACTCCACTCTTTGTTACCCATCATGTCCCAGAGGACCAAGTAAGCGCTGCTAAGGAAGCCATATGCCAAGCAGGCCTTATGATGGAGCAAATGAAGGTGGTGCATGAGGCTAGCAAGGCTGCCTACGATGCCATCTCTGCTCTTCAAACCAATGTCCAGGTGAGTCGATTTCCGACTGGTCTTTTAGCTTGATCTTTGCTCTGTTAGGATATGTTACTTGAAAACTGCTGCTTTATTGTTTGTAAGATGTCCGTGGATGAGCGTTTTGGAACCTTTAATGTGCATCTATCATGAGCATGTGCCTTGCATCCACACACCCACTTGGTGTTTTGACTTTTGCTGTGTAGCTTTGTCACTTGAGTCGACTAGGTGTCGAGTGTACTTTTGAACCAGTGGGGGCATGCAGAGTGCACCCACTGGGTGTAGTCCCCGAGGCTGCCGTTGAATGTTTGATTCGGCGGGGGTCTTTGTGAAATGTTTACGTGTAGTACTTCCACTCGGTCTAGACAGGTCGTGCCATGTGGGAATCAGACCAGTGGGGGCACGCCAAGTGCACCCACTGGGTGTAGTCCCCGAGACCGCGGTCGACTGCGGGCAGGCGGCAGTGGTCTGAGAACAAACGCTGTCGTTTTTTTACTCCTTCCACTCGTACTGGACAGACCATGTCGAGTGGGAAATCGAACCAGTGGGGGCATGCCAAGTGCACCCACTGGGTGTAGTCCCCGAGACTACTGTTGAATGTTCGATTCGACGGTAGTCTTAGAACTCTTTTGCCATAGTATTCCGATCTTTGCATATTATCACTCGGAAGTGACTGACCTTTGCCTTGTAGTTTACCGCAGAAATCTTGTGAGCTCGGGGCCCAGTTTGCTGAATTGAAGAAGAAACAAATTCAGCTCAACCTTGATCTGGAACTGGCCAAGCAGAATTTGAAGAAGGCTAAGGATGAAGCAACTGCCATGGGAGGTAACAACTTGTCGACTGTTTGCCTTGTCATCTTTTCTTTTCGCCCTTTGAACCGAGTGACTCCACTCGAACAGATGTGCATAGTGAAAACAGACAACTCCAAGCTCGTCTGAAGAATGTTATTTCTTTAGACAAAATGAAGCAGGCTCTGGAGTAGAAGGACCTCGACCTTGCAGCAGCGCAGAAGACGGCGCGAGAGAAAACTGAACTTGCCGACAAGAAGCTGGCTTCAGTCGGCAAGTTAGAATAAGAAAACGCCAAGATGAAGACTGCCATTGATGAAGCAAACAAAGAAGTCGTGCAGCTGAAGACAGTGACCTTGATCGACAAAGTCGGAGATCTCACTCGGAGGAGAGATGAACTGGAGACTTATCTGGGAGGACTCGCCAAGAAGATGTTCCTTATGCTTGAAGGTACTTTCCCTTGTCCGACTGATTTGCAACTGTCGACTCTTCATACGACTGTCGACTCACCTTTTTGCTCTGTGTGCAGAATTCTGTCAAAATTTTGAGGAAGAGACTAGGCGGATTGAGACGAATCTGGACCCCATTAACTCCCCTATCAAGGACGAAGCTACGATGAACGTGTTGCGACTGGAATCTCGCCTCGCCAGCGTTATGGACTATCTTGCACGACAGAAGGTGGCGGCGTCGTGGATTGACATGGAGCTCTGGTCAGGTGTGACATTCCAGAATGACCTCGAGTCTCTGATGACTCGACTCAATGAAATCCCTGGTCGAGTGCAGGCGTGGAAGAAGTCATCTGCTCGGTGTGGCGCTAACGTGGCTCTGTCTCTGGTCCGCGTTCATTGCAAGGAAGTTAAAGAAGAGAAGCTGGCAGCTCTCAAGGTCGCCAATACCAAGAATTCCAGTCTTTCATGGAGACCTTCATCGACGCTGCCACTCGTATTGCTGATGGGATCGACCTGGACGAGTTCGTCGAGCCAGCTAGCCCTCCTCCCGCTGTGTGAAAAACTCGATGTCTTGATTTTATTTGCCTCGGAATGCCGAGTGATTTTGTAACCGTTAAACTCTTTCGGGCCTGACGCCCGAGTACTTCTGTTCGCAGTTCTGAACCTTGCTGAATTTATATGAACTTGGTTTTTTTTAATATGGTTGCTTTGTCTTTACCACTTTCAGATCTCTTGACTCCGAGAGGAACTTGACTCTTCACTCGTAATAGACGTTGTACTTGTGGCGCAGCTCTGAGTGCAACTGTTACGTTGTATTTGTGGCGCAGCTCTGAGTGCAACCATACGTTGTATTTGTGGCGCAGCTCTGAGTGAAACCATACGTTGCATTTGTGGTGCAGCTCCGAGATTGCAGCCAAGCTGCTGAGTGGGAGGATTGCTCTCCACTCGACGTAGTTTTGTAACTTAGGTGAGTACGGGATCGCAGCTAAGCCCCCGAGTGGGAGGGTTGCTCTCCACTCAGATTAGTTTTGTAACTTAGGCGAGTACGGGATCACAGCTAAGCCCCCGAGTGGGAGGTTTGCTCTCCACTCGGAGTAGTTTTGTAACTTAGGTGAGTACGGGGTCGCAGCTAAGCCCCCGAGTGGGAGGGTTTCTCTCCACTCGGAGTAGTTTTGTAACATAGGCGAGTATGGGATCGCAGCTAAACCCCCGAGTGGGAGGATTGCTGTCCACTCGGAGTAGTTTTGTAACTTAGGCGAGTAAGGGGTCGCAGCTAAGCCCCCGAGTGGGAGGGTTGCTCTCCACTCGGAGTAGTTTTGTAACTTAGGCGAGTACGAGGTCGTAGCTAAGCCCCCGAGTGGGAGGGTTGTTCTCCACTCGGAGTAGTTTTGTAACTTAGGCGAGTACGCGGTCGCAGCTAAGCCCCCGAGTGAGAGGGTTGCTCTTCACTCGGAGTATTTTTGAAACTTAGGCGAGTACGGGGTCGCAGCTAAGCCCCCGAGTGAGAGGGTTGCTCTCCACTCGGAGTATTTTTGAAACTTAGGCGAATCGGGTTCGCGGCTAAGCCCCCGAGTGAGAGGGTTGCTCTTCACTCGGAGTGTTTTTTGAAACTTAGGCGAATCGGGTTTGCGGCTAAGCCACCCACTGGGGGATTTGAACACATATGCTTAAGGGGTAACAATCGTTAAGATACTGCAAAAATCTTGTCTTTGATGAGCAAACTAAAGGATTCTTATTACAACTCATCGATCCGAGTGTTTAGGTCTAAAAACGGCGGAGCAGATCCGCATTCCATGAGCGTGGCTCGTCTTCTTTCTTGGTTATGTTGTAGAGGTGATACGCTCCGTTGTGGAGCACCTTGGTGATGATGAAGGGACCTTCCCAAGCCGGAGCGAGCTTGTGAGGTCGTTTCTGGTGCACTCGGAGCACAAGGTCTCCCTCTTGGAATGCTCGACCTCTGACGTTACGGGCATGGAATCGACGCAGGTCTTGTTGATAGATGGTCGACCGGATCAGAGCCATCTCTCGTTCTTCCTCGAGGACATCAACCGCATCTTGGCATGCCTGCTCTGCTTCGGCTTCTGAGAAGAGTTCCACTTGGGGGGGGGGGCGTTGTGCAGCAAGTCACTCAGAAGCACAGCTTCAGCACCATACACCATGAAGAAAGGAATTTGGTCAGTCGACCAGTTGGGAGTTGTTCTCAGTCCCCATAGGATGGATGGCAATTCAGTCACCCAGGCTCCAGCAGAATGCTTGAGATCGCGCATCAGTCGAGGTTTCAGCCCTTGAAGGATCAAGCCATTCGCCCTTTCCGCCTGCCCATTCGACTGCGGGTGCGCAACAGATGCGTAATCGACCCGAGTGCCTTGGGAAGCACAAAACACTCTGAACTCATCAGAATCAAAGTTGGAGCCGTTATCTGTGATAATACTGTGAGGGACTCCATATCTGAATATCAGCTCTCTGATGAAACTGATGGCAGTGCTTGAATCAAGATTCTTGATAGGCTTGGCTTCGATCCATTTGGTGAATTTGTCGACTGCCACAAGCAAATGAGTGAAACCACTTCTGTCGGTCTTGAAGGGTCCAACCATATCCAACCCCCAAACTGCAAACGGCCAGACGAGTGGAATAGTCTTCAAGGCAGATGCAGGCTTGTGAGACATGTTTGAGTAGAACTGGCAGCCTTCGCACTTGTCGACTATATCTTTTGCCATCTCATTTGCACGCGGCCAGTAGAATCCTGCTCGGTATGCTTTGGCCACGATGGTCCGAGAGGAAGCATGGTGACCACAGGTCCCCGAGTGGATTTCATTTAGGATCATTCGATCTTCTTCTGGGGAGATGCAACGCTGAGCAACTCCAGTAACACTTTCTCTGTAAAGCTGTCCACCTATCACTGTGAATGCTTTGGATCGACGGACAATCTGACGGGCCTCATCTTCATCCTCTGGAAGCTCCTTCCTGAGCAGATACGCAATATATGGTACCATCCAGTCGGGGGTGATTACCAAAACTTCCATGATTAGGTCGACTACGGCTCGGACTTCAATCTCAGTCGGATCAGTTGAACTTATCGGTTGCGGGGGCTCCTCTGTGAAAGGGTGTTCTTGGACTGACGGGGTGTGGAGATGCTCCAAGAACACATTGCTGGGTATAGGTTTCCGAGTGGAACATAACTTTGCTAGATCGTCAGCAGCTTGATTCTTGATTCGCGGTATGTGGTGGAGCTCTAACCCCTCAAACTACTTCTCTAGTTTCCTTACTACGTTGCAATAACCAGTCATTGCTGGACTCCTGATATCCCATTCCTTCATCACTTGATTGACCACCAAGTCTGAGTCACCGCGGACCATCAGGCGACGAACGCTGAGTGAGATGGCCATACGCAACCCATACAAAAGTGCCTCATACTCAGCTTCATTGTTTGAAGAATCGAAGTGAATTTGGAGGACATACACTACAAAAAAAGACACATCCATGACATTTTGGGCCGAACGAATTTTTTTCCTGTCATGCTTATGACACTTCTATGACGATAATTGTGACAAAACCCGGTATCATCATAGATGTGGTGGGCTCCTACTTCTATGACAAAAAATCATGAGAGAAAATGGGCTCTTCGTCCTGCGCGGGCCGGAGACGCAGCTGCATGACATTCTTTGGGCCGTCCATGATGGAGAAAACCGTGGTAGAAGCGAGAGCGAGGAAAATATCGGGGGAGTTCCCGGTTACGGTGGGTGGTCGAGGCACGGAGGTTTGCGCGTTTCTCTCGTACACATACGCGCGTGTGTGCGAGGCGTTGCGCTCTAACTGAACCCAAGCGAGGTGTTGGGCTCTAACTAAACCCGAGCAATTGCACTAGCTATGTTACTGAACCCCGATCGATCCCTTGCTGTTAACTGAACCCGAGTGATTGCTTCGCTACTGCTGCTAACTGAAGCCGATCGAACACTGCTGCCTCCTTCCCTTGATGAATAGTGAGCGTTGTTGGGGGGGTTTGGATGAATAGTTCCCGGCAGGGGGTTGGATGAACAGGACCCCGTGGTAGTAGAGGCCGTTGCCGCTGGATGAACAAGACCCCGATCGATCGAGCCGGTGGATGAATAGGACCCCGTGGAGGGCTGGATGCACAGGACCCCGTGGAGGGCTGGTTGAACAGTAGCCGGTGGAGGGCTGGTTGAACAGTAGTCGGTGGAGGGCTGGATGAACAATAGCCCGTGGAGGGGTGGGTTAACAGGACCCAGTGGAGAGGGCTGGTTGAACAGTAGCTGGTGGAGGAGCGGTGGAGGCTGGATGAACAGGAGCTCGTGGATGAACAGTCGCAGGTGGAGGCTGGAGGAGGTTGACGGTGGATGAACAGTAGCCTGTGGAGGCAGTCGACGGTGGAGATGAACAGTATCCCGTGGAGTCCCGTTTTGTGGTACGCCACACCCCTCCGATGAACAGGACCCCCGTTTCGACCGTAGCGCTCCAACACAAGTCCGTTTCCTCCGTTTTGTGGTACACCACACCCCTCTCGATCAACAAGACCCCGTTTCGACCATAGGAGGTCCGTTTCCTCCGTTTTGCGGTACGCCAGACCCCTCCTGATGAATAGGATCCCGTTTCGACCGTGGCCGATCGAACACAAGGCCGTTTCCTCCGTTCTGCGATACGCCAGGCCTCGTTTCCATCGGTTGTCCCGTCCAAGCCGGTTGGCTCCCAATGAACACGACGTATTCCGTTGCCTCCCGATGAACACGACGCATTCCGTTGCCTCCCCATGAACACGATGACAACGCAGTTTCTCTATTCCGACCCAGCCATGTACACGACGTATGCGCGAGTAGGCGTTCGAGACGCCGCCCGTATGTACGTACGTGGCCATATTTACTTTCTTGCACCCTGGCCGATGTACGTACGTGTACATGCTACGTGCGCGCCTCTACTACGACACGTGTGCGCCTCTACTACGACATGTGTCCTTCCTTACACGGCCACGGTTCATCACGGCAGCCTGCAGACAGACTGATCGTATGTACGTACACGTTCGCGACCAGAATGACAACGCTACGTACGCTTCGACCGGGTGGGTCCCGACTGTCAGGCACTTCCTTGCGTGCGAAGATGTAGCTAGTTGGTCCTAGCAGTCAGGGGGGAAACATTTTTTTGTGAAATACGGTGGCTCGTCCGATGGGTCCCTGCTGTCAGGTGGAGGAATCATTATTTTCCGCGTAATAAGGAGGCACTTCCTTGCTGCGGCCGTGGACCCAGCTGTCAGCCTCTCCACGTACAGTACTCTTCCGATGGAAGTCGTTCCTTGACCACGTTGACCACGCCGTGCCGAGAGCACCAGGGCGGTGGACGACGGCGAGGCCTAGGAAGGGGACGACGCGGAGGCGGGGAAGACGCGGCAATGGATGCCCACACGGAGAGGAGTACGAGGGTTCACTGGTTCGGCTTCGGTATGAGGCTGCCATCACCGCTGAATAACACGGGGTGTGGGTGACTGGAAGGATGGCCTGGCCAGCGGTGGGAGTAGTAGGGGCCGGTGAGGCCTCCGCGGCAGCACAGCCGGCCACGGGAGGCAGGAGCAGGCAACACGACTGGCGCTGCTTTGGGCGGCTGGAGCGAGAAGACCAGAGGTTGAAGAAGCACTACGGCCGTTGGATGGACATCGTACGGTCACTGGAGCTAGAATCGTTCATATTGACTAAGTTGACAAAGCCCTCCGTCCCCGTCAACTTAGTAGGTCCAAGTCAGCCTCCCACTATGTTGGGTCCCAGCTAGCAGGGGGAGTATTCATTTTTTTTGTGTGTAATAAGGAGGCACTTCCTTGCGTGCGAAGATATAGCTGGTGGGTACGACCTGTTAGCGGGGGAAACATTTTTTTCACGAAATACAGAGGCCCTTCTGGTGGGTCCCAGATGTCAGGTGGAGGAATCATTATTTTGTGCCTAATAAGGAGGCATTTCCTTGTGTGCGGCCGTGGACCCAGCTGTCAGCCTCTCCACGTACAGTCCACGTCTAATGGATGTCGTTCATTGACCACGTTGACCACACCGCGCCGAGAGCACCAGGGCGGTGGACGACGGTGAGGCCTAGGAAGGGAACGACACAGAGCCGGGGAAGACTCGGCAGTGGTTGCCCACGTGGTGGGGAGTACGAGGGTTTACTGGTCTGGCTGCCATGCCGGAAATAAGAGGAGGTGTGGGTGAGTAGAGGAATGGCCTGGCCAGCAATGCAGTAGGGTGGGGCGATGCGGCCTATGCGGTAGCACAGCCGGCCACGGGAGGGGGCAGCAGGCAGTCCCACCGGTGCTGGTTTGGGCAGCTGGAGCAAGAAGATCAGATATTGAAGAAGCAGCACGGCCGTTGGATTAACATCCAACGGTCACTTCTGCTAGAATCGTTTTTGGACTAAGTTGACAAAGCCTTTCATACACGGCAACCTAGTAGATTCACAAGTCAGCCTCCAAATCTGTCCCAAACAGCATACAACCCGAAATTTCTAGCCAGATTCAAATTAATTTAAAAACTAAACATACCTTAATTTAAATCCAATGAAATTTTACCCGCACAAAAGCAATGAAATTTAAAATATCAAAATCCGAAAGAAAAAAGTATTTTGGAACTAATTGCCTGTTTGCTGTATTTTACAGCTCATTTCTTATTACTTATAGCCCATTTTCTGGGCAAAATGCATCCCTCCTCGTCTTGAAATATTTCCGGCCCAGCAGGGCGTAGAAAAGCAAGTAGGCCTATGTTGGTTATTCTGCACACAAAAAAGCTGGGCTAGCCATTTTCAGAAAGGAAAAAAACAAACTGGGCTGGTCATGTGTTAAACATATGAAATAAAAGCCTGGGCTAGACGGGTCACAGCTCCCGCACAACCCAGTTGATACCCTTCTCCGTCCCGAAAAAACAAAATTACTGCGCGCTGCTGGGTCCCTACTGTCATCCTCACCGTGCACAGTCATCTCCTTATTCCTCTTGGTTGTTGACCATGTTGACAACATCGGAGGGCGGCGTCGCGGCGAGCGAACCAAGGCGGAGGACGATGGTGAGGCCTCGGACGGGAACGAACAAGAGTCGGGGAAGATGCGCAGAGTTTTAGGGTGCGATGTGGCCACGATGCGTGCACGGCAGCACAGCCAGCCGTGGGAGGCGGGAGCTAGCGGTCCCACCGGTGCTGGTTTGGCTTTGGCGGCTGGAGGAAGAAGAGACTGAAGAAACATGATAGACGTTGAATGTCAATCCAACGGTCAAGGTTGGCACAATCGTTTGTTGACTAAGCCGACACGAAGTAGCATACTTTTTTATATATAGGAAGAAAAGAAAAACTGGGCTCGTTCGCCTGGTAACATTCCCGAAACTGCGACCGTTCGATCTTGCGTCGCAACTAAAACTGCGAGGAAAATGCGTTCGTCTGCCGTCCTCCTCCCAGGGAACGTTCGCCACATAAGTGACTAGCACCCTTGGTTTTCAACCGAGAGGCCTTGGGTTCGAGTCCCAGGAACTCTCAATTTTGTCCTCCTTCCTTCCTCGCAAAAAAAGAAAGAAAATCAAAGACTTGAGAAGGCGTACAGAACAAGCTAGTGTACCAGTAAAGAGACGTTGCTGAGTTTTAGAAAAAAGAGAGACGTGCTCCTGTAGCTGGTTCGAATCCAAACCTAGACTATGACTATATATGGTGCTATGCTACTCTGCAAGTAATGAAACTGACATATCCAACGTTCGCTTCTCCTCTTCTCTACTTACTCTGCCTAGCATCAGAAGCTCTGGCCGCAGCAACCATGTCCGCTGGCTGCTCGTCCACCTGCTCTTCAGCAGGCAACAACCAGATATGCGCCAAGTCGCCACCCGTACCATCGCCTGTGGGTCTCATCACACCCCCGCCGGCACACGCACCGCAGCCGGTTGCTCATCGCAACCCGCTGCCGTTGGTGTGGTGCCACTGCTGCAAATCACGCAGAGTCATCCGTCGCGTCTCAACCACAATCCTCAACCCTGGCCGAGTCTTCTACAAATGCCCGAATCATGGGGTAATAATATGTTTAAGTGTTGTTCTGCTGCTTTCAGTTGCTGATTTTTTTAATAGTTTGGTTGATGATCTTCCAATTTGATTCGTGCAGAAAAGGGAAGATTCGTGTGATTTGTATTTCTGGGAAGTTGCTGATGTGGGGGAATGCAACTACGCTGATTATTTGGTTAGCCGAGGAATCCCAATACCAGCAGGTTGGGGTGTTGGACAAGTAACTGAAGGAACGACAGAAGAGGAAGATGCAGAGCAGAAGGTTAAAGATGCAGTTCCTCTGATCATGGCCAAGCAACAGCTGCTGAACGGCCTTGACAGCAATGAGGAGATGAAAGAGCTTGTGAAGATAATGGGCAAAATCGATGTGCTCTGTAGGATGATTGTCTCTTTATTTGCAGTGTATGTAGCACTCGTGATGTATTCAGTGGCTATGACATGAGCACTTTGCTGAAACTAGTAATGAATGAAACCTGTGTAGCAGGCTGGGCGTAGTGTTGTGAACATCTAATGATTTCTATTAACGGAAATCGGGGGGTATCCCCTTTTGCTCATAAATAAATAAATAGCAGAGGCCCTTTTGGTAATAAATAAATAAATTAGCAGAGGCCCTGTCGGGTCAGCTTTGTTCCCATTCGAAGACGTCGAGCAAATTGCAGTCCAACAGCAAACTATGTCATCAAATTCAAGTTTCACAGCCAAATATGAGTACAACTAAACAACAATGTCATCATGTTTTACTCGTCATACAATCACCAAACACAAATCAACATACATAACAAGTGATGTTCTCACAGCAAAATACTAAACAACACGTTCATCAGGTTTCAGTTGTCATAGCAAACACAATTTCACATAGTAGATAAAAAACGTCTTCTGACAGGCAAATACGACAAAAGCAATCTAATCATCATCCGCAGCAGCAGCGTCAACATCTTCGCCATGTGTATCAGTCTGAATCGTAATTCCCCAAGTGTCATCTTCTTCTTCATCCTCAATGTCCTCGAACGTTGGCTTCTTCTTGATCAACTCTTGTATGTCCACAGCACGACAGGCAATCTTTTCGCCAGCGTCATTGACGTGATGGTTCTCAAAGATATTAGGAACATCTGTGGAATCTTGTACATCAGGAGCGGTGTAAGCATCATCTTGTTGTGCAACTTCATTAAACGAATTCCTCTGCTCAAACCTTTGCAATACTCTCCAGTCATCGCTACGTGCAAATGTGTCTTCCAAGAAAAATATCTGTGTTGCTTGATTTGCCAAAATAAAAGGCTCGTTGGTCTGGTACGCCGCCTTGACATTGATGGATTTGAAATAATCATCAGCTCTGGGTTTTGCGATCCTGGAAAACAGGTTATACCAACGACAGCACAACAGAACCACACACCGATGATCCTCGAAACTGGAGATATACTGCAACTGAACAATGTCTGTTATGTTAGCATACATTTCAGTTGTCACTCTGCCGTACGTATCCGTGCTCATGATGGCACTGTTTTGTGTCTTCCTGCCTTCGTCGCGTGCAAGGGTGTTGTAGCGCACATCTCCAACAACGCAAGATTCATAATGTCTTACCCGAGTATCAGGACCCATTGCTAGTGCGTAAAGGGCATCATCAACTGCCTGCCCATCCTCCCGCATCTTCTTAACCTATGTTTAGAAAATAGACAAGCTGATCATCTTATGTACTCAATATATTAAAAAAACTGACAGTGCAATTCAAAAGCTTACATGGCTCTTGAACCATTTCGCAAATCCTGCCATAACCAGTTTGTCAATGTTTCTTGGATTTTGCGGCAGTAACTCCTTTTTGTAGATGCTGCACAACATAGTGATCGCGTCAAACATCTAAATATATAAGAATGTGCTGCAAGTTTAGTAGATTACGATGTATAAGCTGCAGTACTTAGCACTTACTTGATATAAGGTAGTATCTCAGGACAGTTATTCAACACATACCAAACCATTTTGTCCAAATCTTTAGGTTTGTCCTCTTGTCGACTCTTCCCTGTAACTCGAACAGAATAATCGAAAACATTGAGCCCGGGATTGTCTTCACCCACCTCTTTGCTAAGCTGATCAGCTGTTTCAATGTATTTTGAGCAGAATGTCAACGCTTCTGTAGCAATGTAGGCCTCTGCAATGGAACCCTCAGGTCTAGCTCTGTTCCTAACATAGCCCTTGAAAGTGCCTAGCCGCCTTTCAATAGGGTACATCCAGCCATACTGTACTGGACCTCTAAGTAGTGCCTCATCAGGTAGATGAACAGCCAAATGCACCATCACATCAAAGAAGGCTGGAGGATATATCTTCTCAAGGTCGCATAGGATAGTTGGTATCTTGTCTCTAAGACGCTCCAAAGCATCTATCCTGATATTTCTACTGCAGAGTTCCCTGAAGAATTGTCCCAACTCTGCAACTGCTCTGTATAAGTCAGGGCGGCCCAATCCTCTAAGGATAACAGGTAAAACCCTTTGAAGTAGGACGTGGCAGTCATGAGTTTTCAACCCTTGTACCTTGTTTCCATCTGCACTGACTCTCCTTTCAGGGTTGGAAGCAAATCCATGTGGGAATCTCACACGTGACAGGACCTCGCAGAATTCTTTTCTTTTTACCTTGTCCAAGACGTACACAGCTGGTGCCATATCCCGTGGTTTACCTTCATTTTGCACCTGCAAATCCTTCTGATACCCAGGTGTGTCAAATCAATCCTAGATTTTAAGGTATCTTTCGTCTTGCCTTCAATATTAAGAAGTGTGCCGATAATGCTGTCACATATATTTTTCTCGATGTGCATCACATCAAGATTATGCCGCAGATCCAAATCTTTCCAATACTCCAAGTCCCACAAAGTGGACCTGCGGGTAAACAATAATCTCTCTTCTGCGCTGCCACGCTTCCTTTTCCCGCTACCATTACCAGGATGGTTTCCTGGTGTAATATGCCTGACCTTCTCTAATTCCACTTGCAACTCATCGGCGGTGAGCCTCTTTGGCGCATCACGGTTTTCATGCTTTGCATTGAACACATGTCTTCGGTATTTTGTAGGACGCGGCTTGTCCTTGGCAAGGAAACGGCGGTGTCCAATGTAACAGATCTTGCTAAGTATTGCGTATGACAGCGGATTCCTGTCACAGCGAACACATGCATTGTAACCATGTGTCGTTCGCCCTGACATAGTGCCCAAAGCCGGATAATCATGGATGCACCAAATTATAACAGCACGCAGAAAGAAATCAGCTGGTGGGCTGCTATATAGGTCTCGAGTGAGAACACCCCTCCATAGTTGTTGAAGTTCCTCCACAAGAGGCTCCATGAATAAATCAAAATCCTTTCCAGGACTTTTTGGACCTGGGATGAGCAAGGCCATCATGTAGTTTGATTCTTTGGTGCAGACATTTGGAGGCATGTTGTAAGGGATAACAAGCACTGGCCACATGCTATATGTGGCGCTCTGGTGGCCAAATGGGTTAAATCCATCTGAAGCTAAGCCAAGTCTAATGTTTCTCGAGTCAGCAGCAAACTTTTTGTGTTTCTGATTGAAGCTTTGCCACTCACTACCATGAGATGGATGGCTCATTACATTCTGATCTCTGTACTCCTGGTTCCTAGAATGCCACAGTACATCCTCTCTTGTTTCAGCATCATGAAACAACCTCTGCAATCTTGGTATAATTGGAAAATGTCTCAGAACATTATGAGGAATCCTCTTCACAGCATCGCCATCTTTCCATCTTGATGATTTGCATTTCGGGCATTCACTTAAGTTGGCATAATCCTTCCGGAACAGAACACAATTATTCTTACAAACATGGATCATATCATATCCAATTCCAACTGCACGAAGGAAATTCTTCATTTTACTGTAGGTGTGTGGCAGCTCAGACGCATCTGGGAAAGATTTGCGGAAAGCAGCCAACATCGCATCGAATGATTTGTTGGTCATCCGCTCAGATGTCTTCACCTGAAGAAAGGTGACCATAGCTGAGAATACTGACAGCTTATTTCCTGGGGTGACAGCCACGTTGCATTGTTCCAACATGCGGGCCCACCGTTTTTCTTCTGCAGGTGAAAGTTCACGAAATGCACGAGCATTTCGTAGCATTGTTTCAATGTTGGTCAAACTCACTGGCTCCGCCACCACCACCTCCTCCTCCTCTTCCACCTGAGCATCAGGCAGATCAAGATGGTGATCTGCTACTTCCATGTAGTCAGTAACATTGACGTTCACAGCTTCACCATGATGAACCCACCTAGTATATGTGACCGACATCCCATACAAGTGTAGATGATTTTGCATAGTTGACTGGGGTCTTGTAACTGAATTCATACAACTGCTACACGGGCAGAGCACATCTGATTTCGGACCACCGTACTCAGCTCTGATAAAGTTCATGAAGTTTTCAACCCCCTCGACATATGCAGCGGAGAATCTTCGAGCAGAAGTTATCCAAGTCTTGTCCATCTGTTAGACATACAAATTAGTTCTTCTACTAGATATTACAGGAAAAACATATATGCTTTTTTATGATGTCGAGAAAAAAATACCTAGGTCGATGTCTAAAGCAATGGCAAGATATTTGGACGAGCAGATCTAAGTAACGAGATATATGTAAAGCTAATTCAGCAAACAGATTTGAGTGCTAAATTATGGCAGGCTGTTTCAGCAGTCAATGAGGCCGAGCACACAACCATCGAACTATCGAAGGCCGTCACAGCAACAAAGATCAAGTATAAAACGGTGTACAGCTATTTCACCTAACAGATTGGCTACTAGACCATGGCAATCTACGTCACAATAAATATATGGCAGGATATTTTAGCAACTAATCGGGCTTGGCATGCCATCTCAGCTAAGCAGATTGAGTGCAGAACAGGGCAAGGAAGCTTCTTAAGCAGAGCATATTGACTGTAAACTACTTCAGCAAACAGTGAGATTAACAGCGTCTATCAGCTAACATTCAGCGCTACACCAACATGCACGGGGCCTCAGTCTAGACTCCGCGTACCGTGGGAGAAGCTGACCGCCGTGCGTCTCCACACGAACGTCGCCAGCGGTGGCGGCGCTGATCGCCGTGCGCCTCCACAAGAACGTCGCCAGCGGTGGCGGCGCGGCTAGTGGACGGCAGTCTACGAGAGCGTACTGTGGGAGCGAGAGGATTGCCGTGCGTCCCCTCGACGAACCGCGGCGCCGACGTATCGATGCGGTGGGGAGGGCGGCTTTGGCGGAGCGAATGGAGTGGAGGGGGACGGGGGGAGGGGGTTTGGGGAATATTATTGGCTAGTTGGCCGAAAGGCGGTTGAATTTGGGATTTGGGAGGAATTTTTGGGGGGAGGGGATTTTTGCGCGGTGGGCGGGGGGAGTTTGGCGCATGGTCGGTTTCTCTAAGTGCAGTCGCACGTGTCAGTGAAGAGGCAAGCCGAAGCGCGTTCCGTTTGCATGAGCCGTGTGCAGGACCGAACGTGTGTGGGGTGCAATGCGACCGCGACAGGGGTGTTGTGAGTGTACCGCCTTTTTCCTTTTAAACTAGGTGCTTCGCCCCCTAAAGAAAAAAACTTGGTGCTTCGCGCGATCCATCGATACTACTACTAGTAATCCGGTAATCCCGACTAAAACGGCGCGGCCGGGTCTTTTCCTGCACGATATGCTGGGAGGTTGGCTTAGTTGGGTTTTTTAGGACGAGCAATGCTACACCTACGTAATCCCAGTTACGTAATTAACGTAATGTGAAACGTGTGAGCTGTTGATTGTAGATTGGGGGGAGGGAGGGGCCCACCACCATGAAAATCAGGGAGGAGAGAGAGAGGGAGGAAATTTACGTTAACCCTTTTGTAGGTTCCCGTAGATGTAGAAAGATGTTAAATGCGTGAATGTGTAGTGGACGTACTATTGGAGTGCCTAAGATAAATTGTGTATGTAGACTATGTGTTTATTTACTTCGCATGTTAGCTTTGTCTCGGTTCAATAAAAAGCAGAGTTGGTGATGATGGTGTGCCTGCCATCCTACAACATAGGCCGTCCGATCTATATCTAATGGATAGGAAGGAAACTATGACAATTTACCCGCACTCCTCTCCACATTTGCAGATAAGGCCTTCCCTCGTTCATCCTTTTCTCCCACAAGATCTTGATGTTCCGTGCAATGCACGGGCATCTTGCTAGTACTCCTACAATATACTATATTATTGTGAAAGTTCATATACACCGGTCGAGATTAATGCAAACACGACAGATTTTCATTACATTTCGAACTTTTATAGGACAGAAAAATAAAAGAAACCCGACCCTAAACCTATTCTACGGCGGCGACCGACGTCCTCCATCTGCGATCTCCAGGTACGGGGGCGGGGTTCAAGACCCGTGAAGTGAAGGTGCGGTCTCCGGCGAGGAAGAGTAGAACACGGGAGACGGACCGGCCAGTTGGCACACCATGCCCTGCCGCCTCCCATGCCCTACTCATCCTCGGAGGAGTCCCCGACCTCGGTGGTGCCGGACGTTGGACGGCGGCAAGTAGGATGCGTGGCTGACAGTGCTCCCGTCGTCGGCCGCCAGCGTGGCCACCGCTTGTGCGGTCGCGTCCGCGTCCGGCTACGCCGCTATTGCGTCACGAGCGGCGACTTGAGCAAGGGCGGCAACCTCGAGCTTCATCCCCGAAGACAAGCTCTCCCACAGAGCGTTCGCGCTCGCGGTCATGGCGGATGTGGTGCCAGGTAGCAGGACAATGCGCTATGGTGTGGAGTCTTGCTGGCGTTGCCGCTTTAGGTAGCGCATTCCGGTGAGGCCAAGCGTCCGGGTGCGTCATTAAGTCGTCGGAGTTGGTTCCTCGGGCACCGAGCCTCTTAACGACGGCATACGAACGGACGGCATGAATGCGGGCAGCTGGCGCCGGCTGGGAACGCACCGTGCGACGGCGCGAGGGACGAGGGTTTTGGTGTGCCAGGGTAGTCAGTTGCGGTCGTGGCAACGTTGGAGATGCCCTTTGCTCACATGCGACCCCACATGTCATTGAAAAAGCAAGACGACACGGCATGGTCTCAGGTCCTGGGGATGCAGTTGGCCGCGCTACACCACTCCCCGGACGCGTCGCGGTGCGCGTGCACTTCGGCGCCCCGTGCATCCTCGATGAGCCGGATGTTGATCTACTGGTCGTGCCACAGCGCTAACGCCACCCTCGGCACACTGAAACCGACCGTGTAAAGCGACGATGAGTGTGTCGCTCCCGCATGCCTCATTTGAACATTCCGCCAAGTATCATTCGCATGTGGGCCTAGACCATGCTTGTATTTCCAATGTTGTAATTTGTCCGACATGCATACAAACAAATGGTTCGTTTAAAGTTTCACTTTGCCTCCATTACGTGTCGCTTCCCGTCTTAGTTTTGACATCCCATTCGGTTCATGCCCCGACACATCTTGACGAGATCGATTGATGTTGAGAGATCAATTGCGTGTCGTGCAAGGAGATAAAGGTTTGGTCTGTTTCTATGATAGAAATGACCGGCGGGGGGGGGGGGGTCTATGGGGATCAGAGGGAGTATATTGTACGTTCATAAGCGAAACGAACGTATTTACCCACCCTAGTCCTCTTTCAATCGATCTCCGGACCCCGAGATGAAATCGTGAGAGAACGAGTGGGTGCATGTGTGATACCTAAGGCGGATTAAAATTTTTGAACCGGTGATCATAACATCCACAAATCATATATAAAGGGTATTCAATGTTTGTTTCGCTCTTGAACGTACAATATACTCCCTCCGATCCTTTCTAGTTTACATATAAGTTTTATGTGTAGTCAAAGTATCTCTACTTTGATCAAACTTACAGAAAAAAGTATCAACATTCAACAACACCCAATCAATATTGTTAGATTCGTACGTACTCCTAGATTTGTATTCAAACAGACATGGTTTCCAATTTGTTTTCAACCACGTGAATATGCTTGTTCTCGCGCATACTCTTCCTACTAGGATTTCGCCACGTATAGCCAGTCCAATAGTAACTTTTTAAGCTCCCTGTCCAATAGTACTAGTGGAGTACTGACAACATCTGTAGTAGAGTATGCAGTGCTCATAGTACTCCCTCTTTCCATTTATATAGGGCCTATGTGGAGGAGAGAGATGTGAAAAAGTAAGGGGAGTGAGCTCTCATGCAAGAGCCTAGCTATATACGCATTCCTAGTTAAATACAATAAATATGAAGAAAGAGATAGAGAGGAGATGGAAAAGGTACTAATACAATAGCCAACCTTATTTTTTGCGGGAAATAGCCAACCTTATAGCCCACACTACTGTATGAGTGCATATAGATGATGGCTATAGATGACATGGCAGTTCCTTATAGCCATCGACTGGCTATATTATTAACCATGCTCTAATGCGTTTTTCAAAACCGCCTTTGACTATTGACAAGATTAATAGTACATGAGATGTGTAATGTGAAAATTATATCATTGGAAGCTCCTTTCACATACGAATTTGACCGTATGCTTTGTGTAAGTTGCATGTCATATATTATTACCCTAACATTTGGTCAAAGTTAGCCTTGAAACACGCATTAGGCCCTGTAGATGGAAGGAGGGAGTAGTAGTGGAAGTGGATCCTCTTACGTAGGTATCCCTGCCTTACCCTCCCTTTCGTCAGGGGATCCTCATCCGTAGTATACTCCCTCTGTTTTTATTTACTCCGCATAAAACGGAGGGAGTGGTAGTATAAATGACGCGGGTGGGGGAGGGGGAGGGACGTCGGTTTGCTCTCAACTGTGATCCCACAAGCGAGCGAAAACGCAAGACGAAGCGCGTTCCATTCGGTGAGCGACGTGGAGGGTCCAGCGTGCCGGGGTGCAACGCGAACGCGACAAGAGTGATGTACAGTCAAAACCGATTGACCGGTCGTCACCGGAACCACTATTCACACCAGAACCTTCGCTGCTCGGCCTATGCCAGCCACTGCCCCAAAACCACACCTCCTCTCCAGCCCATTCCCCCACCTTTCGATCCCCTAGCCCGCATCAAGCGTCCCCTAGTTCACCGGAAAGCCATGGTGCGCCGCAAGATCATGTACTACAAGATGCTGACGCCGGAGTGCCGCGCAGAAATCGCGGCGGCGGTCGGCGCCACAGACCTCCATTCCCAAGCTCGCTTTGCGGCGGGCCAATCCCCGAGTTCTCTGTAGCCAAGCTACGAGGAGGAGGAAGCCGATCCAATGTTCATGGCGGAGGTCGTGGCGCAGAAGGCCCCCGATGGGTATGAGACAATGGACGTCAACTTCGTGCCGGCGTCCGGGTCCCCCATGGTGCAGGCGGACCAACGGTTCAACCTGGCGATACTAAAGAAGGACCGGGAGGCAGAGGCTCAACTCGACGCAGAGCGCGCGCATGCCGCTACCATCGAGGCTCTTCTGTAGGCGGAACCAGATGTCGTGGATGTGAACTGGGCAGCGGAGGCTCAACTTGAGGCGGAGCGTGCGGATGCCGCTGCCATCGAGGCCCTCCTGCAGGCGGAACCGGACGTCCTTGACTTGAACCGGGCGGCGGAGGCTCAACTCGACGTGGAGCGCGCGGATGCCGCTGCCATCGAGGCCCTCCTGCAGGCGGAACCAGACGTCCTGGACTTGAACCGGGCGGCGGAGGCTCAACTCGACGCAGAGCGCGCAGATGCCGCTGCCATCGAGGCCCTCCTACAGGCGGAACCGGACGTCCTCGGCTTGAACCGGGCGGTGCTCTCGTCTGTGCAGAGCGCCCGCACGCTTCGCGTGAACGAGTAGCTGGAGGCCGAGGACAACCACGGTGCGGAGACACACGTCGGCAGCTACGGCTGGTTCGCGCCGGCAGCCAAAGACGACGAGGCCGTCTCGTTCGGCGAGCAGTGATAGTTTTTCTTTATGTTGTTGTTTTTAGGGATCTTTTGTTGTGTAAAAACATATATTGTTATGAAAGTCGCCTAACTTTCATCATTTGGGTTAGTCTACCATTCCAGGCGGTTGGATGAATATCCTACGTCTCCTAACCCTTCTTCCTCACCTCTTCTTTTTCCCCAACAGACCACCGCACGGGCCGTACGGATCCTCCTCAACATGCGGTTGGATAAACATACTGTATGAACAAAAATTATGTGTCAGCGGTAGGATGGCTGAGTTTGGTTTGTTCACATGCGGTAGCACGTGTCAGTGAGGGTGCATTCCCTTGGTTGGGTTTGCGGCGTGCAGGAGCGGCTGTGTGAGGGTGTGGAGCGACCGTGTGAGGGTGCGGTGCGACCGCGACAGTCGTGCACAAGTGTACCTCCTTTTCATTTTGAAAATTTTAGGCAAGCTTGGCAAAAATGTGTGGCGAAGTATGGCAATGCAAGGCCTAGACCCAAGCAGTATAAGTACGTGCGTACTAGGAGTACTACTGTTAATAAAGAAAGGCGGGGTTTTCCTTGGCGGGATTAATCGATACAAATCCTCGTTTGATGTGTCAATTAATGTGTATTTTTTCTCCAAAGTCCAAAGAGCTAACCATCTCACTCCTCATCGCTTGATTAATGCAGCGCCATGCAAACCGACCTTCTCACTTCTGCATGCATGCAAGGGTATATTAATGTCCTTGGTTGCTAGTACGAGGCAAACCCCATCAATTTTGCCTCGATTAGTGTTAGTGGCCTTTTGCAAATTGTAATTTTGATATACTGGCCTTGTGTACAAAAAAATGGAGGTAGTAACTATTTGACTTCCTTCCCCATTGCGGTGACATCGACGATGTCTCGAACGTTGTGGTTTGGCGAAGTGCATTCGACGAAGAACACCGTTGAGGGAGACCACGGTAAGTCGTTCGCAAGTGCCGCATGCAAGCCGAGACAACCGCGTTATTTGCATCCAGGAAGTCCATTGAACTAAAGGACGCGTAAATGTACACTACTACTAGTACACAATAGCATCGTCCGCCCAGCTTAGTGCGGTGAGGTGGTTTCTCGAAGAAGACGATGGAGAAGCGGAGTCAGCGAAGAGTGAAATGATGGTTGCTTCGTCCATGCTTTGTGATTTGACGCCTCAATGCTTTGTGATTTGTGATAGAAGGGACAGGGGAGTAGACTCTGTGCTCTATAGTGTACGTGCTTCCAAGCACGGGAGCAAGAGGAGAGACGTTGCATTTTTCTATTCCTTCAATCAATCAATCAGGGAGCTTCGGTTCCATCTTTTTGGCTTTGGCAGCACCGTCCACAATGGTTCCCATCGATGCCAAAATCTATTTTCACATTTGGCTACACATTGTGGATGCCCTTAACCGTACCACTTGGTTTTGCTCCTCTGTGCTATCTATACAAATCTCAATTATATTGATCTAAAAAATTATAGAATCAAGATTAGTAAAAAGGAGGTGATTTTGCCGCGCGGATGGCGGGGGAGGTTTCTTATTTTTAGAGGAAGTTGGCCTGGTGGTTTGCTAACATGTGGTCCCATGTGTTAGTGCTTTACCAAGCCGATCCGCGTCCCACATGAAGCAGAACAACGACAGAAGCAACACGTGGTTAACTTGAAGAAGATGGGGGAGAAGCGGATTCAGCAACGAGTGAAATGATGGTTGCTTCGTCCCTCCAACTTGTTTTTTTAGCATTATTACTTTGTCCCTCCAACTTAACTGCGGGAAAGGTGCAGCTTTGTGATTTGACGCCTCATTACTCATTACTACGCCGGCGCCATGACTAGGGTGCTTCACCCTGCTGCTCTGCACTGTATTTCGGTATGGCACATGGACCCGGTAGCATGATGTCCCACATGTCGGCGAACGGGACTAGAACATTTATGAAAGCGAGTGCTCCACTCTTACAACGGAGGAGTACACGACACGGCAGCCCCGTGAACTGTCACTTGTACTGTATAGTACTATAATTTTCCTGTTTCGCATGATCCATCGATACAAACCCGATTAAACAGGAAAGGGTGGGATTTTTGCCGCGCGGTAGATAATACTGGCCATACATTTCAAAGGCAATTTTAATGTATGCAAACTGAATAATTAAGTAACAATATGATATCTAGTAAAACTAAAAACACATATGATTTATTGTGTTAGAGTGTAGTCGTAGTGTTGTATTGCATAGTTGTTAGATGTAACATGCGAGAACGTGTAGAGATGTAGTTTTGGAGGGCCTACAGAGATAAAAGCATAATACGGTCACCGAACTTCAGAATACGCTCATTACAGTCACTATATACGTTTTGCGGTGATTATACGGTCACTTGCTCATCGTTCAGCATCAGATTGCACTCTGTTGACCGGCCAAATAGTCTGTGTGGCACCATGTTGACTAGTTAAATTGACCACATTCCTTGTGGGTCCCACGTGTCAGTTCACATAGGAAAAGGTCAGATAAACACGAATTTACGCAGGCGCGACAAGACTCCAACCCGTGCGCGGGAATCACCTGGTTGTGTATGTGTCTGTCAGGGCCTGATGTGTGCGCATACATGTGTAGGTTGAGCACTTAAGCTTGAGAGTGTGTGTTGGTCGTGTGGTGTGTGCATGCATGCGTGCGTGTGTGCATGTGAGTGTTGCGTGCGTGCGTGGCTACATGTGTATGTGTGAGTGTTGCGTGCGTGCGTGGCTGCATGTGTTCATGTGAGTGTTGCGTGTATGCAGTTCGTGTGCATGCGTGTGTGTGCGTATAATCACCACACTAGCTCATTTGTGTTAAAACAGACGGCTCGGCATACCAATACAAGGCCACCTTGTCCGCTCTGCCCTCGGTCATGACTTCGAACCACCGTCCAATATTTTTTTGTCGTTTGTTTTCATTCTTACTAGCAAGATGCCCGTGCGTTGCACGTAACATCAAGATGCATTTGTATGACTAGTTTATCTTGTGAGAGAAAAAGGATGAACGAGGGAAGGTCTTATTTGCAAATGTGGAGAGGTGTGTGGGTACCTTTTTGCAAAATTGCCATAGTTTCCTTCCTATCCGTCAGATATACATCGGACGGCCTATATTGTAGGATGGCAGGCACACCATCATCACCAACTCTATTTTTTATAAGAGTGTAGAAGAGTAGATACAAGCCGACAGGTGGGCCCAATGGTAGTGAGATAATGTGATGCAACACTAGAGGTGTGATACATCTCCAACGTATCTATAATTTATGAACTATTCATGCTATTATATTATCCATATTAGATGTTTTATACGCATTTATATGCTATTTTATATGATTTTTGGGACTAACCTATTAACCTAGAGCCCAGTGCCAGTTTCTGTTTTTTCCTTGTTTTTGAGTTTTACATAAAAGGAATACCAAACGGAGTCCAATTGACGTGCCAATTTTTGTTGATTTTTTATGGACCAAAAGAAGCCCCTCGAGCAAAAGAGTTGGGCCAGAAGAGTCCCGGGTTGTCCACGAGGTGGGGGCACGCCCACCCCCCTGGGCGTGGGCCCCTGCCTCGTGGACGACTCAGAGACCCCCCCTGACGTGAAACCAACGCCAAAAATTCCTATAAATACAGAAACCCCCAGAAAATAACCTAGATCGGAAGTTCCGCCGCCGCAAGCCTCAGAAATCAATCTAGGCCCTCTCTGGCACCCTGCCGGAGGGGGCCATCATCACCGGAGGCCATGGAGGAGGATCCCGGAGGGGCCATCATCGCCATGAAGGCCAAGGACCAGAGGGAGAACCTCTCCCCATCTAGGGGGGAGGCCATGGTGGAGGAAGCACAAGGGGGAGAACCTCTCCTCCTCTCTCTCGGTGGCGCCGGAGTGCCATCGGGAGGGGAATCATCGCCGCGGTGATCGTCTTCATCAACATTACCATCATCATCACCATCCTCATCTTTTTACGCGGTCCACACTCCCGCACCCCGCTGTAATCCCTACTTGAACATGGTGCTTTATGCCACATATTATGATCCAATGATGTGTTGCCATCCTATGATGTTTTGAGTAGATATCCTTTGTCTTTGGGTTGATTGATGATCTAGATTGGTACGAGTTGTATGTTTTATTTTGGTGCTGCCCTATGGTGCCCTCCGTGTCGCGCAAGCGTGAGGGATTCCCGCTGTAGGTTGTTGCAATACGTTCATGGTTCGCTTATAGTGGGTTGGTGAGTGACTGAAACACAAACCCGAGTAAGGGGGTTGTTGCGTATGGGAATAAAGAGGACTTGATGCTTTAATGCTATGGTTGGGTTTTACCTTAATGATCTTTAGTAGTTGCGGATGCTTGCTAGAGTTCCAATCATAAGTGCATATGATCCAAGAAGAGAAAGTATGTTAGCTTATGCCTCTCCCTCATATGAAATTGCAATGACGACTATCGGTCTTGTTAACAATTGCCTAGGACAATTCCGCACACCGACCCATCATTATTCCACACTTGCTATTTATAATATTTAGTAATATATTCTAACTTTATGATAACAACACCTACTTTTATATTTTGGCTCTCCGATACCATGCAAAGTTATCCTCTTCATACCCACAACGTAGTTTTATTTCTCGTTTCTAGTTGGAAGCAAACGTTCGGTGCACGTAGAGTCGTATCAGTGGCAGATAGGGCTTGAGAGAATATTGATCTTACCTTTAGATCCTTGTGGGTTCGACACTCCATACTTATCACTTCCACCTTTGGAAATTGCTACGATGATTCCCTGCACTTGGGGATTATCAAGCTCTTTTCTGGCGCCGTTGCCGGGGAGCAATAGCGTGGGGTCGATATTCTCGTGTATGCTTGTTTGCTTTCTCCACTAAGTAGATTTTGTTTTTCCTTTTTGTTTCTGTTTAGTTGTGGGCGAAACATACAAATTTTTTTAAAAGAATGAAAATGCAAAAAAAATTACTTGCCTCTCATGCCTAAAAAGATTTTCAAAAAAGATAAGTGATTGGAAAGTTATGCATTGAAGAAGTGAGGGCCGACCTTGAGCACTTGTGTTCATGCTCACGGAAACAATGTAGAATTTTTCATGGAAGTTTCTCTGAAAATAATTATCCCCTTGTGTATATCCATTGTATTATAAAAATAATATGCCAAGCTTTGGTTTTAGGATGATTAGATTGCTTGTTTACTATGTGCAGAACAAAAACAGAAACTTTGGCTGTAGTGCGTGAATTTAATTTTTTTACTGGAAAGTCAAATGGGTCTGAAACTTTTTCCACATTACTTCTGTACAAATTTTTCAAATTTCAAATTTATTTCATAATTTTTGGAGTTATAGAAGTTTGCTAAACTTCCAGATTACTACAGACTGTCCTGTTTTTGACAGATTCTGTTTTTCGCATGTTGTTTGCTTATTTTGATGAATCTATGGCTAGTATCTGTGACGCCCGGGTAGTTAAGCTACAGTAACCCTCTGCTAATGATGCCACATCACTTCGATTACTGTTGCTAGTTTCGCGTTAGTTCGAAACCGATTCAAATTCAAAGTCCAAAAACAAGTCAAATTTTATTTCTTCAAACTAATAAGGAAAAATGTTCGATGGGTTGAAAGTATTCCCTAGCTGTTTGTCATGTAGGAGCCAACCTCTTTTGAATATTTAAAGGTGGCCCTAACCTATTTTAAACTAAATCACCAGTAATTATTTGAACCATTTCAACATAAACAAATAGTTAAACTATTCAAAATAATTTGGAACTTTTTGTGCTGCTTCAAAACCTTGCCTAGTATTTAGGTGCTAAGTGGCACATTTAACTATACTCATTTATTAGATCAACAAAAATAAAAAACTGTAAAGAAAAACAAAACAAAAAATAGAAAATAAACAGAGGCTAAAAGGGCCCCCCTACTGGGCCGTGGCCCAGCTGGCCACCAGGCCAGGCCCAACCGGCCACCCACTCCTCCCATAACCTCCCCGCTAGCCCAAACCCTAATCTAACCGCACCCCATCCCCCCCCCCCACGATCCCCACTCTCCCTCGTTCCCTCCCTGCGCCGTCACCCACGACACACACAGGAGGGGCGCCCCCTGTTCGATCCCCTCCACCCGGCACCCCCGCGCCCAAAGACCGCCATCGCTCCGCTGGGGCTGCAGCCAACCGGCGTCGAGCGCCGCCTCTCCCGACGCCCGTCCACGCGCCGCCGTCGATCTGGAACTGGGACTCGGCCCCGAGGCCACCGCTGCTCGGAGTCCCCCTCGCCGGAGCCACAACGCTGCCGGACCGCGTCCTCGTCCCCTCCTCGCGCAGCTTCATCGAGCCACGCCGCGCCTCCGTCCTCCCCCACGACGCCACCTCGCCGGAGCCGCCCCACCGTCTTCGCCGGCGTCGCCAAGCCCCGCCCCGCGTCGGATGCAACCTCGACCGCCTCCTCGTCGGACCTCGCGCCCTCGTCCTCTTCCCCGCCGGCCGCCAGCAAGCCTCAGCGCCCCCTCTCCCCATCAACGCTGGTGAGGCCCCGGGCCTCTCCCCTTCTCTGCCTCACGCCTCGCTCGCGGTCACCGCATGCTAGACCACCCATGCGCGCGCCCGCGGTGAGCACGCGCCCAGCGCGCCCTCTACGCCGTGCTCCCCGCGACCAAGTCGTCCTCGCCGTGCGCCGCCCACGATGGCCGCGCCCCGCGCCCTGGCTCCATTGTTGCTGCACGCCCATGCGCGCGAGGCCGTGCCAGCCAACGCTCGCTCACCGGCCGGCCCGTGCTGGCCTCGCCTACGCCGGCCTGGCGACCTGCCAGGTCCCCCCCCCTCGCGCCCCTGGCCACGCGCACGCTCGGGCTGCACCCAGCGCCCACAACCGCGGCGCCTGTTCGGGCGGCGCCCGCAGCACCTGAACCCACTATGGCCCCCGTGGCCCTATGACATATGGGGCCCAACCCCAGAACGAAAGAAAAATTAAATGAATAAAAAATAATAATAATAATAATTAAATTAATTAATTAATTAATCCTGTTAATTAATCTAAATAAGCCTAATTAATTAACCTAATCACTTTAATTAATTTAACTAAATCTGTTTAGTTAACTAAGTCAATGACCAGTGGGACCCACACGTCAGCGACCCAGTCAACACCTCTGTTGACTGCTGACGTCATGATGACGTCAGCAAATACTATTCTGGATAATGTTGAATTAAATTAATTAAATTAATTCTAAAATGATTTAAAACTTTAGAAAATCATATAAAATAATCCGTATCTCGGATGAAATACTTTCTACATGAAAGTTGCTCAGAACGACGAGACAAATCCGGATGCGCAGCCCGTTCGTCTGCCACACAGCCCTAACATAGCAAACTCGCAACATCCCTAACATAGCGTACGCAACGTGCAGGTGTGCAATGGGCGATGGGCCCAGACCCCTGCGCGCATAGGTTTTAGACCGGCGTGCTGACCTCTCTGTTGAGCCTAGGTGGGGCTGCGACGTGTTGATCTTACGAGGCCAGGCATGACCCAGGAAAGTGTGTCCGGCCAAATGGGATCAAGCGTGTTGGGTTATGTGGTGCACCCTTGCAGGGAAGTTTATCTATTCAAATAGCTGTGTCCCTCGGTAAAAGGACGACCCGGAGTTGTACCTTGACCTTATGACAACTAGAATTGGATACTTAATAAAACACACTCTTCCAAGTGCCAGATATAACCAGGTGATCGCTCTCTAACAGGGCGACGAGGAGGGGATCGCCGGGTAGGATTATGCTATACGATGCTACTTGGAGGACTTCAATCTACTCTCTTCTACATGCTGCAAGATGGAGGCTGCCAGAAGCGTAGTCTTCGAGAGGATTAGCTATCCCCCACTTATTCTGGCATTCTGCAGTTCAGTCCACCGATATGGCCCTTTACACATATACCCATGCATATGTAGTGTAGCTCCTTGCTTGCGAGTACTTTGGATGAGTACTCACGGTTGCTTTTCTCCCTCTTTTCCCCTTTCTGTACCTGGTTGTCGCAACTAGATGCTGGAGTCTAGGAGCTAGAGATCCCGAGGGTGATTCTACATGGAGTTCGGCTTCGAGGAGTAGTTAGGAGGTCGCAGGTAGGAGGCCTTGCCTTTTCAATCGTTGCTACTTTTGTGCTAGCCTTCTTAAGGCAAACTTGTTTAACTTATGTCTGTACCCAGATATTGTTGCTTCCGCTGACTCGTCTATGATCGAGCAATTGTATTCGAGCCCTCGAGGCCCCTAGCTTGTATTATGATGCTTGTATGACTTATTTATGTTGTAGAGTTGTGTTGTGATATCTTCCCGTGAGTCCCTGATCTTGATCGTACACATTGCGTGCATGATTAGTGTACGGTCAAATCGGGGGCGTCACAGTATCGGGGGTATGAACCATAGAGTAGTTGGAATACAGTAGGTTTAACACCAATATAAATAAATAATGAGTTCATTACAGTACCTTAAAGTGGTAGTTTGCTTTATTACACTAACGGATCTCACAAAGTTTTTGTTAAAGTTTTGTGTGGATGAAGTGTTCGAAGATCGAGGAGCTATCAATATGATAAGAAGAAAGAGAGGCAAGAGTTCAAGCTTGGGGATGCCCAAGGAACCCCAAGTAAATATTTCAAAGGATACTCAAGCATCCAAGCTTGGGGATGCCCCAGTTGGCATCCCCTCTTTCTTCTTCAACAAATATCGGTATACCTCGGTTTTCGTTTTGTTCACATGATTTGTGTCCTTTGTGTTTTTGTTTAAGAACCATGATAGTATGAGATAGTCCTTCGTTTTATTTATAGAATACTTCATGTGCTTCACTTATATCTTTTAAGTATGATCTTATAGAATTGCTCTTTGTGCTTCACTTAAATCATTTGAGTATGGTTTTATAGAATGCTTCGTGTGCTTCACTTATATATTTTGAGCTTGTATATTGGTTAGTCTATATTAATTGTTGAAAGCTCCATGAACTTCACTTATATCTTTTGGAGTATGAATAATACTATCGTCTAAAGTGGGTTTGGAAGTGTCAACTTTAGGAATTAGTGATCCCACTATTCCGAATGAGAAGAATTTTGCTTATGTGGAGAGTAGAAAAATTTCTATGCTTGTAGATCATGAAAAGAATGCTTTATGTGATGGTTATATTGTTGAATTAATTCATGATGCTACTGAAAATTATTATGAGGGAGGAATATATGCTTGTAGGAGTAGCAATAATACCAAGTTTCCTCTCTATATGCTTAAAGTTTTGAAGTTATACTTGTTTTGCCTTCCTATGCTAGTTGATTCTTGTTCCTATAAATTATATGCTCACAAAATCTATAGGCATAGGAAGTGGGTTATATTTAAATGTGCTAGTCATATTCTTCATGATGCTCTCTTTATGTTTCAATTCTTTTCTTTTATGTGAGCATCATTGAAATCATCATGCCTAGCTAAAAGGCATTAAAGAAAAGCGCTTGTTGGGAGACAACCCAATATTTACCCTTACTGTTTTTGTGTGTTTACATGATAATCTACTGTAGTAATCATGTTTTATATCTTTTGTTTCAATAAAGTGCCAAGTAAGACCTTTGGGGAGACTTGGGTGAAGGTTAATGTAATCTTGCTGTAAAAAACAGAAACTTTGCGCTCACGAGATTAGTTGTAATTTTTTACAGAAGAGTACTTTTGAGTTGATTCTTTTTGAAGAAGATTAATAGACAAATTCCTCACGTCCACCAATTTATTTCATAATTTTTGGAGTAGCAGAAGTATGGTTGCTGTTCAGATCATTACAGACTGTTCTGTTTCTGACAGATTCTGTTTTCATTGCATAGTTTGCTTGTTTTCTAGTTTATATGGCTTATATTTCTCAATATAAATTGTAGAAATGGTATGGTACAGTAGGCATTGTGTGAGAACAATTATGAACCTTGTATTTGACAGTACCAAAGTGAATGGTTTACTCTTTATCATACTAACCTATCTCACGAAGTTCCGTTAAGTTTTGTGTGATTGAAGTTTTCAAGCTTTGGGTGAGATATCGATATGAGGAGAATAAGGAGTGGAAAGACCCTAAGCTTGGGGATGCCCAAGGCACCCCAAGGTAATATTCAAGGAAGACTCAAGCGCCTAAGCTTGGGATACCCGGAAGGCATCCCCTCTTTCGTCTTCAAAACTATCGGTATACCTTACTCGGAGCTATATTTTTATTCGTCACATGATATGTGTTTTGCTTGGAGCGTATTTTCAATTTAACTTGCTGTGTGAATAAAATGATTGGATCTGAAATCTTGAATGAAAAATAATCCTCCCATGGCTAGTTAATTATTTGACTACTCAGTGTTCTTCACTTATATATCTTTTTGGAGTAGTTTGTCATTTACTCACGTGCTTCACCTATATCCTATGAGTAAATGGTTGAATGAATTGAATATCATAAATCTGGATTTACACACGTTTCATATGCTTATAACATGGGGAGTAATGACTTCACACATAATGAGTATAGGTAGTAAACTTATTGAAAGTTAGCAAACGCAGAATTGGTCACTTGAACAATTCATGAAAGAATATTGAAGGAAGAGAGATTTCACATATAAATATACTATCTTGGACATCTTTTGTAATTGTGAGCACTCATTAAAATACGACATGCTAAAAGGTTGATGTTGGACAAGGAAGACAACGTAATGGGTTATGTTTTCTTATACCCGAAATAAAGTATATTCTCATGGATCCAACATGCTGAGCTTGCCGTTCCCCCTCATGCTAGCCAAATTCTTTGCACCAAGTAGAGATACTACTTGTGCTTCCAAATATCCCTTAAACTAGTTTTGCCATGAGAGTGCACCATACCTACCTTTGGATTGAGTAAGATCCTTCAAGTAAGTTGTCATCGGTGCATGCAATAAAAATTGCTCTCTAAATATGTATGATCTATTAGTGCGAAGAAAATAAGCTTTATACGAACTTGTGATAGGGAAGAAATAAAAGCGACGGACTGCATAATAAAGGTCTCTATCACAAGACGCAATATAAAGTGACGTTCTTTTGCATTAAGATTTTGTGCATCCAACCTTAAAAGCACATGACAACCTCTGCTTCCCTCTGCGAAGGGCCTATCTTTTACTTTTATCTTCTACCTTATGCAAGAGTCATGGTGATCTTCACCTTTTCTTTTTATATTTTATCCTTTGGCAAGCACATTGTGTTGGAAAGATCCTGATATATATATATCCAATTGGATGTGAGTTATCATGAACTATTATTGTTGACATTACCCTTGAGGTAAACGGTTGGGAGGCGAATCTATAAGCCCCTATCTTTCTCTGTGTCCGATTAAAACTTTGAACCCATAAATATCACGTGACTGTTAGCAATTGCGAAAGATTAAATGATAGTTGAGTATGTTGATTTTGCTAAATCAAAGCTCTGACATAGACCCTTCCTGAAAATAAGATGAATTGCAATTGTTTGATGACTAAGAGCACTGTTTGTTAGTTTTCAAGAAAGTTTATGATCTATACTTTAACATGTGAATAGCTTGTTACTTGATCATGAAAAGTTTTATGAGATGAGCTACTGTTATGACATATAATGATGCTAGAAAAGGTGATTGAAATTATCATTGATCAAACTTGTGCACCTGCTAGCATTCACACTTCATAAATTATTTCTTTTATCATTTACCTACTCGAGGACGAGCAGGAATTAAGCTTGGGGATGCTGATGCGTCTCCAACGTATCTATAATTTATGAAGTATTCATGCTATTATATTATCCATATTAGATGTTTTATATGCATTTATATGCTATTTTATATGATTTTTGGAACTAACCTATTAACCTAGAGCCCAGTGCCAGTTTCTGTTTTTTCCTTGTTTTTGAGTTTTACAGAAAAGGAATACCAAACGGAGTCCAATTGACGTGCCAATTTTTGTTGATTTTTGATGGACCAATCGAAGCCCCTGGAGCAAAAGAGTTGGGCCAGAAGAGTCCCGGGCTATCCACGAGGGTGGGGGTGCGCCCACCCCCCTGGGCGTGGGCCCTGCCTCGTGGACGACTCGGAGACCCCCCTGACGTGAAACCAACGCCAAAAATTCCTATAAATACATAAACCCCCAGAAAATAACCTAGATCGGAAGTTCCGCCGCCGCAAGCCTCTGTAGCCACGAGAAATCGATCTAGGCCCTCTCTGGCACCCTGCTGGAGGGGGCCATCATCACCGGAGGCCATGGAGGAGGATCCCGGAGGGGCCATCATCACCATGAAGGACAAGGACCAGAGGGAGAACCTCTCCCCATCTAGGGGGGAGGCCATGGAGGAGGAAGCACAAGGGGGAGAACCTCTCCTCCTCTCTCTCGGTGGCGCCGGAGTGCCATCGGGAGGGGAATCATCGCCGCGGCGATCGTCTTCATCAACATCACCATCATCATCACCATCCTCATCTTTTTACGCGGTCCACTCTCCCGTACCCCGCTGTAATCCCTACTTGAACATGGTGCTTTATGCCACATATTATGATCCAATGATGTGTTGCCATCCTATGATGTTTTGAGTAGATATCCTTTGTCTTTGGGTTGATTGATGATCTAGATTGGTACGAGTTGTATGTTTTATTTTGGTGCTGTCCTATGGTGCCCTCCGTGTCGCGCAAGCATGAGGGATTCCCGCTGTAGGGTGTTGCAATACGTTCATGATTCGCTTATAGTGGGTTGGTGAGTGACTGAAACACAAACCCGAGTAAGGGGGTTGTTGCGTATGGGAATAAAGAGGACTTGATGCTTTAATGCTATGGTTGGGTTTTACCTTAATGATCTTTAGTAGTTGCGGATGCTTGCTAGAGTTCCAATCATAAGTGCATATGATCCAAGAAGAGAAAGTATGTTAGCTTATGCCTCTCCCTCATATGAAATTGCAATGACGACTATCGGTCTTGTTAACAATTGCCTAGGACAATTCCGCACACCGACCCATCATTATTCCACACTCGCTATTTATAATATTTAGTAATATATTCTAACTTTATGATAACATCACCTACTTTTATATTTTGGCTCTCCGATACCATGCAAAGTTATCCTCTTCATACTCACAACGTAGTTTTATTTCTCGTTTCTAGTTGGAAGCAAACGTTCGGTGCACGTAGAGTCGTATCAGTGGCAGATAGGGCTTGAGAGAATATTGATCTTACCTTTAGCTCCATGTGGGTTCGACACTCCATACTTATCACTTCCACCTTTGGAAATTGATACGATGATTCCCTGCACTTGGGGATTATCAAGGTGCCACGTGGAGCGTTTAACTGGTCAACTAGTCGTGTCTTGAGAAAATACAGAGCTGTACAGTGAGCCCGTGACTGTATAATAACCACAAAACGTAAATGGTATCCGTAATGAGTGGATTCTGAAGTCCAATGTACGTATCGTGCTTTAGCTCCAAATACAATGATCGTCACTGTATATATATCGCGAGAGAAAGATGAAACATGGGTGAATGTGCTGGGGGCTTACTTTTAGAGGACTTGGAGATAGTTTGTGTGCGTACGTGAAAGGGGCGTAGAGGGGGTGTATGCGATGGGGAGAGAGATGCTCTTCGTTTCTCTTTATTATGACTAACTTTATATATAGTATAAAAATATAAAAATTCACAGTGCGGAATAAATATCATTGTGGGCACCATGCAATGCAAATTAACGTTCATACTCCTCCATATAACTTTGTAATGTTGTATATATGTAGAAATTCTAAAATAATTTTTTGGCCACACTTTATTCAAAAGGAATGTTGTATGCGAAATAAACGTGAAGAGAGGCCTTTTAGATCAATGGGGTACGTGGTGTAACATGTGTGAATGTGTAGTTGATGTATTTGGCAGGGCCTAGAGAGGTATGTGTGTGTATTACGTATTCGAGAGAGGCATGGATAGAGGGGCCGGCGGGGGGAGGGGGCGTGGGAGAGATAGCACGAGAAATAAGAGAGGTCTAGAGAGAGAGACTAAATGGTGTCACAACGAGAGATTCCCTTGAGTGTGTATATGCAAGGGGGGAGGGGATAGAGGCACGAGGAGATTTTTTGTGTGGTGTCTGTGTTGGTATGTGTGGGTGTGAGAAGATAACGAGACCTGGGGGCAGAGGGTGTGTCACCGTGTGAGGTCCGGTGGGTCGAGGTGAGGCCCTTGGTTCGGTTCCATCCTGCGCCACATTGGTCGGCCCGTGACGCATTTAGGGAGACCCATGGATGATTTGTCGTACAAGACAATGATAGTAGAATTGTGAAGGACTCTGTGTCCACTAACAAAGCCGGCTAGGATTTGTAACCCTGGGTTCTCGGACTAAGGTAACCCCTTCTCTCTGATATTACTATTCATCCAACCTAACTTTAAGGGGCATCCTACAGAATGCTCTGCTAGGATCATACTCGTCGATTAGGAAGAGAGGTGTGAGACAATGCGTGAGAGACAAGCCTAAAGATAATGTGTGTACAGGAGACACGTAGGCAGGTCTATGTATATAGAGAGGGTCGATGGTGATTGTGTGTGTGTATGGTTGTGAGAGGAAGAGTGCTTGTGATAAAGGTTAGTGAAAACAGTCGTAAATGGTTACGAGATGGAGGGAGGGTTATATCGAGAGCATGTCTGCGAGAAAGACACCTCGGGAGAGAGTGTGTGAGCATGTGCGAGAGACCACCGATGGAGAGTGAAACTACACGTAAAAGACTGATGTACACATTGATTAAAGATATAAATTGTATCCAAATATTATGATGGGATCATGATATTTGCAATTCGCGTAAGGAACGGTCATTGATCCATCGGACATCTAGATTCTATCGAATTTGAGCATGTCTATGTTATTATTTGACATAATTGATCCACATAGTTAGTATTTTGAACTCCATACAATGCATCGCTTTAGCAATCGAATATAAACGTGAGTATAGTTCATGTTGTGTGTGTAAAGCACATTATACATACGAAAGTTACACAATGAACATTATAAATAGCTAGCTATGAACTAGCATACATTTGAATTCAACTTAAGGTGGTTTAAAAAAATTGAATTCAGCATGAAGTCCATTCAATTATTTGAATTCGATATCATGGCATTTGTAAATCATACCTAAATTATGGGGGCACCAATCTTTGCTCTGATTTTGTACATAATAGCATATATAGTCGTGTACAAAATAGATTCAAATTTAGCTCCTCCATTCCAAAATAATCGTAGTTATAGGATGTTCAAGTGTCAAAATTTCAAAAAGAAGCGGATAATTTAATGAGGTTTTCAAACATACAAGGTCAAATTTAACGTTGTCTATTTAGGTCAATCCTCAAAGTTTAAGAGTACTCTAAACGTGAATGCTTCTGTTTCAAAATTTCGAACGAAGCGCCAAAAGAGCCTCTACTCGCCCGAAACCGCGTGAGACCAATGTTTGGTAGTAGAAGGAAATTACTTTTCTAACTCCGACCCGTGAAACCTACCGGCCCGACGTCCAAAGGTCTAAACCGGGGTAGGTTTGTAGCTTCATCTAGACGCAACGCAACCGCCTCCAAAAAACTTTCATACACAATGGCCGCCTAAGCACACATGCACGCGGCCAAAATCGCTCCCGCCCACTATTTGGGACACCTAGGATTACCATCCTACCCCCGACCGCAGTAGGTCCGAAATTTAAGAGGGGGGTAAAGTTTGTACTTTCCCCAAATTTCAAACAAGCGCGTCCCATCTGTTCAAAAAAGCCAAAAACAAGCGCGTCCCAGACCGAAACATGGTTCTCCCTTAGCTCCCCCCTCCCCCCCGTACGATTCCCCATTCGTACTCCATGGGCGCCAAAACTACCTCTCCACCAGCCGCGAAACCTCGACATCCTCCCTCCGCCACCCCATCCCACCCATCAACCGCCGCCCTCCTCCATCACGTCGGAGTCGATACCCCGACGTCGTCGTCCACCGCAACCTCAACCGCAACGCCCTCAACGACTAGTAATTGAAGCCGAGGCCGAGCCGTCCATACCGGAGCCAGTTCAACCACGCCGTCCTGCGCCTTACTGCTGCCGCTCCAACTTTGCCACCATCCACCGCACCGGAGTTGTTCCTGCTATGCCGTCCTTCGCCGCCTCGGATCTGCTTCCCCTCCGCCGACATACGGCCATGGCAACACAGTCAACAATTTGGCCATGGGTTCGTCCAAGCCTGCACCCTCCTCCGAAACATTGGTTCCCCTGGCAAAAAGAAGAAGATCGCCGCGACATATGGAGGAGACCACACCGGCAACCAAAAATGGTACTCCCCTTCCCTTATTCGTGCAAATCTTATGTGTCTGCTTGCACGGTATTCATCCCACAGAAGACACTAGTTGACCGCTTCTTCTTGATACTAGATGTTCCTAGTAACTCGCGATGCACAAGGTTTCTCCTCATATACTATTTCACCTTAGCTAGAGGTCCATCGCCCCCCTAGATTTCAATTCTTGGTTAGTTGATTCCCAATTAACGGAAGCATTCCCCGGTGTAACAGGCGCTAGTCCGCCTATTATGTCGGGGAAGCAGCGCCTCGGTGTTTATCTTAGGGGCGTGTGGGGCCTAGAGCTACTAGCGCCCGATCTGGAGGTCGGCCGAGATTAAAGGGATGTCCTGGGGCGCTGCCAAGCACGGCGGTGGTGTGAGGTCGAGGGGAGGGCGGGGCGGCGGAGGCAGGGGTCTGGGCCGGTGGTCGCTGGCGGTTTAAGAAAGATCATCAACAGTGACTGGCGGGAGGTAGACGAAGGCCATCTGCCCCTTCCTTATAGATCAGACGGTTCATAAAAAAATCGACCGGCCTATTTATTTTCAGTCGACTGTTATCTTGATAGGACCACATGTGGTGGTGTGCTGGAGGAGTACCTGCATTTCCTGTGCTCATATATTAAAAAATCATACGGAGTAGAATCTAATTTTGTTTGTCATGCAATGTTGTAGAGCTATCATATGTCTCCTGTCATTTATTTTTCAGCCACCTGCTATCTGCTACTTTTACAGTGCACTATTTCTGCACACACTTCACCCATACTCTCACTATTGTGTTTTTATGCAAGGGTATTTCAGACTCTGCCTTGACAGAAGTAGAAAAGAAAAGAGAGAAGTCGCTCCTGCTTGCTTCGCGGGCAGGCAAGACATGTGTTTTCTCTTTAAAGGTTGGATGTTTAACAGATGGAGACGGTAAACGTAGCTCTGGAGTTGATGATCTCGCTCGCCGTGAACCACCATCCTAGGTGCTTGCTTTAACTTCACGGTGTCATATGTGGTTGCATGTTGCATATGGTGTCTAGCTTGTATTCGAAAGGCCGAAGTCGGTCTTTATCAAGATAAGGAAAGATATTTTTTACATGAACCACCATCCCGGGAGCACCAGAAGACAAATAGCTAGTCAGGGCACTGGCCGAGCCAGTGACAAGCCCAGCACAGACATGCATCACCTGGAAGCCAACTAAAAAGCCACGATGGTGGCGAAGCAGCCCGCCTCCCACCAGGCTCTCAGGTCCTAGATGATCATGCTCACCACTCCAGCCGGATGTCTAGCTTGTATTGCTTCCAATTTGGTTAAATTGCATCTGCTTAGCTTACACACTATACCTTTGAATATGACATGCCTTCCTGTTTTTGGTACATACTAGTACATTTGTCTATTAACCATGTTCTTACATCAAACTAATGTTCTTGTGTATCCCTCATCAATCATTTATGACGAGGCAGTCAGGCCAGTGGACTACTGTGATAAAAGATCCTCATTTAAAGAATGCAGCGTCAGCCTCCCCACATGATTCTCAAGAAACAGCAAGGCTAGATGAAGATAGTGAACGTAACTCTATAGTTGATTACCGCATTCCCCCTACACTAGCATCATAGGTGCTTGCTCTAACTTGGCAGCGTGATATGTGGTTGCATGTTGCATATGGTGTCTAGATTGTAATTCTTCCAATCTGGTTAAATTGCATGTGCTATTCTGCTTACTTTATATATTATACCTGTTAATGTGACATGCCTTCCTGTTTTTAGTACATAGTACATATGTCTATTAAGCATGTCCTTACATAAAACTATAGTTTTTTGTATCCCGCATAAATCAATATGATGAGACACCTTTAGTATATGCAGTGTGATATTAGTTGCATCTTTCATATGATTTATAGCATGCGCTGCTTCTAATTTGTTGAAATGCCATTTATGATGGGACGCTTTTAACTTGGCAGAGTCATATTGGTTGCATCTTTCATGTGGTATCTAGCTTGCATTGCTTCTTATTTGTTGAAATGGTTTCTGCTTAGTTTACACAAACAGTTGTGAATATGCCATGCCGTCCTGTTTTTCGTATTATTCCATCCTGGAATCATGTGTTTGCCTTACATCAAAGTAGTGATTGTCAGTATCATGCACAAATGAGTTCTGAAGAGTGAATTTTATTACTTTTTCTTGTTGGTTTTACTTGACAATTCAAAATCCATAAAGCGGAAGGAAGTTAGCAAGGCAGTGGATGAAGGTGCTCCTTCCAAACGGAGGGCATCTACAGATTCTACTCCTCCATCCCCCCAAGATGATTTCCAAGACAACACATGCATAGATACTCAACGTAGTTGTGTTGGTGATGAGCACGTCTCCCCTAGTGCACCATCACAGGTGCTCCCTCTAACTTGGCACTGTTATATGTGGTTGCATGTTATGTATGATGTCTAGCTTGTATTGCTTCTAATTTTGTTGAATTTCATCTGCTTACTTTACACATTATACTTGTGACTAAGACACGTGTTCCTGTTTCTAGAACATACAATATTTGTCTATCACACCATGTTCTTACATCAAAGTACTAATGTTTTGTAACCTGCAACAATCACTTATCATAAGACACGTTTGACTCAAGAGTGTGATATAGGTTACATCTCACATTCTTTTCTAGCGTGTACTACTTCTAATTTGTTGAAATGGCACTTATGACGAGACTTTTAATTTGGTAGAGTGATATTCATTGCATCTTTCATATGGTGTCTAGATTTCATTGCTTCTAATTTGTTGAAATGCCTTCTCCTTAGTTTACACATCATAAGATGTGAATATGCAATGTTGTGAATATGCAATGGCACTAATGACGAGAGACCTTTAACTTGGTAGTGTGATGTTGTTTGCATCTTGCATATGATTTATTTCTTGTACTGCTTCACATTTGTTTAAACGGCATTTATGATGAGACACTGTTAACTTGGCAGAGTGATATTTGTAGAATCTTTCATATGGTGTCTACCTTCCATTGCGTTGCTTCTAATTTAGTGAAATGTCTTCTGCTTAGTTTACACATCATAGTTCTGGTTATCTCATGCCGTCCTGTTTTTCGTACATATTACATCCTCCTATCATGTGGTTGTCTAACATCAAAGTTCTGTTCGTCCGTATCACGCATCAATTTGTTCTGAAGAACTAAATTGTTATTCATTTTTCTTGTCGGCTTGACTTAACATGGCATAGAGAAAGAGGAAGCAACACAGAACAACAGGGAAAGGGAAGCGAAAGAATCCTGCAGATTCTGCTGGTACTGATGGTGCAATAGAAGGTCAAAGTCCAGCGGAAAATTGTACCGACAGGGTATCCCGTGCTACACGAGCTGCAGAACAAGCCAAACAGGAACAAATAGCTGCCACCAAACAAGCGGAGACAACCCTAGTTGTTGCAACACCTTCCACGGTACCACCAGCTGCACGATTTACTCGTTGGTCAACTCATCTAGCAGCACGTTCCCAAGCTCCCTTGCCACCTGACACTACTTCCAAAGCACTCTTGACACAAGATGAGTTGGCAAGATCAGATGAACTTTGTGAGCTTCAACAGCAAGAAGGTAGTTGCTGGAGTCAAGTTACAGTTGCATGCTTCTTTATACGTAGTCTCACAGTTTGATGTACACTAACACTTCCTATGTTCGTTCTTGGACTAGCACCTAGGCGCAAGAGGAAACAAACATCAGGGATAATGCTCGATAGGTTAACTAAGTCTAGAGGAGGAAGAATGGAGATCCGTTTTGAGGCAGGTTTAAAAGGCCACGTGATGCTACAGAGTCAGCAAAGTTAGTATCAGAGGCAGCGGTTGCCGTTAGGTGTCATGTACGTATCCTCCTAACATGGATTCAGTACGGGAATGACAAAGACGAAACCCAGTTCAACACCTTCCTCAACCATTTATCTGTAAGTATGGTTATGTATGGAAACTAGTAATATCGTCTTGCTCTATCCAATACTTTCTAGGTTGCTGATAATGAGACTCCCATAATTTTCAATAGATGAGGTTCAAGTTGGATAGCCAAGATGATGCAACCAGACAAGCTTGCACCCATGTTTTCAAGTCTGCTCTGCGACAGTATCGGTATAACTTGAGGAAAACTCACTTTGAAGGAAAGGCTAACAGTGAACTTGCCCAAACATCTCCGATGGAAAATATATTGGATGAAGACTGGAGAGGCCTCGTTAAACACTAGTCTGATCCGAAGTATCAGGTACATTATATATATGTGATCAGATCACATGTTGAAGTCCTATTTACGCGTGTGCCACACAAATCTATCTTCTTGTAGGTGAACTGTTCAAAGAACAAGGCCAACCGTACGAAAGTGAAATTCCAACAGACAACAGGATCTCGTAGCTATATTGCACACTGCGAGGCTCTTGTAATTAGCTGTTGTTTCACTCTTTTCGCTGTACCATATTATCAGATCTATATTGACTTGTTCCAAATGCAGAGGAAAGCCCTCAAGGACCAAAAAGTACATGAACCAAATGCTGTGGAAATCTTCAAGGACTGTCACACCAGCAAGACGAAGGGCATGACTACACCAATCAAAGCCTCTGTTGTAAGTCCTTAATCCTCATGCCTATTAACTACTACTTACTCTAACTAGTGCCTTGAACTGCATGGTTTGCAGCCAATGTCTATTACTCTTTTCAATTTTATACACAATTTTCTTAGCATGTCGGCGTTCTGGGAACGGGGGTCCCCAGACTTGCCTGCCTGCGGCCCACGGCGTGGCTATGCTAGCAGGCCATACGGCCCATCTTCATCGACAAGGCATTCAAGACCCTCGCGAGGGGCCAAGCCTCGCGGGGTGGACGACGCAAGACCTCTTCCGGAGCAGCCTCGCCAGGCAGGCTCACGAGGAGCGGAGATATCAAGGCGGGGCAAACCTCGCGAGGCTCTCATGACGTGAGCCATGACGATCGACACCAGGCGGGCACCAGGCAGGCGCCAGCGTGCGCAGCGTCTTTGTTTCCTCTTTGGTGCTAAGGAGGCAGGCGCAGGCGCGGAGTACCGAGGCATCAAGCAAAGGTTTCCATAGCGGTGCAACGAGACCGAAGACCAGCAGGACGGCAAGACGAAGGTTGCCATGGAGCCCAAGACGGCGTCATCACCAGAGCCTTTTGCAGGCGAAGACCACTTTTGTCAGGATAGCTTGTACTAGTTGTCCCCTTTCAAAATTGCCCGCCGTTGTTGGCTCCCTTCCCGCTCAACATTTGGGGAGAGGACCAGGGCCTATATAAGTAGAACTAGCCGCCACGGTATGGGGCATCTGAACTTGATCTGATCGCATCGAGTCCTCACCCACACAAGTTCGACAAGCACAAGAACACCTCAACCTCAGGAGGCTGTTCTTCCCCTTGTATTGTTCATCATCAGCCCAAGAGGCAATCCACCACCACCACACTGAAGTAGGGTATTACACCACAACGGTGGCCCGAACCAGTATAAATCTCGTGTCTTTTTGTGTTGCGAGTTCGTCGAGTTCGTCCGCGAGATCTTAGCGAGCTAGGGCGTAGATCGGTAGGAGGGAAAGAACTTCGCGCGCACCCCAGAGTTCAAACCTTAAGGGTTTTGCCGGAACCCCAGATTTGACATTTGGCGCGCCAGGTAGGGGTGCGCCGTAACTTCCCTTCCGTCGATCTGTCGCTCCGTCGTCTCCATGGCGGACGCTCGCCGCGCTCGAGCTGAGCGCCGGGCTGCCCTCACCGCCCGCGTCGCTCAGACGGCCCCCATCGGCGGGCCACCTCGTCGTTCTCCGTCTCCTGCCGCCAACGCGCCACCGGCCCAGCGGGGAACGAGCAGCAAGCGTCTTCGCTGCACCCATCGGTGCGGCAGGACAGCCGCACCGCCACTCCATCGCTGACCCCGGCCGGTTCTTCATCCCATGCACGTCGCGCTCCCATGGACGCGCAGGCCATGCTCCTCATGGCGAACGAGCTCCTGCGCTACCGCCCGGTCGACGACCTCTACGAGGACTGGCTCAACCGCGTCGCCGAGCTCGTCCGCGCCGCAGGGGGCTCCCCGGCACCGTCCCACTCTCTGCCTCGCCCTCCGCCCGCCACAGGCGACGTGGCTCATGGAGCGCCTCCACCACCTCTGCCCCAAGACTGTGCCTTGGCACCAAGGCGCGCGGCCCCATGGCGCGATCCACCATGCCCGGTGCCCGCGCGTGAAGAGAGAAGCTGCCAAGAAATTCCTCGGCCACGAGAAGCCGCACCTGCGCTCCCCGCGCTGCCTCGCCAAGACCGCGCGCTACCCGCGGTAGCGGCACGCGGGCCTCATCAAGGCCAAGCTCCACCTCCAAGACGGGCCCCGGCGACCACGGCCGGCTGCCGCGCCTTCACCCCCGAGCTGCGTAGCGTCGCCTGGCCGGGCAAGTTCAAGCCGGATCTGCCTCCTCGCTACGACGGCACCCTCGACCCCGCGGAGTTCCTGCAGCTCTACGAGCTGAGCATCGAAGCGGCCAACGATGATGAGAAAGTCATGGCAAACTGGTTTCCTATGGCGCTCAAGGATGGTGCCCGCTCCTGGCTCCTGAACCTGCCGCAAGGCTCGATCTCCTCCTGGGACGAGATGCGCGACCGCTTCGTCGCCAACTTCCAGGGCACCCGCGATCGCCCGCCGGCCGCGGGCGACCTGCGCCGCATCAAGCAACAACCAGGGGAGACCGTCCAGAAGTACATCCAGCGCTTCAACAACACCCGTCTAAAGATCCCCAAGGTCACGGACGAGGCCATCATCTCCGCGTTCTCCAACGGCGTCCGCGACGTCAAAATGAAGGAAGAGCTAGCTATCCACGAGGACATGTGCACGTCTCAGGAGCTGTTCAACCTGGCGACCTAGTGCGCAAGAGCTGAGGAGGGCCGCCTCTCCCTCCTCGAGCTGCCAGCCGCGGGCGCAGAGGAGAAGAAGGCCAAGGACGTGAAGCGCAAGGAAGCAGCTGTGCTCGCAGCGGAGCCCGATACCAAGCGAAGCAGAGATCGGCCCGAGTCATCCAAGAACAGTCGGCCATTCTGCGCCTTCCACAACCTGAACACCCACAACAACAGTGACTGTCAAGAGCTCAGAGCCATTCGCGAAGGACGCTTCGGCCGACGCCCCGAGTGGAGCGACCGGGGCTACGGCCGAGGAGGAGGACATGGTGGTGGACACTGGGACGACCGTGGCCCGCGCCAGGAGTGGCGCGACCGGCCTCGTGAGGACCGCTGGCAGGATCATCCTCACGAGGGCGCCTGGAGAGACCTGCCTCATGAGGACCATCCTCAGGCCAACGCCGGTCTTCCCCCGCTACCGCCACCGCCAAGAAGGAACGACGACCACCATCAAGACGAGGGGGCTGGGGGCTTCCAGGAGCCGCGTGCTATCACCTGCATCTTGGGCGGAGCCCAGGCCCCAGCCTCGTAGCACATCTTCAAATAGTTTGCTCGTGAAGTGAATGCAGTCCTCCCCAAGCTCGAGGCCACGCGCCCGCTCAGGTGGTCCCAGTGCGCCATCACCTTCAACTCAACAGATCAGCTCAAGTACGCAGCCACCGCTGGCGCCCTCCCGATGGTTTGTTCACCAGTCATCAGCAACGTGCAAGTTACCAAGACCCTCATCGACGGCGGCGCAGGGCTCAACGTCCTGTCCGTCGATACATTCGACAACCTTCAAGTGCCCTATGACCAGCTTCAGCCTACCAAGCCTTTCTCGGGAGTGACCGACGGTTCCACCACACCGATAGGGCAGGTCCGCCTCCCTGTCACCTTCGGTGAACGCAAGAATTACCGCACCGAGCTCATCGACTTCGACGTCGCGCACATCCGCCTGCCATACAACGCCATCCTCGGGTATCCAGCCCTGGCCAAGTTCATGGCCGTCACCCACCACGGCTACAACGTCCTCAAGACGCCGGGAAGCGACGGAATCATCATGGTCCCATGTGAAGAGAGAGAGAGAGAGAGAGAGATGCAGTGTGCTCCCTCGAGCGCGCCTTCCAAGCGGCAGCAATCGACGACCCCGACAGCAAAAGTGAGGGCCCTCCAGAGGCCATCCCCAAGAAGAAGCAGTTGCGCCGTGCCGGACCTCACGAGGGTGGCGTCGCGGCTGGAACCTCGTCAGGATCAGCACCCGCTCCAGGGGCGCCTCCCTCCATCGCATAGGAAAGCACGCTCAGCGCCCTCCTCGGGCAGGGCTCAGGGGCTCTCTTCTGGAGGGCCTCAGACCTTGCCAACATCACGAGGGAGGCGCTTGGGCACCACTTGGAGGCGTGCTTTGCGGCACGTTTCCCTCAGGAGAATATAGGGCAAGGAGTGCCCACCACTCAGGAGTTCATCACCAAGACCACTCAGGAACTGCAAGACGCAAGGGCCATGCGCGGCGACCGCCACTCACGACGCGCAGCTCCCCATCCAGGCGAGGATGCCGGGCTGCACGTCTGCATCGACGTTCCAGGGCTCAACAGGGCCGCTTCTCAAGAGCTTTTCTGGCCTTCGCGCGTGGGCTGTTGCGAGGGTCCACCACACAGCTACGTTCGCATGCCTTTCGGCCTGCCGAGCGTGCCCTCAGCCTATCAGCGCAACCTGCGGCATGTCCTGGCAGCTCAGGAGGCCAGGCACCACGCCGTCCTGGCAGAGATGGAGATGGTCCTCAGGGAACCACCTGAGCCCCCAGAGCCTCCCGAGGCTCAGGGCCCCGGTGGCTCATGAGGAGCTACCCCTTCGTTGCACGCCTTCAGCTGCCTCAACTCTCCTTCGTCAACAGAACCAGGTGACATTTCCCAAGTTCGTTTAGCTGGGAGCGCCCCTCGGGCTTCATTATTCCCAGGCCGCATGGGTCCGTCCCTGTGGCGTGTATCCTTTTCTTATGTCTTTAGCTTACCTTGCTGGGGGCGCCCCTCGGGCTGCATCATCCCCAAGCCACTCGGGCCTGACCCAGTGGCATGTATCTTTCTGCATTTGCCCAAGCTGATTTGCCTTCCATGCTTAATCTGCCCGATTACCACCTGCTCGGTCGTCGCTTCCCACGGGGCCTCCTCACACTGGCACAGCACTAGTCCACGGGTCCATCCCTGCCACGTAGACAAACCTGAGTGGTCGAGCTCTGGCTCGTGGCACGCCCCGCGCACGTCACCTCATCAGGCCCTCAGTGCCTTCATCTCCTCACGGAGCAACCAGCAGCAGGCTGGCAACCGTAACAGCAAAACCGTGTTTCTCCTTGTGCTGGCTTGCAGGAATATCATGAGGATAGCACCAGGCGACACCGCGAGCTCCCACCTCTTCTAAGTAGTCCGCTTGCACGTTAAAAGGGGGGCTCCTGAGCATCGCGACTCAGGAGCTCTTACTGGCTCTCCAGCCCTCACCCCCTGGCCTTGACCACGGCATTGCGACCTGGCATACCAGCGGCGGCTGAGCTCGCTCGAGGGCCGGGACCTGAGGACATAGAGCACGAAGGAAAGCATTGGAAGGGGGACCCGTACGGGCCTCACCTAGCTACGCTACGAATGGTTGCGCGCAGGCCTAGCGCACCACAAGGAACCAACTCGGAATCGGCAAGATAAGTCTCGCGTTCAGATTGGCTTGTTATTGGAGCCTAGGTGTTTGCGCTCGCCGCATCCCTGTTGCGGCCACGTCGCCTCCCTTTCTTGCCTTACCATGGCTGCTTGAGCGCTAAAGGGGACCTCTTCAGCATCGCGCCTCAGGGGCTCTTACTGGACCTCGGGCCGCTCACCTCCTGGCCTTGACCACGGCACGCGACCTGGCATACCAGCGACGGCTGCAGCCTGCCTGCGGACCGGGACCTGTCAGCGTAGAGCAACAAGCTATCGCGAGGTTGGAAAGGGGAGACCGAGCCTTAACAGGGCATGCATTTCGCAGGTTTTCATAATAAGGGAGATATACACAAAAAGGCATTACAGATCCTTACACGCCCCCGCGGGGCATTCCTTGATTCCTCGCAGGGAACAAAAGACGAGAACCTAGAAGAATCCTATCTACACCCTCCCGCGGCTGACGCCATCATCAACAGTGGGCCACGGGAGGTCCGTGCCAACCTCATCCAGATCAGCGACGGCGGCGGCCAGACGATGGAGCCCTGCTCCGAGCACGGCGAGAGCTTGGGGGCACGTAGCTGTCGTCGCTCGTCTCCGGGGTCTCGTAGAGCTCAGGAGAGCCGCTGGACTCCCAAGAGTCACTACTGCTTGAGCAGCCGCGAACGGGGTGCGCCTCACCTTGGCGCTCCCCTTCGGGGCAGCACTCCAGGCGGCGACCGTCCGTGTCGAAGACCTTGAAGAATAGCGTGGAGGTGCCGTCGTACTCAAAGTGGATCGCGAGGGCGCCTTCCGCACGGCAAACCCGTGCAACCTCGCCCCAGCTGCGGGTCATGAAGATCTTGCCGGTGGGGACAGCTTCGATCTCTGCTCCGGTCGCCGGAGCGTTGCAGTCGGCATGCTGCAGCCAGAGCTCGAGAGGCCCCCTCGGCGGCATCACGTCGGAGAAGAACCGCGGGAAGCGGATCCAAGAGCTTGGGGGCATCGGCGCCCATAGCACAAGCTCGCGCAAGGAATCTGTGGCGTGGATTCCAGGAGCAACGGCACGCATCGCCATTGCGCGGCGACCACGGGCGCGGTGCGGGCGGCGCCGCTCATCGCTCCACCCTCCTGAGCCCTTGGCTCGGGCCTACAAGGGTAGCGGGTACCCTGGAGGAGGCCGCTCGCACCAAGGCCTCGTCACCACCTGCATCGCTGCTTCGTCGCGACGGTGAACCGGCCTCTTCTTCGGCGGAAGCGGCCCTAGGTCATCGCGGGGGGCCTTTCCTTTCTCTTCAGCGAAGAACCTTCGGATGGGCGCCGTTGTTGCAAGCAGAGGAGCAAGGACGAAAGAAGCAAGCAAGCCAACACAAGATGGGCGACCGGGGCTCCGCCCCCCCCCCTCCCATTTATAGCGAAAGAAGGCCAACCGGCGCCTCCCACGATCGTAGGTAATGATGGTTTTCCATGCATGTCGCAGGGACTTGTCAAGTCGGACAGTTGCCGAGGCAGCGTGGGGAAGCGGAGACGCCCACGTCCAATCAACCGCCATGCGTCAACCGAGGCCGCAGGCTTTTGGGGCCTGCGACGCTCCACACTTGACCTTTGGCTTCGCCTCGAAGCCAAGCCCGAGCGCACCTTGGGCCCGGGGGCTACTGTCGGTGTTCTGGGAACGGGGGTCCCCAGACTTGCCTGCCTGCGGCCCATGGTGTGGCTATGCTAGCAGGCCGTACGGCCCATCTTCATCGACAAGGAATTCAAGACCCTCGCGAGGGGCCAAGCCTCACGGGGCGGACGACGCAAGACCTCTTCCGGAGCAGCCTCGCCAGGCAGGCTCACGAGGAGCAGAGATATCAAGGCGGGGCAAACCTCGCGAGGCTCTCATGACGTGAGCCATGACGATCGACACCAGGCGGGCGCCAACGCGCAGCGTCCTTGTTTTCTCTTTGGTGCTAAGGAGGCAGGCGCAGGCGTGGAGTACTGAGGCATCAAGCAAAGGTTTCCATATCGGTGCAACGAGACCGAAGACCAGCAGGACGGCAAGACGGAGGTCACCATGGAGCCCAAGACGGCGTCATCACCAAAGCCTTTTGCAGGCGAAGACCACTTTTGTCAGGATAGATTGTACTAGCTGTCCCCTTTCGAAATTGCCCGCCGTTGTTGGCTCCCTTCCCGCTCAACATTTGGGGAGAGAACCAGGGCCTATATAAGTAGAACTAGCCGCCACGGTAGGGGGCATCTGAACTTGATCTGATCGCATCGAGTCCTCACCCACACAAGTTCGACAAGCACAAGAACACCTCAACCTCAGGAGGCTGTTCTTCCCCTTGTAATGTTCATCATCAGCCCAAGAGGCAATCCACCACCACCACACTGGAGTAGGGTATTACACCACAATGGTGGCCCGAACCAGTATAAATCTCGTGTCTTTCTGTGTTGCGAGTTTGTCGAGTTCGTCCGCGAGATCTTAGCGAGCTAGGGCGTAGATCGGTAGGAGGGAAAGAACTTCGCGCGCACCCCAGAGTTCGAACCTTAAGGGTTTTGCCGGAACCCCAGATCCGACATAGCGTATCATTGCACCTTACAAGGTTTAAAAGAGAGGAGTGATGTTCCTTTGATCTTGACCTGTAATCTAGTTCTGTGATGGACTTGCCCACACAACGTTACAATTGCATGTTTGTCTGTTCTCAGTTGTTTTGTGATATGAATGATGTCATACTATGCTTACCGTATTATAAACTTTGTCTCTTTATCCTTAGTTGTCAATACAATGTGAAGAAATAGACAATACATTAGCCATGGTACATGGTCATATGTTTGGAACCTGGTTTTATTATGTACTTTGCAGTAAAATACAACTAATATTTTACATGGGTTCACCAGAATAAGTTCTGTATATAGACCAAAGCTATTTTGTTTGGTTTTGCGGCCTCCTTAATATCTTCTGTTCTGGTACTACTAATGTAAAAACTCAACTTTTCAGCAACCTATGGAAAAAATGGTGGAACCACCACCTTCTGAAGGTGGCGAGGCAACTATAACCGCAATGTCAGCTCTTGCTGCAGTGGGTCAGTACCTGTCCACTAACAGTGCCAAAAGCACGTTCCTGCGTAATACTGGGTTGGTTGTTAAGGCAATCTCATCCAAACTGCCTCATGATCAAGATATGCAAGCTCAAAACAATGTTATATCTACGCTCCAGACACAAGTCCATTCCCTAACAGAGACCCTTTGTGAAACAAGGACAGACATTGTTCGATGTCGTCAAGATATGCATGGTTTTGAAACCAGACTATCAGACATTTGCTATGTTGTTCAGGAGCCTAGGAGAACTGAAGGCGAAGGTTATGGTGCTCCATCGGACAATACAGCATGAAAACGTAATAGTCAGGTCAAATGAACTGAGCTTCTGAACTTCTAGTGGTGCATTTATCTACCAGACTGTTAACTTTTATGCGAACCTTCCTTTTGTTTTATAGTTGTAATTTGTTTTGTTGCGATACAAAATTTGTTCTTAACGTGCAGCCATCGGCTGAAGAAAACAGCAAGCCATTTTATTATAGTGTAGGGTGTTCCCTATATTTGCACTGGTGGCGATCTTTGATGCCTAGTGGATGTAATCTGTGCAATCGCCTTACTAGCCTAGCATTAGTTTCGTGCTTATTTATTTTCTAGTCTTCTTTTTCCCTGGTTTGCTAGTGGCCGCAACAACCATGGGCCATATACGGACTCTGGTAACCTTGACCCTGCTACGGGCCGTAGGATCCATGGGCCTCCTACGGGCCGTCTTTAAATGGGCCTCCAACACGGCCGTAGAATCGGTGGGCCTCGGGCCGTCGGATAAATGGGTCTACATGGGCCGTAAACGGGCGTAATTAGTATCGGCCCAGCAGGGTAACGGGCCGTTAACAGGCCGGAGGACAGCAAAGGCTTAATTCTATCGTAGGCATAACGGTCGTTAATGGGCCATAATATAGGATGTGCTAGAAACGGCGCAATGGGTTAACAGGCCAGAAACGGGCCGATTCTTGCCACAGGACGAATTTGGCCCATTAGGGGAACATGCCAGTAATGGGCCGGAAGTAATCGAGGGCCGGAAAGGAGCCCAAGAACGTATGGGCCGTCAGTAGGCCGAAAGTTAACACGGGCTGGAAACGGCCCATGTGAATCATGGGCTGTTAACGTGTACAAAGAAATTTACTGTTCATTATGGGCTAGAGTCACCGTGGGCCTCTAAAGGGCCTAAAGATACGAAGGCCTCATATGGGCTGAAAGACGTCGTGGGCCATACATGGGCCGAAAGTGAAACGGGCTGGTGTTATATTCGACGGCCCACATGACGTTGTTGGGCCGATTTCGTGTAGGCCCTGATGGGCCGTGAGTTACCGGGACGTAAAATGGGCTATTTGCGAAGAGACCGTTAACACGCTTTTCATGGGCCAGCCCGCTAACTTTTGACCAAGTCAAATGGGCCGGCCTTTGTAAGCTAAATGGCCAGTGGTGGGCCGTCGCACGTGTCGACATATCATAGGCGCCTATCTGACCCACTGACGAGCTGACATGTGTTTCCTCCGGCCAATCAGAATTTTACATGTGGAAATTTCCCATTGGTCTGGGCTGTTAACGGGTTATCGGATCCAAAACCGGACCCGATAGCTTAACGGCGACCCGTTACGGTGGATGCCACGTGTTGGTCACCCTTGACGAAAGCACTTCTGTGATGCGCAATTTATCATCATGGAAGTGGACACTTCCGTGATGATAATTTTGGTAATGTCATGGAACACTTCTACGACAGCACAGGTATGACTATCTTGATTCTGTCATAAAATCGTCATGGATGTACATGCATGACAAAAAACGTGACCTACTGTGACAAACACGTATCATCACGGAAGTGTATTTTTTTGTAGTGATAACTGAGCTTGTCACCTCTGGGGGATACCAGGACTACTCCAGCACCAGAGCCATTCAACATCTTGGACCCATCAAAGAACATAGTCCAATGTTCCGAGTGAATCTGAGTCGGTTGCTGCTGTTCAATCCACTCGGCGAGAAATCTTTTATTGCTTGGGACTTGATTGCTTTCTTTGCCTCGAACTTGATATCCAACCGAAGGCGTTCGATCGCCCACTTTGCCACTCGACCAGTGGCGTCCCTATTGTTCAGAATTTCTGACAATGGAGCGTCGCTGACGACTGAAAGCGAGTGGTCTGAGAAGTAGTGTGCAACTTTCTTCATGGTCAAGTAAATTCCATAAACAAGCTTCTGATAATGCGGATATCTTTGCTTGGACGGAGTCAAGACTTCGGAAATATAGTACACTGGGCGTTGAATTTTCTAGACTTTGCCTTCTTCTTCCTGCTCGACCGTGAGCACTCTGCTGACAACTTGTCCAGTGGCTGCAATATACAGAAGTAGAGGCTCTTTGCTGATTGGGGCAGCAAGCACCGGCTGGGTGGAAAGCAGGGCTTTGAGCTCTACAAATGCTGCTTCGGCTTCAGGAGTCCACTCGAATTTGTCAGACTTCTTCATCAGTCGGTAAAGAGGCAATGCCTTTTCACCGAGACGAGAGATGAATCGGCTCAATGCAGCCAAAAAACCAGTAAGCTTTTGAACATCGTGCACACGTACATGGCGTTTCATTCGGAGGATTGCTCCATCTTTTTCCGGGTTTGCGTCGATCCCTCGTTCGGAAATGAGGAAACCGAGTAACTTTCCACTTGGGACTCCGAATGTGCAGTTTGATGGGTTGAGCTTGATATCATATCTTTTTAAGTTGGCAAAGGTTTCAGCGAGGTCAGTCAGTAGGTCGGAACCTTTAAGTGACTTGACTACGATGTCATCCATGTATGCTTCCACATTCGGACTGATTTGAGTGAGCAGGCACTTCTGAGTCATGCGCATGAATGTGGCACCAGCATTCTTGAGACCAAAAGGCATGTTAACATAGCAAAAACACCCAACTGGGGTGATGAAGGCTGTTTTTATTTCGTCAGGTCCATACAGTTGGATCTGATGGTAGCCGGAATACGCATCCAAAAGGACAAACGCTCACATCCCGCAGTTGAGTCGACAATCTGGTCGATGCGGGGGAGAGGGAAGTGATCTTTCGGGCAGGCCCGATTGATGTGCTTGAAATCGATACACATACGGAGTGAATCATCTTTCTTGGGGACCATGACAACATTGGCGAGCCACTCGGAGTGGTATATCTCTCGGATGAACTCAGCTGCCAGAAGCCGAGCCACCTCCTCACCAATTGCCTTCCTTTTCTCTACGGCGGACCGACGGAGATGCTCTTTGACAGGTTTTGCTTTTGGGTCGACTCACAAACGGTGCTCAGCCAGTCCCCTGGGTAAACCCGGCATGTCAGATGGCTTCCATGCGAAGATGTCCCAGTTCTCACGGAGGAAATGGATGAGCGCTTCTTCCTATTTGCTGTCGAGTGTTGTTGAGATGTGGGTAAAAGCAGCATTAGGATCAGTCGGGTGAATATGAATAGGCTTTGTTTCACCGGCCGACTGAAATGCGGACTCTGAAGCAGGCTTCTTAGCTCGCAGCAAATCACTCGGATCTGCATTCTTGTTGTACTCTTCCATTTCTACTGCTGCCATTTGTTCATCGGCAATCTTCGTGCCCTTCTGGAGGCACTCTTCTGCCCTTTGCCGATTCCCTCTGAGTGTGATCACGCCCCTAGGGCCAGGCATCTTCAACTTGAGGTACACATAGCATGGTCGAGCCATGAAATGAGCATATGCAGTCCTGCCCAGAATAGCATGATAGGCACTGTGAAAATCCACTACCTCAAACGTCAACTTTTCCTTACGATAATTCTTGGAATCACCGAAAACCACATCAAGAGTGATCTGACCGAGTGAATCGGCTTTCTTTCCTGGGAAGACTCCGTGGAATCTCATGTTGCTCTTGTTGAGCTTGGACATCGGAATGCCCATCCCTCGGAGGGTCTCAGCGTACAGAATGTTCAAACAACTGCCACCATCCATCAGAACCTTGGTCAGATGGGTGCCCCCTACGAATGGGTCGACCACCAACGCTTGCCGCCCGAGGGTAGCAACGTGCGCTGGGTGATCGGTCTGGTCGAATGTGATGTGAGTCTTCGACCACTTTAAATATGTCGTAATTGCCGGAGCAACCATGTTCACTTCCCGATTGATAACTTTCAGTCGACTTTTGCTCTCAACGTCAGCAAAAATCACCAAAGTGGCATTGACATTGGGGTAACCATCATCTTCCTCTTTGTCCTCTTCCTTATCAGATTCCTTCTCTTTTTCGTTGGATTGACCCTCTCGGAAGCTCTGAATCAGGAGTCGACACTGTCGAGTGGTGTGCTTAGGATAAATCCAGTTACCCTCTTCATCTTTTTTGGTGTGTATATGGCATGGCAAATCAAGAACATCATTTCTCGCTTGATCTTTCACTTTTTTGGGGATCCACGACCCTTTGGGCTTCCCCTTGAACTTCCCTTGGTTCACAACTGCAGCTTCAGCAGGACCTGCAGTTTCAGCCTTGCGCTTCTGCTTCCGACTGGAATTTCCTCCTCTGGTATCCTGGGCGACTGGTTTGTTCTTGCCATTGCGGAGGCGGTCTTCCTCTTCGCCGTTAGCAAACCGAGTGGCTATTTCCATCATTCAGGCCAGGGTCATATCTCCTGTCCGACCGAATTTCAGATTAAGCTCTCTGTATCGAACGCCTCCCTTGAAGTCACAAACTGCTTGGTGTTGTGAAACATTTTCCACTGTATGATGAAAGGTAGTCCATCTCTGAATGTAGTCTCTCAAGGTTTCATTCGGTTTCTGGATGCAATGTTGCAACTCAATCAGCCCGGCCGGTCGTTTGCAAGTGCCCTCGAATGTTTTAACGAACACTCGGGCCAACTCTTCCCAACTGAAAATACTACCAGGAGCCAACTGATTCAACCAAGCTCTGGCCGATCCCTCAAGCATCAGGGGGCGGTGCTTCATCGCCACATCATCGTTGATGCCACCAATTTGCACAGCCACTCGGTAATCTTCCAGCCAAGTGTCGGGCTTTGACTCACCGGTGAACTTACTCACACCCGTCGCCAACCTGAAGTTAGGAGGGATCTCAGCGGCTCTGATAGTTCTACTGAAAGATTCGGGCCGAGACACGTGAACTCTGCTCCCAGTTGGACGATCTCTGTCTTGACCCTCTCTGTGTGCCCGGCCTCTGTCGACCAGACCTTGTACGAGAACTGATATTGCATCAAACCCGGGCTCTCTTGGGTCGACTGGAACTCTCCGCTCATCACCATACGGGCGCATGTCATCATACCGCCGGGGCGCGTACGATCCGCCCCTCGGAGGGGGCGTAGGCACTCGACGGCGGTCACCATGGCCGAATCGATCCAGGTGCTGATCCTGGCGGTGCCCACGATCCTCACGCCGCGGAGGCGATCTTGGACTGTGAGCCGACTGAACTGTGTCTGCAACCACAGACCTGCTATGGATCCTGTTGCGCGACTGAGAAACGGCAGAGTTTTGTTCACCCGCTGCCCGGAGCAGCGCTCGGATCTGCAGTAAACCTCTACCAGCCTCTGAACAGGACGGCTGAATCGACTCTGTTATATGGGTTGTAGCTGCAAGATTCTGGATTGGTGTGCGATATACCTGAGGTTCAGGTGGAAACAATTGTCGATGACGTCGACTGGATTCGGGGATCTACCGACGAGCGCGTTCGTCGAGTGAGTGTTGGAGATTCTCCAGGCGCGCGCTCAGCCAAGGTGGCCAGGCGCGCAGCCTCCAAGGCTCGAGCCTCAGAGGTCTCTCCGATGATGGGGGTGTGGAGCGCCTCCATGTTGCAACGATGAAGCTCTTCCCTTTGCTCCGAAGTGAGGGCTTCGGGATGATACTCATCATGCCCGTGTGATGGACCGCCGCCGCCACTGCGACAAAAACCAGGTGGGCTGCGCGGCGTGTCGACCATCAGGACCTCCGCCGCCGGGTCGCTGCTTCAGCACTCGGACAGAGTCTCGGCGGAACCAGTCGACAGGTCGAATAGTCCGTAGAGAGATTCGTCGGGCTCGATTGCCGCGACTTGAGGGGTGGACGACTAGCGGGCCACCGCATGCTTCACCCAGCGCTGAAGCCGCGATCGACCAGATCTCTTGTGACGGCGTACAGCTGGACGGGTGGACGACGCGGGAGCCGACCGATACTGGGTCGATGGCTGCCGCAGGAGGACGCCGCAGGCACTCACACGGAAGTGCGCCTCCCCCGGATGGGAAGGGCCTCGACGTCGAGGGGAGGCTCTTGGAGCCAGGAGGAGTCAGCGGCGATGAAAACGAGCGCGCCGAGATGGATCTCGCGGCCCAAAGCCAAACCACCGCCAGAAACCATGTTGATGGAGATCGAAAAAACTGCAACCTCACCGGAAGTCGCTAAGACACCAGCCCCACGGTGGGCGCCAACTGTTGTGGGAGTAAGTCTGACAGTAAGAGTAGGGGGTACGTAGGAGGAGGCAAGATCCTAGCTACGATGAGGTTGTGCACGCAAGGTTTACGAGTTCAGACCCTTCTCGGAGGAAGTAACAGCCCTACGTCTCGGTGCCCGGAGGCTTGGTCGACTGGATTATGCGTGAGAGTTATAGGGGGTGTAAACCCTTTTGCTAGAGGAGGGGGATGGCTTATATAGAGTGCGCCAAGACCCCATCCATCCCACGTTACACAGGGTTCAATATTCATTAAGACAGGGTGTTACTGGTAACGCTAGCTATAAAGAGCTATAAATGATCTTTAAGACTACAGAGTGAATGCCTGATCATTGCCATCTTGAGTGGCTTTAGGCCTTCTGTCTCCGAGTGATTCTTCGTGTAGTCGAGTGACTCTTATCTTGGTCGAATGGAATTGGAGTATCCGAGTGAAATAGCTGGTCAAGTGGATAGCACTCCAAGGTGATTTCAGTCGGTAGACTCTGCTGTACTTTGAATGTCTTTGACTCTAGGGCAGTGTCCTTGGATAGGGCGTCTAGGTCAGGCACATGACCCTACCCTAGGTACATGTCATGGTCAGTTACCGCGGGTGCTAAGAAACTAGGGAATATCATTTTGTGCGAGTAATTGTCATGCCGTATTTGTGGGTGATGCACTTGTTGGCGCCACAGACCATGGCTTCGTGGTGTGGCGGCGCTTGCTGGCGGCACAGTTACTATGGCCTCGCGGTAAGGGGGGAGTGGTTCTGTGGCTTGGTGGCGCACACATCCAGGCTTGTGTTGGCCTTGTGGTAGACGTGACTCTCGTGTTCATGCTAGTGTGCTGGGCAGCGGCCCCGGGACGCGGTGGTGCATTCGCACATGATGGTGGTGGTGTGTTATGTGTTGTCGTGTGCTCGTCTCTGTGGTGATCTTGCGGCTCGGTTGATGGGCTCTCGGATCCGGCAACCATGGTCCGCTACTGCCGGTGTAGGACGGCTTCGGCTCGCTCTCTATTGGCAGTGGCTATAACCTTCCCCGGGGTTTGGGTAGGTGGAGTGGCTTTGGGCTCTGAGCAAATGCCTTGGTTCGATGGGGATCGAAAAATATCGGCAATGATGCGTCTTGTAGCTATCATTGAAGAGTTCCTCCGCTCTGCTAGGTCGCAGCTTGTTGGTTCGAGGGTTGTCGTGCAGGCTGTTGGTGTGGCTAGTCTTTTCTCGAGGTCTGGCGAAGCTGTCGTGGGTGACTCTGCGCAAAAGCCTAGATTTGATAGGGAGTCGAAGGATACCGGTGACGATGCTTCTTGAAGGCGTCTCCAAAGAGCTCCACACGCATCTTAGCGTTGTGGGCATGTTAGTGGTGGAGTTGAGTTTGGCCGACTTCGGCATTGTTGGGGTTTTGCATGATTGTCCCTTGATCAATCATGTGTTTGTACGGTGTTTCGACCTGGTTTCCCATATAAACCGGGCCACTCTGTTTTGTTTTTTCTCTTAATGAAACCAGCAGTGCACCTTCCTTGCATGTCAAAAAAGATTCTAAACTCTCTCTCTCTCTCTCCCCCCCCCCCTTCTCTCTCTCTCTCTTCTTATTTAATTCATGAGGCAAATCTTATGCCTCGATTTAAAAAAACGGTTCGCTCGTCAGTCCCGACTAATGGAAGAGGATGTACAATATATTTCAACACTCCGCCACGTTTATGTTTCTTTAGGATTTAAACGTGGGTTGAACACTCTTACTCACATCTAGGCTTTTCTAAGCATTCCTGGGTCAATATAGGACTTACTATTTTTATTAATACATGGTATGATAGCTGGGTCTTGAATTTATAACATTACGGCTTTGATATCATGTTCTTTAGGGATGCTTTGATATCATGTTATAAAGGATTTTTTACCCTTCTTTTTCCCATGTTGCTTCTTGGGCTGCTATTTGCCAGCCACAAGCAGATCCTATTTGCCATCCACAAGCGGCAAACCGTTGAGGCAACACCCGTACCGGAGCCATTTGACCGGCCCGCATATCGGATTCGTGTAATGTTTCGTTAGCTGTTGTTTCCTATGTTGTTTTGTTTTTCTTTTATGGTTTTCTACTTTCGGTTATTTCACTGTTTTGTCCGATTTTAAGTGGTTTTGATTTGGTTTTTTTCTCTGTTTTGGTTCCCTTCCCTTTCATTTTTTTTGTTTTATGTTTTTTTATTTTCCTTCTCTTTTTTTGTGTATTATACAAAAAGGTTCACCGTGTACTACAAAAATGTTCGTCGTCTATTAAGAAAAGGTTCACCATACATTATAAAATGTTCATCGTGCATTAAAATAATGGTCAACATATATAACAAAATAATTTACGGTGTATTTCAAAATTATTTATTGCATATTACAAAAATTTCGCTGTATTTCAAAAATGTTCATGGTAAATTACAAAAATAAAGTTTCGCATGCATTATTAACATGTTCACCGTATATTAGGAAATTTTCAACGTATATTAAAAAATGGTCAATGTGTATTTTAAAATGTTTGAAATAAAAATACCAAAGAACCGGTCAGATATATTAAATCGGATGCTACATAGGAGTCGCTACAATAAAACTGGGGCACTACAGTGTCGTTCGGGCGCTATAGTATCATTTCCGTTCACTGCATCCCAATGGGCCGGCCCAATTGGCATGCCCTCTGTGAGGAGCCACCTCAAATTGACGCCCGCGGGAGTCCTATAGGAGGTCTAATCATTTCAGAAGTCAAGGAGGATTGAGATTCAGCCTTTACTTCATAACTTAGCTGGAAGCCTTAGGCCATGGAAGAGGGGAAAGTCTTGCCGGCGAGAAGATATCTGCTTGTTGGCTATGTTCCGGCTTCGACTCCGACTTACTATATGATGACCTCCTTTGCATTTAGACAAGTGGATTGTGAAGAAAATTGACAAGCTTAGGAGAAACTTCTTGTGGAATCTAGATCAAGAGGCCCATGGAGGCAAGTGCTTGGTTAATCGGAAGCGTATTTGTGTGCCTAATTTTGTATGTGCGTGTGGGGTAGGGCGTGGGATTAAGAATGCTAGTGCATAATGCGTGCTTTAAACATGATTGCAAATTTCTGAACATTTTGAATTTGTGAACAAAATTTTGAATCCTCAACATTTTTTATGAACCCAAACATTTTCTAAAAATATGGTTTTATTGGAAAGGAAAATATATTTAATTTTTTCCAACTATTTTTAGAAAACACGAACAGTTTATGAATTTATGATTTTTTTAACAAGAACATATTTTAAGAAATTAAATTCTTTTGAAAAGCAAAATAATCTTGGAAAAGGGAAACGGAAAATAAAATAGAAGAAAGAGGAAAAACAAAAGGCATAAAGTAAAACAAATAAAAATAAAAAATTCAATTTTAAAAAGGTTTGGGAAGGTTCCCAAAACAGATAAAAACCAAGGTTGGAAGCTTCTGCCAAACTAGAACTAGCATACATGCAACGGCCGGCTGAACTAAATCGCTAGCTGCCGCTGCCTGTGCGCTGAAGCTACATAATATACTAGCAATGAGCATCATATAGGTAATTCCACAAGCGGTACCTCCTATATGACGCGGTGCGAACGCGCAAAATCCGTTCCCCTGGCGCACCAGTTTGGGCGGCTGATTTACGGTGCTGGACACCCCCTGTTCTTTTATATATTCTCTTTTTTATTTTCTGTTTTTCTTTTATTCCACGTTAAAATAATTCGGGGATGTAAAAAGCTTACAAATTTAAAAAAATTGTGAATTGTCAAAAACAGTTCTTGAATTCACAAATGTTAGCGATTTTAAAAGAATGACATTTTTTGAATTTAAATGAACATTTGCCTATTTTGATGAAAAAACAACTATGAGCATTTATAATAATGATGACATTTTTTTCTATTTCATGAAACAAATTTTAAAATTGATGAACATTTTTGAGCTTGATCAAAATTTGTATTCTAGAACATTTTTAAAAATGGATGAAGAAATTTTGAAATTGATCATTTTTTTAAAATCGATGAACAAATTTCAAATTTGATGAACCCTTTTTGAATGCAATGAAAAAATACATTTTGATGAACATTTTTTTAATCTGATGAACATTTTTGAATTGTTCATTATTTTTAATATTGATGAACATTTTTTGAATCCGTTCAAGAAAACTCTCTACGAATTTTAGTAATAATATTCGCAAAAACGTTAAAAAGCAAATATGAAAAAAAAGATAAAATAAAAGCGAAAACAGAAAAGAAAATAGAGAAGGAAAATAAAGAAAACGCGAAAGCAAAAAAGGGTAAATTGGTGGGCCCATAGAAACGCCCAGCGCGCAGGGGTGATGCGCGCAGGTCGCAATGCGGGAGCTCCTATATGGCGACCTACACGCCAGTAAAGAGGGAAGCGCGCACCCCCGCTCCCACGCGCTCCCTCAGTTTTCTTTGTTTCTGTTCTCAGTTTTTATTCCTTTTTAAAAATAATCAAGCGTATCAAATAAGTTGCGAATTGTGAAAAAATGATTGGGAATTAAAAAAAGTGTTCATGATTTGACAAAAATGTTCAGAAAATGATAAATGCTCAAAGATTAAAAAATGGTTCATGCTTTCAAAATATATATTCATGTATTCAAATAAATGTTCACAATATAAAACAATATTCATGAATTGTTAGCTAATGTTCAAAATATTCAAAAAATGTACGCAATTTCGAAAGAAGTTTGTGAAATACGAAAAAATGTCCATGAATTTAAAAATATTCAAGTCTTTAAAAAAAAATTCATGAATTTGAAAATAATTCATGATTTCGAAAACTATTTACATTTCAAAAAATGTTCTGGAATTTTAGAAAATTCAAGAATTTAAAATGTAATCACAGTTTTTAAAAAAATACGAGTTTAGAAAAAAATCACGTGTTTGTAAAACTGTTCATGAATTTATAAAACATTTGCGATTTAAAAACTATGAACATTTTTGTAATTTGATGAACAAATTTTGAATTCAAAAAATGTTCATCTCCATTTTGAAAGAAATGTCCGACTTTCATAAAATGTTGATCCAGTTGGAAAAAATTGTTCCAGGTTTTAGAAAGTCTTCCTGAAATTTGGCAAGAAGAAAAAGAAGAAGAAGAAGAAGAAACAATACTTAAAGATAAAAGAATAAGAAAAGAAAAGGAGAAAAGGAAGAGAAAAACCTTCCCAAAACCGGACTTGTGCTAGTGGGCCGCCCCATGTACGTGGCGTGGGAGCCTGGGGGCTACACGCGCGGTCGCTCGCGAGCAACCTATGCGCGGAATAGAATACCCACCTGAAACGAGTCTCGCGAACAGTCCATTTAGGGTTTCTGTGCCGCCACCATCATCTGAGAAATTTAGGTCCCCTCACCTTCGGCTGTCATTTTGACGCTGAGAGGTGGGGGGCGTTGGATCTTCAAGACCTCTATATTCTTCGTCAACGTCTAGTGATTATCAAAGTTTTGTGAGAAAAAATTTCCTCTCGTTCTTTTGGCGGTGCCATGAGATTAGAGAGTTTTCTGTCCTCGAAGATCCGATTATTCGGGTCTGATGAGTTTATGTTGCTGTGTCAAGCCTTTTTTTATTGGTCTGATTCTTTGTGGAGGTGAAATCTTTCATTGACACCATGATGAAGATATATAGATCCGACGACCTGCACTTCTATGGGATCTTCCCCGGCCCAAGTACGTTCATCAATCAAGGCGTCCTATCTTTTTGGATGGGCGACTCAAGGCGCTTTCAAAAATTATTATTGGTAATGATCGTGCGGGTGAAAGAGTAACAACATCATTGCTTCAGTCCAATTGCAGCCTCTTTGCCGAAGTCTTTGGAGTATTTCTTCGAGCAAAGATTGATACCGTGAAGAAGGTGTTTTTAAGAAATTTCATTGTAATTCTTAGTCATAAGAGTTATTTGGTATTTTCTTGGATCTTAGGTCAAAATTATTGTACCTATAATTGTTATAAATATGAATAAAGTTACAGGTGTTTCTAAAAAAAACCTGAAACGAGTCTCTAACGCCCATCTATTTTCAAGCACCCTAAAAAGGCAATTGACTCGGTCCTGGACGGCATTTTAGGTTGCCTATTGGACTGTTGCATATGTCCAGTATGTGGGCATTCCTCTATTAGAAAATAAAAATGAAGAATCAACATAAAGTTGGATGATTAGGAGAATAGTGATATCCTCAATTTACCAGGGTTCAAGTTGCATCGGTGCCTGCATTTTCTTAGATTATTTTAGGCCTCCCGTGTGATGTGTATATGTGCGTCAACTACGAATGCTTCTGTTACGACGACGTTAATCTTAAAATGATGTGCCGGCTCAGTCTCATAGAGATGTTCATAAGTAGGATGTGCGTATGTGTGTACATCTGTGTCAGTACTATGATAAAAAAACGAAACGGTTACACAAAAACCATGAAAAACAAAAACTAGCAGAAAATAAAAGCAGATAAGAAAATCTCGAGGAAAGAAAGGAGGAAACCATGCACCTAGCATTGCCATGCGTTTTAGCGACAAAGTGTCGCAACACGCGGAGAAGGCACATCCTGAACCCTGTACATATCTTTTCAAAAATTCATTTTAAATGTTGAAAAATTCAAAACAAAATGTGTGGGGCATAAAGTTTTATGAAAAAATAATTTTATTTTTATTTTGCCTCAGCAAAAAAGACAAATTTATGTGCTTCTTAATAGCGTTTCACGACATTTTTTTCTTTTTCTGCACAGCCTTAAAAATAGTTGCTTTCCACGAAACTTTCTGTGCGCATATTGAACATGAAGTTCATATTTACCCGGATTTATCCATGTATTTTACGCATTAGGCGTAGAATATGAATTATCTCCCATGCAGCGTCGATGCATCCAACACGCCGCCGCAAACATTATTTCTTTCCCATTTCTCCTTTTATGTTTCTATCTTTATTCTACTTCACTTTTTCTCTCTCTTTCTCTCTCTATATATATATATATATTTATAGGGCTGCACTATTTGTCACCTTAGATGGAGAATAGTTATCCATCACCCATCCTTTATTACATCACTACACCATAATATTTTTACGTCCCGTAAATTCCGTCCTTTATCAGAAGTGAAAAAAGAAGGTAAGAAAATATATATCGACGAAAAAGATATCTTACGTGACGTAAAATTATAAACATAAAAAGATAGTATAATATATACATATAAATATATTTTGATTTTATGACTCATATTTTACTTTTTTTATTCCAATTTTTGTGGAGTGAATCAATATTAACGTCTTTATTCGTATTCTAAATGTAACAATGTAAAAAAAACTTGATTATAAAATAACTTATTCTGCACCCCGACTGATGAATAGTACTGCTATATATACACTATTAAAGGAGAGTTGGTTTTGTCGGCTCCACTTCAGTTAATCCCCTTTCACCACAGAGGCCTCCTTCCATTGGTTTTTACTACTGGTTTAATCCGATTTTCTTACAAAACTCTTTACATGGTTTTTCCCCGCACAAAGCGTTTGCCACTTTTTCTTCTTCCTGACCCTTGATGATTCAAAATCACAGATATTCGTTGCCTCCACCTAACAAATCATACGGCTACAAATATTCAAATCATAACTTATTATTTTCCCAAAACAACCAATATAACAAAATCAAACATTTTTCTATCCCTTCCTTAACAAAAAAATTCCTGATCTCCCACCACATCATCCACCCCTCCTCCTCCTCCTCTCTCATATGCCCTAACCTCATGCCACCATAGCTTCGTGCCGAGGCAGAGGCACCTGCTGCTCAACTACGTCGACAACTAGCTGCACGCGCTCCGGTCCAGGCCTCCTCCATGTCTAGAACGGGTTGACATTGGCCCGCGTCCGGGCATTTCTTTGCGTCCTCGACGAGCTCCTCCTCTTGATGCCGCAGTCCTACCCACAGTGCCGCGCCTCTAAGGATCTTGTCACCACCATAGCCACTTGTGCGCCCGTCCTAACCCGCGCCGGGGCCTCCGCCACTCCCGGTCTTGAAGTGATGCACATGGTGGCCGAGGCCGTGGGCGGCACCACGGCTGCATCAGCCTCCGTCTTCCTCGAGGTCCTCGTCCTCGTCGGTGCCACAACTATCATGGCGCTGGAGTCCTCGTCATCATCATCCTCATCCAAGGCGAGGTTGGCATTGGTGTGTCTAGAGGCTGATCGCCGCTAGCGAGGATGCGTACAGGGACTCAGTGAGGCTACAGGCGTTGAAGTAGTGCGCTAGGGAGATGAAGAGTGAGATGGTGTTCAGGAACCTCGTGCTCACCAAGGTATCTTTGCACAACATCCACACGCCGATTTAGTGGCATATTGCTAGACGCAAAATTACTCAAGAGATCTCAAGGTGAAAGTATTGTTGGATGATGGATCATTTCAACTTTGCTTCCTATTCAATTAGGTGCATATTTCGTGGGATAATCTCTGATCTTATTTTAATTTTCTTGTGGATTTGAAGATAGGGGCCAATTTATATAGCGGGGGGGGGGGGGGGGGTGTCAATAAGCAACGTGATGATGTTCTGTCTATTTTTTTGTACGGTTTGTTCCGAGGAAGTCACACCGATTTTCTCGACACGTGTCTATTTGCGGAGAAATTGGTTAAAGGCAGGCTTCAGTTAAGACTGATCTCGGACTGGGCGAACAATGCCAACATTAGGTAGTTGTATGTCATTTAGGGTTGTCTAAATTTCGTAACACCCGGAGTTGTCTGATGTCTCCGAATATGTTCATCTCACGAGGTAATAATTTTTATAGCATTATACTTAGCATACTTCGGAATGACAATTTAAACATGCATGTGTTTAGGAACTAATTTCAAGTTGGATTCTTTAATTTCTAAGTTGCGAGCATTTTTTCTGGCAATTGTTGGGAAAATATTTGTTATGTTTAATTTACGTCTTTCTTACGCCTTTGGCCATCACGGTAACATATACTCCCTCCATCCTGAATTATTTGTCTAGATATGGGTAGACACGTTTTAGTGTTAGATACATAAACAAATTTAAGACAAGTAATTTGAGACGAAGGTAATATTTTGTCGTAATGCATGGACATTCAACTATGATATCAAGTAATTATTCACTGATTCATCAATGAAATTGCTAAAGGTTGCTCGTAACAACGTACAGGCATGGTCCAAGTGCACAGTGGTCCTTGGTCCCATTTTTGTTATATGAGAGGAAACAAAATGGTACTACCAAAGTGAAAAGATTGTTGCGTGATGGATCTTTTCAAATTTGCTTCATATTCAATTAGGTGCATATGTCGTTAGATAATCTCTGTTTTTTTTTCTTGCGGATTTCAGGATAGGAGGGCAGTTTTACGCGGCGGGGTGGGGGGGGGGGTCAATGAGCAACCTGATGATGTTGTGTCTATTTTTTCAACAGCTTGTTTCAAAGAAGTCACACTGATTTCTCTCGATATTTGTCCATTTGCAAAGAAGGTAGGCTTCAGTTAAGATTGATCTAGAACTGGTTGAACAATGCCAGCATTACATAGTTGTAGGTAATTTACTCATTTAGGGTTGTCTAAATTTCATAACACCCGGAGTTGTCTGATGTCTCCGAACATGTTGATCTCACGAGGTAATAATTTTTACATCATTATACTTAGCATACTTCAAAATGAGAATTTAAATATGCATGTGTTCAGGAACTAAGTTCAAGCCGGATTCTTTAATTTTATAAGTTGCGATCATTTTTCCTGGCAATTGTTGGGAAAATATTTAGTTATGTTTAATTTTTGTCTTTCTTACGCCTTTGGTCATCACAGTAATATATACTCCCTCCGTCCTGAATTATTTTTCTAGATGCGGATAGACACATTTTAGTGTTAGATACATCAACAAATTAAAGACAAGTAATTTGGGACAGAGGTAATATTTTATTGTAATGCATGGACATTCAACTATGATATCAAGTAATTCTTCACTGATTCGTGAATGAAATTGCTAAAGGTTGCCCATAGCAACGTACACGCATGGTCCAAGTGCATAGTGGTCCTTGGTCCCATTTTCGCTATATGAGAGGAAATAAAATGCTATTGGGTCGCGGACGGACCGAAGATGGATGTCCATCCATTTGTGTTGGCGCGTTGGGCCGCGTTATGTCGGCTTCAACCCAAAAGGATAGGGACGGACCAAATGCGGTCACGCATTGGAGTTGGCCCAAAAGGAAGCAAGAGACGAGAGGACGTGCCAAAAAAAGAGGAGCAAATGAAGGCCTACATCAAGCTCCAAACAAAGAAGCTCAAGGTTGAGCTGACCAATGCGAAAGCAAAAGAGGTAACGCTAGCTTTCATTGTGAAGGAGGTGAAGATCATGACGGTAGACTTGACCAAGATGTCCCTGAAGAGAAGAATTTGGTTCGAGAAGAAGCAAAAGGCGATGCTCGAGCTACCGCCAAGAGCGACATCATTTTGTATGTCGGCTTGAGTGCCGGCATGAACTAGGGTCGCGAGACATGAACTATGGCCTTTTTTGTGTGTTGGCAAGGTGTGCCGGTGTGAACCCTTATTTTTTGTAGGATGGCATATGTGCTAGTCACTGATGCTCTGGTCGACATGAACTATGGGCGTTGGCATGGCTTTGGATGCAGGCTATTTGAGTTTTTATTTCAATTTGCATGGCGGCCGGATGAAATGCGTCTGCCAGTTGGGCGTACCAGCCAAGTTTGGTCAGGGGTGGCTGGACAACACCCCTTTGCCCGACCAAAAAGGGACAGAATTCGGACAAACCGGACGTCCGTTTGGGGTCGCGGGTTGAAGTTGGCCTTGAGGGCATCTCCAACGCCGATCCTCAAACCGCTCGCATATGTCCGGACGGCTTGCACCATCCAACGCGGGCCTTTATCGGTCTGCCGAGCAATCCAGACGCACTTTTTCCCGCAACGTGGAAGAAAAGTTTGGGGGGGGGGCTTTGCGGGAGTCCGGACAGCATCCACGTAGGACTCCGACACCTCGGCCCACTAAATCCCCTTCTTCCATTCCACCCCTTCTCCCCTCTTGCTTTGCATTCGCACCCTCCTCCTCCGCCGCCGCCGCTATACCTCCCCGGGCGGCACACACGCATTGTCGGACCTCCGCAACCAGCACCGACACGCCCCGCTCGCCTTTTACAATGGCATCGTCCACCCAGGACCCGTTCGTAGGCAAGTACACTCTACCCCCTTGTCGGCGTCGCCCATGAGGGACACCATGCCCGATAGGTGTTCGGTCAAATGCTATTGCGCTTATTTTCCAACGCTCACCATCTACCTTGGTTGGTGAGATTTTTGAATTGAGCCTTATAAACCGAAAAGGAGGGAGTACTAGTCTAAGTTACTCCCCACTATGACCAGCCTTATTGCCACCGCCCGAGTGAAACACAACAGTTTTGCTTTTGTCTTAAATGAATGAGTAAAGTATACTTTTCGTCTCTTACTAACTTTTGACGCAATCTAGATTTAGTCTCTCATCTTCAAAACCGGATAACTTGCATCCCCAACTACTGAAACCGAACAAGATTCATCCGGTTTTGTGCGGTTTTGGTGCTGGCTCACCCCGGTTTTGACCGGTGCTGACTTAAATACGTGTATATATTTCAAATCTGTAAATCTTTTGAAATTCATGTGCTTTTTCCAGATCTCTACACTTTTTCACGTTTGCGTAAAAATTTCAAAATCACATACCTTTTTGAAATCCGCACTATTTTCAAAATCGACCTACTTTTTCAAGTTCACATAATTTCCCATATTCGCATACCTTTTTCTAGTTTGCGTATTTTTCTCAAATCCGTGTACTTTTTTCATGTTCGTTTACTGCTTTCAAATCCGTGTACTTTTTCAAATTTATGAACCTTATAGAAAGTACGCGGATTTGAAAAAAAAAAGCACTTGAACTTGAAAATGGTATGCAGACCTGTATAAAATAAACGGATTTGAAGATAGTACGCGAATTTGAGTCAAAAACCGGCAAAAGTCAGCACCAAAACCGGTCAAAACCTTGTCCAGGGACGAAACTTGTCCGGTTTTAGTAGTTCGGGGTGCAAGTTGTCCGGTTTCGAAGTTTAGGGACTAAAGACTCTGTCAAGACTTGAGAGACGAAAAATATACTTTTCTCAAAATAAATTTAACTTACCTTTTCTTTAATTTATTAATACTAGCACACTACTACCAAGCCTTGATCACACTACTACCGAAGTCTCCGGAAGCATGCTCTATCTTCGACTTCCGACCTATATGCCTTGTGCACAGCATGCCCAAGATTGCTTCCAAACTCCTAACCGCAAGACTCAGACCGCGCATGGGAGAGCTTGTTCATGCGAACCAGTCCGCTTTCATCAAAGGGCGATGTTTACATGATAACTTCCTTCTAGTGAGGCAAATGGCTCGCTCGATGCACCGAAGGAAAGCGAAAGGAGTGCTGCTCAAGCTTGACATAACCAAAGCGTTTGACTCCCTGGTGTGGCCTTTCTTGTTCGAAGTGCTACGAGCCAAAGGGTTTTCGGAGCGGTGGATATCATGGATTGCCACTCTTCTGACTACTGCCAGTTCGAGAGTGATAGTGAATGGTTGTGCAGGTGATAAGTTCATGCACGCCAAGGGTCTGAGGCAAGGGGATTCAATTTCTCCTTTGCTTTTTGTTATTGCCATGGATGTTTTTACGGCAATCATTATCAAGGCACATGAGGCTCGAGTGATGAGTACCATCAACGGATGTAGCCCGGTGCAGCGCTTGTCCTTATATGCGGATGATGTGGTTCTTTTCATCAAACCCACATGGCCAGACCTCTTGTTCGTTAAGGAAACCCTCACCTTCTTCGGAGTGGTATCTGGGCTTAAAGTGAATTTTACCAAATCTGCGGCAATCATGATCCGTGCGGAGGACGAGGACGAGGAGCTTGTTAAGTCCGCGCTACCTTGGAAGATTATCTCCTTCCCATACAAATATCTAGGGCTCCAGCTAAGTATAAGACAACTCAAAAGATCCGAGTGGCAGCCGGTGGTGGATGCGGCCTTGCACATCTTGCCCGGATGGCAAAGGGGCTTGGTGACTAGACCACGAAGGCTTATCCTTGTCAATCAAGTCATGAGAGCGCGAGCCACTCATCATCTCATGATTGCAGAGGCGCCTAAATGGGCTCTGTAGTAGGGCCTTCTTCTGGGCCGGGACGGACGAAGTGCATGGCGGCAAATGTGTGGTATCTTGGGCAAGAGTATGTAGGCCAAAGCACATGGGAGGATTGGGCGTCATTGACCTCTTCAAGCATGGCATTGCCCTAAGATTAAGATGGGAATGGCTTCGACGTACAGATGCATCCAGGCCTTGGTAGGGTCTCAACTTAACCGCGGACAAAATGGTAGATCAAACTTTCGGGAGCCTGGTTAAATGGAAGGTGGGAGCGGGAGACAAAATTCTGTTTTGGAAAGATCGGTGGCTCCACGGTGCAACCATCACGGATATTGCCCCTCTGGTCACGGCGACTGTCCGTACCCAAGTGGCCAACATGAGGTTGGTGCGTGATGCTATGTTCATGCACGCATGGATGAACGATGTGGTGGGTAACTTATGCACGGAGGGCCTAACCCAGTTCATCGGGCTTTGGGAGATCATTTTGGAGGTGCAACTTGACGCTCAGACTGAGGACAGCCCCATTTGGGCGTGGAATGTGGCTGGAGTATATTCTGCATCTTCAGCCTATAAGATGCTTTGTGAGGGAGGAGTCCGTTTCCACTCCTTCGGTGCCATCTGGAAATGTTGGGCACCTCTTGCGTGTAAGATCTTCATGTGGCTGGCCGTGCAATATAGATTATGGACGTCGGATAGAAGGACTAGACATGGGCTACAAGACCAAACATCTCAATGCTACCTATGTGACCAGGAGGAAGACACGGTCGACCACATTTTGCAGCAGTGTGTGTTCTCGCGGCAAGTGTGGTCTTGTTGCATTGCTAGGATGGGACTGAGGATGGAGCTTTGCCCAGCAAACGACTCTAGGTTGGTGCAATGGTGGTCAGATGCCAGAAAGCGAATACACAAGCAAACTCGGAAAGGATTCGACATGTTCGTAATGCTTATCTGCTGGGCATTATGGAAGCAGAGGAACGCGAGAGTGTTCGGATCGGGCCACATCAGGAACGAGTGGGATACGGTGGACACGATCTTCGACGACTTGAGGACTTGGGCCACGGCAGGAGCGTTTGGAGCACAACATGTACCTGAGTAGTAAAGTAGCGTGAGGAGCGGAGTGGAGGCTTGGTTAGGGTCGGTTTGTGGCTCTTAGCCAGCGCTTTGTTGTAGGAGATATGCCCTAGAGGCAATAATAAATGATATTATTTATCTCCGAGTTCATAATTATGTTTATGTTCCATGCTATAACTGCTATGGTTCTCGAGTCTGCAATAACCACGAGGCTCGGAGGAAGACTCATATGCACGTGTGGAATAATAAACGGTAAAATGTATTCCTAGTCTGGCCTCTAAGACTAGCTCAAGTGTTGCATGATGGTTATGTTTTCCTGATCATGGGCATGTCTATGTCAGCAACCTTGAGGGCATAATGTTAAGAGAACATTTGTGTTGAATCGACCCGGCATGATGTTATGCTATAAGATTCATTCGTCACAAGTTTATTGGTACATAACACAGAGATGGTTAACGTTTGCATGATTCCTTAGACCATGAGAGTATCGAGTTTCTTCATGCTTGCTTCATGAACTTTGGGGTTTGTTAAACGTCATCCGTAAATGGGTGGCTATTACGGCGGCTTACGGGTTCATGGAAAAGTGTGTCAAGTAACTTGATAGCTCAAGATTGGGATTTGCTCCTCCGACGATGGAGAGATATCTCTGGGCCCTCTCGGTGTTACGGTATCCATCATCGTCTGGCCAGACACTTTGTGATTTGATCACGGGGATGCCGGAACACGATAACGAGAAAAGAGAACAATACCGGTAACGAGGTAACTAGCATAGTGGACAAGTTGTTGATCCACGGGAATGCCAACATGTCTCACCTCGGGTATTTGTAACATATCGCGAAGCAACAGGAATAGCACACGACAACTGGAGGTTCACTCGAATATTTATTCGTGTGGGTATAGGGGTCAATATGGGTGTCCACGGCTCCGATGTTGATCATTGATCGGAAGGGGTTCCGGGTCATGTCTATACTTCACCGAACCTATAGGGTCACACAATTAAGGGTCATCTATCTGCTGAATACTAGACAGGGAGTCTGAGAGAAAATCACCGAAAAAGTTTCGGACACTGAAAAGTTTCGGACAGCGGAATCGTACCGCAGAGAGAGGTCATCGGATAAGTTTCGATGATACCGAAAAGTTGTTTCGGGATACACCATTAAGTCAAATTGGTTTCGGCACATGCCTGATAATTCTTGGAGGATGCCAGAATCATTCTGGAAGCTTTTTGGAATTTTCTGAGATAAAAACCGGAAATGTTCTGGAGCTGCCGGAGCCACTTCATATGCGTTTCGCAGATGAAAATCACTAAAACCGGAATTGTTTCGGAACGCGTTGAAAATCATTTTAGTGGGTACTGGAAATGTTCTTAGCCCACATAAATATTTTCAGTTCGATCAGACGCTGAAAAATGTCGTCGTGAATAGTGAAAATCAGCTTTATGGTTACTTTATGGAAAGCCACCTTTTCGGGCTTTGCTCCAAAAGATCTTGGGGATGACATGGATGGATAGGAGCCATTTTTTGGGCCCCTCATGAGGGTGTGGCCGGCCACATGGGGTATCCCCCCTTGGGGACCCTCTTGTTCCTTGGTTTCACTCCTAGGTCCTTGTGGAAGGACTTCATTCATGTGCATTTTGGGTTTTTTGTGAAACTACCCTACCCCCTTGGGATTTCCTATAAATAGAGGTGGAGGGGCAGCCCTCCACACTCATCCCTTGCTCTCATACACATGCCATGCATTATCTGGCTTCTTCTCTCCCTCCCACGAAAAGAGTTTCGTAGGGCCGTAAGGCTGTCTGGGTTCCGGCAGGAACTAGTTCTGGACGGCGAAGCCCTGCCGGATAGATGACACCGTATGTGTGCAACTCTGTAGAGAGATCGTAGTTTCGGTCTTAATTCGTGAGTGCCTCCCGAAGGGCTGTCCGCGTGACCGTCCGAGTTTCGAAGGTCCTCCCGAAGGGCTGTCCGAGTGACCGTTCGAGTTTCGAAGGTCCTCCCGAAGGGCTGTCCGCGACACCGTCCGGGGGGCTGTTCGACCGCCTCCTGGAGGGCTGTCTGAGGAGCAGATGAGGGTATACATCCTCGCGGTTGGGAGGTTGTAAATCCTAGCTGCGGGGATCTGCACCGCCGATCGTCATCGACTCTACTTCCCGCTGCGCTACGAGTCGGTAACGAAAAAGATCAAACCATGTATGCAGTCTCCATAGTGGTCCTGGGCTAGTGCGTAGGTCGGAAATTTTTTTTTTCTGCTGCGTTCCCCTACATTTGTAATCTCTTGTACATATCTTTCTCTCTTCTATAAAGCTAAGATACGCCTTTGGCGTACCCTCGATATTAATACTAGCACACATGCCCCTGCGTTGCAACGGGATAAATAAAATTACATGCATCTGGCTCAATATAAGAATGGATCATGACCCCCAAATGTCCGTATTCTCTAGTTCAACACGACACCATTTAATTAGAGCCAAACCAGTATATTCTCTTTTATTGGCACGTGCCCACAATTTCCTTCTATTATAATTAACCAGCATATTCTCTTTTATTGCCACATGGAAGCTACCATCCACAATAATTTATGGTGTCCCTTATTCTGAACAAGCCGAATAAGCTCGATATGCCAGATGCGGAGCAGTCCAAGTATGGAAGTGATCGAATGCACGGCCTCAAAGACCCGATCACATGTTCCTAGCCACACAAACAAACGCGTCATGTTAACCAATGCAGAGCATGCCCAGTACGGAAGTGAATATTTAGGAATATATTGCAATCTCATATTCGAAACATTTATTCATTTTTTCCAAATTTTCAAAAAGAATGAGAAGTATGAGCTGCTAAACATACTTGGCAAAGCGAACAATTTTCCAAATTATGAGAAGTATTCTGAAAATTCCATACATTTAAAAAAACTACAACAAAAAATTGAACAGAACATTTTTTTGAAATTTACAGACATTTCTTAAAAGCAGGAACCTTTTATTAAAATACGAACATTTTTTGGAAATGGGAGCATGTTTTGAACATTTAGAAGAAAAAAATTAGAAATGTTTTTTAATGCAAAATTATTTTCAATTTTTGAACATCTCACTAAAAGAAGAATATTATAAATTTTATAACATATTTTAAATAAATCTTGAACAAAATTTAAAGAACCCAAATATTCTTTTTCGATGATTGTTTTATCCCATTTTGAAAAAAATGGAATAACAAAATTGCAAACATTTTACAAATAGGATCACAATTTTGAAATGCATAGGTTTTTTATCAATGCCAAACAGTTTTTTGAAAATTTCGAATTTCGGAAAAAGGGGAAAATATTTTTGGAATGGAAAAATAAAAAAGGGACAGGAAACAAAAAGACAAAGAAACAAAAGAAGAAAAATAAAAACAAAACACAAAAAAATGGGTGGCCCAGTCATTCGGGCCTTATGCCTACGTCAATCTATTTGCCGCACTGTACGTCAAATAGGATTGTTTTTATTACTGTGTGGGCAGGAAAAATGGGTTGAGTTTACTGGGCCATAGCATGCGCGGCCCATGTACATAATTCTGGAAAAAATAATTTTCCTTTGCTAACCGACGGATTACAAAAGTTTAGTACGTATGCGCAGCTAAATATACTTGGCAAAGCAAACAATTTTCCAAATTATGAGCAGTTTTTTGAAAATTCCATACATTTAGTAAAACACCAACAAAAAAATTGAACGGAACATTTTTTAAAATTCACAGACATTTCTTAAAAGCATGAACATTTTATAAAGATACGAACATTTCATAAATTTGTGAACTTTTTTTGCAAATGGGATCATGTATTGAGCATTTAGAAGAAATTTTTTAGAAAATAATTCATTAATGCAAAATTATTTTCAATTTTTGAACATCTCACTAAAAGAAGAATATTATCAATTTTGTATCATATTTTAAATGCAATTTTTAAATTTTGAACAAAATTGGAAGAACCCAAAAAATGGAATAACAAAATTGCAAAATTTCAAACAGTTTACAAATAGGATCAAAATTTTGGAATTCATAGGTTTTTATAAATGCCAAACTTTTTTTTTATTCTGAATTTCAGAAAAAGGGGAAAATAGACTTGGAAAGGGAAATAAAAAAGTAACAGGAAGCAAAAAGAGAAAGAAACAAAATAAGAAAAATAAACAAAAAAATGGATGGCCCAGTCTTGGCCGCCTTGTGCGTACGTCGATGTATCTACCGCACTGTGCGTAAAATAGGATTGTTTTTATTACTGCGTGGGCAGGAAAAAATGTGCTGAGTTTACTGGGCCATAGCGTTCGCCGCCCATGTACGTAATTCTGGAAAAATCGATTTTCCTTTGCTAACAGATGGCTTACAAAAGTTTAGTACCACCTCGGATAGAAAAGAAAATTGGTGGTGAACGGTTGAAAAAATCGGAGAAACGCACCTTGCTTTAGGTATATAGCACACATGCCCGTGCGTTGCAACGGGATGATAAAATTACATGCCTCTTGCTCAATATAAGAATGGATCAAGACCCTCACATGACCGTATTCTCTAGTTCAACATGGCATCGTTTAATTAGAGCCGAAGCAGTATATTCTATTGTATTGACACGTGCCTATAATTTCTTTCAATTATAATTAACCTGCATATTTTTTTTATTGGCACATGGAAGCTATCACCATTAAAATTTATGGTGTCCCTTATTCTGAACAAGCTAACTTAGCTCGATGTTGCTAGCCACTCAAACAAACGCATCCTGTTAACCAATGGTCAGCGTGAACATTAAAGAACATAATGCAACGTCAACTTCAAAACATTTTTTTGAACTTTTCAGAAACTGATAACAATGAACTGCCAAATATACTTGGCAACGTGAACAATTTTCCAAATTACGAACATTTTTTTCGAAAATTCCATACAATTTAAAAACACGAATTTTTGTTTGAGCGGAACATTTGTTGAAATTCAAAGACATTTCTTAAAAGCATGGAGATTTTTTTAATTTATTTACAATTTTAGAAAATGTGTCATTTAATGCAAACATTATTTTCAAATTTTTCAATATATCACAAAAACAAGAATATTTTTCAAATTTTCAACATTTTTAAAATCTTCAACAAATTCGAAAAAACTAAATATTTTCCAAAAACATTGGAATAATTTTTAAAGTTCAGAAGAAAATCAGAATGATAAAAAAAATTAAATTGCAAACATTTTTTAAAATGAACATAATTTTGGAATTCATAACTTGAACTACCGAATATACTTCGTAACGTGAACAATTTTTTGAAAATTCCATAGATTTTAAAACAAAGCAAGAACAAAAATTTGAATGGAACATTTCCTGAAATTCACATAAATTTCTTAAAAACATGAACCTTTATAGAAAATACGAACAGTTTTTAAGTTGTGAACAATTTTCTAAAATTATAATATGTTTTGAAAATTCAGAAGAATTTTAGAAAATGTGGTTCTTTAATGCCAACATTACTTTCAATTTTTGCACATATCACTAAAACAAAATATATTTCGAATTTGGAACATTTGTCAAATGCTTTTCTTTAATCTTGATTTTTTGGAAAATAACAACATTTTTGTTTGGAAAAATAGGTATATTTTTATAATTTTGAACAACTATTGGCTTGAGAGAAAATTCCAAACATCTTTTAGAACAGGAACACATTTATTAATTCGTAACTTTTTACGAAATTTCAAATAAAAATTGAAATTGCAAACATTTTTTGTAAATTTCGAATTTCAGAAGCAAAGTAAAAAATAGACTTAGAATGTGAAAAATAAATAAGAAACAGGAACTACAAGGAGAAAGAAACAGAAAAAGAAAAATAGAAACAGAACACGAGCAAAAATGGTCCGCCGAGTCTTGGGTGCCCTGTGCGTAGCTGTAACTATTTGTCGCGTTGTGCGAGAAATATGAAGTTTTATTGGTGCGTGGGCAGGGAAAATAAAAATATGAACCTTTATAGAAAATACGAACAGTTTTTAAGTTGTGAATAATTTTTGAAAATTAGAATAATTTTTGAAAATTCAGAAGAATTTTAGAAAATGTGTTTCATTAATGCCAACATTACTTTTAATTTTTGCACATATCTCTAAAACAAAATATTTTTCGAATTTGGAACATTTGTCAAATGCTTTTTTTAAAATCTTGATTTTTTGGAAAATAACAACACTTTTTTTTTGGAAAAATGGGAGTATTTTTAAAAGTTTGAACAATTATTAGAATGAGAAAAAAATTCCAAATATTTTTTAGAATAGGAACACATTTTTAATTCGTAACTTTTTACGAAATTTTAAATAAAAAAGAAATTGCAAACATTTTTTGAAAAATTCGAATTTCAGAATAAAAGGAAAAAATAGACTTAGAATGTGAAAAATAAAAAAAAGACCTACAAAGAGAAAGGAACAGAAAAAGAAAAATTGATACAGAACAGGAGCAAAAATGGGCTGCCGAGTCTTGGGTGCCCTGTGCCTAGCTGAAACTATATCTCGCATTGTGCGGGATATATGATTTTTTATTGCTGCGTGGGCAGGGAAAACTGGGCTGACTTTACTGGGCCATAGCGCTCGGGCACAGGCACGTAATTCTGCAGAAATCGTTTTTCCTTTGCCAACAGACGACGACAAAAGTTTAATACCACCTCGGATAGAAAAAATATATTTTGATGGTGAACGGATGAAAAAATTAGAAAACGCACCTTACTTTATTAATAGGTATAGATATAGAGGTGTAGATATAGATATAAATATAGACTAGGAAACATGTCTGTGCGTTGCAACGGGAGAAAAAAAATTTACACGCTAGCCAAATAAGTTTGACTCAATACCTTGACATATGAGCGTTCTCTATTTTAACACAGTGACTGCGAACCAACCTGTGGTTGAGATGGTTAGGTGGACAGTGGTATTCCCAGCCCACCAGGGTTCAAATCCTGGTGCTCGCATTATTTCTGGATTTATTTCAGGGATTTTCGGCGATGCGCTTTTAGTGGGAGGAGACATTCCCGTTGACGACGAGGCGCCTAGGATGACTTCATAAATCTCAAGATGATATGCCGGCTCAGTCGTTCGGATGTGCTCATAAGGGTAGGGTGTGCGTGTGTACGTTCATAGGGATGAGTGTATGCGCGTGTATATGAGTGCTTGTGTCTGTACTGATGCTAAAAAAAACACAGTAACTCGCGATGTTGCGAACATGTTTTTATAATTTGTGAACAGTTTTGTAAAATCTAATATTTATTGAAACTGCGAAAATTTTATGATTTCCCACACATTTCTGAATTCACAAACATTTTATGATTTCTCAAACACGTTTTCCAAAATTTGCAATGTTTTGAAATTTGGAAATATCGAATTAATTTAAAGAAGGAAAAAAAGAAATGAGAAAATAAAAGAAAAAGAAAAAAGATGAAATGAAAAAAATTGGGGAGTCACGCCCTGCGTGCCGGCCCATGAACACGCACTGGGGGAGGGGAGGTGCATCACAAAAAGAGGGGGGAAATCTGCAGAACCCGAGGATAAAGAATTACACTCTAGCCAAATAAGTATGACTCAATACCCTGACATATGAGCGTCCTCTATTTTGACATAGTGACTCGCCATGTTGCAACTTATCTTTCTTCCAACCTTCGCTGATGATAGATGCGATATCCATGTGATCGCACTGTAGTCGACATGGTAAATCCCAAGGCAATGAGCTTGCCATTGCGCGGCACACTTTTAAACTTTTAAAACAAATCTCATCGACCACAAACTTGCAACTTTTTTGAGTTTTTCAATATTTTCGAAAATTTCATGGACATTTTTGTTATATTCACGATTTTTTTTGAATGCACGATTATTTTCAAAATCATGAACATAGTGTTATTTCCTGTCATTATTTTTTTTCCAAATTTTGATTTTTTTAATAATTTGCAAACACTCTTCTAAAATCACTAATATTTTTAAAACTGCGAATTTTTTGTGATGTCCCACACATTTTTTAAATCACAAATATTTATGATTTCTCAAACATGATTTAATTTTTTTTGCAACATTTTGAAATTTTGAAATCTCAAATTAATTTAAAGAAGGAAAAACACAAAAAAAAAAGAAATGATAAAAAAAGATAAAAGACGAAATGCAAACAAAGAAAAAAAACATAGGCGTCACGCCCTGCGGGCCGGACCATGAACGCGCACTGGGTGAGGAGGGGAGGTGCGTGACAAAAATGGTGGGGAAAATTAGTAACAACCTGGGATTCGAACCCTGGTTTCTGCGCTGGGACAGAAAGGTTTGAGCCACTGCGCTATCTCTGTGTTTCCTTTATATTTTCAGTATCACCTATATATAAGAACTGAGGTACGACGGCGAATTTGGAGAAAACGAATCATTTTTTAATTTTACTTACGGGTGGCATTGGAGGTAATTCTTGCCAAATTCGAGGGTATTTTTTATGATGTACGACCAGAAACCCAATTTGCTTTATTATTTTATATATATATATATACACTAGGTATATGCCCGTGCGTTGCACCGGGAATTGAATTTTTTATTGACGCGACAGGGGAGCATACGGGCACACATCATGATGCCAATAAAATAACAAAAAAGAGATTATGTTTTAGTTATGAAGCATAGAACTTCTGACAACTTTGTCCTGAGATATACTAAAGCCAAAGAATATCACAGAGGGAAATCAAATTATCTGAACGACATGATGTTATTTCCCAAAAGAAGTTAGCTTTACATTTAAAATTTATAATTTCCAATTGGTCCGCTTTATATGTAAATAAAAAGGTGGGTGTCAATATTAGAATACACTTGCCAAACATGTTTCTCTACGAAGAACTATGACCAAGAATCACCTACCAATAATAAAAACTGAGAGCAAATCTGCAAAATAACAAATTGTTAACAATACCTTCAATAATATAAATCTCACTGTTCTTGCACACCCTTGAGAGCATACCATTTTTTCCTTCAGACTATACTCTCGTCTATGAACAGAAAAAAAACCCATAGAAACTAAATTCAAGTCTGCAGAATAACACAAAGCATCATTAATAGTTTAGTAATATAATTACCTTTTTTTGCACACCATGTGAATGGAGACACACCATACCGTCCTTGTTACCTTCTAACTGCACTTCTATTTGTGAGAATTCCAGTAAGTAGATGGAAATTTAGCAAAGGAGCTCACTTAACAGTTTGTATAGCGCATGTAGAAGCTGGTCCGCTTATTGCTAATACGCGAATGCAAGGAGCTCACCTCGGCGGGTGCGACGGACATGGCAAACGGAGCGCGGAGGCAACGGCGGCCGTGGTGCAGCGTCACCGGGAGGACGGCCTTGAGGTGCTTTACACCGGTGAGCCCATCCCAGCTGCCGGCGTTTCGCCGACGTATACAGGTTCTCTTCCACGACTGATGAACATGCCAACAAAGGATCGGCTAGAGAGAGAAGAAAGAGATATATGCACACAAATGATTGGCTAGAGATAGATAAAAGAGATATATGCAGGATCGGTCAGAGATTTTTTTTTATATGCAACAGCCTAGAGATTCATTTTCATTGGCGCGAGGTAAAACATGGTGATAGAAGAAAGGAAGTGATTGAAAGAAGGAAGGAGATTGATCACCGTTTGATTGAAAGAAGGAAGGAGATTGATCACGTCATGAATGAATTGATTGCCATGCATGAATTGATTGCGTTTGGATTGATTGCGCTTGGTTACCTTATGTGAATTATTTGTTACCAAAGATAGAGGAGGGAGAAAAGAAAATCGGTAAGAAGAAAACCGGTGGGGAGAAAACCGGTGGAGCGAGAAAAGAAAATCGCTGGAGGGCAGGGGGAGTCCTACCATAGGGTTGGACGAAGAGGCGAAGGTAAGAGGGGAAACGGATAGATATAGACTTTTAAAGGATTCCTTGTTCATTCGCATAAAAAATTCTTTGTTGACAATATGTACCATACGGCTCGGACGCGTGTATGCAACGGACAGTGCATTAATAAACAATTGGATGAACAAAGCAGATTTGATTCGTATTCGCATCGTCGGCCGAGAGGAGAAATCAGATTCATTCTTCCTGCCGGAGCTTAAGTGAGCTGTGAGCCGCATTGTCTGGAACATAATTTGAGAGCGCGTAAGCAAACTGAACTCGCACCAATGGACGTGCCTGGGCGGGCGGAAAGTTGCGTTACGGTTGATGCGCGTCCGTCTCGGAATGGTTAGCCGCTGAGAAGTGTACATATATGCACAAGTGTCTCTATGTCCTGCTCTTCTTAGGCCAACTCAATCGCACGACCCCAGTTTTGTCTGAATTCTATCCGTTTGGGATGACAATGGGTGTTAAAATGAACATGCATGTCCGGGTCAAGTTAAAAGCGCCCAACGCGCCGAGCGACCCCAAAATGTCCGCCTCGTCCTCGCGCCTCAACCGCCCGCGAGCTTGCGCTCTCGCTCCGCCGGTGCAGCCGCCGCTGCCGAGCTCGCCCGCTCCGCCCCGCACCTGCCCGTGCCCCCGCCGAGGCTTGCCAACCGCCGCGCGCACGCGCTGCTCCACGCCCCGCACCAGCCCGCACCGTCGCCGCGGCCTGCAGGCCGGCGTGCGCCGCGCCCGCCGCGCCACGCCCGCCCGCGCTCTGCGCCCCTTCGCGCCACGCCACTCCCAGGCGCGCCCGGCGGCCCGCGCCACGCCCCCACGGCCTGCGCCCCGCGCCCGAATGTGCCCCGCGCGCCCCGCGACGCACTGCTCCGCGCCCGCCGGCGCCAGCCTGCGCCCACCCGCGCCGCGCTGCTCCCGCCACGCGCACCGCCACGCGCCCTGCTGCGCCCGTGCACTGCCGCCTGCGCCCCGGGCGCCAGGCACAGCACGCCGGCTCCGCCGCGAGCCACGGGTGGAGCCCCGCGACCTGCGCGTGCTCGGGAGGCTGGTGCTGGTGCTTGTTGGTCCGCCGGCGGGGAGGAGCACCGGCTCGGCCGTGCTTTGAGCCATGGCGTGTGCGGCTGCATCTGGCGCCTGGCAGAGAAAGGGAGGGGAGAGAGAGAAAAGAGGAGCACCACCGCGCCCCAGCCTCGCCCGCTCGTCGTCGACTGCAGCCAGCAAAGAGCCGGTGGGCGGCGCGGCGTCGTGCGCTCCAGAAGTAGCCATGCAGGAGTGTTGGTGGGGAGAGAGAAAAAGGAAGAGAGAGAGAGAGTGATGGGAGGTGGGGTGTGTGGGTGACAAGTGGGGTCACCCCGGACTGGTGCGGACGGAGAGGACACAGAACGTGTCCGGTTCTGTCCGCTTTGGCCCCAAATCCAGCCCAAGTTTGGTCTGAAAATAGGGTCAGACGGACATAAAACGGAAGAGATGGGTCCAGTTCATTGCGCGCTGGATCGTGGGGTTTGTCCGTTTTATCCCAAACGAACAGGGCCGGACAGGATGGAGTCGTGCGGTGGAGTTGGCTTTAGTACCCCACTTCATCCTCAAAAGTTATATGAGGCGAAAATTTCTGTTTTGGGAATTAACATCGATCTAGCTCATCTGCCATTTTTCAGTTCAAAAAATAAATAGCTTTTCATCCATAACTTTCCCCTTGTCCCATTTTTGCACTGAGAAAAGCACGTCCCTGTAAATATAGGGAGACCGCTCCACTTCCCTATTCATGGCATGGCGGCTCGCATATGCCGGCCGATTGACCCGGGCCTGTTTATAAAATCCGGGCGCCGCCCTTCTCTCAAACCCTATCCCATCCCCACTTCAACTATTTTTGCCGTCGTCGTCCTTGATTCAAGCTGACGACGCCTCCCTCGAGCTCGAGTCGCCACCGTCCCTCGAGCACCGCCGCATCACGAGCCCCCGCACCGCAACTTCGATGTCGCAACTGCTCCCCGCGCGGCTCGCCGGCGCCCCCTTGATCTTCCGGCACTTTCTTCCTCGTCGCCACCTCCCTGAGCTCCCGTGCGACCACTGATCCCCGCACGGCTTGCCAATGCCTCCCTCATTCTCACGTCGACATCTTGAGCCTTCTTCCGAATCGATGTCGCCGAAGTACCATGGCATGAGGCTTCAGCCATGGAGCAAGTGGACGGAGGAGATCCGTAACCCGCAAGCGGTGGCGCGGGTGTGGCTTGTCACGTACCTACCCCTGACTTTTCTCCACGCGCAGTACTCAGGAGAGGAGGAGCGCCTCGCGCCTCTGTACAAACACGGCCCCGCCGGTTCCGGCCAACCAGGCTGCCGGTCAACGAGCCTCCCAGCAACGCCGACTCTGGCGCCACACAACACGCTTGGCTGCCTTCCATGGCCTCCGGCCACAAGATGAACATGGAGGTCCTATGCTAGCCACTGGGCGACGAAGCTGCATGTGCTCGGGCAAGGGCAGAGGACAGCCACCGCATCCGGTCATGCCCATCAGAATGGCGCCGGGCTGGACCTCCTCATGCCTAGGAGCTTCCCGGCGATGCAGACAAGGTCACAAAGTGGACGAGCTGGATCCGACGGGTGGCATGTCCGCCAGCACACGTGGAGGTCGCGTCACGCTCGGATCCGTTGTCGAGGCTCCATGAGGGGCCGCCGCCACTTGTATCTATTGCCAGGCAGCCTAGGGAAGTCGGCGGTGCTCGAATCCGTCGTTGGGACATGGAGAGTTGGCTGGCGATGGTCGTGAAGCATCGGGGGAGCTGTGGCGCGAGAGGTTGCTCCGAGGCGGTGTGGTGCCAGGCCGAGGCTGCTTGCTGGCAACGGGGTGGTAAACGACGGTCTGTGATACGTCTCCTTGCTTCATACTATTATATTATCATTTTCTATGCTTTATAAGTCATTTTTACGGGCTAACCTATTAACTTAGTGCCCAGTGTTAGTTCTTGTTTTTTGCATGTTTTTCTGTTCCATAGAAAAGCCATACCTACCGAAGTCCAAACATGATGAAACTATACGGTGATTTTTTGGAACATAAGCGACCCTAAAAGCTTCGGAGAGAGACCAGAAGACACACGAGGGGCCCACAAGACCTGGTGGCGCGCCAGGGGTAGGCGCGCCGGATGAACTTGTGGGCACCCGGATGCTCCGTTTGCCCTAATCTCTAGCCTATAAATTCCCTAACATTCCAAAACCCTTGAAGCGAGACCCGAAGCAATTCTTCTGCCCCCGCAAGCCTTTGTTCCCAAGCGATCCCATCTGGAGGCCTTTTCTGGTACTCTGTCGAAGGGGGGACCCATTAGGGAGGCAATCTTCATCGACCTTGTTGCCTCCATGATGATGTGAAAATAGTTATTACAGGACCTACGGGTCCATAGCAGTAGTTAGATGTCTTTCTCTCTCTCTTTTGATCTTCAATACAATGATCTCCTCTGAGATCAATTCGATGTATTTTTTAGGATATGCTTGTTGGGATCCGATGAATTGTGGGTTTATGATCAGATTATTCACTGATCCATTTTGTGTTCTTGAGCACTCATTATGTTGTATGTTTTTGAGTTGTAAGTAAAGTAAAAGTGTGATGATCATCATTATTAGAGTGTGCCCCTACCTGTGATGTTATGAAACGAAGGAGACTTATGATTCCTTGAAAAAGGGATGAGGTCCATGAGGCCACTTTAAAAAAAAAGAGGGAAAAAGAAAAAAAATGTGAAAGAAAAAGAAAAAATGAGAGAAAAAGAGAGAGGGGCACACTACTATCATTTTGCCACACTTGTGCTTCCACGTAGCACCATGTTTTTCATACACAGAGTCATATACTAGTGGGATTTTTCATTATAGAACTTAACTTGCATATTCCAATGACGAGCTTCCTCAAATGCTCGAGCTCTTCATGAGCAAGTAAGTTGGATGCACACCCACTTAGTTTCATATAAAGAGCTTTCATACATTTGTAGTTGTAAGTGCATCCGTTGCATGACAATCCCTACTCCTCGCATCATTATTGATTGACTCTCCATTGCCTAACGATCTAGCCTCATTGATGTGAGACTTTCCTATACTTGTTGTCTTCTCCTACAAACCCCAATCATCGTTATATTTTCCATTCTAAGTGCTAAGGACCTTGGTTCATGCTCAAGTATTGCGTGAAAGTTTAAAAAGTTGAAGCGATAAAAGTATGATTTAATTGCTCGGTTTGGAACCGGGGTTGTTCTTAATTTGATATCTCTATGCAGGGAAGACTGAGTGTGCCATGCTTATCATGATTAAGTGTGTAGAGATCACTTCCATTAACATCATTATCTTGAAAGGCAATAATTCTTTACTTACATGTTTATGTATTATTGTTTTAATGTCAAATTGATAGATTGTTGCCTTGAATCATTCATACCTCATTATTTATATCCAACTTACATTGTTTGATCAAGAACATGTTGGGTAGAATTTCACATCAAAAATTCTTTTTGTTGTCTTTTACCTACTCGAGGCCGAGTAGGAATTAAGCTTGGGAATGCTGATACATCTCCAACGTATCTATATTTTTTTATTGTCTCAAGCTATTATATTATAATTCTTGTGTGCTTTATATGCCATTTTATATTATTTTTATGGACTAACATGTTAACTTAGTGCCTAGTGTTAGTTCCTGTTTCTTGCATCTTTTTGTTTCGCAGAAAAACCATACCCACCAAAGTTGAAACACGATGAAACTTTACGGTGATTCCTTTTCTGGAACATAAGACACCCTAGAAGCTTCGGTGAGAGACCAGAAGACACACAAGGGGAGCACAAGCCCCAGCAACGCACCGAGGGGGGTAGGCATGCCGGGTGAACTTGTGGGCCCCCTAACGCTTTGTTTTCCCTAATCTTTGGCCTATAAACTACCTAAAATTCCAAAATCCTCGAAGCGAGAGCCGAAACAATTCTTCCGCCATCGCAAGCCTCTGTTCCAAAGAAATCTCATCTGGAGGCCTTTTTCGGTACTCTATTGGAGGGGGAAACCATTGGGGAGGCAATCTTCATCAACCTTGTTGCGTCCATGATGATGTGTGAGTAGTTCCTACAGGACCTACGAGTCTACAGTAGTAGCTAGATGGATTTCTCCATCTCTTTTGATCTTCAATACAATGATATCCTCTCAGATCAATGTGATGTAATCTTTTGCAATGTGTTGGTTGGGATCTGATGAACTGTGGGTTTATGATCAGATTATTCATTGATCTATTTTGAGTTCTTGAGCCTTCATCATTGTGTAATTTTATAGCTTTGTATTTCTCTCCGATCTATCGGCCTACTTTGGCCAAGTTTGATTGATTTATCTTGAGTGGGAGAGGTGCTTTGTGGTATGTCCAATATTGTGGTGATCCTATCCAGTGACAGAAGCTAAGGCAGTGTGCCTGCTCCCCTGGGCGCACCATGTGAGCTTGTGGGACCCACAGGCCCCCCTCAGTTGGTGCACTTGCCCACTACTCCTTCCTCCAGAAAAAATCATGCTTGCTCTAGTTCTCATGTTCTTGCTCATTTTCGTGACATTTCGATCTCCTTGCTTAGAGCTTCGTTTCCGAAACTGTTCGGAGGAATTGCTCCTTGGTATGTGACTCCTCCGATGGTCCAATTGGTTTTATTTTTCATATTTTGCTACTGTTGGCGGCCTTGAAAATGAGCTTGCATGTTTGATTTGCTTGATTCTAAGTAGTTTTGATGCATGATATAGCCTCTAGGCACTTGTGGGACTAATTGCTATCAATTTTATTAAGTTTTGTTCACCTCTTATTTGTGACCTAAAAATTTCAGAAATTTTTTAGATAAGGGAAAAATGCTTAGGAGGTTCTTGAGAGGCTCTTCAAGTTGGGGTTCTGCCAAAACACTGGAGGAGAGGCACAAGTACAACCTTCCTCACGAAGCCGAGGTGCGACCGTGCGAATGGTCATGCGATACGTTCATGGGGGAAGCGGGTTTCCAACATCACTTCTATCAATTGGTGGGGAATGCTGGACTCACATCCTTCCTCGAAGATAAGTGTGATCAGTATCTACTCCTCACTAATACTTTTGTGCAAAATTTTAGATATATGTCTAGAAGGGATGTGCCTACCGTATCATTTCATCTTTATGATAAACCTTCGAGATATATGTTGCCCTGTTTTATCAAATATGCGAAATTCCAAATGAGGGCAATGTGCTAGAACCACACACTAGTGATTTTGAGGACTTCGTGCATGAATTAATTGTGGGAGAGATGAGAGGGGTCTCCAAAGCTAGGGTTGCTAGTTTACATTTTTCCTGTTTTGTGTTACTTTGCTTTATTTGCCGAGAGATGTCTGACTGATAGATGGGAGAGTGTGAAAGAACATGTGGTGCCCCCATGTGTGGTTTTGGTGATTGATGACATTCTCTATGGACTAATGGTTGCCTTGAGTTATATTCGTAGGTTTTGTACATAGGCTTTTCTTGAAGTCCATTGGTTGGTTTCAAGGAGTTTATGTGTTGGCCAAGGTGCTTTTCAAGGAATTATCCAAAGACTGGTCATGTGAGACTTGAGCTTATTGCAAGCTTGTCTTGAAGAAGAAGATTGTGTGAACATTCATGTTTTCCTTCGAGACATCATCCTAACGAAGAGAGTTGGAAAGATTCAAGGTTGATCAAGACTAAGTATAGAGAGTGATTCAAGTTGATCAACACACAAAGCATAGAAGATGTATCGAGTGGGATCAAGTGATCGCATGGTATGGTAAGTATTGTCCATTATGCTTTGTGTACTAACCCGTGTTCTACGTGAGAGTTCTATGTGGGGTTAGGTGTGTTTCCCATGAGCTTGCCTCAAGAGGAAGATCTAATACAAACCATGGAGGATGACATCAAGTGGTGATCGTCATCAAGTTGCGAAGTGCAAGTTCAAGTGGAGCATCACGAAGAGATCATACTTGAAGCTTGTCGTCCATTGCGGTGTAAATGGACTTGTGAAGATATTCCGAAGAGTGGCTCACCCATAGTGGAGTATGTTGGGAATCGTAGCATAATTTAAAATTTTCCTACGCTCACCAAGATGCATCTATGGAGTCTACTAGCAACGAAGGGAAAGGAGTGCATCTACATACCCTTGTAGATCGCGAGCGGAAGCGTTCCAATGAACGTGGATGACGGAGTCGTACTCGCCGTGATCCAAATCACCGATGATCGAGTGCCGAACGGACGGCACCTCCGCGTTCAACACACGTACGGTGCAGCGACGTCTCCTCCTTCTTGATCCAGCAAGGGGGAAGGAGAGGTTGATGGAGATCCAGCAGCACGACGGCGTGGTGGTGGATGTAGCGGTTCTCCGGCAGGGCTTCGCCGAGCTTCTGCGCGAGAGAGAGAGAGGTGTTGCAGGGGAGGAGGGAGGCGCCCAAGGCTGTTGTGTTCTTGCCCTCCCTCCCCCCCTTTATATAGGCCCCTGGGGGGGGGGGTGCGCCAGCCCCAAGAGATGGGATCTCAAGGGGGGCGGCGGCCACAAGGGGGAAAAGGGGTTGCCTTGCCCCCCAAGGCAAGGGGGAACTCCCCCCTAGGGTTCCCAACCCTAGGCGCATGGGGGGAGGCCCAAGGGGGGCGCCCCAGCCCACTAGGGGCTGGTTCCCTTCCACTTTCAGCCCACGGGCCCCTCCGGGACAGGTGGCCCCACCCGGTGGACCCCCGGGACCCTTCCGGTGGTCCCGGTACAATACCGGTAACCCCCGAAACTTTCCCGGTGGTCGAAACTGGACTTCCTATATATAATTCTTCACCTCCGGACCATTCCGGAACCTCTCGTGACGTCCGGGATCTCATCCGGGACTCCGAACAACTTTTGGGTTTCCGCATACATATATCTCTACAACCCTAGCGTCACCGAACCTTAAGTGTGTAGACCCTACGGGTTCGGGAGACATGCAGACATGACCGAGACGCCTCTCCGGTCAATAACCAACAGCGGGATCTGGATACCCATGTTGGCTCCCACATGTTCCACGATGATCTCATCGGATGAACCACGGTGTCGAGGATTCAATCAATCCGTATGCAATTCCCTTTGTCAATCGGTATGTTACTTGCCCGAGATTCGATCGTCGGTATCCCAATACCTTGTTCAATCTCGTTACCGGCAAGTCTCTTTACTCGTACCGCAATGCATGATCCCGTGACTAACGCCTTAGTCACATTGAGCTCATTATGATGATGCATTACCGAGTGGGCCCAGAGATACCTCTCCGTCACACGGAGTGACAAATCCCAGTCTCGATCCGTGCCAACCCAACAGACACTTTCGGAGATACCCGTAATGCACCTTTATAGTCACCCAGTTACGTTGTGACGTTTGGCACGCCCAAAGCACTCCTACGGTATCCGGGAGTTGCACGATCTCATGGTCTAAGGAAAAGATACTTGACATTGGAAAAGCTCTAGCAAACGAAACTACACGATCTTTTATGCTAAGCTTAAGATTGGGTCTTGTCCATCACATCATTCTCCTAATGATGTGATCCCGTTATCAATGACATCCAATGTCCATAGTCAGGAAACCATGACTATCTGTTGATCAACGAGCTAGTCAACTAGAGGCTTACTAGGGACACTTTGTGGTCTATGTATTCACACATGTATTACGATTTCCGGACAATACAATTATAGCATGAATAATAGACAATTACCATGAACAAAGAAATATAATAATAACCATTTATTATTGCCTCTAGGGCATATTTCCAACAGTCTCCCACTTGCACTAGAGTCAATAATCTAGTTACATTGTGATGAATCGAACACCCATTGCGTCCTGGTGTTGATCATGTTTTGCCCTAGGGAGAGGTTTAGTCAACGGATCTGCTACATTCAGGTCCGTGTGTACTTTACAAATATCTATGTCTCCATTTTGAACACTTTCACGAATGGAGTTGAAGCGACGCTTGATATGCCTGGTCTTCCTGTGAAACCTGGGCTCCTTCGCAAGGGCAATAGCTCCAGTGTTGTCACAGAAGAGAGTCATTGGGCCCGACGCATTGGGAATCACCCCTAGGTCGGTAATGAACTCCTTCATCCAGACTGCTTCCTGTACTGCCTCCGAGGCTGCCATGTACTCCGCTTCACATGTAGATCCCGCCACGACGCTTTGCTTGCAACTGCACCAGCTTACTGCTCCTCCATTCAAAATATACACGTATCCGGTCTGTGACTTCGAGTCATCCAGATCTGTGTCGAAGCTAGCGTCGACGTAACCCTTTACGACGAGCTCTTCGTCACCTCCATAAACGAGAAACATATCCTTAGTCCTCTTCAGGTACTTCAGGATATTCTTGACCGCTGTCCAGTGTTCCTTGCCGGGATTACTTTGGTACCTTCCTACCAAACTTACGGCAAGGTTTACATCAGGTCTGGTACACAGCATGGCATACATAATAGGCCCTATGGCCGAGGCATAGGGGATGAAACTCATCTCTTCTATATCTTCTGCCGTGGTCGGGCATTGAGCCATGCTCAATTGCACACCTTGCAATACAGGCAAGAACCCCTTCTTGGACTGATCCATACTGAACTTCTTCAATATCTTGTCAAGGTATGTACTCTATGAAAGACCAATGAGGCGTCTTGATCTATCTCTATAGATCTTGATGCCTAATATATAAGCAGCTTCTCCAAGGTCCTTCATTGAAAAACACTTATTCAAATAGGCCTTTATACTTTCCAAGAATTCTATATCATTTCCCATCAATAGTATGTCATCCACATATAATATGAGAAATGCTACAGAGCTCCCACTCACTTTCTTGTAAACACAGGCTTCTCCATAAGTCTGTGTAAACCCAAACGCTTTGATCATCTCATCAAAGAGAATGTTCCAACTCCGAGATGCTTGCACCAGCCCATAGATTGAGCGCTGGAGCTTGCACACTTTGTTAGCATTCTTAGGATCGACAAAACCTTCCGGCTGCATCATATACAACTCTTCCTTAAGGAAGCCATTAAGGAATGCCGTTTTGACGTCCATCTGCCATATCTCATAATCATAGTATGCGGCAATTGCTAACATGATTCGGACGGACTTCAGCTTCGCTACGGGTGAGAAAGTCTCATCGTAGTCAACCCCTTGAACTTGTCGATAACCCTTAGCGACAAGTCGAGCTTTGTAGATGGTCACATTACCATCCGCGTCCGTCTTCTTCTTAAAGATCCATTTGTTTTCTATGGCTCGCCGCTCATCGGGCAAGTCAGTCAAAGTCCATACTTTGTTTTCATACATGGATTCTATCTCGGATTTCATGGCTTCTAGCCATTTGTCGGAATCCGGGCCCGCCATCGCTTCTTCATAGTTCGAAGGTTCACCGTTGTCTAACAACATGATTTCTAGGACAGGGTTGCCGTACCACTCTGGTGCGGAACGTGTCCTTGTGGACCTACGAAGTTCAGCAACTTGATCTGAAGCTTCATGATCATCATCATTAACTTCATCCCCAGTCGGTGTAGGCACCACAGGAACATTTTCCCGCGCTGCGCTACTTTCCGGTTCGGAAGGGGTGACTATCACCTCATCAAGTTCCACTTTCCTCCAACTCAATTCTTTCGAGAGAAACTCCTTCTCTAGAAAGGACCCGTTCTTGGCAACGAAGATCTTGCCTTCGGATCTGAGGTAGAAGGTATACCCAATAGTTTCCTTAGGGTATCCTATGAAGACGCATTTTTCCAATTTGGGTTCGAGCTTTTCAGGTTGAAGTTTCTTGACATAAGCATCGCATCCCCAAACTTTTAGAAACGACAGCTTAGGTTTCTTCCCAAACCATAATTCATACGGTGTCGTCTCAACGGATTTCGACGGTGCCCTATTTAAAGTGAATGCAGCAGTCTCTAAAGCATAACCCCAAAATGAGAGCGGTAAATCGGTAAGAGACATCATAGATCGCACCATATCCAATAGAGTGCGATTACGACGTTCGGACACACCATTTCTCTGAGGTGTTCCAGGCGGCGTGAGTTGTGAAACTATTCCACATTTCCTTAAGTGTGTACCAAATTCGTGACTTAAATATTCTCCACCACGATCTGATCGTAGGAATTTTATTCTCCTGTCACGTTGATTCTCAACCTCACTCTGAAATTCCTTGAACTTTTCAAAGGTTTCAGACTTGTGTTTCATTAGGTAGACATACCCATATCTACTTAAATCATCAGTGAGAGTGAGAACATAACGATATCCTCCGCGAGCCTCAACACTCATTGGACCACACACATCGGTATGTATGATTTCCAATAGGTTGGTTGCTCGCTCCATTGTCCCGGAGAACGGAGTCTTGGTCATCTTACCTATGAGGCATGGTTCGCACGTGTCAAATGATTCGTAATCAAGAGACTCCAAAAGTCCATCTGCATGGAGCTTCTTCATGCGCTTGACACCAATGTGACCAAGGCGGCAGTGCCACAAGTATGTGGGACTATCGTTATCAACTTTACATCTTTTGGTATTCACACTATGAACATGTGTAACATCACGTTCGAGATTCATCAAAAATAAACCATTGACCAGCGGGGCATGACCATAAAACATATCTCTCAAATAAATAGAACAACCATTATTCTCAGATTTAAATGAGTAGCCATCTCGAATTAAACGAGATCTAGATACAATGTTCATGCTCAAAGCTGGCACTAAATAACAATTATTGAGGTTTAAAACTAATCCCGTGGGTAGATGCTGAGGTAGCGTGCCAACGGCGATCACATCGACCTTGGAACCATTCCCGACGCGCATCGTCACCTCGTCCTTTGCCAGTCTCCGTTTATTCCGTAGTTCCTGCTTTGAGTTACAAATATGAGCAACCGCACCGGTATCAAATACCCAGGAGCTACTACGAGTACTGGTAAGGTACACATCAATTACTTGTATATCACATATACCTTGGGTGTTGCCGGCCTTCTTCTTGTCCGCTAAATATTTGGGGCAGTTCCGCTTCCAGCGACCACTTCCCTTGCAATAAAAGCACTCAGTCTCGGGCTTGGGTCCATTCTTTGACTTCTTCCCGGTAACTGGTTTACCGGGCGCGGCAACTCCCTTGCCGTCCTTCTTGAAGTTCTTCTTACCCTTGCCCTTCTTGAACTTAGTGGTTTTATTCACCATCAACACTTGATGTTCTTTTCTGATCTCCCCTTCCGCTGATTTCAGCATTGAATATACCTCGGGAATGGTCTTTTCCATCCCCTGCATATTGTAGTTCATCACAAAGCTCTTGTAGCTTGGTGGAAGCGACTGGAGGATTCTGTCAATGACCGCGTCATCCGGGAGATTAACTCCCAGCTGAGACAAGCGGTTGTGCAACCCAGACATTCTGAGTATGTGCTCACTAACAGAACGGTTCTCCTCCATTTTACAGCTGAAGAACTTGTCAGAGACTTCATATCTCTCGACCCGGGCATGAGCTTGAAAAACCAGTTTCAGCTCCTCGAACATCTCATATGCTCCATGTTTCTCAAAACGCTTTTGGAGACCCGGTTCTAAGCTGTAAAGCATGCCGCACTGAACGAGGGAGTAATCATCAGCACGCTGCTGCCAAGCGTTCATAACGTCTTGGTTCTCAGGGATTGGTGCTTCACCTAGCGGTGCTTCTAAGACATAATCTTTCTTGGCTACTATGAAGATGAGCCTCAGGTTCCGGACCCAGTCCGTATAATTGCTGCCATCATCTTTCAGCTTGGTTTTCTCTAGGAACGCGTTGAAATTGAGGACAACGTTGGCCATTTGATCTACAAGACATAGTGTAAAGATTTTAGACTAAGTTCATGATAATTGAGTTCATCTAATCAAATTATTTAATGAACTCCCACTCAGATAGACATCCCTCTAGTCATCTAAGTGAAACATGATCCGAGTCAACTAGGCCGTGTCCGATCATCATGTGAGACGGACTAGTCAAGATCGGTGAACATCTCCATGTTGATCGTATCTTCTATACGACTCATGCTCGACCTTTCGGTCCTCCATGTTCCGAGGCCATGTCTGTACATGCTAGGCTCGTCAAGTCAACCTAAGTGTATTGCGTGTGTTCCGAGGCCATGTCTGTACATGCTAGGCTTGTCAACACCCGTTGTATGCGAACGTAAGAATCTATCACACCCGATCATCACGTGGTGCTTCAAAACGACGAACCTTTGCAACGGTGCACAGTTAGGGTGAACACTTTCTTGAAATTATTATAAGGGATCATCCTACTTGCTACCGTCGTTCTAAGCAAATAAGATGCAAAAACATGATAAACATCACATGCAATCAAATAGTGACATGATATGGCCAATATCATCATGCTCCTTTGATCTCCATCTTCGGGGCACCATGATCATCTTTGTCACCGGCATGACACCATGATCTCCATCATTGTGTCTTCATGAAGTCGTCACGCCAACGATTACTTCTACTTCTATGGCTAACGCGTTTAGCAATAAAGTAAAGTAATTTACATGGCGTTATTCAATGACACGCAGGTCATACAAAATAATAAAGACAACTCCTATGGCTCCTGCCGGTTGTCATACTCATCGACATGCAAGTCGTGATTCCTATTACAAGAATATGATCAATCTCATACATCACATATATCATTCATCACATCTTCTGGCCATATCACATCACATAGCACTTGCTGCAAAAACAAGTTAGACGTCCTCTAATTGTTGTTGCAAGTTTTTACGTGGTTTGTAGGTTTCTAGCAAGAACGTTTTCTTACCTACGTATGACCACAACGTGATTTGCCAATTTCTATTTACCCTTCATAAGGACCCTTTTCATCGAATCCGTTCCGACTAAAGTAGGAGAGACAGACACCCGCTAGCCACCTTATGCAACTAGTGCATGTCAGTCGGTGGAACCTGTCTCACGTAAGTGTACGTGTAAGGTCGGTCCGAGCCGCTTCATCCTACAATGCCGCCGAAACAAGAAACGACTAGTAGCGGCAAGAAGAATTGGCAAACTCAACGCCCACAACTTCTTTGTGTTCTACTCGTGCATAGTAACTACGCATAGACCTGGCTCATGATGCCACTGTTGGGAATCGTAGCATAATTTAAAATTTTCCTACGCTCACCAAGATGCATCTATGGAGTCTACTAGCAACGAAGGGAAAGGAGTGCATCTACATACCCTTGTAGATCGCGAGCGGAAGCGTTCCAATGAACGTGGATGACGGAGTCGTACTCCCCGTGATCCAAATCACCGATGATCGAGTGCCGAACGGACGGCACCTCCGCGTTCAACACACGTACGGTGCAGCGACGTCTCCTCCTTCTTGATCCAGCAAGGGGGAAGGAGAGGTTGATGGAGATCCAGCAGCACGACGGCGTGGTGGTGGATGTAGCGGTTCTCCGGCAGGGCTTCGCCGAGCTTCTGCGAGAGAGAGAGAGGTGTTGCAGGGGAGGAGGGAGGCGCCCAAGGCTGTTGTGTTCCTGCCCTCCCTCCCCCCCTTTATATAGGCCCCTGGGGGGGTGCGCTAGCCCCAAGAGATGGGATCTCAAGGGGGGCGGCGGCCACAAGGGGGAAAAGGGGTTGCCTTGCCCCCCAAGGCAAGGGGGAACTCCCCCTAGGGTTCCCAACCCTAGGCGCATGGGGGGAGGCCCAAGGGGGGCGCGCCAGCCCACTAGGGGCTGGTTCCCTTCCACTTTCAGCCCACGGGGCCCTCCGGGACAGGTGGCCCCACCCGGTGGACCCCCGGGACCCTTCCGGTGGTCCCGGTACAACACCGGTAACCCCCGAAACTTTCCCGGTGGCCGAAACTGGACTTCCTATATATAATTCTTCACCTCCGGACCATTCCGGAACCTCTAGTGACGTCCGAGATCTCATCCGGGACTCCGAACAACTTTCGGGTTTCCGCATACATATATCTCTACAACCCTAGCGTCACCGAACCTTAAGTGTGTAGACCCTACGGGTTCGGGAGACATGCAGACATGACCGAGACGCCTCTTCGGTCAATAACCAACAGCGGGATCTGGATACCCATGTTGGCTCCCACATGTTCCACGATGATCTCATCGGATGAACCACGGTGTCGAGGATTCAATCAATCAGTATGCAATTCCCTTTGTCAATCGGTATGTTACTTGCCCGAGATTCGATCGTCGGTATCCCAATACCTTGTTCAATCTCGTTACCGGCAAGTCTCTTTACTCGTACCGCAATGCATGATCCCGTGACTAACGCCTTAGTCACATTGAGCTCATTATGATGATGCATTACCGAGTGGGCCCAGAGATACCTCTCCGTCACACGGAGTGACAAATCCCAGTCTCGATCCGTGCCAACCCAACAGACACTTTCGGAGATACCCGTAATGCACCTTTATAGTCACCCAGTTACGTTGTGACGTTTGGCACACCCAAAGCACTCCTACGGTATCCAGGAGTTGCACGATCTCATGGTCTAAGGAAAAGATACTTGACATTGGAAAAGCTCTAGCAAACGAAACTACACGATCTTTTATGCTAAGCTTAAGATTGGGTCTTGTCCATCACATCATTCTCCTAATGATGTGATCCCGTTATCAATGACATCCAATGTCCATAGTCAGGAAACCATGACTATCTGTTGATCAACGAGCTAGTCAACTAGAGGCTTACTAGGGACACTTTGTGGTCTATGTATTCACACATGTATTACGATTTCCGGACAATACAATTATAGCATGAATAATAGACAATTACCATGAACAAAGAAATATAATAATAACCATTTATTATTGCCTCTAGGGCATATTTCCAACAGAGTATGGGAGAGAAAGTCAAGATCGTCACCATCTAGATCAAATGGACTTTGTGCAAGGCAAAGGTTTTCCCTTGATAGGTTTTCTATTTTACCAGTCTCATGATAGTAGTTGGGAGACCGGGTTATAGGATCGACTGTCGTACTATCATGGGGGGCTCTCAAGTAAGTAGCTTGATCGTATCGTTCATAGAGAGCTCAAACCATTGCATCCTTGCATCATCTTTCTTGGTTCTTGTTTGGTTTTTCTCTGTGTGAGTTTTAGAGCTTTTGGTCATCTTCATGACAAGCGTTCATCGAAAACGGAGTTCACATATGCATCTTTTATGATGTTTTCGATGTTGGAGTTTTTGTCGGTTCTTCACTGATAGAGGTTTCACTCCTATATATCTTAGGCATACTCCCCCTGCCTATTCTTACTATAACCATTCGCTGTTTGGATAGTACTCTTCGTCATCTATACAACAAGCTTGAGTTTGCTCATTTCAGAGCTCATATGCAATAGTTATAGTAGCTTCAATATTGGAGCATCCTTCTATTTTGCTTGGGCGGTTTTTTAGCTCTAAGCGGTAGTAGAGTGGGAGTAGAGCGGTAGTACCGCTTATAAGCATTACTACCGGCCTGCTACTTCCGTTGCTTATATTTATGCCTCTGGAACTCGTCACAAATTTTGCGGTAGTAGAGCGGTAGCACGTCTTATAAGCGGTAGTACCTCTCCCCCGAGCGGTACTACCTCTCAAGCGGTACTACCTCTCTGGCAGATCTCCAACTTGTGTTTTTCTATCTCATTGGGCTTTTTTGGAGCGGTAGTACCGCTCCCCCAAGCGGTAGTACCGCTTGAGCACGACTTGTGGGCATAACAGTTGTATTCGGGGTGCCTATTTAAGGGGTGTCTTCTTCTCCAATGGTCCCCATCCTTTAAGCTCGTGTTCTTCCTCCATTGTTGACCTTCTTCGAGCTTGTTATCTCTCAATCCCTCCATGTATCCTTGCTAGTTTTGGTGGGAAAAGAGAGAGGATATCTAGATTCACATTTCCACCAATAACTTTCTCCTCTATGTGAGGGGAACCACTAGGAACTAAATCTTGGAGTTCTTGGTGTTCTCCTTCTTGTTCTTCCTCTCATTTTCCTCCATAGCTTTCATTGCTTTGGTGGGATTTGGAAGTGAGGGACTTGGGCACTCCGTGTGCCCTTGCCATTGCATTAGTTGCATCAGTTTGAGTTCTCCACGGTGATACGTGGAAGTGTGAAAGGATCGATATAGTTGACTAGAGGGGGGTGAATAGGCAACTAACAATTTTTAGCTTTTCTTTACCAAATTAAACTTTGCATCAAAGTAGGTTGTCTAGATATGCAACTAGGTGAGCAACCTATATGATGCAACAAGAACAAGCACACAAGCAAGCAAGGGATACAACTAACTATAAGATTGCACAAGTAAAGGTAAGAGATAACCAAAAGTGGAGCCGGTGGAGACGAGGATGTGTTACCGAAGTTCCTTCCCTTTGAGAGGAAGTACATCCCCGTTGGAGCGGTGTGGAGGCACAATGCTCCCCAAGAAGCCACTAGGGCCACCATATTCTCATCACGCCCTCACACAATGCGAGATGTTGTGATTCCACTATTGGTGCCCTTGGAGGCAGCGACCGAACCTTTACAAACAAGGTTGGGGCTATCTCCACAACTCAATTGGAGGCTCTTAACGATGCCACGGAGCTTCACCACAATGGAATGTGGCTCCGAGGTGATCTCAACCATCTAGGGTGCTCAAACATCCAAGAGTAACAAGATCCGCAAGGGATTAGTGGGGGGAATCAAATTTCTCTTGGTGGAAGTGTAGATCCAGGCCTTCTCAACCAATCCCTAAAGAATCAACAAGTTTGATTGGTTAGGGAGAGAGATCGGGCAAAAATGAGCTTTGGAGCAACAATGGAGCTTGGGGGAAAAGAGGTAGGTATACTTGGAGAAGAAGACCTCCTTTTATAGTGGGCGGAACCAATCCAACCGTTACCCCCCTTTTCAGCCCGCACAGAGTAGTACTACCGCTCAGTAGAGCGGTACTACTGCTGGTCGCAGCGGTACTACCGCGACCACCAGCGGTACTACCGCATAGACTGAGAGCAGAAGAACAGAGGGAGAACAGGAGAGAGAGAGGGGGTATGGGCGGAACTAGTAGCGGTGGTAGCCGCGATACTACCGCTCACGGGCAATACTACTCCTGCTACTGCCGCTACTACTGCCGCACAACCCAACACGAGAAAACATCCTCGAATCAAGGCGGCAGCGTTGCCGAACCAGGACAGTACTGCCGCCGATGCCCTGAAGCGGTACTACAGCTGTAGGATAGCGGTATTGCCGCTTAAGGACCATGGGTGGTACTACCGCGCTGGCGGCGGTACTACCGCTATCTCCTCACAGTCTCTACTTTCGTTGAAACAGCAAACTCCAAGGTGAGGAAAGAAGCTGGGGTGCAAAAAAGACGTGTGTGTGTGTGTTGATTCCACCCTACCCTTTCCATTGCGGACCCCCTCTTGATAGTAAGGTGTCTCCTATGACTCAAGTCCACCCTACGACTCAAGTCCACCAAAACAGAAACGAAATAGACTACACCGTCTTCACTTAAAGCTCCGAGGGGAAAGAATCGTCTCGTGCCAAAGAATGAATCTCTGAAATACTCAACGCACACGATTAGTCCGCAAAAGTATTGTCATTAATCACCAAAACTACTTAGAGAGAGATATGTCCTAACAATCTCCCCCTTTTTGGTGGATTGATGACAACACGGGATTTGCACAAAGGAATGACAAGAGAATAAGCGAATCCCAAGACTACAAAATATAGACGGGCTCCCCCTAGATGTGTGCACTTAATTAGAGGTGCCTTTGGATTGCAAAGTACACACATTAGGATCAACACTCCCCCTATATTTTATAGTCAGACAACAATTGCATCAAAGATAAGACATATATGAGCTAGGATGCAATAGATTGGCAAGTGGGCAAAGTAGACATATGAGATAAGCATGAACTCACAAACTAGTAAAGTACTTGACATACAAAGATAATAATAGGATAGGGTAGCATATGTCTCACACCATATGATAGGGTACCAGGTCTCACGAGCACAAACCAAACCAAAGCACCTGACGATAAAAGAGAGTTTGCGAGAGAGAGAAAGACAAGGCAAATAAGACACTCACAACTCGACAAACACTTGCAACTCGACAAATCCCTAAACTCTCTCCCCCTTTGGCATCGAGACACCAAAAAGGGAAAAGAGTGCTGCTACGGCCACAGGTGATAACATAACTAAAGATCTCCAGCATCACATCCCCGCGAGATCGTCCGCTCCTCCATCATCGGCAGGAGGCTGCTCGGTGTGTGAGTCTATCCATGGGCAGTGCTGCTGAACCCATTCCTCCTCATATGTGATCTTGCCCTCAGGTCCGCTAGCAACTATTGAACCTAACTGACGCATGAGCTCCTTGTGATGGCTCCTGGCCTTCTTCTCAGACACATGAGCCATATACTGTCCATGAGACTCCATGCAGAAAAGTTTCTTCATCTTGCGCTTGAGCTTCTTTGCCCATGAGGGCTCTGCTCCACAGGGCTCATAATCATCATCATCATCTGCATCAGCCTCTGTCTCAACCTCATCAGCTCTAGACGTAATCCCAGACTTTGGAACTGATGTGCCCCAGTTCTCCTCATGAGGGATCAACTCGCCAGTCTCTAGCACGACATTAGGATAAGTGTGCTCCCTCGCCTTCTCAATAAGCAACATGAGAAAAGGCGCATAGATGGGGCACTTGCACTCAGAGATAGCAGTGATAAGCTCAGACCACATGACATGAGAGATATCCAAGGTTTCTCCAGTGTTTCCTTTCTTCTCATGCTGGAAGAAAAGTAGCATGTCCACGAGAAAGGAGTGAACCATATCCAAGTTCCCAATGCGAGGGAAGAGAGTCTCTCTGAAGATGCGATGAAAGATGTCCAGAAAGGCAGGCAGCTCATAGGTCTCCTTCTGAGTCTCGGGGTTAATCTTCAAAGTACAGTAGGACTAGAGATATTGCTTGTGAGTGGAAGTTGCATTGCGGTGAGGACGAAAGCCAACTGGGTGTTCAGGTCCTTGATCTTCAATCCCAAGTAACTCCATGAATGCCTTCCATTTGACAGAGAGAAGCTTGCCATTTGCCATCCAAGTCAGAGTTCTTTCCTTATCCGTTCCAAGATGGACCGTGGCATAAAACTGAGCCACAAAATCCGCATCAAAGTCCTTGTTGAACTCCATGATCTTGAGAATATTCACCTGAGAACACATCTGTAGAGCCTCTCCAAAGTAGGCACGATCCTTCTCCATATAGGCAGTGTCAATGGAGCGGACATCAACATAAAGATTCTTCTTTGCTTTGATCACATCAAAGTAGATTGCCCACTGAAAACGGTTCCAGAAAGGACGGTTGACAAGATTGGGATCTTGATCTTGCTCATAGGGATTGCGTCGACACTTCTCCCAGAACTCCTTGGTAGTCATCTCAGTCACGGACTTGGGCTTCTTCGCAGTACTCTTGGTAGGCTGCTGAGACAAAGTTGGTGGAACACTTGAAGAAGGAACACTTGAAGAAGCAGCCGCTGCCTCAGAGGTGCGATAGCGCTTTGAAGTAGAATGCCCGGGGTTGACATGGCGGACATGTTGCTCCGAAGGGCCATCACCTGGAACCAAACACACAGACACAAGAAACAACACAAAAGAACGAGCATAAGACACAAGAAAAAAAAGCAACAAGGATCGATATTTGGTACGAGTACGGTGGAAGTTGGCATCCAGCGGTAGTCCGTGATCTAGAAGCGGTAGTACCGCCCGAGCGGTAGTACCGCTCCAGGCGGGGGAACGGCGGTTCCCTACTGTCGTGGCCAAATTCGGCACTATCAGGATGCCAAATTCAAAAATAAGCCTACCAAATATCAATCCAAACAGTCTAGAAGCCTTCACCATCCTATTTCCCATAAAGACTAGATCTGAAACCTAGAAGCAAAGAAAAAGGGATTGGGGTTAATACCAGCATCCATGGCTAGAGGAAGCGGTGGGGATCGATCCCACCGGAGGAAAAGGTGAAAGATGGCCCGGAGGAGGCGGCCCACCAGCGCCCTCCCGTGGCGAGTTCGTCACTAGCGAACGAAGAGGACGAGAGGGTGGAGTGAATGGGTGTGGGGGAGAAAGAAACTCCCCTGCCCCAACATAACCCCCTAGTCCCGCCCCGTAGCGGTAGTACCACTGAAGCGGGCGGTAGTACCGCTTGATGTATATAAGTGGTAGTACCGCGCGCCCCCAGCGGTAGTACCGCCCAGCCAAAAGCTCGAAGACTTAACAGAAAAAGGCTTAGCTCAAGCAGCAAGAAAACACGAAGAGACGAGAGAGCAAACAGAAAGGCAGAAGAGCGCCCACGAGAGGACAAGAAGCAAACACCACACAACTCTCAAAGAGAGGGCGGTGGCCGAGGCCGCTGAATCCTATTCAGCGCCTTAAGCGCCGAATACAGGCCATTTCGTACAGGGCGCAGACCGCCGTTTACACTTGGTTTCATAGCGGGCCGGCCCATCCTGCTTTGCTGTTTGTTTCTTGAAAGCACAAAAAAAGGTGCGCTGCCGCGACTCGAACCCCGCCCGTTCGTTTAGCTAGCGATCGCACCAACCAGTTGGACTAGATAACCTCATCTGGTAGAATCGTTCTTTTTCTTTTCTTTATAAAATGAGAAAAAGGCATCTGTTTTTCCAGTTTTCTTTCTTTTTTTCTATCTTTGTTTTTTCTCTTTCTTAAAATTCGTGAACTTTTTCAAAGGCGACCAAAAAAACCGGTGAACTTTTTTCAAATTCGATGAACTTTTTCCAAAAATCGGTGAACTTTTTTTCAATTTGATGAACTTTTTTTCAAACTCGATGAACTTTTTGTCAAACTCGATGAACTTTTTGTCAAATTCGACGAACTTTTTCAAATCCGATGAACTTTTTTTCAAATCCGATGAACTTTTTTCAAATCTGATGAACTTTTTTTCAAATCCGATGAACTTTTTTCAAATCCGATGAACTTTTTTTCAAATCCGATGAATTGTTTTCAACTTAGATGAACTTTTCTCAATTTTTGTGTTCAAATTTTGATTAACTATTTTTAGAATTGATGAACCTTTTCAAATTAGTGAACTGTTTTTGAAATTCGTAATTTTTTCAGATCCATGTGTTCTTGAGATTTGTGAACAAAGCAACAGAAAAAAAAGAAAAAAAACAACGAAGGAACAAAAGGTGCACGATGGAAAAGGAGCTAGCGATCAACAGTTGACGGTCAACCACGAGAAGTGAACCACGATGCGATCGTCCTTTTGTGTTAGAAACAGGAAGCGATGGTCGAAAGGCGCACGTTGAACGAGCTGCGCGGCTCGTTTTTGGGCCAGCCCACATAACCAGGCGCGTGGGCGCCGGGTTCGTTTGCTGGCGCATAAGGCGCCAGGGAGGAGCTCTCGCCGAGGCCACCTATGATTGAGTCAAGTGGTATGGCACCGCGAAGATTTTAACCTTGGGCCCATGACCAAAACTCATCTTAGAAGCACAAGTACCATAAAAAATGGATAATGTGAAAGACGTAATCAATTTATGCATAATGGGGGGAGGGAGAGTTCATTGAGAGAACAACACTCCCCCTATGTCCATGCCTACACCTAAACAAGACATCACGATGAGTATGGTGGGGTGTGCAAAGGTTCAAGCCACATTGCTCGAATAAATGATATTTAGCTCATGCCTTAACTCATGAAATCTTGCTTCATCCAAGGGCTTCGTGAAGATATCTGCAAGGTTATCATGAGTGTTGACATTGTTGAGCTCGATCTCCCCTCGCCTAATGTGATCCCGCATGAAGTGATACCGAATCTCAATATGCTTCGTCTTGAGGTGTTGCACCGGTTGAGAGAAATCTTGATGGCACTTTCGTTGTCACACCAAAGAGGCACTTTGTCACAAATGACATCGTAATCCTTTAAAGGTTGCCTCATACATAGAAGTTGAGTTCTTTGTGCATGGCATTAAGACAATCCGGATCCTCGAGCGCCTCATAGACCTTTTGGGGTTCAACACAAGAAACAAATGCGTGATGTTCACAATAGTTTGCTAATTGTCTATGAGTGCTTACCCCCTTTCTTAAGCTTCCAAGCACATTCGTCATGAGATGATCTTTGGTAGTGAGCTTGGATGCAATCTTGGCGGCACGACGCTCCAATTCCTCCTCATGAGAGAGTTGAGGAGCGGTAACTTGATCATCTTGAGCGTTGTCTTGAGCTTGTTCTTGATCTTGAGCTTGATCTTGATCTTGAACTTGATCGATGGTGAGAACTTGACCTTGGGCATCACTTGGTGTTTCACCACCATCTTGAGGTTGATCTTGCCCTTGATCTTGTTCATTTGGTTGAGGGCCTTAACTTTGTTCTTCGGAAGCGTGTGGGTGTTGAGTTGGTGATGGTTCCACTTGAGTAGAACATTGTCCTTCTCCTTCGACCACAAGGGGTTCCTAAATGGGTAGGATATGACCAACACCCATTCTTCTTATGGCTTGGGGAGGAATTTCATCACCTACATCACAAGTACCACTTTGCTCCACTTGGGAGCCGTTATTCTCATCAAACTCCATGTTACACGTCTCCTCAATAAGTCACGTGGACTTACTGAGGACACGGCAAGCATGAGAGTTTGTAGCATAACCAACAAATATGCCCTCATGAGCTCTAGCCTCAAATTTAGACAAACGAACACCTTTCTTGCGAATGAAAACACTTACACCTGAATACCCGGAAGTACTTGAGGTTGGGCTTGTTGCCGGTGAGTATCTCATATGGAGTCTTGTTCAAGCCTTTGCAGAGATAGAGCCGATTGGATGCATGACAAGCGGTGTTGATGGCTTCGGCCCAAAAGTTGTATGGAGACTTGAACTCCGCCATCATGGTCCTTGTCGCATCCATCAATGTCCGGTTCTTCCTCTCCGCAACACCATTTTGTTGAGGGGTGTACGGTGCGGAATATTGATGCTTGATCCCCTCATCACTAAGAAACTCATCCAAGGTGTAGTTCTTGAACACAGTGCCGTTGTCACTTCTTATCGTCAAGATCTTTGCATTGTGTTGACGTTGAGCTTCATTTGCAAAGTCGATGACGGTTTGTTGGGTCTCACTCTTCCTCTTGAAGACGTATACCCAAGTGTATCTTGAATAATCATCCACAATCACCAAGCAATACTTTCTACCCCCAAGACTATCAAAGGATGGAGGTCCAAAGAGATCCATGTGAAGGAGCTCCAAGGGCCTCTTCGAGTAGATGATAGTCGTGGGAGGGTGAGCCTTCTCATGTAGCATTCCTTCAATACAAGCACTGCAAGCACGATCTTTGGCAAAACTAACATTTGTTAGTCCACGGACATGGTCCCCCTTGAGAAGAATTTGCAAAGATCTCATATTGACATGGACTAAACGGCGATGCCAAAGCCATCCCACATCAACTTTAGCCATTAGGCATGCCGCGGTCTTAGTGGGTCGCTCCGAAAAGTTAATCACATATAGACCGTTCTCGACATGCCCAATGATACGTCTATAATTTTTGATTGTTTCATGCCAATATTATACCACTTTCACATACTTTTGGCAACTTTTTATATGATTTATTGGACTAACCTATTGATCTAGTGCCTAGTGCCAGTTCCTATTTTTGCATGTTTTTTATGAGTATCCATATCAAACGAAGTACAAATGCAATAAAATTTCACGGAGAATTATTTTGGAATATATGTGATTTTTGGGAGTTGGAATCACCACAAACGGAGGCCCGTGGTGGGCACAACCCACGAGGGTGCGGTCCCGGAGCCAGGCATGCCGTGGTGGGTTGTGCCCACCTCGTACGTCGGTTGGAGCTCTACTTCGGGCGCAAGGAAGCTTATATCCGGAAAAAAATGTGTTCAAATCTCAGCGCAATCGAAGTTACGGATCTCTGGGAATAGAAGAAACGATTTTCGGCCAGATCGGGGGAACGCGGAACAGAAGAGAACAGAGAGAGAGAGAGATCCAATCTCGGAGGGGCTCCCGCCCCTCCGTGTCCATGGAGGACATGGACCAGAGGGGGAACTATCCTCCCATCTAGGGGGAGGCCAAGGAAGAAGAAGGAGGGGGGGCTCTCTCCCCCTCTCCCTTGGTGGCGCCGGAGTGCCGCTGGGGCTAGGATCGTGACAGCGATCTACATCAACAATCTTGCTACCGTCAACACCAACTTTCTCCCCCTCTATTCAGCGGTGTAACACCCCTTCTCCCCGCTGTAATCTCTACTTAAACATGGTGCTCAACTCCATATATTATTTCCCAATGATCTATGGTTATCCTATGATGTTTGAGTAGATCCGTTTTGTCCTATGGGTTAATCGTGATCTTGGTTGGTATGATTGTATATTTTATTTATGGTGTTGTCCTACGATGCCCTCCGTCTCGCGCAAACGTGAGGGTTCCCCACTGTAGGGTGTTGCAATATGTTCATGGTTCGCTTATGGTGGGTTGCGAGAGTGACAGAAACTTAAACCCGAGTAGGTGGGGTGTGGCGTATGGGAATAAAGAGGACTTGATACTTAATGCTATGGTTGGGTTTCATGACCTTAATGATCTTTAGTAGTTGCGGATCCTTGCTAGAGTTCCAATCATAAGTGCATATGATCCAAGTAGAGAAAGTATGTTAGCTCATGCCTCTCCCTCATATAAAATTACAAGAATGATTACCGGTACTTGTTATCGATTGCCTATCTAGGGACAAATAACTTTCTTGTTGAAAAAAACTCTCTACTAAAACTAACTTAGTTGTGTCTTTATCTAAACAGCCCCTAGATTTTATTTGCGTGCTCTTTATCTTGCAAACCTATCCTATCACACCTACAAAGTACTTCTAGTTTCGTACTTGTTCTAGGTAAAACGAACGTCAAGCGTGTGTAGAGTTGTATCGGTGGTCGATAGAACTTGAGGGAATATTTGTTCTACCTTTAGCTCCTCGTTGGGTTCGGCACTCTTACTTATTGAAAAAGAGGCTACAATTGATCCCCTATACTTGTGGTTATCACCCAACAAAGGCTACTTTAAGAGTCTTGCTCCACAAGAGGGCCACGGTATCAATATCAAAGAAAGTGGCAAAGCCCATGAGTGCAAGTTGACGAACGGAAAGTAAGTTGTATGCAAGGGACTCAACAAGCATGACTTTCTCGATCGTGAGATCATGAGAAATGACAACCTTGCCAAGAACCAATACCTTAGAAGATGAGGCATCACCCCACTCGACATTGGTGGGCATAGATGAAATCTTGTGCACGTCCACCACCAAGTCCTTGCTTCCGGTCATATGATTTGTGGCTCCACTATCGAGCAACCATGATCCCCCACCGGAAGCAAACACCTACAAGAGATCAATGATTGGTTTTAGGTACCCATTTTGTAATGGGTCCTTTGATGTTAGTAACAAGGGTCTTAGGAACCAAAATAGACCATTCAATGTACTCATAAAGAGAACCAACAAATTTGGCATAAACATGCCCATCACTAGCACGACATAACACATAAGAAGGGTTAAAATCGCCGGATTTGTTGTAAGGGGTGGCATTGCCCTTCTTGACACCGCCACCCTTCACATTGTTCTTATTCTCCTTAGAAGCACCCTCCCCCGCCTTCAAAAAAGTTTGCTTGAGAGGAGGAGGTTGTTTGGCCTTGTCAGTCTTCTTCTTGTTCTTGGAATTGGGTGCAAACCCAATTCCCTCCTTGCCCACAACTTCCTTTTGATTGCTCAAAAGGTCGTTGAGGTTCTTCTCTCCTTGTATGCAAGACACAAGGCCTTTATCAAGTTGCTCCTTCAACTTGGCATTCTCCTCCACAAGATGCACATGCCCACAACACGGGTTAGTAGCATTTGCATTATCAATTAAAACCATATGAGGAAATGTGGCTTTCTCCTTGGTTAGCTTCACTTGGAGTTGATCATGAGACTCTTTGAGGCTAGTATGAGCACCCTTAAAGGCCTTGTGAGCCTTGTCAAGTATATCAAACTCCTCCTTGAGTCTAGCATAGTCAACCCCAAGTTTGGCCTTCTCAGAAATTAGCACACGAGATACAACAAGAGCATGATCAAGATCTTTCTTTAATTTAGCATGATCATCGTTGTGTGATTCCTCAAGCGCATTAGAGAGATCCGATATCTCATCGGCATAGTCACGACCATGCCCTTCCATCTTAGAGATGGTTTCTTCGTGAGCCTCGACCATGTCATTGGCTTCACCAAGTTGTTCCAAGAGAGCAAAAAAAGTGCTTCTTGGATTTAACCTTGAGCTTACTCATAAAAGACTCAAATTCATTTTCCTCCTCCTTCGTCCCCTCACTTTCATCAATGCAATCTGTCAAGGAAGGATTGGTAATGATGGTAGTTTTGATGTTGGGGGTTACCTTGTTGGTGGCTTTAGCCATGAGGCATTTGGCGGTGATGTTCTCGTTGGGTGAATCAAAGAGGGACACCCGTGGAGTTGTTGCAATGGCAACGGAGGCCATGGCAATCGTTTCACCATCTTCATCATCATCATCATCCTCATTGTACTCTTCTTGTGCCACCAACCCCTTGGGAGGAGTCTTCTTGGTGAAGTTGTTCTTGTTGGGGAAGGACTTGGGCTTGTCTTTTTGGATAAGCTTGCCACCATTATCTTCCCTCTTCTCATATGGGCACTCCGCAACAAAGTGGATCACATTGCCACAATTATAGCATGTCCTCACACATTGCTTGCCCTTGGCGCCACTTGAGTTGTTCTTCTCGAAGTTGGGCCTTGAGTTCTTCTTGCTCCAAAATTGCCGTGAAGCAAGAGCCATGTGCTCATGATATGCATACTTGGTATCTTCGGGGCAACACTCTTCTTCTTCCTCTTCACCCTCTTCTTCCACACTAGCCTTGGCCTTCAAAGCAAGGTTGGGCTTCTTTGCTCATTGAGAACGCAACACCGCATTGTCGGTGGTCTTGTCCAAGATCCTCATTGCAACAAACTCATCCAACACTGCACTTGAGGACAAGGCGTGAAAGTCAGGCCTTTGACGGATGACGGAGGACATGGCCTTGAGAAACTTGTGTTTGATCCAATTTTCATCCATATCCTTGCTCCCATGATCTCGGAGTGAGACCGCGAGAGTGGTTAATCTCCGGTAAAGCTCTCGAGGTTCTTCATCTTCATTCATTGCAAACTCATCGGCTTCATCTTGCACAACTTCAAAATTTAAGCGTTGGATGCTTGCGCTTCCCTTGTAAATAGAAACAACATGTTGCCATGCTTCCTTGGCCACGGTGAAAGGTCGGAGATGCGCAATATCTTCGGGTGGGATGGCTTATTGGAGAATGAAGAGAGCGGACTCATTGAATTGATGATCCGCAGCTTCTCTAGGAGTGAAGTTGCTTGGGTCATGCGGGTAGAAACCTTGCTCAATAATTCTGCAAAGATTAGTAGAACTATGATTCAAATGACGTTTAAAGCGATAGACCCAAGAGGCAAAATCCTCATTTTTCACAAGCTTAGGAGGAGGACCAACATGATTCATATGCGTGGAGGGAATCGGTCCTCCATAAGTGATAGGAGGTTCAACATGGGCAAAGATGCCATTTCCACTTCTACCACTAGGCAAAGGAGCTTGTTCACTAGTAGCTTCCCCCTTATTGGAGATAGCATCCATCACCTTGTTAGCGGGGTCACCCACTTTCACCGGTGCGGAACTTGTTGAACATGCCTTCAACCTCGGTCGTCATGGAGGTTTTCAATGTGTCCAAAGCCGCATTGAATTCCTCACGAGAGACCGAGGATCCCCCATTGGCCGTAGACGAGAACAGGTTCACACCGGAGTGCTCCTCCCCACCGTCTACGGTGTCAACCATACTCTTCGGACGGCAAAGTCCTTAATAAAGAGACGAGGCTCTGATACCAATTGAAAGGATCGATATAGTTGGCTAGAGGGGTGGTGAATAGGCAACTAACAATTTTTAGCTTTTCTTTACCAAATTAAACTTTGCATCAAAGTTGGTTGTCTAGATATGCAACCAGGTGAGCAACCTATATGATGCAACAACAACAAGCACACAAGCAAGCAAGGGATACAACTAACTATAAGCTTGCACTAGTAAAGGTAAGAGATAACCAAAAGTAGAGCCGGTGGAGACGAGGATGTGTTACCGAAGTTCCTTCCCTTTGAGAGGAAGTACGTCTCCGTTGGAGCAGTGTGGAGGCACAATGCTCCCCAAGAAGCCACTAGGGTCTAGGGCCACCGTATTCTCCTCACGCCCTCACGCAATGCGAGATGCCGTGATTCCACTATTGGTGCCCTTGGAGGCGGCGACCGGACCTTTACAAACAAGGTTGGGGCTATCTCCACAACTCAATTGGAGGCTCCCAATGATACCACGGAGCTTCACCACAATGGAATGTGGCTCCGAGGTGACCTCAACCGTCTAGGGTGCTCAAACACCCAAGAGTAACAAGATCCGCAAGGGATTAGTGGGGGAATCAAATTTCTTTTGGTGGAAGTGTAGATCCAGGCCTTCTCAACCAATCCCTAAAGAATCAACAAGTTTGATTGGCTAGGGAGAGAGATCGGGCGAAAATGAGCTTTGGAGCAACAATGGAGCTTGGGGGAAAAGAGGTAGGTAAACTTGGAGAAGTAGACCTCCTTTTATAGTGGGGGAACCAATCCAACCGTTACCGCCCTTTTCAGCCCGCACAGAGCGATACTACCGCTCAGTAGAGCGGTACTACTGCTGGTCGCAGCGGTACTACCACGACCACCAGCGGTACTACCGCATAGACTGAGAGCAAAAGAACAGAGGAAGAACGGGAGAGAGCGGGGGTATGGGTGGCACTAGTAGCGGTGGTAGTCGTGGTACTACCGCTCACGGACGGTACTACCGCTGCTACTACCGCACAACCCGACACGAGAAAATACATCCTCGAATCTAGGTGGTAGCATTGCCGAACCAGGACGGTACTGCCGCCGATGCCCTGAAGCGGTACTACCGTTGTAGGACAGTGGTACTGCCGCTTGAGGACCATGGGTGGTACTACCACGCTAGCGGCGGTACTACCGCTATCTCCTCACAGTCTCCACTTTCATTGAAACAGCAAACGCCAAGGTGAGGAAAGAAGCTGGGGGTGCAACAAAGACGTGTACATGTTGATTCCACCCTACCCTTTCCATTGCGGACCCCCCCTTGATAGTACGGTGTCTCCTACGACTCAAGTCCACCAAAACGAAAACGAAAGAGACTACACCGTCTTCACTTAAAGCTCCGAGGGGAAAGAATCGTCTTGTGCCAAAGAATGAATCTCTGAAATACTCAACACACACGATTAGTCCGCAAAAGCATTGTCATCAATCACCAAAACTACTTAGAGAGAGATATGTCCTAACAAAGTGGAGTTGAGAAGCTTATTACTCTTGGGTGCTTGGTACCCTAGAGCTTGTTCCTCTTGGGTGCTTGGGCGCCCTAGACGGTTTGAGGTGCTTCGGAGCTCAATCATCGTGGTGTAAAGCTCCAGGCAAGCGTCGAGGTCTCCTATTAATTAAGTAGTGGAGATTACCCCGAGCAGTTTGCACTATTGCAGGATGGTCCAAACGTGACACTACGATCAGAGACCCTTCGACGAAACTGTGTACGATGCCATAATCGCAAACGATGGTGTAAAAGAACCATCAAAAAAGGTGCAAAACGTTTGCGATGGCAGAGCCATCAAACACGGTTCAGATTTTAGTTGTGTGCGCGATCATGGGCATACGGTTTGGCTCAATGAACTGTTTGCGATGAGGTGGAACAAAAGAAACGGGCAGCCTGATGAAGGCGTGTGCGATATAGAGCATACGGTTCACTCGGATGAACTGTTGTGATTAGTCAACACAAAAGAAACGATCAGCCAGATCAAGGTGTGTGTGATTGACGGGAAACAGGTCCGTAATCAGAAATGTGTGCGAAGACCAATAATAACATAGACGATTGCTGCTAATAAGCTGTGTGAATTGCTCTGTCTAGAGTAGAATAACATGTATATATATATAACTGAAATAAACATCTAATTACATAAGTGACTATACAGATCATTCGCACACACCTCAATAAACAATTGCATGCATTCTAAAGTAGGAGAAACGATCGTCTAGTTATCTACTTCTTGTGACGCTCCCGCCACTTCTATGTGGCTCGATCCCTCGTCTGGGTCAGGAAGAAGACAGTTCCTCATGTCAACGATCCGCCTGTACATCTCGTAGCTTGTGTACGCGTCCATGGTCGCGTACTTGACATGTTGTTCATCCAGTCTCTCATGCCACACACTGTGCCAGGCGTTCTTGTCCTTATTGCTCTCTTCCTTCATCTTCGCGTAGTAGGGGTCGATGATGGCCGAGGCAAGGTCAACCAGGGAGTTCGGTTTGTTTTTGTCGCTGCCCCAGACCTTATAGTGGTGCTGGATGTTGACAAGATTTGGGCATTTCAAGTCCGAAACCTTGAGTGCTTTTAGATTGTTGGTGGTGTCCACCGTAGCGAAAATGTAGTCGGAGCTGTTGATAAACCTGGAGAAACGCTCGCAAGGCCTTGTGGCAAGGTGGTAGTGGTAGACGAGGATGTCATGTCGCATGCACAACTGGGCGACGGCAACCTTCTGATCGTGCCTGGCACGACCGATGGTGTACTCGAGGTCGAAGCCAACCACTCGGTACTTGTCCTCGGCAAGGAACTACTCCATAGTTTGGATGGAGCTCTCCACTGAGACCGGATCGTTCGTGTACACCACCGAGAGGGCCTTCCCCCTCACATGGGTGTCCACTACGTGATGCGTGGTGAACTGCCCGCCGTTGTCGTCATCGGCCGCTGGGAGCGCCATTGGAGCCACGGGGAGCGCCATTGGAACCGCTGGATGTCCTCTCTGTATGTGTCCTCGTGGGTGTGCTTATTGTGTCGTGTGAGATGAGAGATGAAGGTAAATGGCCGCAGGAATAAAAGGGGGCCGGGCGGCGTGGATTCTCGGCGCGTCCGCATGGTAGGTTTTGCAGCGGGTAACTGCATCGTCGCGCCGCGCCCGGCGCAACCGCTTGCACACGAACGTGCGTGATCGTGCGCCGGCCCCAAACACTGGCAGCACGCATGGAGGGACGAGGGCAGAGCACCCGGAGGGATGCGAGAGCAGAGAGTGCCGCGGCCACCTGAACCGCAAGCAACCACACGCATAGAGCAGTTGAACGCGCAGGAAATGGTCGCCTACAAGCCGGCCGATAGTTGCGTCGCTGCATAGAGAGCGGCCGTGTGCTACCACCTCCGTCTAGTCTATAGTCTCCTTTATATTCTGTGCCATACTATGCCCTCAAATTTAACCAACAAAATGTTAATGCATGTTTTAAAAATTATATAATTGGAAACTATGTTCAAATACAAATCCAACTATATAATCTTTGGCGACATGCATTCGTATTTTATTAGTTAAATCATACTTATAAACCAGGACGGTGGTATAGTAGGTAATTAAATCGCGAACGTTTTTTTAACCGTATGTGTACGTCGCCTTTCGTCCTCCTCTCGCACGTCTTGTCACCCAGCTGCCACAGACGGCTTACAGCGCAAGCTTGTGCAGCGCGTGGGGGCGTTCTTTTGGCCAAATGGTGGCACCAATGAATCGTCGGTGAGCCCGTTCCCACGCAACCTCGCAGGTTCCTGCGCAAGCTTCCGCCTGACTCGGTGAAATCCCCCAAAATCCCAATGCTTACCGGCCTGCTATAAAAACCCTCACGGTCGGCGATTCCTGCGTCGCATTTTCCCCTCCCTCCCTGTAGCTTATCTCGTCTACTTCTCCCACAATCGCCAATGGCACCGGTCCGTCGTCGTCGCTCAGCCACTCCGCCGTCATCAGAGGACAGCTCCAGCTGGGAGGGTACACCGTGGCGGCGGCGCAGTCCCCGACGTAGTGTAGTGCGTGTGGCATCCCTGTTTGGTGTGCGCGGAACACCCACCACACGCTCCACCGCCGGTGCCCGTCGGCAGCTGTTGCCGACCGCCGTTACCGCCACACCACCGTCGAAAGCCAGGGCCATCGCCCGCTCCATCGGCGCGGCCCGAAGGCGGGAGGTGGTGGTCGTGGCCTCCACCCCATCATCAGCCGTCGTGGCAGCCAACCCGCCGTCCATCGCCGGGGTCATCACCCGCTCTGCCACCGCCGCCCGAAGGCGGGAGGCGGAGGTGGATGCCCGCACGTGCATCAGCGACCTTGCGCGCTACACCGAGTTCCTGCGGGAGGAGGAGGAGCGCCTCGTCAAGCACGCAAAGAGCCTTACCGCCACCGTGGCCGTGGCACATGTCGCCTTAGAGGCGAGGAATCAGGAGATCTACAAGGAGAACCACTGCTTCGAGAGGGGTTGTCTGGAGCGGTAGAGGGCGTTCGAGGTGAGCGTCGCTGAAGCTGCAACAATGGCAGGCACCGTATTGCGGTTGCCCAGCTTGTCGGTAGGCTCCTCCTCCTCCGCCTCTTACTGAGCGCACTCGGCAGAGGAGAGGCAGCCGGAAGTAGTACAAAGCCCCTCCGCGGTAGTAGTAGTATTTAGGGGATATTTTGTTTAGTTCATCTGACTATAGATGTGGTGGAACTGTACAACGTACTTAAAATTAGCTAGTATATATAGTTGAACTAGCTATTTCAGTACGTGGTTGGCAACAATTGGGGAAAAGTTTGGTCGGTTCAGCTGTCGAGTTGAACTTTTTGTATAAATTAAGAACGACTGCTTAATCTATGAATGAACTCTATGCTTAATTACTGAATTTTAGTTGCAAAAATTAGATACTGCTAGTGATTTTTAGCTTCATATTTTGACAAATCGCAGTGTTACAAGGATTGACAAATCTTACCAAATTGTTTGTACGTGGTTGCACACGGGTCATCCAAAACAACCATTTGCGTTGAAGGGATGCACAAATCCTGCGCTGCTCTCACTTTGCATACGGGTGTTCTATCTAAAACATTTGCGATTAAGAGCTGTAGAAATCCTGCTCGGCACATTTTCTCTTGGCTTCCTGGGGGAGCTGTCGGTTTGCATATGGGTGCTCTAACTAAAATGTTTGCGATGAGTGTTTTATATTTAAAAAGCGAATAAAACTGCGGCTTGGGCGCCATTAATGGAGAGGATGTGAGCAAGGCGGGTGGCCATGGAAGTCAAAGGGCTCGCTTCCCAGTGAGCCTACGCAGCGTACAGCTCGCACGCTTCCCGGTGAGCCTGCGCATTCGAGGACAGCTTGCATGCCTCTCGATCAGCCTGCGCACCGGACGGCGCTCGCACGCCTCCCGTTCAGTCAAGGTCAAGCAGCTGTCCGCACGACACCTCCTACAGCCATTGAAACCAAGACACGTGGCGTCACGTGAATGGTTAACAAAACGCACATGGTTTGAATTATTCAAATGTTTGAGATATTAAAGTGGCAACTATTTTTTCAAAATGCCTTTGTTGGCTGTCATTATTCGAGTGCGCCTTCTCTCAAAATGGACACGAAAAATACCACAGCATGTCCGGTGCCATTCCATGATAGCATGCCAAGTTTCATGAATTTCAGACGAGTTTTGGATTTACTAGAATTTAAAAACCAAGCATCTCAATGTTTTGCCGGCAATCAACGGTGCCCTGGTGTTTGAAATTTATTCCCATTTCTTGCATGGGACCTAAGCATGCACCCAAGGACACAGATTTGATTTTTCAACCAATTTATATGCACTGGAGCATGTGCATGTAGTTCAAATTTGAATTATGCACATAAATGCATTGAAAACTCAGTTAATGCATAAAAATGTCCAAACGAACCCCGAAAAATCACAAAAATTCACACAACACTCCTGTTGTTCTATGTTGACACGAGGAAAAAAATTGAAATCAATAAGAGGCAATGGATATCGTTTCGTCCCCAAAGGCGAGACGTTCCCTACCGAAAACCATCATGCTTGTTGTGAGAAGCTCCGGTTTGTGAGAAGCATATACCCAAACCTGCCCCAAATGGGACAAATTTTTTACCACGGCATGTTGATGCCGTTCCATGATAGCATGCCGAGTTTCATGAATTTCAGATGAGTTTTGGATATACTAGAATTTAAAAACCAGGCATCTCAATGTTTTGCCGGCAATCAACGGTGCCCTGGTGTTTGAAATTCATTCCCATTTCTTGCATGGGACCTAAGCATGCACCCAAGGACACAGATTTGATTATTCAACCAATTTATATGCACTAGAGCATGTGCATGTAGTTTACTTTTGAATTGTGCACATAAATGCATTGAAAACTCAGTTAATGCATAAAAATGTCCAAACAAACCCCGAAAAATCACAAAAATTCACACAACACTCCTGTTGTTCTATGTTGACACGAGAAAAAAATTTGAAAGCAATAAGAGGCAATGGATATCGTTTCGTCCCCAAAGGTGGGACGTTCCCTACCAAAAACCATCATGCTTGTTGTGAGTAGCATATACCCAAACCTGCCCCAAATGGGACAAAATTTTTACCACGGCATGTTGATGCCGCTCCATGATAGCATGCCGAGTTTCATGAATTTCAGACGAGTTTTGGATTTACTAGAATTTAAAAACCAGGCATCTCAATGTTTTGCCGGCAATCAACGGTGCCCTGGTGTTTGAAATTCATTCCCATTTCTTGCATGGGACCTAAGCATGCACCCAAGGGCACATATTTTATTTTTCAACCAATTTATATGCACCGGAGCATGTGCATGTAGCTCAAATTTGAATTATGCACATAAATGCATTGAAAACTCAGTTAATGCATCAAAATGTCCAAACGAACCCCAAAAATCACAAAAAATAACACAACACTCCTGTTGTTCTATGTTGACACGAGAAAAAATTTGAAAGCAATAAGAGGCAATGGATATCGTTTCGTCCCCAAAGGTGGGACGTTCCCTACCGAAAACCATCATGCTTGTTGTGAGAAGCTCCAGTTTGTGAGAAGCATATACCCAAACCTGCCCCAAATGGGACAAAAAATTTACCACGGCATGTTGATGCCGCTCCATGGTAGCATGCCAAGTTTCATGAATTTCAGACGAGTTTTGGATTTACTACAATTTAAAAACCAGGCATCTCAATGTTTTGCCGGCAATCAACGGTGCCCTGGTGTTTGAAATTCATTCCCATTTCTTGCATGGGACCTAAGCATGCACCCAAGGACACAGATTTGATTATTCAACCAATTTATATGCACTAGAGCATGTGCATGTAGTTTACTTTTGAATTGTGCACATAAATGCATTGAAAACTCAGTTAATGCATAAAAATGTCCAAACGAACCCCAAAAATCACAAAAATTCACACAACACTCCTGTTGTTCTATGTTGACACGAGAAAAAAATTTGAAAGCAATAAGAGGCAATGGATATCGTTTCGTCCCCAAAGGTGGGACGTTCCCTACCGAAAACCATCATGCTTGTTGTGAGAAGCATATACCCAAACCTGCCCCAAATGGGACAAAAAATTTACAACGGCATGTTGATGCTGCTCCATGATAGCATGCCAGGTTTCATGAATTTTAGACGAGTTTTAGATTTACTAGAATTTAAAAATCAGGCATCTCAATGTTTTGCCGGCAATAAAGGGTGCCCTGGTGTTTGAAATTCATTCCCATTTCTTGCATGGGACCTAAGCACGCACCCAAGGACACATATTTGATTTTTCAACCAATTTATATGCACTGGAGTATGTGCATGTAGTTCAAATTTAAATTATGCACATAAATGCATTGAGAACTCAGTTAATGCATAAACATGTCCAAACGAACCCCGAAAAATCACAAAAAATGACACAACACTCCTGTTGTTCTATGTTGACACGAGGAAAAAATTGAAAGCAATAAGATGCAATGGATATCGTTCCGTCCCCAAAGGTGGGACGTTCCCTACCAAAAACCATCATGCTTGTTGTGAGAAGCTCCGGTTTGTGAGAAGCATATACCCAAACCTGCCCAAATGGGACAAAAAATTTACCACGGCATGTTGATGCTGCTCCATGATAGCATGCCAAGTTTCATGAATTTCAGACGAGTTTTGGATTTACTAGAATTTAAAAACCAAGCATCTCAATGTTTTGCCGGCAATCAACGGTGCCCTGGTGTTTGAAATTCATTCCCATTTCTTGCATGGGACCTAAGCATGCACCCAAGGTCACAGATTTGATTTTTCAACCAAATTATATGCACTGGAGCATGGCATGTAGTTCAAATTTGAATTATGCACATAAATGCATTGGAAACTCAGTTAATGCATAAAAATGTCCAAACGAACCCCGAAAAATCACAAAAAATCACACAACACTCCTGTTGTTCTATGTTGACATGAGAAAAAATTTGAAAGCAATAAGAGGCAATGGATATCGTTTCGTCCCCAAAGGTGGGACGTTCCCTACCGAGAACCATCATGCTTGTTGTGAGAAGCTCCGGTGTGTGAGAATCATATACCCAAACCTGCCCCTAATGGGACAAAAAATTTACCACGACATGTTGATGCCGCTCCATGATAGCATGCCAAGTTTCATGAATTTCATATGAGTTTTGGATTTACTAGAATTTAAAAACCAGGAATCTCAATGTTTTGCCGGCAATCAACGATGCTCTGGTGTTTGAAATTCATTCCCATTTCTTGCATGGGACCTAAGCATGCACCCAAGGACATAGATTTGATTTTTCAACCAGTTTATATGCACTGGAGCATGTGTATGTAGTTCAAATTTGAATTATGCACATAAATGCATTGAAAACTCAGTTAATGCATAAAAATGTCCAAACGAACCCCAAAAATCACAAAAATTCACACAACTCCTGTTGTTCTATGTTGAAACGAGAAAAAAATTGAAAGCAATAAGAGGCAATGGATATCGTTTCGTCCCCAAAGGTGGGATGTTCCCTACCGAAAACCATCATGCTTGTTGTGAGAAGCATATACCCAAACCTGCCCCAAATGGGACAAAAAAATTTACCACGGCATGTTGATGCCGCTCCATGATAGCATGCCAAGTTCCATGAATTTCAGACGAGTTTTGGATTTACTAGAATTTAAAAACCAGGCATCTCAATGTTTTGCCATCAATCAACAGTGCCCTGGTGTTTGAAATTCATTCCCATTTCTTGCATGGGACCTAAGCATGCACCCAAGGACAGAGATTTGATTTTTCAACCAATTTATATGCACTAGAGCATGTGCATGTAGTTTAAATTTTGAATTGTGCACCTGAAATGGCTAGAAAACCAATTTAATGTATAAAATGTTCAAACGAACCCTGAATAATTCCAATTCTTTTACGACACACATATAGTTGCATGTTCACTCCTGATAAAAGGTCTAGCAATTCAAACACCGTCCATTGCCGCTGTGACCCCATTATGTAATTCAAATCAAGATGGAAAATCAAGTAGATCGCACACAGTTTATTATCAGCAACCATGTGAGATGCAGCACAAAATATTGTGGAGCACCGTCGGTGTATAGTACGCCTATGGCTTACACGAGAAGGTGCGTCGGCTACAGTCCACAGCCGGCGTCTCAAGCACACTAGCTCGCTCCCCCAATATCATTTAACTGTTCAATCATCGCCGATGAAAGATGGGCACGTGGACCCGCGTCGTGAGTGCAACTTCGGTGGACCACTCCGGCGAGAGCGCGGCCGCAGTCGCCATGCGTGTGCTAACAAGGTGCATGAGCGCGGCCGCAATCTACGACCGGGCGGCAAAGGCAGCCCAAACGGCCGCTGTTGCTTCTCAGGTGGCGGAACCAACATCTGCCTCAGGGATAGCAACTGGCGAGAGCGGCACAGCAGTTGTCCGTTCTGTAGCGGTGGCCTTAGCCCTGATGGAGGCCGCCCACGACCATGTCGAGGCCGCCCACTGAGGGAGTCCTGGATTAAGGGGTCCTCGGGTGTCCGGGCTATGTGACGTGGGCCGGACTAATGGGCCATGAAGATACAAGACAGAAAACTACTTCCCGTGTCCGGATGGGACTCTCCTTTGCATGGAAGGCAAGCTTGGAGTTCGAATATGAAGATTCCTTCCTCTGTAAACCGACTCTGTACAACCCTAGGTCCCCCAGGTGTCTATATAAACTGGAGGGTTTAGTCTGTAGAGGCAATCATAATCATACAGGCTAGACACCTAGGGTTTAGCCATTACGATCTCGAGGTAGATCAACTCTTGTAAACCCCATATTCATCTAAGATAATCAAGCAGGAGGTAGGGTATTACCTCCATAAAGAGGGCCCGAACCTGGGTAAACATCGTGTCCCTGTCTCCTGTTACCTTCGACCCTCAGACGCACAGTTCGGGACCCCCTACCCGAGATCTGCCGGTTTTGACACCGACATTGGTGCTTTCATTGAGAGTTCCGCTGTGTCGTCGCCAGAAGGTTCGATGGCTCCATCAGTCATCCACAATAATGCTGCCCTGAGGGAGGTCTTTATCCCTGGCCAGATCTTTGTGTTCGGCAGCTTCGCACTCTGGGCCAACTCGCTTGGCCATCTAGAGCAAATCGACAGCTACGCCCCAGGTCACCATATTAGTTTTGGAAATCTGGATTATGTCGTCGATATCCGAGGAGACTTGATCTTCCAAGGGTTCGCGACCCCAACCTCCGCTCTGGCCTTAGATCCGAAGCGCATCACGAGGTCCGAAGACGGGATTCTCGAGCCCGCCGGACTCTCTGCGGCTATTAAGCCTATTACGGGAGAGCCGGAGGAAGTAGTGTCACCGGCAATCATCACGAAGCCGGACTCTTCTCCAAACACTGGCTCCGGACCCTCGGAGTCAGCATCGTGTGAGCTCGGCCAAGGAGTTTCTTTCCCGCCGTAATCCATGGACTCTCTTCTCCCTGGCCAAGCCTTGGCTTTAAGCGAGGCTCTGGACTTAATGCGATCCCTCATCATTATAGAAGGGCAACGTCCGAACTACGCCCAGCCCGGACTAGGGGCTGAGAGCGGGGAATTTTACGTCCCACCCACCACCCACTTCATAGCCACTGTGGAGGACTTAACCGACATGCTCGATTATGGCTCCGAAGACATCGACGGTATGGACGACGATGCTGGAGAAGAGCAGGCCCAAAACCCGCCGTTTACCGGATGGTGGACGGCCACCTCCTCATATGACGTGTACATGGTGGATACACCCAAAGAGGATAACGGCGATAATGAGAAGAATCTAGTTGAGGATAAACCTCCTGAGATACAACCAAAGCGCCGACATCAGCGGCACCACTCTAAATCACGCCGTGGAAAAGACAGCAATACCGGCACCGGACATAACAATACTCTGGACGACGCCGAAGACCAAGAAGACCCCGTCAAACCAACCTCCGAACAGGACGAACGGGAAGATGGGCAAATTGACCCTGATGAACAAGCTGTAAACGAAGACTCGGAGGATAGTAATTATCTTCCACTCTCCGAGGATGAGGTGAGCCTCGGCAACGAAGACTTTATCGTGCCTGAGGAACCCCTTGAGTAGGAGCGCTTCAAGCGCCGGCTGATAGCCACTTCAAGCAGCCTGAAAAAGAAGCAGCAGTAGCTTCAAGCTGACCAAGATCTGCTCAATGACAGGTGGACTAATGTCCTGGCAGCCGAGGAATACGGCCTCGGGCGCCCAACCTAGAGTTACCCAAAGCGCAAGCTGCTACCTCAATTTGACGACGAGGCACTGGAGCCCGCGCCATCAGCGTGTAACGCGGCCGACCGGCCACCACGTGGCCGTGACAAAACGACAACTCAAGCCGAACACCAGCCCATACTACCTCGCCGTAAAAGCAGAGACACAACAGCTCGGGGATATACATACGACCTACGGCAGGACTTGGAAAATAGAGCAGGTTAGACTAGATCGATCTACGGATCGCGGGGGCATGCCCCGACGCGCGAGGACGGCTATCTAGCCGGGCACGACAAGTATAACCACATCAAGGCCGAAAACCGCCGACGAACTCCATCCGAGCTGCGTCGCGACTTGGCCCTGCGTCGCGACTTGGCCCGATATAGAGGCACCGCACACCCCCTCTACTTCACTGACGAAGTAATGGAGCACGAATTCCCAGAAGGGTTTAAACCCGTGAATATCGAATCATATGATGGAACAACAGATCCCGCAGTATGGATTGAGGACTTCCTTCTCCATATTCATATGGCCTGTGGTGATGATCTTCATTGCATCAAATACCTCTCACTAAAGATCAAGGGACCAGCTCGGCACTGGTTAAACAGCCTGCCAAAAAACTCCATTGGCAGCTGGGAGAACTTGGAAGACGCCTTCCGCGACAACTTCCAAGGTACATACGTCCGACCTCCGGATGCCGATGACTTAAGTCACATCGTTCAACAGCCTGGAGAGTCGGCCAGGAAATTCTGGACCAGATTCCTAATTAAAAAGAACCATATTGTCGACTGCCCGGATGTCGAAGCCCTAGCGGCCTTTAAGCATAGCATTCGCGACGAATGGCTCGCCCGTCACCTTGGCCAAGAAAAGCCAAAGTCCATGGCAGCCCTCATGTCACTTATGACCCGCTTTTGCGCGGGCAAAGATAGTTGGCTAGCCTGTAGCAGCAACAATGCAAGCGAACCTGGCACTTCTGAAGCTAGAAATAGCAACGGAAAGCCCCGACACAACAGGCACAAGCGTCGGAACAACAGTGACAATACCGATGACACGGCGGTCAACGCCGGAGTCAGTGGCTCCAAGTCCGGCCAGCGAAAGAAGCCATTCAAAAGAAGTAATCTGGGCTCATCCAGCTTGGACCGAATCCTCGATCGACCATGCCAGATACACGGCACCCCCAATAAATCCGCCAATCATACCAACAGAAGCTGTTGGGTCTTTAAATAGGTCGATAAGTTAAATACCGAGAATAAGGAGAAGGGTTCGCTGAGGGAGTCCTGGACGAAGAGGTCCTCGGGCGTCCGACCTATTATACATGGGCCGGACTGATGGGCTGTGAAGATACAAAGACCGAAGACTACCCGTGTCCGGATGGGACTCTCCTTGGCGTGGAAGGCAAGCCTGGTGGCTAAATATGAAGATTCCTTTCTTTGTAACCAACCTTATGTAACCCTAGATCCCTCCGGTGTCTATATAAACCAGAGGGTTTATTCCATAGAGGAGAGAGATATATACAATCATAGTCAGACAGGCTAGACTTCTAGGGTTTTAGCCATTACGATCTCGTGGTAGATCAACTCTTGTAATACTCATATTCATCAAGATCAATCAAGCAGGAAGTAGGGTATTACCTCCATAGAGAGGGCTCGAACCTGGGTAAACATTGTGTCCCCCGTCTCCTGTTACCATCGACCTTAGACGCATAGTTCGGGACCCCCTACCCGAGATCCGCCAGTTTTGACACCGACATCTTTCATTGAGAGTTCCACTGTGCCATCCTCAAAAGGTTTGATGGCTCCTCCAATCATCAATGACGATTCTGTCCAAGGGGAAACCTTCCTACCCGGACAGATCTTCCTGTTCGGCGGCTTCCGCACTTCGGGCCAACTCGCTTGGCCATCTGGAGCAGATCGACAGCTACGCCCCTGGCCATCAGGTCAGACTTGAGAGCTTGAACTACGTCGCGGATATCCGTGGAGACTTGATCTTCGACGGCTTGGATACCATGGCAGCCGCTCCCGGTCCCTACGATGAACATGACTTAAATCTGTCATCGGACCATGCTCAGGAAATTGCACCTGTAACTACTCCGGCCGTAGATCCGGAGCAGATCGCGCCATCTGAGGTCGGGAAGCTCAACCCCGCCATGAAAGCCGCATACTCCGCGGCGTTGGAGCCGCACACAGACCCAACCTCGGGTGATATCTGTGTCTCCGGAACCTCGGACTTGTTTCCGGCCATAAGTTCCAAACCATGCGTGTCTGCGCATGTCGAGCAGGATCGATCATCGATCGCCGAATTCAGCGCCGCGGGCATCTTCCGGCACTCGCCTTTAGGTGACGTGCTCAACTCATTAAGAAATCTATCCCTAGCGGGGGACTCTCAGCCGAATTATATCCGGTTTGAACTGGAGGCTGATGATAGGGATTTCGTTTCCCACCCACCGCCCACTTCATAGCCACTGTCGAAGACCTAACCGACACGCTCGATTATGACTCTGAAGACATCGACGGTATGGACGACGATGCCGGAGAAGAGGAGGCCCAAAACCCGCCGTTCACCGGACGATGGACGGCCACTTCCTCATATGACGTATACATGGTGGATGCGCCAAAAGATAATAGCGGCGATGACAAGGAAAACCCAGCGAAGGATGACCCTCCTAAGACACAACCAAAGTGGCGGTGTCAGCGGCGCCGCTCTAAATCGCGCCGCAGCAAAGACAGCAACACCGACACAGGAGACGATAACACTCCGGATGGTGCCGAAGACACAGAAGACCCCGACGAACAAACTGCCGAACAAGACAATCAGGAACATGGGCAAGTTAGCCCTAATGAACAGGCCATAGACGAAGACTCGAAGGATGGTAGTTATCATCCGCTCTCCAAGGAGGAGGTGAGCCTCGGCAACGAGGATTTTATCATGCCTGAGGAACCTCTCGAGCAGGAGCGCTTTAAGCTTCAGCTAATAGCCACTGCGAGGAGCCTGAAAAAGAAGCAGCAGTAGCTTCAAGCTGACCAAGACCTGCTCAATGACAGATGGACTGATGTCCTGGCAGCCGAGGAATACGGCCTTAAATGCCTAGCCAAAAGTTACCCGAAGCGCAAATTGCTACCTCAGTTCGATGATGAGGCGCAAGAGCCCGTGCCAGCATCGCGCAATGCGGCTGACCGACCACCACACGGTCAGGATAAAATGGCAACTCAAGCCGAACACCAGACTGCCCCACCTCGTCGTAAAGGCAGGGATAAGACAGCTCGGGGTTATACATATGACCTTCGTCAAGATCTGGACAGTAGAGCAGGACATACAAGATCGATCTACAGATCGCGAGGACGTGCCTTGACACGTGAGGACGGCTATTATTCGGACATGACAAACCTAGTCACGCCCGGGCCGAAAAGCGCAGACGGACTCCATCGGAGCTACGTGCGATGCGGCCCGATATAGAGGCGCCACACACCCTGTTTGCTTCACTGACGAAGTACTGGATCACGAATTCCTAGAAGGGTTTAAACCCATAAACATCGAATCATACAATGGAACAACCGATCCCGCGGTATGGATCGAGGATTTTATTCTCCACATCCACATGGCCCGCGGGGATGACCTTCACGCCATCAAATACCTCCCACTGAAACTCAAAGGGCCAGCTCGGCACTGGCTAAACAATCTGCCTGAAAATTCTATTGGCAGCTGGGAGGTCTTGGAAGAAGCTTTCCTTGACAACTTCCAAGGTACATATGTCCGGCCACCAGATGCCGATCACTTAAGTCACATAGTTCAACAGCCTGGAGAGTCAGCCAGGAAATTCTGGACTAGGTTCCTAACTAAAAAGAACCAGATCGTCGACTGTCTGGATGCCAAAGCCCTAGCGGCCTTTAAACATAGCATCCGCGACGAATGGCTCGCCCGTCACCTTGGCCAAGAAAATCCGAAGTCCACGGCAGCCCTCACGGCACTCATGACCCACTTTTGTGCGGGTGAGGATAGTTGGCTGGCCCGTAGCAAAAACACAGTAAGCGAAATGGGCACCTCCGAGGGCAAAAATAGCAACGGCAAGCTCCGACGCAGCAGACACAAACGCCGAAGCAATGGTGACAACACCGATGACACGACAGTCAACGCCGGATTTAGTGGCCCCAAGTCCGGTCTGTGGAAGAAGCCATATAAAAGAAACAACCAGGGACCATCCAACTTGGACCGCATACTTGATCGTCCGTGCCAAATCCACAGCACCCAGACAAACCAGCCAATCATACCAACAGAGATTGTTGGGTTTTTAAACAGGCCGGCAAGTTAAATGCAGAGAACAAGGAAAAGGGATCGCAAAGCGAGTACGATGACGAGGAGCCCCGACAACCGAACACAAGGGGACAAAAGAAGTTTCTCCCTCAGGTCGAAACGGTGAACATGATATATGCCACACGCATCCCTAAGCGGGAGCGCAAGCGCGCGCTCAGGGACGTCTATGCGATAGAGCCAGTCGCCCCAAAATTCAATCCATGGTCGTCATGCCCGATCACCTTTGATTGCCGGGATCACCCAACCAGTATATGTCATGGCGGTTCAGCCGCACTGGTCCTCGACCCAATCATTGATGGATTCCACCTGACGCGAGTCCTCATGGACGGTGGCAGCAGCCTCAATCTGCTCTATCAGGATACAGTGCGCAAAATGGGCATTAACCCATCACGGATCAAGCCCACAAAGACTACCTTTAAAGGAGTCATACCAGGTGTAGAGGCTCGCTGTACGGGCTCAATTATGCTAGAGGTTGTCTTTGGATCTCCGGACAACTTCCGAAGCGAAGACTTAATCTTCGATATCATCCCTTTTCGCAGCGGCTATCACGCATGGCTCGGACGAACCACATTTGCTCGATTCAATGCGGTGCCTCATTATGCTTACCTCAAGCTCAAAATGCCCGGACCGCGCGGCGTCATAACAGTTAATGGAAACACGAAACGCTCCCTCCGTACCGAGGAGCATACCGCTGCCTTAGCAGCAGAAGTACAGAGCGGCCTTTCCAAGCAGAACCTTAATTCGGCGGCCAAGCTCCCGGACACTATCAAGAGGGTCCGGACTGTTCTGCAGCAGGACAGCTCTGCTCGTCAAGAGCTCGACTAGCAATTTGGCCTCCGTCCCAGTCCTGATCAAGTGGCGGCATTCGTACTGCGCGTACATAACTACGCACTCAAAATACCATGGGCATAGACGGAGGCATAACTAGTTTGTGATCCGCAATACGGCTCGACCGCTCTTGGACACACATACTTTCACTGTTTATCTTTCCCCTTTTCAGGTTTCTTTTCCACAGGCTTTCCCTGATGGCTTGATCACCAGCCCTGTCAAAAGAATAAGTACACCAAGATGGCAAGAAGCGCAAACGTACAGGGGAATTTCTAGGTGTTTTCTTTAACGACAACTCTACCTGTTTTCAGGACCCACACGCAGCTCTCCCTTGGTCGTGGCATGTAAAATAGCCTGTTGCTTATCGCACTATTTGTATCAATACGCTTCGATGTATTAATCAAATTATAATGAAAACAGTTGGCGGCCCAAATTCTGCGGCCCTAGCTCATAACCTTTGCTCCTTTTCTGTTTTCCTTTATTTTCTGTTGATAACCTCACCAAGTAGCACCCGTACACTTTGGTACGTTTCCATTTGCCAGGGGCTTCATAGCGCCCCGCACTACGGCAACAAAGTCCGAACACTTTTACAGCATAGTTCGGCACCCCGAATTTAGCATTATATGCATTGGCTCCGAATCATGTCTTTGGTCCATAGTTGGGTTGCCCGGCTCCTGTGCTTGCTACCTTACGTTCCGCTATATCGGCTAAGGTAGTAAAGGGAGAACTACTGCGATTGTGCCCTAGTTTACCCGAAGGAGCACCTCAGTAGAGAAAGCCGAAAACTGACTGTCATGATGCGGCGAGAGCCGGTCAGCTCTTCGGAGGTCTCAAATCGTTGGAGATTTTTTCCGCATTATGCGATGGGTCGGTACTTACCCGATCAGGTGTTTACAGCATCCTAGTTCAAATACTAGGGGCTGCGCCTATATTTTTATTGTCAAACTCCTATGGCTAAGTGAGGGTGTTCAAGCCGCATAGTCTGATTGCCTGGTTCGTTGCGCTAAACACCTCCTTCAAGGACCAAACAATTGGATCAAGAGTCTTTAGATTACAACCCGAACACCCCCGTACTACCTACATGGGGGCAGAAGCCGACGACTGGCCAACTCTCAGATTTCACAAAATATGGCCGCACAGGAGGTAAATTTTTTTAAATCAAACATTATATTACATAACAACTTTGTTTCATTATACAAGGCAGCGACAATATGAATGTATTCATTCAAAGATAATGTCTTGCGAACATTGCGTCGCCACAATACGAGACCCCTCCAGGACGTCTTCGAAATACCGCTCGGGCGTGCCGTGCTCCTTGCCCTCAGGCGGCCCTTCGATCACCAGCTTGACGGCGTCCATCTTCGCCCACCATATCTTGAAGCGGGCGAAGGCCATGCGCGCGCCCTCAATGCAGACCGACCGCTTGATGATATCCAGCCGAGGGCAGGCCTCTACCAGCCGCTTCACGAGGCTGAAGTAGCTGCCGGGTATAGCGTCGGCAGGCCACAGCCGGATTATTAAATCCTTCATGGCCAGTTCGGCCACCCTATGCAGCTCGACCAGCTGTTTTAGCTGATCGGTGAAGGGCACTGGATGTTCTGGCGCAAGGTACTGCGACCAGAATAGCTTCTTCCTTGAGCTCCCTTCTTCGGCCCGGAAGAACTCCGCGGCGTCTGACACACTGCGCGGCAGATCCGCGAACGCCCCTGGAGAACTCCGAATCCAGGTTAGTAAGAAATACTTCTTCTTCACATACTTGCTTTGCATACTAAATGCCTTACCTGCCGCGATCTTCTTGGCCTCCTGGATCTCCCGGAGGGCGCCCTGGGCTTCAACCGGGCCTCTTCCGCGCTTTGGCGAGCCTTGGCGAGTTCGGTCTCTCGAGCCAAAACATCACACTCCAAGGCCTCACATTTTTTCATAGCGTCCTGGAGCTCTTGCTGGACCTCGTTGAGCCTGGCCTTGAGCTTCTTGTGGACAGCTTGCTCCTTGGCAGCTTTCTCCTCAGCTTTGGCTAGGGCCTTTTTAGTGCCTCGACCTCGGTCATCGCTCCTACATATATCATGACAATACTGTCAATACACATCATTTATTCTTTCCGAATATATAGTGAGTTATTACATACCTTGCTGGTCTTCCAGCTGCTTCCTCGCCTGGCCGAGCTCCTCTTCGGCCCGTTCCAGTCTCTGCTTCAGTCCAGAGACTTCGCCAGTGTGTGAGGTCGCGGCCAGCAACGACGCCTGCTTATTCATATAAGACACATTTAGTTAGTTTCCTGCGAAAAATAATTGATCCTCTGTCTGGCTTTTCTTTCCGAACACCAGACAGTGTCTCAGGGGCTACTGTCTATATTGGGACTTTTCTCTTCTGCGTCGCTTACCTGAAAACCTGTCAGCAGGCCGCTGCAGGCTTCGGTCAGTCCGCTTTTGATGGACTGAACCTTCTCAATCACCGTACCCATAAGGATACGGTGTTCATCCACAATGGAAGCGCCTCGTAGCGCTTCCAGCAGATTGTCCGGTGCCTCTGGTTGGACAGAGGTCACCGGCGGGATAGGCACGCCTCCATCTTTCGAGGGAGGCTGCTTGCCGAATCCCGAAGCCTTGCAGCTCTCCGGAACCGTATTCGGTTGGGGGCCGAACTGAACCTGGCGCCCATCGTCAGTCCCCATGGGGATCTGTTCCCCCATGTATCCGGCGGCCGAGGTCGCACCCTCTGGCGCCGCCTTGACGGCCTCCTGGACCTCCCCGTGGCCTGGGAAAGTCCTTTGGGACATCACCTCGTCGTCACCCTTGGCCAGGGGAGAGTGAGCGGCCGGTGATGACTCGCTGGCCATCGCCTTTGAATCCAACGAACCTCTTGACGAGGATCGCTGGGAGCTGTCGTGGGCCGGACTGCGATAGCACAATCAACCATGTTAATATAATGAAGAGGAGAGACCGGATACATGGACGAATACAAGTTCTTCAGTACTTACGATGCGGCCAGGGGCTTGTTCCATGGGCGTCGCTCTGGACTGCTGTCGACGTCCCACGCGGCGTTTTCCGCAAGGGAGCCCTTCCCCTTCTTGGGCGCCTCCGCCTCCATATTTGTCGAGGCCGCCCTCTTTTTCCTCCCCCCATCAGGGGGAGGGTTTCTTTCCTCCTCCTCCTCATCGTCATCTTCGGCGGCAGAGGAGTGAGTCTTGACTTCGGACATCGTGTCCGAAGCACCCTTGCGGCGGGGGCCACCTCGGCCCCCTTGGCCTTCTTCTTGGCCTTCTTCTCCAGCGGCTGATAGGGCACCGGGACCAGCATCTTCGCCAAGAGCGGGATGACTGGTTCTTCGGCCAGCGGAGCCGAACATTGAATCCGCTCCGCTTTCTCTGTCCATACCTGAAAGGATAAATGAGTAAAGTTTAGTTACCCTCCTTGGGCAAGCAAGTAGAGGGTACACCTTGAGATGTGAAGGACTTACCGCATTGGCGGGATGGGCAAGATCGTGCCCACGGTCCGAGTCTATGGCCGGCGGCTTCTCGTCACCCTTGAAGAGCAGCTTCCAGGCATCTTCGTGAGTGGTTCCAAAGAGCCTCACCAAGGTCTGGTGCTTCTCCGGATCGAATTCCCATAAAGGGGAAGTTTGGCTTTGGCAGGGGAGGATATGGCGAACTAGCATCACCTGGATCATGTCGACGAGCTTGATGTTTCTATCCACCATGCTCTGGATGCGCGTTTGCAGCGCCATCAGCTCATCCGATGAAGACCAATTTGGGCCCTTCTCCATCCAGGAGGTCAGCCGCATTGGAGCTCCGGACTTGAATTCGGGAGCCGCGGCCCAGGTGGTGTCGCGGGGTTCTGTGATATAGAACCACAACTTCTGCCACTCCTTGACAGTCTCCACAAACGTGCCTTTGGGCCATATGACGTTGGGCATCTTACTCACCATGGCTCCTCCGCACTCCGCGTGTTGGCCATCCACCACCTTCGGCTTCACGTTGAAGATCTTGAGCCACAGGCCGAAGTGGGGCTGGATGCGGAGGAAAGCCTCACACACGATAATGAATGCCGAGATGTTGAGGAAGGAGTTCGGGGCTAGATCATGGAAATCTAGCCCATAATAGAACATAAGTCCGCGGACGAAAGGGTGGAGTGGAAACCCTAACCTACGGACGAAATGAGGGAGGAACACCACCCTCTCATTGGGCTTCGGTGTAGGGACGACTTGCCCCTTGGCCGGAAGCCGGTGGGCGATCTCTTTAGCCAGATACCCGACCTCCCGAAGCTCGGAGATGTCCTTCTCCTTAACGGAGGAGGCCATCCACATGCCCTGCCCTCCGGATCCAGACATGGTTGGGTGCTTGCTCGAGGTGGAGGAGACGGGAACTTGGGCGCTGGAGCTCGAGAATGGAAGGGCAGAGGAAGAAAGAAGGCGTGGGTGAAGAAAGGGAATCCTTATCTCCTTATAAAGGCAGCGAATGTCAAGCGCCTCCCCACTTGCCTTAAAACTCGCTTGTTCCCAAGGGCTGTATAAGCGGCACGGTTGGGTTACCCATGCCCATATTGATGAGAATCCCGCAATAAGGGGACACGATCTCTGCTTCGACAAGACGTGCCTATAAGACCGCGTCTCGAAACGTGGAACGGCAGACGAAAACGGTTTGAAATAATGACCGAGTAGACGTGATGTCACGTAACAAAAGGTTGTCAGCTGATGGGACTCGTTAAATATTATACTCTCTGCGGTTGTGTGTGGTATTTGTGTTGCAGATCCAGACACATTCATTGCGTCTGAAGACTATTTTGGAGTATTCGGAAGGGGAACCCGCCTTGCAATGCCGAAGACAATCTGCACGCCAGACACCTCGTCATTGAAGCCTGGTTCAGGGGCTACTAAGGGAGTCCTGGACTAAGGGGTCCTCGGGCGTCCGACCTGTTATACATGGGCCGGACTGATGGGCTGTGAAGATACAAAGACCGAAGACTCTACCCGTGTCCGTATGGGACTCTCCTTGGCATGGGAGGCAAGCCTAGTGGCTAAATATGAAGATTCCTTTCTCTGTAACCGACCTTATGTAACCCTAGATCCCTCCAGTGTCTATATAAACCGGAGGGTTTAGTTCGTAGAGGAGAGAGATATATACAATCATAGTCAGACAGGCTAGACTTCTAGGGTTTTAGCCATTACGATCTCGTGGTAGATCAACTCTTGTAATACTCATATTCATCAAGATCAATCAAGCATGAAGTAGGGTATTACCTCCATAGAGAGGGCCCGAACCTGGGTAAACATTGTGTCCCCCGTCTCCTGTTACCATCGACCTTAGATGCATAGTTCGGGACCCCCTACCCGAGATCCGCCGGTTTTGACACCGACAGTCGCCAAGTGAGGACGGCGACGAGGAGCCCCATCCATCGAACACAGGGGGACAAAAGAAATCCCCCCCAAATCAAAACGGTGAACATGATTTACGCTACTCATATCCCCAAGAGGGAGCGCAAATGCGCGCTCAGGGATGTCTATGCGATAGAGCCTGTCGCCCCAAAATTCAATCCATGGTCGTCCTGCCCGATCACCTTCGATCGCAAGGACCATCCGACCAGTATCCATCACGGCGGCTCAGCCGCACTGGTCCTCAACCCAATCATTGATGGATTCCACCCCACGCGAGTCCTCATGGACGGTGGCAGCAGCCTTAACCTGCTCTATCAGGACACAGTCCGCAAGATGGGCATCGATCCGTCAAGGATCAAGCCCACAAAAACTACCTTCAAAGGAGTAATACCAGGTGTAGAGGCCCGTTGCACGGGCCCGATCACATTGGAAGTCGTCTTCGGATCACCGGACAACTTCCGAAGCGAAGGCTTGATCTTCGACATCGTCCCCTTCCGCAGTGGCTATCACGCACTGCTCGGACGAACCGCATTTGCTCGTTTCAATGCGGTGCCACACTATGCCTATCTCAAACTTAAGATGCCCGGACCACGTGGTGTCATAACAGTCAACGGAAACATGGAACGCTCCCTTCGTACCGAGGAGCACACCGTGGCCCTGGCAACGGAAGTGCAGGGCGGCCTTATCAAGAAGAACATCAATTCGGCGGCCAAGCCCCCGGACACTATTAAACAAGTCCGAACTGCTCCGCAGCATGATAGTGCAACTCGTCAGGAGTTCGACTAGTAATTCGGCCTCCGTCTCAGCCCCGACCGAATTGCGGCGTACGTACCGCGCGTACATAACTACGCACTAAAAATACCATGGGCAAAGACGGAGGCATAACTCGGTCATGGTCCACAATATGGCTCGACCTTACCTAGGCACTCATACTTTTCCTTTCCTCTCTACCCTTTTCAGGTTTCTTTTCCACAAGCCCCTCATGACAGCCTGATCGTCGATTCTTTCGAAGGATAAACATACCAAGGAGGCAAGCAGCATGGACGTGTGGCAGAATATCTAGATGATCTTCTTGACGATCACTTTGCCTATTTTCAGGACCCGCACGCAGCTTCCCCTTGGTCTCGGCAGGCTAAATAGCCCGGTTGCTTATCGCATTATTTGTACAAATACGCTTTGACGTATCAATCAGATTATAATGGAAACAGCTTGCGGCCCAACATATGTGGCACTGGCTTACTCCTCCATTATATTTCACTATTTTTTGCACCCGTACACTTTGGTACGAGTTAACTCGCAAGTGGCTCCATTGCGCTCCATACGTTGGCAACAAGTCCGAACACTTTTTACAGTATAATTCGGCGCCCCGAATATAGCATTATATGCATTGGCTCCGAATCATGTCTTTGGTCAATAGTTGGGTTGCCCGGCTCCTGTGCTTGCTACCTTACGTTCCGTCTTATCGGCTAGGGTAGTAAAGGGAGAACTACTGCGATTGTGTTTCTGGTTCATCCGGATAAACACCTCAGTAGAGAAAGCCAAAAACTGGCTGTCATGATGCGGCGAGAGCTGGTCAGCTATTCGGCGGCTCAACATAAATCTCTCACGATTTTTCCGCATTATGCGACGGATTGGCCTCCACCCGATCAGGTGTCTATAGCGCCCTAGTTCAGGTAAACAAATACTAACTAGGGGCTGCGCCTACACTCCTATTGACAAACTCCTATGGCTAAGTGAGGGTGATAAAGCCACATAGTCCAATTGCCTGGTTCGATGCACTAAACACCTCCTTCAAGGACCAAACTCTTGGGTCAAGTGTGTTTAGGTTCCAACCCGAACACCCTCGTACTACCTACGTGGGGGCAGAAGCCGACGACTGGCCAACTCTCAGATTTAATAAACGGCCGCACATGAGGAAATATTTTCACAAAACAATAAGCAATATAATACATATAGGCTTTGTTCCATAATACAGGACCGGATACATTCATTCAAAGATAATGTCCTTCATACACTGGCCCTCCACAATGCGGGATCCTTCCAGGACATCATCAAAATATAGCTTGGGCTTGCAGTGCTCTTTGCCCACAGGCGGTCCCTCGGTCGCAAGCTTGATGATGTTCATCTTCGCCCACTGTACCTTGACACGGGCGAAGGCCATCCGCGCACCTTCAATGCAGACCGACCGCTTTATGGCATCAAGCTGAGGGCAGGCATCGACCAGCCGCTTCACGAGCCCGAAGTGGCTGCTGGGTATGGCTTCGGCAGGCCATAGACGGATTATCAAATCCTTCATGGCCAATCCGGCCACCCTATGCAGTTCGGTCAGCTGTTTCAGCTGGTAGCTAAGGGGCACCAGATGCTCTGGTGCAAGGTATTGCGACCAGAACAAATTCTCCGTTTCAGTCCCCTCTTCGGCTCGGAAGAACTCCGCAGCATCAGCAACACTACGAGGCAGATCCGCAAAGGCCCCTGGAGAACTCCAAATCCGGGTCAGTAAGAGGTACCTTTTCTTCACAAATTTGCTCTGCATAATAAAGGCCTTACCCGCCGCAATCTGCTTGGCTTCCTGGATTTCCTGGAGGGCACCCTGGGCTTCAACCTAGGCCTCTTGTGTGCTTTGGCCAGCCTTAGCAAGTTCGGACTCTTGGTCCGCAATCTTGCGCTCCAAGGACTCGCATTTCTTTATGGCTTCCCTGAGCTCTTGCTGAACCTCCCCGACCCTTGACTCATGTTTTTTTGCGGGCGGCTTGCTCCTTCTCCGCTTTCTTCTGGGCCTTGGACAACGCGTTCTTGAGGGACTCCACCTCGGCTGCAGCTCCTATGAAACATCATCATAACATGATTAACACAAACAATTCATATCATTTTAGATCTGAACAGGCCATTGCATACCTTGCTTGTCCTCTAGTTGTTTTTTGACACGACTTAGCTCTTCATCGGCCTACTCCAGACTCTGCTTCGGTTTGGAAATTTCGGCAGAATGGGAGGTCGCAGCCAGCATCGACGCCTGCTTATTCACATAGACATATATGATTAGTCTCCTATGAAAATTATTAGATCCTCTGTCCGGCCTTTCTTTTCGAAAACTGAACAGAGTCTTAGGGGCTACTGTCTGTACTACGGCATTCTTTTTGCATAATTACATCACATACCTCAAAGCCTGTTAGAAGGCTGGCGCAGGCTTCGGTCAGTCCGCTCTTAGCAGACTGAACCCTCTCAACCACCGTACCCATAAGGATACGGTGTTCTTCTACAATAGAAGCACCTTGAAGCGCTTCCAGTAGAGTATCCGGTGCCTCTGGATGGACAGAAGTCACCGGCGGAATAGGTGCACCTCCTTCTTTCGAAGGAGGCTGCTTACCTGATTCCGGAGCCGTATGGGCCTCCGGAATAGTATTCGGCTGGGGGCCGAATTGGGTATGGCCCCCATTGCAAGTTTCTAGGGGGGGGGGGTCTGCTCCCCCATGTGTCCGGCGGCCGAGGTATCACCCTCTGGCGCCACCTTGACGGCCTCCTGTACCTCTCCCTGGCCTGGGAGGGTCCTTCGGGACAACACCTTGGCGTCGTCCGTAGCCTTGGGGGAGGAGGCTGGAGGAGGCGACTCGCTGTCCATCACATTTGGATCCAGCGAATTCCCCGAAGATGAGGATCGCTGGAGGTGTGCGTGAGCCGGACTGCAGCGCATGATTCAACATGTTAAAACCACGAAGTAAAGAAGCTGGTTATATATATGTACATAAGTGCCTTTGAGTACTTACGATTCGGCTAGGGGCTTCTCCCTGGGACGCCACTCAGGGCTATCGGTGTCCGATTCGGAACTGTCCACAAGAGAGACCCTCCCTTTCTTGGACGCCTCCATCTATGCCTCCAGATCCGTGGAGGCCGCCCTTTTCTTCCTTTCCCCTCGGGGGGAGAACTGTTTTCCTCCTCCTCCTCCTCCTCGTCGTCGTTCTCAGCGTGGGAGGGGTGGTTTTCGGCGTCTTCGGATGTTGCGTCCGAAGTGCCTTTACGGCGGAGGCCACTTCTTGCCTTGTTGGCCTTCTTCTCCGGCGCCTGGTAGGGCGCCGGAACCAGCATCTTCGTTAGAAGTGGGATAGCTAGGTTTTCAGGCAGCGGAGCCAGACACAGGATCCGCTCCGCCTTCTTTATCCAGCCCTGAAAAGACAAATGGAGAAGCTTAGACATCTTCCTTGAATGCACAGGTAGGGATACACCTCGAAGTATGAAATACTTACCGGACTGGCAAGGTAAGTCAGGTATATCCGTGGTCCTCGGTCGTCTTCGGCCACGTCTGATTGGCCTTCAAAAGCACCTTCCAGATACCTTCATGCGTGGAGCCGAAGAACTGTTGCAAGGTCTAGTGCTTGGCCGGATCGAACTCCCACAAATAGCAAGTCCGGCTTTGGCAAGGAAGGATCCAACGAAAAAGCATCACCTGGATCACATTGACAAGCTTGATGTTCTTGTCCACCATGCTCTTGATGCGCATCTGCAGCGCTGACACCTCGTCCGACGATGCCCAGTCCAGGCCCTTTTTTAGCCAGGAGGTAAGCCACATTGGGGGCCCGGACTTGAATTCGGGAGCCGCGGCCCAGGTGGTGTCGCAGGGCTCTGTGACGTAGAACCACTGTTGTTGCCACCCTTTGACGGTCTCCACAAAGGTGCCTGTGGGCCATGCGATGTTGGACAGTTTGCTCACCATGGCGCCTCCGCACTCTGCATGTTGACCATCCACCACTTTTGGATTCACATTGAAGATCTTTAGCCATAATCCGAAGTGGGGTGGGATGCGGAGGAAGGCCTCGCACACGACAATGAATGCCGAGATGTTGAGGAAAGAATTTGGGGCTAGATCATGGAAATCTAGCCCGTAGTAGAACATGAGTCCGCGGACGAAAGGGTGGAGGGGAAATCCTAACCCGCGGATGAAGTGGGGGATGAATACCACCCTCTCGTTGGGCTCTGGGGTGGGGACGATCTGCCCCTTGGTCGGAAGCCGGTGGGCGATTTCCTGGGCCAAGTACCCCGCTTCCCGGAGCTTCGTGATATTTTCCTCTGTGACGGAGGAGGCCATCCACTTGCCATGCGCTCCCGATCCAGACATGGTCGGAGTGCTTTTTGGGGGCGGAAAGGATGGAAGCTTGGGCGCTGGAGCTCGAGAACGGATGGGCAAAGAGGAAGAAGGCGTGGGTGAAAGAGTGGATCTTGATCCTCTTATAAAGGCAGCGAATATCAAGTGCCTCCCCACTCGCCTTAAAACTCGCCTATTCCCCAAGGGTCGTGTAGACGGCGCGGTTGGACTACCCACACCCGTATTGATGAGAATCCCGCGATAAGGGGACACAATCTCTGCTTCAACAAGACGTGCCAATGAAAACCGCATCTCGAAACGTGGAGCGGCAAGCTAACAAAAACGGTTCGAAATAATAACCGGGCAGGGACGTAACGTCTCGCTACAAAATTTGTCAGTAGATGGGACTTGTTAAATATTATACTCTCTGCGGTTGTGTGTGGTGCCTGTTTTGCAGAGCCGGACACGTTTTCTGTGTTTGAGGACTACTTTGAAATATTTGGAGGAGGAACCCGCCTTCCAATGCCGAAGACAATCTGCGCGCCGGACACATCATCATTGAAGCTTGGTTAAGGGGCTACTGAGGGAGTCCTGGATTAAGGGGTCCTCGGGTGTCCGGGCTATGTGACGTGGGACAGACTAATGGGCCATGAAGATACAAGACGGAAGACTTCTTCCCGTGTCCGGATGGGACTCTCCTTTGCGTGGAAGGCAAGTTTGGCGTTTGAATATGAAGATTCCTTCCTCTGTAAACCGACTATGTACAACCCTAGGTCCCTCCGATGTCTATATAAACCGGAGGGTTTAGTCCGTAGAGGCAACCAGAATCATACAGGCTAGACATCTAGGGTTTAGCCATTACGATCTCGAGGTAGATCAACTATTGTAAACCCCATATGCATCCAAGATATTCAAGCAGGAAGTAGGGTATTACCTCCATCAAGAGGGCCCGAACCTGGGTAAACATCGTGTCCCTGTCTCCTGTTACCTTTGACCCTCAGACGCACAGTTCGGGACCCCCCTACCCGAGATCTGCCGGTTTTGACATCGACACCCACGCCCAGCTCCTGGTGGTCACCGCACAAATCGAATGAAGCTTCTCCGACAACGGTCGGCAACCCACGGCCGAAGAGCTGGCAATCACCGAGAGCGTTCGAGCAGCCATCCGCTCCTCCGCCGCATACCTTGCGACGACGGAGCCCGTCCAAGCCCAGATCGCGTCCGCCCACGCCTAGCTCATGGCGGCCTTTTCCAAAGAGATGGCAGGCGCGGATGGCGAGATGCTTGCCGAGTATGGTGCGATGGATGCCATGGAGCCCCTTCCCCAGGAGACCGTCAGGCGCGAGTTGTATATGTTCTATATGTCGTGCAGTGTGGTGCTGACTTATTAACTGTTTTGTTAATTAGTTGTCGTCTTCAGTTAACTATTTGGTTCAATTCTGCAAATGTGATGTTCAATTCTTCAGGCTGCAATTTTGTATTGTCTTCCATGTGAGAAATAAATCAAATTTATCTTTACAAAATACATGAGAAACGAATACAATTGCTATATTTCCAAGTTGTCAAGCATGCTTGGTTTGGTTATACATTGTGCAATGTGGTGCTCAGTTAACGTTTGGTTCATTTGTGTTGTGGTGTTTAGTTAACTGTTTGGTTCAATTCTGCAATGCGATGTTCAATAGTTGTGGGTGCATTCTATTATTGTATACCCTGTGAGGAATAAATTGAATTTGGCTGTAGTAAATACATGAGAAACAAATACAATTGCTACAATTGGTTGTAGTTAACTGTTTGGTTAATTGTCTGATCTTCTATTAGGAGTATGTTATATTGTGCAATGTGGTGCTCAGTTAATGTTTGGTTCATTTGTTGTGGTGTTTAGTTAACTGCTTGGTTCAATTCTGCAATGCGATGTCCAATTGTCGTGGGTAGAATTTTGTATTGTTGTGCATGTGAGGAATAAATCGAATTTGGCTGCACTTAATACATGAGAAACATATACAAGTGTTGTATTTCCTAGTTCTTAATCATGCTTTGTTTGGGTAAATGGGTTTTCCGCGTGGCTTGAATTAATCTGATGAATCTGTAATGTGCTTATTTTTCATCAACATATTTTACTGATAGCATGCGAACCCTTACTTAACCTGATGACTAACTACCTTATATGTGTTGCAGGGAAACAATGGGAAGCACTGAGGTTTACAATCGAGGTTAGCACGTGCATGGTCCGTTCTCTAATAGCACATTATTCTGCAATTGCAGGAACCATTCTAATATTTTGGTTTTTAACAATTTGGTCTTGCACATGTAGGTCCTGCTGTCAGAGGTTTTGACCCACTGTTCAACCCTTTTTGCATATGGGGAAATGAGTTGTCCATGAATATCAATCAAATCAAGAAACTTAGAAAGATTGTTAGGATAAAGAAATTAGCGACAAAAAACAATAAGATCTTTGTCTGCACAATGAAGAAGACATCAGTTCACTACAAGATAGTACAAACTATTATACCTTGCCTTTTTTATTCCTTTGCCCCATTTCCAATATAGAGAAGATATTTATGCACATCCTTGTTTTCAGGCCTTTCCAAAGCAGTTCACTGATGATTACCTCTCAAACCACCTCTATGGTCAGGAGGCGAGGAAGGTTTTCATACAACACCCACGGTTCAATATTGAAGTGTTCTTGAAGAGGACGAAGGACGCACGGTCAATCATCCACAGGCACTGGCCTAAAGTTGCAAAGACCTTCAACATGAATGAAGGCTCAATATTCGCCTTCCGCTTCAGCAGTTTTCCAGATGAGATGCATCTGTCTATATACCGTCTATGATGCTAATTTCAAAAGGTTCTACATGTTGCATGTGGAACTTGCTGCTGGTGCAGTTGTGTAATGGGGTAGCTGAGTGCTGAAGCTATATCATGTTGTACTCTGATTTCAATTATGAAATTCTGCTTCCTTAATATGGAAATGAAATATATTGTGTGCTTAATATGAAATGCCAATTAGATTAACAAATGGATTATGAATAATCGGATAATTAGCCTGCTAATTGGGTTTCGCTATTGCAAACGGTTGTTGAAAAAATACCGTGGGTGATGACCTCAGGCAACGCACACAGTTTCTAGGAATAAACCGTGTTGGATCAATGAACAATCACACACGACTTTCTCTTGAAAACTGTTTGCGTTAGGCCACCTTGCGCAAACGTTTAGCACATAAAACCTATTTGTGATGGACAGTCTTTGCCACACAGTTTCTTCTACGGACCGTGTGTGATACATTCAATAACGCAAACGATTTAACGGGAAAAATTGTGTGTGATGTACCTATGAACGGAAACGTTTTCCTTGGAGCGACTGTGTGGGATGTACATACGAACAGAAACGTTTAGCGGGCACTGACTGTGTGGGATGTACTTGCGACCAAAAACAATTTCACCGTGTAATTGTATTTTTTAGCTCTACTATACGTATTTCCGTATTTGAGCGCTCGCCGGTCGCACACGACCTCATTTTGCCGAGCGTGTGTGCTAGGAGGGCATATCCCCGACGATTTCTGGGTCGTGTGGGAAGGACCCCCCCTATCGCCCACACTCACTTGGCGACGGTTCCAGATGCCGTCGCGGAAAGGGGTTAAAAACCGTTTGTTTAGGACCGACGTGTACCAGTGTTGTACGGGTTCCGGTGACCGCCCCCAAGGGTTGCTATTTGTACGGGTTAGGTGACCGCCCCCAAGGGTTGCTATTTGTACGGGTTAGGTGACCGCCCTGAAGGGTCCCTTAGTGGAACCACGACATCTTGCATAGTGCGAGGGCGTGAGGAGATTACGGTGGCCCTAGTGGCTTCTTGGGGAGCATTATGCCTCCACACAGCTCCAAACGGACATTAGCATCCACAAGGGTGTGAACTTCGGGATACATCGTCGTCTTTGTGTGCCTCGGTTATCTCTTACCCGAACCCTTTACTTATGCACTTTACTTTGTGATAGCCATAATGTTTCATGATATATATCTTGCTATCACTTAGTTATTTATCTTGCTAAGCATAAGTTGTTGGTGCACATAGGTGAGCCTAGTTGTTTTAGATTTTGCGCTTGACAAATTAAACGCTAGTTTTATTCCGCATTTTCTCAAGCCTAAACCGTAATTATTTTAAAGCGCCTATTCACCCCCCCCTCTAGGCGACATCCACGATCTTTCAGAGTGGAGCACTTAGTTCACCTGGTCTTGCTATTTTGTGTTGTGCACTCTATGGTGATAGGACCTTTATCTTGGGGGCTACCGTTTGCACGTTGATTACATACTAACCAAACTAAGGGTGTTATTTATGGTGGTATTTATGCTAGTCACCTTGCTAAAATTTTTGAGATAGACATCGGATATAATGAGGATAACTTTTTACCTTGAAAATATTTGAATTATGATAGCATGGCGGAGCATGATTTCTTTAGTAAGGGTGACCCTCGTTTTCAGTATAACATGTTGTTCAACAGGGCACCCGTGAGGTCATTCCATTGCCTACACCTGCTTTTTTTTATCTCTCAAGGAGTTGGTACGCTGTCATGCCAGAGGACATTATTGCGTACTGGAACCAGATAGCAGCGTCGACACCGGTCCACCAGTGGGAGCCTCAGCAGCCTCAGTATTTCCCCGGACCGGATGGATTCTTTCTGTAGCCATAGACCAAGTTAGGCCAACAACCTAAGCTTGGGGGAGTACGTATTCTCACCGACATTACATTCATGTATCACACATTCATTCCACTTGTCGGTATTCATCGTTTCCTTTGTATAATCATGTTTCACATTTTTTGTTTCTTTTTTGTGTTGGAAAAACTTTGAAAAATCCAAAAATATTTCTTGTTGCTTTTCAGCTTTTCATTCTTGATTAGTTAGTCCATAGTACTAAAAATAAAATGCACAAAGATTTCTAGTTTCTTCTTTTGTGTTTGTTGGGAGTTCTTCGGTGTAAATAGTTTTTCTCGCTTCCCGTTTTTCTTCTTTTGTTGGGTTCTTCAGAAAAACTAAAAAATCCAAAAACATTTCAGTGTGTTTCTCTTAGTTTCTTTTCTTTGAGTCATTATGAGGAGAAGACTTCATAAGAATTGTTAGGTGGCTATTATATGCATTATTATTGACCTAATGAAGGGCTTATTATTTCCTCGTCTTCTCCTTTGAATAAAGTGTTTGCAGATTTTAGCTTAGTCCATGGCACACTTGCACTATTATTATTTTCACATCATTCAGTCATGCAAATGAAAGGAAATAATGACGACAATTTGATGAGGTGACTGTGGTGAAGGGAAGCTGGTATGAACTCTTGTTGTTTTTGTTTTTGTAAATATGTTTAACTCAGTAGCCCTGATTCAACATATTATGAGTAAACATGTTTGTGATGATAATTAGATATTATAGTTTCTCATGCCATGCTTAAGTATCTAGGAATGGATAATATGTTATCTTGTGTATGCCTATTGTTGGTCATTGCAATGATGATAGTGTGCTTATTGTTGATAATCCTTCATCACTATCTTTTTGTAATGCTCCATATTTGGACTTTAACACTTCGAGCACCTTACATGTTTCACATGCTAGTGTTGATAGTCCATGCATATCATGAGAAATGGCTTGACTAAATCTCATGATGATATGCTTGCTATATCTTGTTGCCATGATAAAAATGCTTGTATTTCCTCGAGTTGTTGTTCTAACAATGTAGAGGAAACCTGACACTCCATGGAACAAGATGTGGTCTTGAATGGTACTTCAAATGATCTTATATCATAATTTATTACTTCTCACTTTTGCCTTATGGCTAAGGCTTTCAAGGTATCTCCTACTTGAAATCCCAATATATCTCTTGATGATGATGTTGATGCTATTGAGGATGAGAATATTGATGAACAAAATGATAATGTTGCTTCCTTAAAAATTAAGGGGGAAATGATTTTCAAAGCTCTTCATAAGAATAAAATTGCTTGTTCCAACTTCATGGAAATCATGTCTATTGCCATTGAGGGCAAGAAATACATTGAGGAGTTTGAATCTCATCTCGAGGGGCATGAGGTCACCATTGAGAAAATGTAAGGTCATGAGTGTGATTATGCTAATGAGATTGGGGACCTATCTCATGCTCTTGAACTTGAACTTGAACAAACCACCAAGGAATCTCTTGATGATACTTTTGCTCTAGAATTATCTAGAGTGAAGGGATCTCATGATAGAGCTCTTGAGGTGGCCAATGATTTCGAAACTAAAAATGAGAAGCTTGAAGTTGCGCATGCTAAACTCCTTGAGGACTTTAGGCACCTCTAAAATTGCTCAAGGGTCATTAAGAGTGAGCTCATTGGACTCACCGAGTCTCATTCACAACTTAAAGCTTCATATTCAAAAGAGCTTGCCAAGTTGCCTTCTCCTCTTGTTGTTAATGATGATGCTTGTGCTACTAACTCTATTTCTTGTGAAGCATACATTTTGAAGGAGAATGTCGAGCTAAGGGCTCAACTTGAGTTGCTATCTAGCAATTATGGGAAATTGGAAGAAAGTCATGAAAAGCTTTCTAGCTCTCATGGTGATCTTCTAGTATCCTATAATGTGCTTAAGATAGCTCATGAGGCTATGATTACTAAGGTAACATCTAATGAGTCTCATGAGGATACTAGCACTACTACAAGTCAAAATGCTATCATGCCACGTGCTAGTTCTCGTAATTCATCTACTCATAATGTTACTACTTCATATGATGAATTACTTTCCTTGCCTTGTTGCTCTAACGATGAAGCTTATACTTCCTCTAGTACTTGTATTGATGCTAACCATGTAGAGGAAATCAAAGAGCTCAAGGCCCAAGTCACTTCCATGAAGATTGACTTGCAAAAGTTTCATGAAGGGAAGTCCACACTCAAAAATACCTTGAGTGTGCGAAAATCTCCCAATGACAAGGGTGGACTTGGATTCTACTCCAATAATAAGAAGAAGTCCAAGAGCAACAAGAAGAAGGGCCAAGAAAAAGTCAAGAACTCAACCAAGATTATTTGTTTCAAGTGCAAAATTGAAGGGCATCATGTTAGATCTTGCCCATTGAAGAAGAAGACCATTAGCGACAACCAACAAGGGAAGAGGCCACGCCACATGTTCAATCTCATGCTCAACCACAAGTTGAAGAAAGGCCACTTCCCAAGAAGACTCAAGTTAATGCTTCTCATGTTGAGAAATCAAGTGAGAAGAAAGTGAAGAGTAGATGTTGCTACCTATGCCGTGAGAAGGGTCACCTTGCTTCTTCATGCACGAATAGTACGTTATCCAACCCAATTCTAATCGATGATATTTATTTTCTTCGGAAGGATAAGGTTGGCAATGTATTTTCCAAGTTTGTTGGTACTTAGAGTGGTGTCAAGAAAAGAACCATTTGGGTAGCCAAGCCTATTGTGACTTACCTATTAGGACCCAAGTTGGTTGGGGACCAACAAGCTCGAACTTGATCAATAGGTGACGTTGGAGGGCATTGGAGACTTGGCTACATCATGAAGAATTAAAGGATCTACATCATTCATATTGTCTCAAGCCAAGTCATTTGGATTATCAAGTTTATATCTTATATCCAATGTGCCTCCTTGCGGTAACTTGTACTTAAATTGTTTACATTGAAAGTTAGTTGCCCCTTTGCATGTTTTGGTTTTGTTCCTTGCATGTGTTTGCATATGTTGTGCTTACAATTTTCTTATCTTTGGAAATCAAGTATGTATATGTTGGTTTTCACACCATGTACATGTGATTCGTGTGTTGAGCCTTTGTGCATCTTGTTTGTATCTTAGTTGGCTCTTGTGAGAGATTAATGGAATATCCCATTTTGTGGCAGTGATGTGCCTTGGGCACTTCACTATCCTACAAATGTGTGTACATGAGGAATACCACATAGTATTGATATTCAAGATTATCTAGTCTCTATGTGGTATGTCTTCTCATGAGAAATTCAAATTCTGAATAGTCCATTAATTATCTCTTGTTGAATCCTTATTCCCTCTTGTTAAGTTTTCTTTGGTATCACATTATGGGGGAGTAATGTGCTATGTGCATATTACAAGCCTAGAAAATGTGTACATTTGAGATATTGTCACCTAGAGTTGATATTGCAAATTATCTTGTTCCTAGGTGACATGTTAGCTCTACAAGTTGCAATTTTCTTATGTGCTTTGTGTGAAAATGATGTTGGATATCGTTGCTATCTACCACCGGGAATTATTTCCAAATACTTATTGTCTTTTGACAACTGGTACTCACTTATGTGGTAGGAATTATTGATCATCTTTACGTTGGCTTTTGTTTTACTTGCTTATCTCTTGCCAAGGAATGTGTCAACTCCCGTTGTCTTTCATGCCACCTGTGGAACTTGTTATTTCTTGATCTTGTCTAGTGTTGTTCTAAATATAGTGAAAGTGGTGATCTCATCTTGTGCGTTTTGCATTCTATTGCAAATTCTCTATAATGCGCAAATCTTGTGGGAGCTATCCTATTTTCTTTAGAACACTCATCTTGTGATCCTTATCAAGTGTGTGTTGGTGAAAGGCAAGCCGTTTCTTTTTGGTACTTTGCGCCGTCATGAAACTTTGTAGAGAGTTTGGTTTGTTCGGAACCTCCCTCTCTTTCGGGAGTTTCGTATCTTTCAATTAGTGTGTTTCAATGGATATCTCAGTCCTTGGTGTATCTTTTGGTATCTTCAAGTGATGATTTATTCATTTGGTATCTTTTCTTCACTTGGTATTTCTTTTTCAATTGGTATCGGTTCTTGAAAGTCTTGAGCATGCATATTTACTATATGTACTTTCTTTAGCATGCTTTCTTTCTTTGACCCACTATATAGGGGAATCTCCACCAAGTCTCTAATTGACTAAAATGTGCATGAAATTCAAGTCCATATCAAGTTGCACATATTTATGTGGAGTTTGTCCTATGTATTGTTGGTTCTCTAACTCTTTGGTCCCAATGAGTTTGGGTACCATTTTTGTGTGTTGTTGTTCTAGGAACAATTGGAGATACATTGGATGCTCGGCTCACTCACAAGGAAGGTGGTGTCACCATGTGCTTATCGGAGTCAAGCTGGGATGATCAACGAACCATTGTCTACTACATCATTCCAATGTTATCTCGGTAACAAGTATCTACTTCATGCATACATTTCTTGCATCCAACCTTGTGTAGGTTGCATCATGGCATGAATTTATTGATTCCTTCTTGTGATACTTGTTTCCTTTCTCAAAGCATCCCAACAATGATCTCTTGTTGCTAGTTGTGATGTCTTTGATGTTCGTGTGTGGAATTCATTGATATACAATAAGACAATATTAAGCCGTGTGCTATGCTTTCATGCAAAAATCTTATTGGTATATTTATGACTTCCTTTTGGATATCTTGTTCCTTCGTGTTGTAACTATTCGGGTGTACATCCTTCTTTGTAGATATATATCATCATGATTTTCATCTACCTAGAACCTTATACACTTGGAAGAAATTACATCTCTAGATGATATTCTTTCTTTCACGTCCATCTTGTCTTTCTTATAGTATTTCTTCGGTGGCTCCGTGAAAGCTTTTGCCTTGGGTGTAGGTCTTATCTCGTTGCATCTTGATGCACTCTTTTGTGGTGAAGTCTTTTTCCTCATGCTTGTCATGACGAGTCTTTGCCATCTTAATTGGTATCCCTCGTCTTGATGAGGCCTTCATTTTCTATCTTCACCATGGGTTGTCACAAGCTTGGTTGTTTTTCTCTTTTTAGTGAGCTTGTGAATCCATTTGCTAGTTGTGTGTGGGGGGGAAGGACATGTCTTGCACCTTGTATCTCATTCATTCAAGACTATGTTCATACTTAATTCTCATCTTTATATTAGTCTTCTCAAGTGCTTTGCCATGACTCACACACATCATTTTGGTTGAGCATATTCTTAAGTTGCCTCTGTTTCATGTTGCTCAACCATGTCCTTGTTGCAAGTGTTATGCCTTGTTTATTATCTTTCCTCACTTGCACTTGTTGTGAGTTTCTATTGACTTTGGGGGGTGATGATCCTATTTCGTGCACGTTGTATCCATATACAAAAATAAATATTGCACAAATCATGGGGAGCTTCTCTATGTTCTTCTGAAAACTCCTTTGCTCATAATAATATCTTTTTTTCTTGTGGCTCGTAGGATCATTTGACTGCTTGTGTCAATTGGTATCTTTTGATTGTTTGCTACTCTCTTTGGTATGTCTTTGTGCCATATAATCCTTTTGTAATCTTTGGATCCTCAATATAGTTTGTCTTCCTCCAACTAGCTATCATTGGATATGTGTATTTCATTGCACTCATAATTTGAGAAATACGCACTTTATGGAGGAACACATATTATATTGGCCTTCTAAGTTTTTCACACATTTTGGCAATCGATGCCAATGGGGAAGAAGTTTCAAGAGTTTACTTTGGAGATCTTGAGGTTTTTTGGTATCTTGCTTTGGTTTTGTTCCTAAGCATTTGCATCTCATGCTCATGCATTATTAGTTGTTGCCTCGCATGGTGATGCTTAATTCCTTATATAAACTCTCTTGAAAGTGTTTGTCATCAATTACCAAAATGGGGGAGATTGAAAGAACATGTGGTGCCCCCATGTCTAGTTTTGGTAATTGATGACATTGTCTATGGACTAATGGTTGCCTTGAGTTATGTTCGTAGGTTTTGTCCATAGGCTTTTCTTGAAGTCCATTTGTTGGTTTCAAGGAGTTTATGTGCTGGCCAAGGTGCTTTTCAAGGAATTATCCAAAGATTGGTCATGTGAGACTTGAGTTTATTGCAAGCTTGTCTTGAAGAAGAAGATTGTGTGAACATTCATGTTTTCCTTCAAAACATCATCCGAATGAAGAGAGTTGCAAAGATTCAAGGTTGATCAAGACTAAGTATAGAGAGTGATTCAAGTTGATCAACACACAAAACGTAGAAGATGTACCGAGTGGGATCAAGTGATCCCATGGTATAGTAAGCATTGTCCATTACACTTTGTGTACTAACCCGTGTTCTACGTGAGAGTTCTATGTGGGGTTAGGTGTGTTTCTCATGGGCTTGCCTCAAGAGGAAGATCTAATACAACCCATGGAGGATGGCATCAAGTGGTGATCGTCGTCAAGGTTGCGAAGTGCAAGTTCAAGTGGAGCATCACGAAGAGATCATGCTTGAAGCTTGTCGTCCATGGCGGCCACAATGGACTTGTGAAGATATGCCGATGAGTGGCTCACCCATAGTGGAGTATGGGGGAGCAATCTACTAGTCTTCACCGAGCCAATGCAATCAAGAAAGGTGGTCCAACCTGAGAAAGTCAAGATCCTCATCATCTAGCTCAAATGGACTTCGTGCAAGGCAAAGGTTTGCCCTTGATAGGTTTTCTATTTTACCAGTCTCATGGTAGTAGTTGGGAGACCGGGTTATAGGATCGACTGCCGTACTATCATGGGGGGGCTCTCAAGTAAGTAGCTTGATCATATCGTTCGTATAGAGTTGAAACCATTGCATCCTTGCATCATCTTTTTTGGTTCATTTTTGGTCTTTCTCTATGTGAGTTTTGCAGCTTTTGGTCATCTTCATGACAAGCTCGATTTCATCGAAAATGGAGTTCACATATGCATCTTCTATGATGTTTTTGATGTTGGAGGTTTTTCCGGTTCTTCATCGATAGAGGTTTCACTCCTCTATATCTTAGGCATACTCCCCTTGCCTCTTCTTACTATAATCATTGGCTGTTTGGATAGTACTCGTCGTCATCTATCCAACAAGCTTGAGTTTGCTCATTTCGGAGCTCATATGCAATAGTTATAGTAGTTTTAGTACTGGAGCATCCTTGTGTTTTGCTCGGGCGGTTTTTCGGCTCTAAGCGGTAGTAGACTGGCAGTAGAGCGGTAGTATCGCTTATAAGCGGTACTACCGTCCTGCTACTTCCGCTGCTCATATTTATGCCTCTGGAACTCGTCACGAATTTCGCGGTAGTACCTCTTATAAGCGGTAGTACCTCTTATAAGCGGTAGTACCTCTAAGCGGTACTACCTCTCCCCCGAGCAGTACTACCTCTCTGCTAGATCTACAACTTGTGTTTTTCTGTCTCGTTCTGCTGTTTTGACCATGCTAAGTGGTAGTACCACTCCCCCAAGCGGTAGTACCGATTGAGCACGACTTGTGGGCATAACGGTTGGATTCAGGGGAGCCTATTTAAGGGGGTCTTCTTCCCCAATGGCCCCCATCCTTTAAGCTCATGTTCTTCCCCCATTGTTGACCTTCTTCGAGCTTGTTATCTCTCAATCCCTCCATGGATTCTTGCTAGTTCTGGGGGGAAAAGAGAGAGGAGATCTAGATCCACATTTCCACCAATCACTTTCTCCTTTATGTGAGGGGAACCCCTTGGATCTAAATCTTGGACTTCTTGGTGTTCTCCTTCTTGTTCTTGCTCTCATTTTCCTCCATAGCTTTCATTGCTTTGGTGGGATTTGGGAGTGAGGGACTTGGGCAGTCTGTGTGCCCTTGCCATTGCATCAGTTGCATCGGTTTGAGTTCTCCAAGGTGACGTGGAAGTGAAGTTGAGAATCTTATTACTCTTGGGTGCTTGGAACCCTAGAGCTTGTTCCTCTTGGGTGCTTGGGTGCCCTAGACGGTTTGAGGTGCTTTGGAGCTCAATCATTGTAGTGTAAAGCTTTGGGCAAGCATCGAGGTCTCCTATTAAGTTGTGGAGATTACCCCGAGCAATTTGTACGGGTTCCGGTGACCGCCCCCAAGGCTTGCCAAAGTGTACGGGTTCGTTGACCGCCCCCAAGGGTTGCTATTTGTACGGGTTAGGTGAGCGCCCTCAAGGGTCCCTTAGTGGAATCACGACATCTTGCATTGTGCGAGGGCGTGAGGAGATTACGGTGGCCCTAGTGGCTTCTTGGAGAGCATTGTGCCTCCACACCGCTCCAAACGGAGATTATCATCCACAAGGGTGTGAACTTCGGGATACATCGTTGTATCAACGTGCCTCGGTTATCTCTTACCCGAGCCCTTTACTTATGCACTTTACTTTGTGATAGCCATAGTGTTTCATGTTATATATCTTGCTATCACTTAGTTATTTATCTTGCTAAGCATAAGTTGTTGGTGCACATAGGTGAGCCTAGTTGTTTTAGGTTTTGTGCTTGACAAATTAAATGCTAGTTTTATTCCGCATTTTCTCAAGCCTAAACCGTAATTATTTTAAAGCGCCTATTCACCCCCCCTCTAGGCGACATCCACGATCTTTCAGAGTGGAGCACTTAGTTCACCTGGTCTTGCTATTTTGTGTTGTGCACTCTATGGTGATAGGACCTTTATCTTGGGGGATACCGTTTGCACGTCGATTACATACTAACCAAACTAAGGGTGTTATTTATGGTGGTATTTATGCTAGTCGCCTTGCTAAAAAAATTGAGATAGACATCGGATATAATGAGGATCACTTTTTACCTTGAAAATATTTTAATTGTGATAGCATGGCGGAGCATGATTTCTTTAGTAAGGGTGACCCTCATTTTCAGTATAACATGTTGTTCAGCAGGGCACCTGTGAGGTCATTCCTTTGCCTACACCTACTTTTTTATCTCTCCAGGAGTTGGTACACTGTAATGCCAGAGGACATTATTGCATACTGGAACCAAATAGCAGCGTCGACACCGATCCACCAGTGGGAGCCTCAGCAGCTTTAGTATTTCCCCGGACCGGATAGATTCTTTCAGTGGCCATAGACGAAGTTAGGCCAACAACCTAAGCTTGGGGGAGTACGTATTCTCACCGACATTACATTCATGTATCACACATTCATTCCACTTGTCGGTGTTCATTGTTTCCTTTGTATATTCATGTTTCGCATTTATTTGTTTCTTTTGTGTGTTGGAAAAACTTTGAAAAATCCAAAAATATTTCTCGTTGCTTTTCAGTTTTTCTTTCTTGATTAGTCAGTCCATAGTACTAAAAATAAAACAAAAAAGATTTCTCGTTTCTTCTTTTGTGTTTGTTGGGAGTTCTTCAGTGTAAATAGTTTTTCTCACTTCTCGTTTATCTTCTTTCGTTGTGTTCTTCAGAAAAACTAAAAAATCCAAAAAAATCAGTGTGTTTTCTCTTAATTTCTTTTCTTTCTTTGAGTCATTATGTGGAGAAGACTTCGTAAGAATTGTTAGGTGGCTCTTATATGCATTATTGTTGATCTAATGAAGGGCTTATTATTTCCTCGTCTTCTCCTTTGAATAAAGTGTTTGCAGATTTCAGCTTAGTGCACGACACACTTGCACTATTATTATTTTCACATCATTTAGTCATGCAGATGAAATAAAATAATGACGATATTTTGATGAGGTGACTGTGGTGAAGGGAAGCTGGTATGAACTCTTCTTGTTTTTGTTTTTGTATATATGTTTAACTCAGTAGTCCTGATTCAACATATTATGAGTAAACATGTTTGTGGTGATAATTAGAGATTATAGTTGCTCTTGCCATGCTTAAGTATCTAGGAGTGGATAATATGTTATCTTGTGTGTCAACATGCATTAAAATGATTATGATATAGTATGTTAGGATGGTATCCTCTTCTGAAGAATTCAAGTGGCTTGACTTGGCACATGTTTACGCATGTAGTTGATTCAAAACTAATACAACCTTCATGATAATTATGTTCAGAGTGTTTATATCCTGCTCATGCTCATGTTCAATTTTAATTATTCACAATGCATTATTATGACCGTTATCACTCTCTGGTTGGCCGCTTCTCAATCTATCTGCTAGCCTTCGCATGTACTAAGCGGAATACTGCTTGTGCATCCAAATCCCTTAAATAAAAGTTGTGCCCAAGAGTCCATCGTATCTACCTATCTATGGTATTATATTGCCGTTCGAAGTAAATTTGCACGTGCCATCTCTAAACCTTGAAATAATCATTTGTTTTATGTGCTCATACTGCTCATGGAGCAACGAGGCGGTCAATATCTTCCATGCTAAGTGTGTTTAACTCATGACGAGAGTTTCTTCGCACGTTAACTTTCAGGGAGGTTGGTAATAGGGATACCCAGTCCTACATGCTTTGTAAAAATAAACTCCCCATGGATTGTTGATTTCTTGAAGGGCACCTAAGGATTTGGCTAGCCGTGGATTGTGTATGTATGGTTGTGGGTAAGAAAAACATTTTTCTTTTGGGAACTGCCATTAACGTGTTTAGCATGGAAGATATTGAAAAACTTTGTCGTGACATTGAGAGGAAAAGCACACCACCCAAATGTATTCATCTCTGTTTTGGCTCTGAGGTCTCGCACCTCTACAAATCTCTGCTTCCCTCTACGAAGGGCATACTTTTAATTTTATTAATTTACTTTTATTTGCTGAGTCATCACCTTCTTATTCAAGCACCAACTTTGAGAGCTTGTTGGTGCAATAATTTGCCTCCTTATGTTTTGGAGTTTGTTGACATAAACAATATGTGGGACTTATGTGTTTGCTAGTGCACACAGAGTAATAGGTCCCTGGAATCCAGAGGAGTTTGGTTCAAACACCGAAGATAATCCCCTGTGTAGTAGTGAATGTCGGCGTTCTGGGAACGGGGGTCCCCAGACTTGCCTGCCTGAGGCCCACGGCGTGGCTCCACCTGCAGCCCCGTACGGCCCATCTTCACCAGCAAACACTCAAGACCCTCGCGAGGGGCCAAGCCTCGCGAGGCGGACGACACAAGACCTCCTCGAGGGTAGCCTCACCAAGCTGGCTCGCGAGGGGCGAAGAGATCAAGGCAAGGGGAACCTCGCGAGGTTCCTATGACGTAAGCCATGACGACCAAGACCAGGCGGGCGCCAGGTGGGCGCCAGCGCGCACAGTGTCCTCGTTTCCTCTTTGGTCCTAAAGGGGCAAGCGCAGGCGAGGAGTCCCGAGGCATCAGGCAAAGGTTTCCATATCGGTGCAACGAGACCAAGACCAGCAGGATGGCAGGATGGAGGTCACCATGGAGCCCAAGATGGCGTCACCACCAGAGCCTTTGGCAGGCAAAGACTACTTTTGTCAGGATAACTTGTACTCGTTGTCCCCCTTCAAACTTGGCCGTTGTGGGATCCCTTCCCGCTCAATATTTGGGGAGAGGACCAGGGCCTCTATAAATAGGACTAGCCACCACCATAGGAGGCAGCTGATCTTGGATTGGATCCATTCCATCCTCACATCCACAAGCTCACCGAGCACAAGAACACCTCTCCTCAGGTGGCTGTTCTTCCCTTGTACTATTCATCCTCAGCACAAGAGGCAATCCACCACACCACACTGGAGTAGGGTATTACACCACATCGGTGGCCCGAACCAGTATAAACCTTGTGTCCCCTTTGTTCTTTGGGTTCGTCGAGCTAGGCCGTGAGATCATGAAGCATGCGAGCTAGAGGGAGGAGAGATCTTCGTGCGTACCCCATTGTTCGATCCTCAAGGGTTTTGCCGGAACCTGAAATCTGACATTTGGCGCGCCAGGTAGGGGTGCGCTGAAGCTTTCCTCTCGTCGATCCGCGTTTCGCCACTGCACCAAGTTCATGGCCAACGCTTGTCGGGCCCGCGCTGAGCGCCGGACTGCTCTCGCCACCCGTGTCGCTCAGACAGCCCCTGTCGGCGGGCCTCCCCGTCGTTCTCTGTCACCCGCCGCCAACGCCGTGATATGTCTCCAATGTATCTATAATTTATGAAGTATTCATGCTATTATATTATCCTTCTATGATGTTTTATATGCATTTATATGCTATTTTATATGATTTTTGGGACTAACCTATTAACCTAGAACCCAGTGCCAGTTTCTGTTTTCTCCTTGTTTTTGAGTATCGCAGAAAAGGAAAACCAAATGCAGTCCAATTGACCTGAAACTTAACGGAGCTTATTTTTCGACCAGAAGAAGGCCATGGAGTAAAAGAGTTGGGCCAGAAGAGTCCCGGGCTGCCCACGAGGGTGGGAGGCGCGCCCACCCCCTGGGCGCGCCTCCCTACCTCGTGGACAGCCCAGAGACCCCCCTGACTTGTTCCCGACGCCAAAACCTCTTATATATACAGAAATCCCCAGAACATAACCTAGATCGGGAGTTCTGCCGCCGCAAGCCTCTGTAGCCACCAAAAACCAATCGGGACCCTGTTCCGGCACCCTGCCGGAGGGGGATCCCTCACCGGTGGCCATCTTCATCATCCCGGCGCTCTCCATGACGAGGAGGGAGTAGCTCACCCTCGGGGCTGAGGGTATGTACTAGTAGCTATGTGTTTGATCTCTCTCTCTCTCTCTCGTGTTCTTGATTCGGCACGATCTTGATGTATCGCGCATTTTGCTATTATAGTTGGATCTTATGATGTTTCTCCCCCTCTACTCTCTTGTAATGGATTGAGTTTTCCCTTTGAAGTTATCTTATCGGATTGAGTCTTTAAGGATTTGAGAACACTTGATGTATGTCTTGCGTGGGATACCCGTGGTGACAATGGGGTATTCTATTGATCCACTTGATGTATGTTTTGGTGATCAACTTGCGGGTTCCGTGACCTTGGGAATCTATGCATAGGGGTTGGCACACGTTTTCGTCTTGACTCTCCTGTAGAAACTTTGGGGCACTCTTTGAAGTGCTTTGTGTTGGTTGAATAGATGAATCTGAGATTGTGTGATGCATATCGTATAATCATACCCATGGATACTTGAGGTGACATTGGAGTATCTAGGTGACATTAGGGTTTTGGTTGATTTGTGGCTTAAGGTGTTATTCTAGTACGAACTCTAGGATAGATCGAACGGAAAGAATAACTTCATGTTATTTTACTACGGACTCTTGAATAGATCGATCAGAAAGAATAACTTTGAGGTGGTTTCATACCCTACAATAATCTCTTCGTTTGTTCTCCGCTATTAGTGACTTTGGAGTGACTCTTTGTTGCATGTTGAGGGATAGTTATATGATCCAATTATGTTATTATTGTTGAGAGAACTTGCACTAGTGAAAGTATGAACCCTAGGCCTTGTTTCCTAGCATTGCAATACCGTTTGTGCTCACTTTTATCATTAGTTACCTTGCTGTTTTTATATTTTCAGCAAAAACCTATATCTACCATCCGTATTGCACTTGTATCACCATCTCTTCGCCGAACTAGTGCACCTATACAATTTACCATTGTATTGGGTGTGTTGGGGACACAAGAGACTCTTTGTTATTTGGTTGCAGGGTTGTTTCAGAGAGACCATCTTCAACCTACGCCTCCCACGGATTGATAAACCTTAGGTCATCCACTTGAGGGAAATTTGCTACTGTCCTACAAACCTCTGCACTTGGAGGTCCAACAACGTCTACAAGAAGAAGGTTGCGTAGTGGACATCAAGCTCTTTTCTGGCGCCGTTGCCGGGGAGGTTAGTGCTTGAAGGTATATCTTTAGATCTTGCAATCGAATCTTTTAGTTTCTTGTTTTATCACTAGCTTATTCTATAAAAGAAAACTACAAAAAATGGAATTAAGGTTGCCTCATATGCTTCATCTTTTTAATATCTTTCGTGAAAATGATGGGAAGGAAAATTGTGCTCAAGTACTAGAAGAAGAATTACATAGAATGCTTGGCACAAAATATGTGAATGATGAGCATGATTGCAATGTTGTTAGTATGAATTCTTTGAATAACCATGATGCTAATGATATGCAAAGCCACAAGCTTGGGATGCTATGTTTGATGAAGATGATATTTTTTGTCCCCCAAGTTTTGATGAGCAAATTTATTATGATGATAGCATGCCTCCTATTTATGATGATTATATTGATGAAAGTGGGTTTGGAAGAGTGTCAACTTTAGGAAGTAATGATCCCACTATTTTGGAGGGTGTTAAATCTTATTGTGATAATTATGAAAGTGGATTTGGAGAGGTCATGACTTTATTTAGTGATGAATCCACTATTTCGGAAGAGGTTCCAATTGATTATGAGAACAAAGTTGCTATCTATGATGATTATAGTGATGACTTGTATGCTATTAAGAATAATGATAACCATGAGACTTGTCATCATGATTTTAGTTTTCAATTGGATTATGCCTCACATGATAATTATTTTGTTGAGTTTGCTCCAACTATTATTCATGAGAAGAAATTTGCTTATGTGGAGAGTAATAAAAATTCTATGCTTGTGCATCATGAGAATAATGCTTTATGTGATGGTTATATTGTTTAATTCATTCATGATGCTACTAAAAATTATTATGAGGGAGGAATATATGCTTGTAGGAATTGCAATAATATCAAGTTTCCTCTCTAACTGCTTAAAGTTTTGAAGTTATGCTTGTTTTGCCTTCCTATGCTAGTTGATTATTGTTCCCATAAGTTGTTTGCTCACAAAATCCCTATGCGTAGGAAGTGGATTAGACTTAAATGTGCTAGTCATATTCTTCATGATGCTCTCTTTATGTTTCAATTCTTATCTTTTATGTGAGCATCATTGAAATCATCATGCCTAGCTAGGGGCGTTAAACGTTAGCGCTTTTTGGGAGGCAACCCAATTTTATTTTTATTTAATGCTTCTGTTTAGATGTGGTTTTATGTTTTAATTAGTGTTTGTGCCAAGTAAAACCTATAGGATCTTCTTGGATGATAGTTATTTGATCTTGCTGAAAACAAAATCAGAAACTTTCTGCTCACGAAAACAATTGTTAAAAATCACCAAAACGTGATAAAATACTGATTCCAATTGCAGTAGATCAATAAACAAACTATCTAGGTCTTCCTATTTTGGTAGAATTTTTGAGTTACAGAAGGTTTGCGTTTGATACAGATTACTACAGACTGTTCTGTTTTTGACAGATTCTGTTTTTCGTGTGTTGTTTACTTATTTTGATGAATCTATGGCTAGTATCGGAGGTTATTAACCATAGAGAAGTTGGAATACAGTAGGTTTAACACCAATATGAATAAAGAATGAGTTCATTACAGTACCTTTAAGTGGTGGTTTGTTTTATTTCGCTAACGGAGCTCATGAGATTTTCTGTTGAGTTTTGTGTTGTGAAGTTTTCAAGTTTTGGGTAAAGATTCGGTGGACTATGGAATAAGGAGTGGAAAGAGCCTAAGCTTGGGGATGCCCAAGGCACCCCAAGGTAATATTCAAGGACAACCAAGAGCCTAAGCTTGGGGATGCCCCGTATGGCATCCCCTCTTTCGTCTTCGTTCATCGGTAACTTTAATTGGAGCTATATTTTTATTCACCACATGATATGTGTTTTGCTTGGAGCGTCATTTTATTTTCTTTTGTTTTGCTTGCTGCTTGAATAAAACACCAAGATCTGAAATTCTTAAATATTAGAGAGTCTTCACATAGTTACATAATTATTCAACTACTCATTGATCTTCACTTATATATTTTTGGAGTAGTTTGTCATTTACTCGTGTGCTTCACTTATATCCTATGAGTAAATGATTGAATGATTTGAATGTCATAAATCTGAAATTATACATGTTTCATATGCCTTTCCCATGGGGAGTAATGCCTTCACATATAAGAAGTAGAGGTGGTATATTTTTTGAAGGTTAGCAAACATTGTATTGGTCACTTGAACAATTCATGAAAGAATATTGAAGGAAGAGAGATTTCACATATAAATATACTAGCTTGGACATCTTCTATGATTGTGAGCCCCATTAATTATTTTCAAACCTGAGCAAATTAGTTGAAGTTGGACAAGGAAGACAACATAATGAGTTATGCTTGGGTATATTTGTATAGAAGTTATATTGTTATGGATCCTCTAACATGTGGTGCTTGCTATTTAGAATCCTTTGCTAGCCAAAATATCTGTACTAAGCGGGAATACTGCTTGTGCATCCAAATTCCTTGAACCAAGTTTATTCCATGAGTGTCCACCATATCTACCTATATGCGGTATTTACCTGCCGTTCCAAGTAAATTTGCATGTGCCAAACTCTAAACCTTCAAATAATAATCTGTTTTGTATGCCCGAATCGCTCATGTAGCGATTAGGGGCTCTCAGTATCTTCCATGCTAGGTGGGTTATTCTCACGATGAGTGGACTCCGCTCATCATTCACGAGAAAATGGCTGCTAACTGGGATGCCCAGTCCTATGATCAAAAGATCAAAAACAAATTCGCAAATAATTTAAACAAACTCCCCCAGGATTGCTGATAGTTGGACGGCACCCGTTGTTTCGAACAAGCCGTGGTGTGTGATTGTTGGTGGAGGGGGAGTAAAATCTTTACCTTTCTGTTTGGGAACTGCCTATAATGTATATAGTATGGAAGATATTGGGAACTCTTGGTCATTATGTTGACACTGAAAGCATACCTCTCAAAATTATTTTCATCTTTGTTTTAGCTTCGAGCTCTGGCACCTCTGCAAATCCCTGCTTCCCTCTTCGAAGGGTCTATCTTTTACTTTTATGCAAGAGTCAATAGTATTCCTTCTCATTCCAACCTACTCTTTAGTTGGCAAGCATCATGTGATGGAAAGATCTAAGCATATATGGCCATTCAAATATATTTGGTCATGAATTATTATTGTTGACAATTATCTATATGATAAATAAGTTGGGAGGCGAAACATTAAGCCCCTATCTTTCTCTGTGTTCGATGGATGCTATTTGTTCTAAAAATATGCTTTGAGTGGTAGCAATCATGGAACACTATATGATAGTTGAGTATGTGGAATTTGCTAAATCAAAGCTCTTACATAGACCCTTCCTGAAAATAAGATGAATTGCAATTGTTTGATGACTGAGAACATAGTTTGTTAGTTTTCAAGGAAGTTTATGGTCTATGCTTTAACATGTGAATAGCTTGTTACTTGATCATGAAAAGTTTTATGAGTTGAGCTACTGTTATGACATATAATGATGCTAGAAAAGGTGATTGAAATTATCATTGATCAAACTTGTGCACCTGCTAGCATTCACACTTCATAAATTATTTCTTTTATCATTTACCTACTCGAGGACGAGCAGGAATTAAGCTTGGGGATGCTGATACATCTCAAATGTATCTATAATTTATGAAGTATTCATGCTATTATATTATCCTTCTAGGATGTTTTATATGCATTGATATTCTATTTTATATGATTTTTGGGACTAACCTATTAACCTAGAGCCCAGTGCCAGTTTCTTTTTTTCCTTATTTTTGAGTATCGCAGAAAAGGAAAACCAAATGGAGTCCAATTGACCTGAAACTTGACGGAGCTTATTTTTGGACCAGAAGAAGGCCATGGAGTAAAAGAGTTGGGCCAGAAGAGTCCCGGGCTGCCCACGAGGGTGGGAGGCGCGCCCACCCCCCTGGGCGCGCCTCCCACCCTAATGGACAGCCCGGAGACCCCCCCCCCCCTGACTTGTTCCCGATGCCAAAACCTCTTATATATACAGAACCCCCCAGAACATAACCTAGATCGGGAGTTCCGCCACCGCAAGCCTCTGTAGCCACCAAAAACCAATCGGGACCCTGTTCCGGCACCCTGCCGGAGGGGGATCCCTCACTGGTGGCCATCTTCATCATCCCGGCGCTCTCCATGACGAGGAGGGAGTAGTTCACCCTCGGGGCTGAGGGTATGTACCAATAGCTATGTGTTTGATCTGTCTCTCTCTCGTGTTCTTGATTCGGCACGATCTTGATGTATCGCGCGTTTTGCTATTATAGTTGGATCTTATGATGTTTCTCCCCCTCTACTCTCTTGTAATGGATTGAGTTTTCCCTTTGAAGTTATCTTATCGGATTGAGTCTTTAAGGATTTGAGAACACTTGATGTATGTCTTGCGTGGGATACCCGTGGTGACAATGGGGTATTCTATTGATCCACTTGATGTATGTTTTGGTAATCAACTTGCGGGTTCCGTGACCTTGGGAATCTATGCATAGGGGTTGGCACAACGTTTTCGTCCTGACTCTCCGGTAGAAACTTTGGGGCACTCTTTGAAGTGCTTCGTGTTGGTTGAATAGATGAATCTGAGATTGTGTGATGCATATCGTATAATCATACCCACGAATACTTGAGGTGACATTGGAGTATCTAGGTGACATTAGGGTTTTGGTTGATTTGTGTCTTAAGGTGTTATTCTAGTATGAACTCTAGGATAGATCTAACGGAAAGAATAGCTTCATGTTATTTTACTACGGACTCTTGAATAGATCGATCAGAAAGAATAACTTTGAGGTGGTTTCGTACCCTACAATAATCTCATCGTTTGTTCTCTTCTATTAGTGACTTTGGAGTCACTCTTTGTTGCATGTTGAGGGATAGTTATATGATCCAATTATGTTATTATTGTTGAGAGAACTTGCACTAGTGAAAGTATGAACCCTAGGCCTTGTTTCCTAGCATTGCAATACCGTTTGTGCTCACTTTTATCATTAGTTACCTTGCTGTTTTTATATTTTCAGATTACAAAAACCTATATCTACCATCCATATTGCACTTGTATCACCATCTCTTCGCCGAACTAGTGCACCTATACAATTTACCATTATATTGGGTGTGTTAGGGACACAAGAGACTCTTTGTTATTTGGTTGCAGGGTTGTTTCAGAGAGCCCATCTTCAACCTACGCCTCCCACGGATTGATAAACCTTAGGTCATCCACTTGAGGGAAATTTGCTACTGTCCTACAAACCTCTGCACTTGGAGGCCCAACAACGTCTACAAGAAGAAGGTTGCGTATTAGACATCACGCCGCCACTGGTCCGGCAGGAAACGAGCAGCAAGCGTCCTCTCTGCACCCCTCCGTGCGGCGGGATGGCCGCACCGCCACTCCGTCGCTGAGCCAAGACGGCTCATCGTCTCGCGCTCGCCGTGCTCCCACGGACACGCAGGTCGCGCTGCTCATGGCACGCGAGCTCCTACGCTACCGCCCGGTCGACGACCTCTACGAGGACTGATTGGACCGCATTGACGAGCTCGTCAGCGCCGCTGGGGGCTCCCCCGCACCATCCCTCTCGCTGCCTCGCCGTCCGCCAGCTGCGGGCGACGTAGCTCACGGAGCACCTCCACCACCTCTTCCCCAAGACGGCGCTCTGGCGCCAAGACGCGCGGACCCCCGACACGACCCGCCGAGCCGAGCACCCGCGCGGGAAGAAGGAAGCTACAAAGAAGTTCCCCGACCATAAGAAAACGCTCCACCGCACCCAGCACCGCCACGTCAGGATCGCTTGCCGCGGCAGGGCCGTGCGCCACTTGCCGTGGTGGCGCAGGGACACCAAGATCAAGCTCCGCCTCCACGACGGGCTCCGGTGGCCACGGTGGGCTGCCGCGCCTTCACTCCCGAGGTGCGTGGCATTGTTTGGCCGGGCAAGTTCAAGTCGGATCTGCCTCCTCGCTACGACGGCACCCCCGACCCTGCGGAGTTCTTGCAGCTCTACGAGTTGAGCATCGAGGCGGCCAACGGCGACGAAAAATTCATGGCGAACTGGTTCCCCATGGCTCTCAAGGACGGCGCCCGCTCATGGCTCCTGAACCTGCCCCCGATCTCGATCTCCTCCTGGGATGAGATGCGCGACCGCTTCATTGCCAACTTCCAGGGCACTCGCGACCGCCCTCCGGCCGCGGGTGACCTGCGTCGTATCAAGCAGCAGCCAGGAGAGACCTTGCAGAAGTACATCCAGCGCTTCAACAGCGTTCGTCTCAAGATCCCCAAGGTGACGGATGAGGCCATCATTTCGGCGTTTTCCGATGGCGTCCGGGACGTTAAGATGAAGGAGGAGCTCGCCATCCACGAGGATCTATGCACGGCTCTTGAGCTATTCAACCTGGTGACCAAGTGCGCAAGAGCTGAGGAAGGGCACCTTTCCCTCCTCGAGCTCACAGCTGCCGACCTAGAGGAGAAGAAAGCCAAGGCCAAGGACGTGAAGCGCAAGGGAGTGGCCGTGCTCACGGCGGAGCCTGATACGTAGCGTGGCCGGGACCATCCCGAGTCGTCCAAGAGCAGCCGACCGTTCTGCGCCTTCCACAACGTACACAACCACAACACCAACGACTGTCAAGAGCTCAGGGCCATTCGAGATGGATGCTTCGGTCGACGCCCCGAGCACAACGACCGGGGCTATGGCCGAGGAGGAGGACGAGGCGGAGGTCGCTGGGACGATCGCGGCCCGCGCCAGGAGTGGCACGACCAGCCTCGCGAGAACCGCTGGCAGGATCAGCCTCGTGAGGAAGCCTGGAGGGATCAGCCTCGCGAGGACCGCCCTCATGGCAACGCTGGTCTTCCTCCGCTGCCGGCACCACCAAGAAGGAACGACGACCACCATCAGGACGAAGGAGCTGGGGGCTTTCAGGAACCGCGCGCTATCGCCTGCATCTTGGGCGGAGCTCAGGCCCCAGCGTCTCAGCGTATCTTAAAGCAGTTTTCTCGCGAGGTGAATGCGGCTCTTCCCAAGGTCGAGGCCACACGCCTGCTCAGGTGGTCCAAGTACGCCATCACTTTCAGCTCGGAGGACCAGCTCAAGTGCGCCGCAGCCGCCGGTGCTCTCCCAATGCTCTGCTCGCCTGTCATCAGCAACGTCAAAGTCACCAAGACCCTCATCGATGGTGGCGCAGGGCTTAACGTACTGTCCGTCGACATGTTCGATTGCCTTCAAGTACCCTATGATCAACTACAACCGACCAAGCCCTTCTCAGGAGTGACCGATGGTTCCACCACCCCAATCGGGCAGGTCCGCCTCCCTGTCACCTTCGATGGGCGCGACAACTACCACATCGAGCTCATCGACTTCGACGTCGCCTACATTCGTCTACCATACAATGCAATCCTCGGGTACCCAGCACTGGCCAAGTTCATGGCAGTGAACCACCATGGCTACAACGTCCTCAAGATGCCAGGGACTGGTGGTATCATCACCGTCGCCTGCGAGGAGAAGGATGTGGTGTGCTCCCTTGAGCGCGCCTTCTAGGCCGCAGCAATCGAAGACCCCGACAACGAAGGAATCCTATACCCTCTTGAGGCCATCCCCAAGAAGAAGAAGCAGCTGCTCCGTACAGGGCCTCAGGAGAGCAGCATCACCAGCAGCACCACCTAAAGACCTGCGCCCTCAGATGGGGCGCCTCCCTCTCGCGCATAGGAAGGCGCGCCCGGTGCCCTCCTTGGGCAGGGCTCGGGGGCTCTCTCCTGGAGGGCCTCAGACCTAGACAACATCACGAGGGAGGCGCTCGGGCACCACATGGAGGCATGCTTCGCGACACGTTTCCCTTAGGAGGATGATACGTCTCCAACGTATCTATAATTTTTGATTGTTCCATGCTATTATATTACCCGTTTTGGGTGTTTATGGGCTTTATTATACACTTTTATATTATTTTTGGGACTAACCTATTAACCGGAGGCCCAGCCCAAAATGCTGTTTTCTTGCCTATTTCAGTGTTTCGAAGAAAAGGAATATCAAATGGAGTCCAAACAGAATGAAACCTTCGGGAGAGTTATTTTTGGAACGGAAGCAATCCAGGAGACTTGGAGTAGACGTCAGGGAAGCTTCGAGGAAGCCACGAGGCATGGAGGCGCGCCCTACCCCCTGGGTGCGCCCCCACCCTTGTGGGCCCCTCGTGGCTCCCCTGACCGACTTCTTTCGCCTATATATATCCATATACCCTAAAAACATCCGAGAACAGAATAGATCGGGAGCTCCGCCGCCGCAAGCCTCTGTAGCCACGAAAAACCAATCGGGACCCTGTTCCGGCACCCTGCCGGAGGGGGGATCCCTCACCGGTGGACATCTTCATCATCCTGGCGCTCTCCATGACAAGGAGGGAGTAGTTCACCCTCGGGGCTGAGGGTATGTACCAGTAGCTATGTGTTTGATCTCTCTCTCTCTCTCTCTCGTGTTCTTGAGGTGGTACGATCTTGATGTATCGCGAGCTTTGCTATTATAGTTGGATCTTATGATGTTTCTCCCCCTCTACTCTCTTGTAATGTATTGAGTTTTCCCTTTGAAGTTATCTTATCGGATTGAGTCTTTAAGGATTTGCGAACACTTGATGTATGTCTTGCATGTGCTTATCTGTGGTGACAATGGGATATCACGTGATCCACTTGATGTATGTTTTGGCGATCAACTTGCGGGTTCAGTGACCTTGTGAACTTATGCATAGGGGTTGGCACACGTTTTCATCTTGAATCTCCGGTAGAAACTTTGGGGCACTCTTTGAAGTTCTTTGTGTTGGTTGAATAGATGGATCTGAGATTGTGTGATGCATATTGTATAATCATACCCGCGGATACTTGTGGTGACATTGGAGTATCTAGGTGACATTAGGGTTTTGGTTGATTTGTATCTTAAGGTCTTATTCTAGTATGAACTCTATGATAGATCGAATGGAAAGAATAGCTTCATGTTATTTTACTACGGACTCTTGAATAGATCGATCACAAAGAATAACTTTGAGGTGGTTTCGTACCCTACCATAATCTCTTCATTTGTTCTCCGCTATTAGTGACTTTGGAGTGACTCTTTGTTGCATGTTGAGGGATAGTTATATGATCCAATTATGTTATTATTGTTGAGAGAACTTGCACTAGTGAAAGTATGAACCCTAGGCCTTGTTTCCTAGCATTGCAATACCGTTTACGCTCACTTTTATCATTAGTTACCTTGTTGTTTTTATATTTTCAGATCACAAAAACCTATATCTACCATCCATATTGCACTTGTATCACCATCTCTTCGTCGAACTAGTGCACCTATACAATTTACCATTGTATTGGGTGTGCTGGGGACACAAGAGACTCTTTGTTATCTTGTTGCAGGGTTGTTTGAGAGAAACCATCTTCATCCTACACCTCTCACGGATTGATAAACCTTAGGTCATCCACTTGAGGGAAATTTGCTACTGTCCTACAAACCTCTGCACTTGGAGGCCCAACAACGTCTACAAGAAGAAGGTTGCGTAGTAGACATCAGAGGACACCGGGCGAGGAGCGCTTGGTGCTCAGGAGTTCATCACCAAGACTACCCAAGAGCTTCAAGAAGCAAGAGCCATGCGCGGCGACCGCCGCCCACCCGGTGCAGCTCCCCATCCAGGCGAGGATGGCGGGTTGCACGTCTGCATCGACATTCCAGGGCTCAACAGGGCCGCATCTCAGGAGCTCTTCTGGCCATCGCGCGTGGGACGTTGCGAGGGCCCGCCTCACAGCTATGTTCGCATGCCATTCGGCCTGCCGAGTGTGGCAGCCACCTTCCAATGCAACCTGCGGAGCGTCCTGGCGGCTCAGGAGGCCAGGCATCACGCAGTCCTAGCAGAGATGGGGATGGTCCTCAAGGAACCGCATGGACCCCCAGAGCCTCCCGAGGCTCAGGGCCCCGGTGGCTCGTGAGGAGCAGCCCCTTCGCCACGCATCTTCAGCTGCCCCAACATTCCTTCGACAACGGAACCAGGTGACATTTTCCAAGTTTATTCAGCTAGGAGCGCCCCCTGGGCTGCATCATTCCCAGGCAGCGTGGGTATGTCCCCGCGGCATGTATCCTTTTACGTCTTTAGCTTACTTTGCTGGGAGCGCCCCTTGGGCTGCATCATCCCCAGGCCGCTCGGGTCCGACCCAGTGGTGTGTATCGTTCTTGCATTTACCTAAGCTAGTTTGCTTTCCATGCATAATCTATCTATGGTTATCACCTGCTTGATTGTCACCCCCATGGGAGCCGCGCGCCGATCGTCTTTCTTCAGGATCCTTCGCATCAGCGGCTAGGCACGGCGTCTGTGCTCGTGCCCGTCCCTGCAGCGTCGATAAACCCAACGGCTGAGCTCTGTCTGGCGGGCCGGCCCCGTTCACGTCACCTCCTGGGGTTGTTGGTGCTTGGCCTCCTCATGCGATAACCTCAGGAAATTCATTTGGCACAGGTTGCCTAACCATCTCGCAGGAACACCACAGCCATCAAGAATCAAGACCAGGCGCAACCCGCCTTGAGGTAGGGCCTCGTGAGCCCCGCGCTGGCTCTCGGGTGCCCAGACACACCTCGTCTAGCCCTGCCGTGCAAGCCACGTGTCAGGGCGGGGCTGTACACGCCCCGGGGGCTCTCCGCAGTAGGGAGTCCCCTCCCACGCACCAGTGGAAGCACCATGCTTCGTGTTGGCCGCCGACACTGCCGAGGAGCGGCTATGCCCGTGCAAGTGCGAAAGCGCTATGCTCCGCGCTGGTGATAAACAACTGAGGGCGGCCCCATGGCCGTATCAACCTCAGGGAGCCCTTGAGCTCAGTGTCTGGCCTCATCGCAACACCTCCCCTCGGGAGAGTCGCGCGAGGGGGCTGGGCACGGGGGCTGCGCTCGGGTCACGCCCAAGCGTACGCCACCCCGCCAGGTCCCCCGGACCTGGTCGTCGCGCGCCCCTCCCGAGCTGAGCCTTGGCGAGGAAAAAGGTACGAAGGTCGTTTGAGCGTCAAGGGGGACTCCTGAGCAGCGCGACTCAGGAGCCTAACTGGCCATGTAGCCCCTCACTCCTTGGTCTCGTCCTGGTGATCCAGATGACCCAACGGCGGCTGAGGTATGCGCGGGGTCGGGCCCTACCGATGTAGAACAGTAGACCTATCCCTGCATTTCCTTTCTATAAGCTGTTTGCACGTCAAGGGGGACTCCTGAGTATCGCGACTCAGGAGCCTAACTGGCCACGTAGCCCCTCACTCCTTGGTCTCGTCCTGGTGATCCGGACGACCCAACGGCGGCTGAGGTATGCGCGGGGTTAGGCCCTGCCAACGTAGAACGTAAAGCAAATGGGAAGGAAATCGCAAAATCTCAAGCAAATATTACAAGACATATTGTTCTCCCAGTACCAAACGCAATTTTAAACGCGTCCAGGAGGCATGGTGCATGTTGCAGGAGCTAAACAGGAAAGGAGCCGTCGGCAAGTCATTTCATCATCCCTGGACACCGCCGTCGCCCGCAAGGGATGATTCTCCCTTGGTGGTGTCGCCTTCACCTGCACCGCCTGCCGGAGTTGCAGGTAGGCGGCACCACCAGTCGAAGGCACGGACTTCTTCAGTAGGGCCCCCACTTGGCCCTTCACGGCTTCGGCGGCAGCTGCACAGCGCTCGTCATCCACAGGCTCGAGCAGCTCGTTGAGGTTGGCGGCGGGATCACCAAGGTGGAGGTGGCTGAAGATGCGCGTCAACGCGGCTCAGGAAAGAATGCGGTATTCTTCCTCCGCCATGGGGCCGATGCCGCTCACGACTTCCTCAAGCGCCTCGACCAGATAGGGAAGCAGCTGGGTGGGGCCCTCGTCGCCGGCGGCGAGCGGCTCCTCCAAGCCCTTCACGTAGAGCGACCGCAGCGCCGTGCGAGACCTCTCCTCGAGGAGCTTGAAGGCCACGCGGTCCTCAGCCAGGATCTTCGCCTTGGCTTCAAGCTCAGCCTTTTCCACCTTCAGCTTCTACTCCAGCTCCTCCAGCCGGCTGCGCTCCGTGGCCTGCGCCTTCGCCAACTGCTCCAGCTCGGTGTCGCGATCCCTAACAGCGTCCTCTCGGGCCTTCATCTTCTCCTCCTCCGCCTTGCGACCTCGGGTTTCTTTCGCGCACTTCCTCTGCACGGCCTCCAGCGACCGGCAGCGGTCCTGGGCGGCCCCGGCATCCTTCAGCGCCACCTCGCGGGCCACCACAGCTTGGGCGACGGCCTCCCTGTCCTTCTCGGAGTCCACAGCAGCCTGGCTCAGCGTCGCCCAGACAGACACATCAGAGTGAAGCCAGCCAGAGACCAGCTCCAGGCGTCCAGCCACCAGGCGACGGTCGGTGCCTTGAAGATCTTCTCGCAGCAGGGTCATCGCAAAAAGAGCGCGCTCCAGGACGTCAGGGGAGGCCGAAGGACCCGGGGACGGCAGTACGGCAAAGGGGGAGGAGGCGATGCCATCACCATGGCCTGGGAGGCCAGAGGCTTCTGAGCTTTGGGGACCTCGGTGACCGAGCCAGGCGTTGGCACCCCCGGAGCCAATGGGGCCATGAGGGCTGACTCCTCCCGAGGATGCTCCCCCAAGCCTCGCGAGGACGATCAGGCCGGAGAGGCATGAGCGCCAACGCTGCCCTTCTCCATGGATGGAGACGCAGCCGTAGCAGGCAAATTGGTCCCGAGCAGCACCACCGCTTCCTCCTTCCTCTTCTTCGCCGCGGGCGTCAGCCTAATTGCACAACGGAGCGGCGTCAAGGATCAGCAACATAAGCAAGAGCAAGGCGGGGCGAGAACACTTACTGGTCCACCGCAGTGTAGTCCCTCTGCTTGTTAAGCTTGAAACCTGAGAGCCTCGCAGCCTGAGGCGCGGGCGCGTGGGCTCCAAGAGCGGAAGAAGGGGCAGCAGATGGGCCGGAAGCAGCTCCAGGCGGTGTCGGAGCGGAAGCATCATCTTGCGAGATCAGCGCCGACCCGCCCCTCGTCGAAACCTCGGCCGGTGGCCTCCTCTGAGGGCGGGCCTCGGGCCTCGAGGAGCCCCCAGCCACGGGCGGCTCCTCCCTCTCCGGGGGGATGTCGGCCTCGTCGTCATCGTCAGGCAAGGTGCGGAGGATGTCGGCCTTGCGCAGGGGGGAGGTCTCCCCCATCCCCTTGGGGGTCGCCTCCGAGTCGCGCTCCTCGTCTTCTTCCTCTTCCCCCTCCCCGTGGGAATCACTAGAAGACACGATCACCGGCGTTGTCACCACCGGGACCCCAGGGGGCGCCGGCGGCACCAGCCCGCGCCCATCAAAGGTGGGCATGGCGGCCGCAACCTGCGTCCCGTCCTCGCGAAGGAACAAAGGAACGAAGGCACTCAGCTGGTACTCCTGGTCGTCCCCAACTAGGAGGCGGAGAGCCACAGCCAGCTCTTCTTCAGACAAGGCCTTCGGACTCAAGCGAAGCTTATCCTCTGTGCCCTCAAGTGTCCACAAGGGGCGCGAGCGCGCCCGGAGCGGAGCCACGCGCAGCATCAAGAACTCCCTCAGGAGCATGGCCCCAGTCAACTTCGCTGCCTTCGCGTTGCCCGGCTTCAGGTCGGCAGTCATCTTCTCCAGCACCAACTTCGCCCTGTCATCAGTAAGCTTCGCGCGAGACCACCCTTTGTCGGACTGGGGCATCTCCGTCGGCGGCGTCAACCGCGGGTGGACGCACTTGGCATCCATCATGACCCACTTGCTCCTGAGGCCCTCGGCCTTCTTCCCAGCCTTCGAAATCGCGTTGGCCTTGCCGGCTGCGACGAAGTTGGCGCATCCAGAAGTATGACCGTCGTTGATTCGGAGGAAGAAGAAGTGGCGCAGCAGAGCCACGGACGGCATCACCCTGACATACGCCTCACAGTAGAAGGCAAAGATCGACAAGAGAAGGACAGAGTTGGGGTGGAGGACGGCATAGAAGAAGTCGGAGAAGGGGGAACCAGGCCCGCGATGATGCTGCTCATGAAGAAGGGGTAGAAGGTGCTCTTCGAAGCTTCCGGCTCAGCGGAGCCGGCCCGGAGCTCGGTCTTCCCCTTCTCGTTGTTCTCCCCCGCTGTCAGCAGGCGTGTGGCAGCGAGGTTCTTCTCCGAGACGTTGGGCGCATCCAGAGCTGGCTCGTACCAGGTAGGCGGCGAAGCAGCCTTGGCCTTTCGGGGCGCCATTGGTCAGAGGCTTGGAAGGGGATTGAAGCAGATTAGGAGATTTCGGAAGCAAGGAGCGAGAAAGGGGATCTGGAGCAAGGCGAAGGAAAGCAATGAAGGCAAGTGTTGCCCGCGCCAGTCTTTTGTCAGTCGGGCAGTTGCTGAGGCAGTGTGGGGAAGCGGAGACGCCCACGTCCAATCAATCGCCATCCGTCGACCAAGGCCGCAGGCTGTTTGGGCCCGCGGCACTCCGCACTTGCCCTTTGGCTTCGCCTCGAAGCCAAGTCCGAGCACACCTTAGGCCCGAGGGCTACTGTCGGCGTTCTGGGAACGGGGGTCCCTAGACTTGCCTGCCTGGGGCTCATGGCGTAGCTCCACCTGCGGCCCCGTAAGGCCCACCTTCACCAGCAAACACTCAAGACCCTCGCGAGGGGCAAAGCCTCGCGATGCGGACGGCACAAGACCTCCTCGAGGGTAGCATCACCAAGCTGGCTCGCGAGGGGTGGAGAGATCAAGGCAAGGGGAACCTCGTGAGGTTCCTATGACGTAAGCCATGACGACCAAGACCAGGCGGGCGCCAGCACGCACAGTGTCCTCGTTTCCTCTTTGGTGCTAAAGGGGCAAGCACGGGCTAGGAGTCCCGAGGCCTCAGGCAAAGGTTTCCATATCGGTGCAACGAGGCCAAGACCAGCAGGACGGCAGGACGGAGGTCACCGTGGAGCCCAAGACGGCGTCACCACCTGAGCCTTTGGCAGGCGAAGACTACTTTTGTCAGGATAACTTGTACTCGTTGTCCCCCTTCAAACTTGGCTGTTGTGGGATCCCTTCCCGCTCAATATTTGGGGAGAGGACCAGGGCCTCTATAAATAGGACTAGCCACCACCATAGGAGGCAGCTGATCTTGGATTGGATCCATTCCATCCTCACATCCACAAGCTCACCGAGCACAAGAACACCTCTCCTCAGGAGGCTGTTCTTCCCTTGTACTGTTCATCCTCAGCCCAAGAGGCAATCCACCACACCACACTGGAGTAGGGTATTACACCACATCGGTGGCCCGAACCAGTATAAACCTTGTGTCCCCTTTGTTCGTTGGGTTCGTCGAGCTAGGCCGTGAGATCATGAAGTGCGCGAGCTAGAGGGAGGAGAGATCTTCATGCGCACCCCAGTGTTCAAACCTAAGGGTTTTGCTGGAACCCGAAATCCGACAGTGAAGGTTATCACCGAAGATTATGATAACAAGAGTGGCCCCTCAAAAATTGCTGACGTGAAGCAATTAGTTTGGTGCTTGTCCAAAGGAAGTGACTGTGACCAAAGAGATTGAATAGGAAGTGAAAACGTAGCATCTATTTCATTGTTTCTCTTCTCTTTATTGAGTCACAGGACCACCTTACTATTAAGAGGGGTGTAGTGTTCGAAGCTTTGATTCTCTGATGCTAATCCTATGAAAGTTGCCGAGACATCTCTTTGTGTTCCGAGCAAATACTTGCCAGCAAGAGAGTGTGATCTTCTTCGCTGCGAGAGATTTGTCTCTGACCGAGGAGTTAGCATTACTTGGTCCTCAAGTAATGTTACCGTTGCTCTTGAAATCCGACCGTTGACAACATGTCGGTTGGCCATTGGCTGGACCATGTGTCCAAAATGGTCATTTCCCACCAGGGAAGGCTACGGCTATAAATAGCCACCCCGCACCGATGTTGTCCAGTTGCTGCTCCGTTTGATTGTGAGAAGATTGTTGAGCAACCCCCTCTCCAGAGTGATTTGAGTTTAAAATCCACCGAGAGAAAACCCATAGAGCCGAAAATTAGATAGTGGTTCAGCATCAGTCGAATCTAAGTCCAGTACGCTCCGCCTATTACTCTTGAGAGTTGCAAACTCTCTAGACTATTAGGTGTCAATTTCTTCAGAGACTAAGAGTCATTGTGGTTCTCGAAGAAGAAGTGTGTAAAGGTTCGGAGATCGCCTCAAGTATCTACCACGAGTGATTGGCATTGGTTGACGAACCAATTGTCGAGGAGAATAGGGCGAAGAGAGTTTATCTTCCGTGTTAAATCACACCCCCTCCAACCAGACGCAGTCCTTGTGCAAAAGGACGAACTGTTCTACCAAATACCTTGTCGTCATCGAGCATCACTGGTTACCACCTCTACTCCTATTTACATTCGAACTGTTTCAATCATGTGATTTGTCTTGATGCATGTTTCAGTTTCCATTTGTTAGTTTACATTCGCTCACTGTACTGTGTTTACATTCGCTCCGCTGCTGGGTTACGAGAGTTTTGATTTTTCTGAAGAAATTTTAAAACTCCCATTCACCCCCCTCTGGTAGACATACTTCGTTCCTACAGAGCTCTATTATCATTCTTATTTTAACACGCATTGAGTCCAGTTAATGTTGGGTGTGAGCATGACTGGATGTCTTCTACCCTGAATTGCAATGTTTAGTCGCTGCTTGAACTTCAGAGGTGCTCTGTATTTACGTTTTACTATCTCAGAAAGGGTTAGCGAGATATCATTCTATCAGATTGTATAATGGTTGTTTTTACAAAGTGTTGGCATCTGAGATATATTATTATTTCTCGCGAGTTAATTATGACATTGATATGAGTAAATATGAGTTCTAAGTGTTATCATTTATGTGGTTAGTTCATGATCTTTGCTGAAACTAGGTTACTAGTTAAGCTTATATACGACAACAGAAGCAAAAGAGTTTGTAAAAGTTTTTCTTTATCACTTTCAGTTTATCAACTGAATTGCTTGAGGACAAGCAATGAGTTAATCTTGGGGGACTTGATACGTCTCCAACGTATATACTTTTCCAAACACTTTTGCTCTTGTTTTTTACTCTAATTTACAAGATTTGAATGAAACTAACATGGACCGACGTTGTTTTCAGCAGAAATACCTTGGTGTTATCATGCAGAAATAAAAGTTATCGGAATTAGATGAAATTTTACAGAGAATAATTTTAGAATATATAAAAAATGTTGGCGAAAAGATCTACTAGTGAGGGCCCCACCACAGAGCCACAAGTTCAGGTGGTGCGCCCACCTAAGCTTGTGGGCCCCTCGGTGCTCCGTTTGTCCTACCTCCAATTCCATAAGTACAGTATTCCCGAGAAAAAAATCAAAGAGAAAGTTTCATCGCATTTTGCGATACGGAGCCGGCACCTCCTGTTCTTCATCGGGAGGCCTGATCTGGATTCCGTTCGGGGCTCCGGAGAGGGCAAATTGTCGATGCCGTCATCAACAACCTCATGATTCTCACCACAGGGAGTGAGTAATTTCATTGTAGGCATACTAGAGGTAGATGGAGATGGATGGGACTCGTCATGTAATCGAGTCAATTTCTTAGCGCTTGATCCCTAGTATCCACTATGTTCTGAGATTGATGTTGCTATGGCTTTGCTATGCTTAATTCTTGTCACTAGAGCCCGGGTGTCATGATTTCAGATCTGAACCCTTTATGTTTTCATGAATATATTTGAGTTCTTGATCCTATCTGCAAGTTATATGCACCTATTATTGTTCTAAACCACAGACCCCAAGGTGAAATAATTGGGATACTCTCTGCGGATGACTGTAATTTGAGGAGTTCATGTATTCACTATGTGTTAATGCTTTGTTCCGGTTCTCTATTAAAAGGAGCGCCTTAATTACCCTTATATTTCCATTAGGATCCAACTGCCATGGAAGGGTAGTACAAAAGATGCCATGCAAGTTCTTATTATAAGCATGTATGACTATATACGGAATACATGCCTACATTTAATTGATGAATTGGAGCTATTGTGTATCGCTCTAGGTTGTGACTGTTACAAGATGAATTCCATCCAAATATCCATCTCTACGCCATGCCTATGCTTTTCTCATATTGTGTTTGCTAAGTTACTACTATTGCTGCTACTGTTCCAACTACAACAAAAATGTTACTTTCACTGCTACTATTACTGTTGTTACCGCTACTATCAAACTATCATACTATTGTGTTACTAATACTTTGTTGCAGAGAAATAACTTATCAGGTGTGGTTGAATTGACAACTCAACTGCTAAGGCTTATAAATATTCTTTGGCTCCCCTTGTGTCGAATCAATAAATTTGGGTGAAATACTACCCTCGAAGACTGTTGCGACCCCCCATACTTGTGGGTCATCAAGTCTCTCCCATTGTTATAGTTTGCATGAATTTCTCAAACTCACTGGGTCGAGGCTCAAGTATGTCACCCTCATCAGGAATCATCCAAATACGGTAGAAATCAACAAATGGTGTCTCGAAGGTTTTATCATAAAGATGAAATGATACGGTAGCCATTTCCTGTCTAGGCTTGAATCGGAAATTTTGCACAAAAGTGTTCGTGAGGAGTTGGTACTGATCACACTTATCTACGAGGAAGGAAGTCAGCCCGGTGTTCTCCACCAATTGTTCGAATCCATGTTGGAAACTGGCCTCACTCATAAATGTATTGCATGGCCACTCGCATGGCTGCACCTCGGCATCACGAGGAAGATTGTACCTAGGTGTTTCTTGCTTAGTTTCCTCGTGATGCTTACGAAATTCATCGACTATATGCTCCCCAAAAGGAATCCATTAACAAGGTTGATCAAGTCTTATTAATGAACTACTTCCAAGAGACATAAACCAAAGAATCTTTGTGAACACTATGCTATCTCAAACGAAATAGGCATGGTTCCAATCATAAGAGTTTGATATTTCTTTTTGGGAACTGGAAGAGGAAATTCAAAGTATCCAATGGTAATAATTATAATCTTTTCAATAGAATTGAGGCTGTTGAATTATTCTGCTTCTTCAGAAAATATACAGCATGTTCATTGCCATTAACATGAAAAGTGACCTTACTTTTATTACAATCAATAGCATCCACTGTAGTATTAATAGAAGGTCTTCCAAGGATAACCAACATATTTTCGTCCATGGGCATATCAAGAATAACAAAGTCCTTTAAGATGATAACATTAGCAACCACAGCCGGAACATCCTCACAAACACCGACAGGAATAGAGTGGATTTGTTAGCCATTTGCAAAGAAATTTCAGGAGGCAACTTACTCAAGTCAAGTCCTTTATAAAGGGAAAAGGGCATAACACTAACACCAACCCCTAGATCACGTAAAACAATTTTAACATGGTTGTTCTTACTAGAGCATGGTATAGTAGGTATGCATGGGTCTCCTAGCTTTTCAGGTATTTTTTATTTGAAAGAATAATTTGGAAGCATAGTAGAAATTTCAGCCTCAGGAATTTTTCTTTTATTACAGAAAATATGTTTCATATATTTAGCATACGAAGGCATTTTCATAGCATCAGTCAAAGGTACTTGCAAGAATATAGGTTTAAGAAATTCAATGAAATAATTAAAAGCATCTTCATCCTTGGATTTTAAAGCTTTATTAGGGAAAGACATAGGTTTTTGAACCCATGGTCCTCTTTCTCTACCATGCTTCTGCTACTTCTTGAGCTTGCGTTGATTTTTCCCTTGAAGAGGAAAGGGTGATGCAGCAAAGTAGAGATAAGTATTTCCCTCAGTAAAGAACCAAGGTATCAATCCAGTAGGAGGCACAAGCAAGTCTCCAATATATGCACCTGCACAAACTAAAAAACACTTGCACACAACTCGAAAAAGGGGTTGTCAATCCCTTCACGGTCACGAACAAGAGTGAGATCTAACTGAGATAGGTATAAAAGATAAATAAAAGAGCAAACTAAAGTAAATATAAATAAATTGCAGCAAGGTATTTTTGGGTTTTTTGGTTTATAGATCTAAAAATATATGATGGAAAATAGCCCGGGGCCAAAGGTTTAACTAGAGGCTTCTCTCTTGAAAGAAAACATACGGTGGATAAACAAATTACTGTTGAGCAATTGATAGAAAAGCGCATAGTTATGATGATATCTAAGGCAATGATCATGAAAATTCGCATCACGTATCTGACAAGTAGATCGAAACGATTCTGCATCTACTATTATTACTCCACACATCGAACGACTCCTGCCTGCATCTAGAGTATTAAGTTCATAAGAACAGAGCGAGTGCAAGACACAAAACGTACCCAGGTTCAGGGCTCTCCGGAGAGACAACACCCCTAGTCCTGTCGAGTGGTTTATATGAGGTGGATACAGGCTTGCTCCTTGAGCTGTTCTGGGGAGGAAGGAAGACAGGCCAGTGCATGGGCTGCTCCTTCTCCGCGTGTGTGTGTGTGTTCTACTGGTGGTCGACCCTTTGCATGGAGGGGCACCGGGGGGTTACAATGGTAATGTTACATGGGCGCGAGGCCTTGATGTCAGTCTAGGAGCCGGCAGTGGGGGCCGCCGGGTCTGCCGGGTCCATCGGGTGCGGGTCTCGCCGGGTCCGCCAGATGCGGGCCGAACCGGGGCTGCCGGGCACGGGTATGGCCGGCTGCTGGGCACTTTGGCACGCCTCGTCGGGCGTCAAGGGATGGTCAGTGCTGCCTTACTACAGAATCACGCCCCCAGGACGCCGCCCACCCTAGGAAGTGGCTTGGTTGGCACGACTGCCGCGCCCACTGGGGCCGGCACAAAGGGGGGCGCACTGTAACCACGCTTGCTTGTCGCTGGAGGTTGACTTCTTGGGACCAGCCAACATGCGCCAGCCGGCCGGCCGGGTCACGGCACCTGGCCGGGTTGAGATGGGGTGCCGGCCAGGGGCAAGCGGGATTGAGGGGCGTCGGCAGCCCCGATGTTTTTGAAAAGGATCCTGGTTCCGTTGCCTGCCCGGAGGCCATCTCCCGGACAATATCGTTACGGACAAGTCTCTTTACTCATTCTGTAATACATCATCTTGTAACTAACTCCTTAGTCACTTTGCTTGCAAGCTTCTTGTGATGTTGTATTACCGAGAGGGCCCAGAGATACCTTTCCATCATACGGAATGACAAATCCCAATCTTGATCCATGCCAGCTCAGCAGACACCTTCGGAGATACCTGTAGAGCAACTTTATGATCACCCAGTTACGAAGTGACGTTTGATACACACAAGGCATTCCTCTGGAGTCCGGGAGTTGCATGATCTCATGATCGAAGGAACATGTATTTGACATTAAGAAAGCAGTGGCAATAAACTGAACGATCATATGCTATGCTAACGGATGGGTCTTGTCCATCACATCATTCTCCTATGATGTGATCTCGTTATCAAACAACAACTCATGTCTATGGTCAGGAAACCTTAACCATCTTTGATCAACGAGCTAGTCAAGTAGAGGCTTACTAGGGACTTGGTATTTGTTTATGTATTCACACATGTATTTAAGTTTTTGATCAATACAATTATAGCATGAATAATAAACCTTTATCATGATTAAGGAAATATAATAGGGATTTTTGTCTCTGTGCCCCTGGTTCCTTAGCTCTACTCATTCATCCCCACTCTGTTAACTTTTGCTCACTTTTCCCCACTCCCTTGCCCGAAACCCTCAGAACAGGTTATAACGGACATTGCCGTCGGGTCAATGCCTTTGACCGTTAGCTGATGAGTGGGGCCGCGTATACGTGGGCGCATGCAAGACTGCGGTCGTGGGGTAGCACGTGTCCATGGACATGACTGAAACGTCCCATCATATAAAGAGGGGCAACCACCTCCATCGCCCCTACCATTTTCCCCCAAATCCCCTCCCTGCTGCATCGTCTTCCTCTCCCCCACCGGTGTCGTCTCGCTCTCCTCCACTGCCTCCACCGCACCGTATCGCTCTCCCCCACCACATCCTCTTCCTCACCTTCATCGCCTCCATTTGTCAGATGGCCGACGTTCGTGGCGACACCGGCGCAGCGGCCGGAGATGTGGTGGAGCTGCAGGGTCAGGGCGCCGTGACCGCGGATGTCGGCGGCGTCCACGGCGGTGCAGGGAAACTCGCAACCGCTACGGATGTGGCGGGCTCCGCCTCATCGCTGCAGAAGGTGACGACGTCGAGCGGCACAGTCCACCCCGATACCCCTAATGCGCCGCCTGCCATGGAGGAGCAGGTATTTGCACTTGCTTAGCTTGTAGAGTTAGTTGCTCCCTAGTTGCATTGGTTAGATTGTGATTCATATGGTAGTTCAGATGGTTAGAGTAGTTGGTCTGACGGATGGGCCGGGGTTTTTTGTATGGGTTGGGGGGATGGGGGTTTTTGGACTAGGGTTTGTTGGATAAATTCTTTGCAAAAATGCTAGATGTTGTGAACTATGATTTTAGGTGCTGCAATGATTGGGGTTTTTAGATTTGTTTTTAGATTTGGATAAATTCATTGCAAAAATGCTAGATGTTGTAAACAGATTGTTTTTTAATGCTATGATGCTTATTAGATTTGTTTTTAGTGCTCACAGATTGGGGTTTTTAATGCTACTCAGATTCGTTGCCTTAGATTGGGTCCCTATTAGATTTGTTTCTGAATGCTACTCAGATTGGGGTTTTGAATGTCATATGCCCAAATGGAATCCATTGATTAAGAAGTTATTTGATTCATTAGTATATAAATTTGTCCACAATATGTAGTTGTATTAGCTATGTTCTTCAATGTGTGTGCATGACCAATGATCAATGTGTTATTTGAATGTCATATTGGGGTTTTTGATCAATGTGTGTACAAATCTAATACATTGATATACTAGTGATGGATGTGGTTTTTGAATGCATAGAGCTAAGGGGCACAGAAATTAAAAAAACCCACTTCTAAAACATTTCTGATATTGGGAGTATATTAGCCCTATGATCAATGTGTCATGTGTGCATATCTAAATTTTCAATTGGCTACTAGTGATGGATGTAGTTGTATATTCAGGAGGATGATGGTTGGGGGGAGAAAGAGGAAGCTAACCGACTACGACCCGTACGAGGGGGCGTTTAGTGACAATTCTGAATATGAGGTAAGCCTATCCCTTGTTCATTTAGTTCCTTTGACATGGTGTATATGAATCTATAATGTATTAATGCAATTCATTCATGTGTGCAGTATGATTTTGGAGATGATGTGTACAAGGGCAACGTCGCGTCCTTCACAGCCAAGGAGGTGGAGAAGATCAAGGCCAAGGGACTTGCTTCCTTCTACAACCGCAAGTTCAAGAAGTGGCACTTAGTGATTTAGGTGTATTGAAGACTTATAGGTTAAGGGACTAATGTGTTTATGAGTGTACACAGGTCTATAAGTCTATGAGTAGTTTGATATTTACAGTGAAAGTCGACCCCTAAAAATGAAGTTCTTCGACTGAAGACTTTGGATTTCTGAAGACTTTCTGAAGACTTTGAAAGTGAAGAAATTGGTGTGACCTTGAAGACTTGGTATTCGTTTGAGGAACATGAAGCGTGAAGACTTTTGTTTTCGTAGTTTCATTTTCTCTTTCTTGAGTCATAGGAAACACCATACTGTTAAAGGGGGTCAAGGAAATACTAAGGAAAAATTTCCATGTGATGCTCAACTCAAAATCCTACACCTACCAATCCCTTCGAGTGAAGCCATTGGAAATCTCATACAGTTCAGTCATATTTTTCAGTGACAGAGACAAAGTTCTTCTGGTCTCTGAGGAATTTGTTCTGACTGAGGAGTTAGGAATTCGCCAGTGCGGATTGCCTACACAGTGAGGAACATGATAGCCCTCAGGAATTTGATACTCAAATTTCTGACCGTTGCTGTGCTATGCGCCAGCTGTCCCAAAATATCTACCCACCTAACGGTCATATCATTGAAGGGCATTTATGTCTTATCATGACGGGCTGCTCCCTAGGCTATAAATAGCCGCCCCCTACAACCACTAGCTGGTTGGCTGCTCCGAGAGAAACTGACACTTGTCATTTGAGAGCATCCCATCCTCCGAGGACTTTGAGCGAAAATCATCAAGTGAGGAAAACCCAAACCCAAACACCTACAAACCCAAAGTGATTGAGCATCACTGAGGAGATTGATCCTGCTTGGATCCGACGCTTGTTACCTTTGAAGACTGTGCTTCTTCCGGACGGTTAGGTGTCATGGTCTAGAGCATCCAAGAGGAATTGTGGATCGCCGAGTGACCGAGTTTGTGAAGGTTCGAAAGTCACCTGAAGACTTACCACGAGTGATTGGACGAGGTCTGTGTGACCTTAGTTCAAGGAGAATACGGTGAGGACTAAGTGTCCTGGACTGTGTGTTCAGGACTGGGTGTCCGGGACTGTGTGTCCTCAGGTTTAAATACCTAGCCGCTCCAACCAGATGTACAACTAAGACAACAGTTGGAACTGGTCTACCAAATCATTGTCTTCACCAAGCTTACTGGGTCTATTTCCTCAACTCTTTCATTTCCTCATTACTGTGTTGTGTGCTTGTCATATCTGTGTTTGAAGACTTTGACTGAAGACTTTCTCAATTTCCTCAGTTCAATTTCTTCAGTCTGTTTGTCTTCATCCTGTGTTATCCTGTGTTTACGCTTTCTGTACTCTGTGCTTGTCTTCATTTCATCATGATGACCATGCTTGTATTCTGTTATGTTTACTTCTGAGTACTTATTCCGTTGCAAGTAGTTCTTCGCTAAGGAATTTCCTCACCCGCAAATTCCTAAGTGAAGAATTCATAAAAATCGCCTATTCACCCCCCCCCCCTCTAGTCGATATAACGCACTTTCAATTGGTATCAGAGCAAGGTACTCCCTTGTTCTGTGTGATTTTGGTTTAACCGCCTGGAGTTTTAGTTATGTCGACCGCAGGTATGAAGAAAGTGACATGCCCTATCTTTGACGGTCACGAGTATCCCAAGTTGAAGGCCATGATGAAGAAGCGCCTCATGGCGATGAACAGCGAACTGTGGGCCGTCACTGAGATTGGTCTTACCGATCTGTGCAAGACGGCGGAAGCTGATGACATTCGCAAGTACACTCTTCTCAACCTCACGGCGAAGGACGTCATCTGCTCCTGTCTGTCTCAAAATCAGTTCAGGAACATCATGCATCTCAATCATGCGAAGCTTATCTGGGACCGTCTCTCTGAGGTCTATAAAGGTCATCGAACCCGTCATGATCCTTGGTTTGAGGACTTCAAGGAATCTCTCAAAGCGATGACATTCGAACCAGAATTATCATCCTCTTCATCATGCCTTATGACAAAAAGTGCTGAGGTAACTGAATGCTACCTATCCGAGTCAAGTGATGATGAATCTGGTGATGAATTTGGACCCAGGTATGTCAAACTTGCTTCCCTTGCCACTAAACAACAAAGAGCTTTGGAAAAAGTTCAATACATGCTAAATAAGAGCGATGATATGTTGGGTGAAGAAATGGATCAGTCAAAAGCTTTGGCTGAAAGTTTTCAGAGACTTCATACTAAGTATGACACCCTTCAAGATCAACATAACACTCTCTTATCTGATCATGAGAAGCTTTCTTATGAATTTCTTCAAAGAAAGCAAGATCTTGAGAAGCTAAGAGTGAGTTATGAAGATCTTCAGAAGGAGCACGATTCATTACTTGCTCAACAAATCAGTGCTGCTCAGGAAGAATTTGTTCCTCCATGTTTGAAATGCATTGAACGTGAATCTGCTAATTCTTCACCTGAATGTTCAAATGCTTCTAATGCTACAAATTCTTCAATTGTCTCTGCTATCACTAATTCCTCATCTGAGGACATTGCTAGTATCACTGACGATGCAGGGCTGAAGGAATTGTACATGACAGGCATGTACAAAAGCCTCAAAGGGCATCAGACTCTTTGTGATGTGCTTAAAAAGCAGATCCTCAACAGGAACCCTAGGAAAGAGGGTATTGCCTTTGAGAGGAGACTCAATGTTGATGGTACATATTGGAAGCCTGAGCAGTACCCCAAAACCTCATGGGTTGCTGCAAAGGGACCTCCAGTTGATCCATCTAATTTATCTGGCTTTACATGTGAATCTTCTCATTCTTCTGATGAGTCATTTGACTCCAACTATAAACTGTTTAAAAATCAGAATGGTGAAGTATTTGCTAGATATGTTGGCACTAACTGCAGGAACGGTTCTCCTATGAAGAAAATCTGGGTTCCCAAAAGGTGCCTTGAAAGTCTTCAGGTGAATGTCCTCATGACACCACCTGTGAAGAATAGGAACCCCATATCAAATTCTTCATATGGACCAAATTCTTCATATGGATCCAAGTTCTCATACAGACCAAATTCCTCACATGGATCAAATTCCTCAAAAGGATCAAAGTCCTCATATGAACATTATCATGCTAACAACTCTGTTTCGCAGGGAAGAGCTAAGGGCTATGAATATGAGCATTATTCTTCTAATCATTATGTTCATAAGTCCTTGAAGAATTTCTCTTCTTATTCATATGCTTACCCTAACTCCTCTTATGTGAAACAAAATGTATTGGCTTCTATGCCACCTTTCTCGTATGGTGCTTGCAGAGTGATGAACTCTTTGCCACCCCTTCAGATGTGGGTGGTGAAGAAAAAGAACTAATCTTTTATGCAGGGTCAGGTCTCCAGACGTACTTAAACGTCCGAAGAATTTGCTGGAGACCTGAAAAATGCCTAAAAGGACGCAGGCTAATCATGAAGAAATGAACTTTCATTTCTCACGTCCTCATACTGCTATAACTGTTGCATTGCTTGATGAAATTGGTCTGATAAATTGTGATGTCATATTCTTCACTGATGAAGTATATGAAGTTCGTAAGTTGCACTAATTCATCTGCAGGGTGATCAACCCAAAGCCACTGAGTGGGTCCTCGATAGTGGATGTACAAATCACATGACTGGTGACAAGAATCTATTGACAGATGCTCCCTTATCACCATCGCATCTGAAGCATATTATCTTCGCTGACAAAGGCAAAAGTCAGGTATTGGGTCTAGGTAAGGTTGCGATCACAAAGGATCGACACATGGACAAAGTCATGCTTGTCGAGTCCTTAGGATACAACCTCATGTCTGTCTCAATGCTTTGTGATCTTGATATGGTAGTTGTCTTTGGCAAGTATCGTTGTGTTGTGGTTATGGAAGCTGACAATTCCAAAGTCTTCGAAGGCTTTAGGAGAGGAGACTTGTATATTTTTGATTTCTCTACAGGACCGCAACCAGCCGTGTGCCTACTTGCAAAAGCTTCAGAAGGCTGGCTATGGCATCGACGACTTGGTCATGCAGGCATGAGGAATTTGCACATGCTTGCGAAGAAGAAGCATGTCATTGGCATTGAGAATGTCAAATTCCTCAAGGATCACTTGTGTGGAGCTTGTGAAGCTGGAAAGATGACCAAGGCTAAGCATCCAGCCAAGACTATCATGACCACTACTCGACCATTCGAATTGCTTCACATGGACCTCTTTGGTCCTAACCTTTACTCAGCTATCACAAATGATGCATCTCTCTATGGCTTTGTTATTGTTGATAATTACTCTCGATACACATGGGTACACATTGTTACTTACAAACATGAAGTGCAGGAAGTCTTCAAACGATTTTCCTCGAGGGCTTCAACCAACTTTGGTGTGAAGATCAAGCACATCAGAAGTGACAATGGAACTGAGTTCAAGAATTCTGGTCTTGATGACTATCTTGATGAACTTGGTATTACTCATGAGTTATCTGCTCCTTACACTCCTCAGCAGAATGGCGTCGTGGAGCGCAAGAACAGAACTCTTGTTGAGATGGCTCGCACTATGCTTGATGAGTACAAGCCACCTCGTCACTTCTGGATTGAGGCAATTTATACTGCGTTCCACATCATCAACAGGGTATATCTTCACAAATTCTTCAAGAAGACTGCTTATGAACTCCTCACTGACAAGAAACCCAATGTGAGTTATTTCAAAGTCTTCGGTGCTAAATGTTGGATTAGAGATCCTCATCACAATGCTAAATTTGCACCGAAAGCACATGAAGGTTTTCTGCTTGGTTACGGAAAGGACTCGCACACCTATAGAGTCTTTAACAACGTTCTTCACAAGGTTGTTGAAACTGTAGATGTGCGTTTCGATGAAACTAATGGCTCGCAAAGAGAGCACCTACCCTCTGTGATAGATGAACCAGCACCTGAGGAAACTATCAAGTTCAAGGCTACTGAGGATGTCATTCCTACCGAAGAATCTGCTGAAGAATTCATTCCAGAACATGAAGAACGTTGAGCTAATGCACCTGAAGAAAATGCTGAAGAAAATGCTGATCAAATTCCTCGACGACAACCAACTCATCCTCGCGTTGCAAAAGAAGTGCAAGTTGAAAAGATCATCGATGACATTAAAGCACCAGGTCCTCTCACACGCTCAAAAGCTTCACATTTATCTAACTTTTGTGGGCACTATGCTTTTGTCTCTATCACAGAGCCCACTAAGGTAGATGAAGCATTTCTGGAGCCTGAGTGGATTCAGGCCATGCAAGAAGAATTACATCAGTTCGAGCTCAACAACGTCTGGGAACAGGTCAATCGTCCAGATCCTCGCAAACACAATATCATTGGCACAAAGTGGATCTACCGCAACAAGCAAGATGAAAATGGCCTTGTGGTGAGAAATAAGGCACGGCTTGTAGCTCAAGGCTACACACAGGTTGAAGGAATTGATTTCGATGAAACTTTTGCACCTGTTGCTAGACTTGAAGCTATTCGCATATTACTTGCTTATGCTAACCATCATGATATCACTTTATATCAAATGGATGTGAAAAGTGCATTCCACAATGGTAAGCTTGAGGAAGAAGTATATGTTGCTCAACCCCCAGGTTTTGAAGATCCTAAGCGTCCTGACAAAGTCTTCAGACTCAATAAGGCCCTCTATGGCCTCAAGCAGGCCCCTCAGGCATGGTATGATACTTTGAAGGAATTCCTCATGAAGAAAGGCTTCAAACCCGGTTCACTTGACCCTACTCTTTTCACTAAATCTTATGATGGTGAATTGTTTGTGTGCCAAATATATGTTGATGATATTATCTTTGGCTGTACTGACCAACATTATAGTGATGAATTTGCCTATATGATGAGTGAAGAATATCAAATTTCTATGATGGGAGAGTTGAAATTCTTCTTAGGTCTTCAAATTCGTCAACAGCGCAATGGCATATTCATATCTCAGGAGAAATACCTCAAGGATGTACTAACGAAATTCGACATGCAAGATTGCAAAGGCGTAAAAATTCCTATGCCCACAAATGGCCATCTGTGCACTGATGAAAATGGTATTGACTTCGATCAAAAGGTATACCGCTCCATGATTGGTTCTTTATTGTATTTATGTGCATCTAGGCCAGATATTATGCTTAGTGTTTGCATGTGTGCCCGATTTCAAGCTACACCGAAGGAATCACACCATAAGGCTGTGAAACATATTCTTCGATATCTAGCTCACACACCAACACTTGGATTATGGTACCCCAAGGGCTCGGCTTTTGATCTCATTGGATATTCTGACTCTGACTATGCTGGTGATCATGTGGACCGCAAGTCAACATCTGGTACATGTCATTTCCTCGGAAGATCTTTGGTTTGTTGGTCCTCGAAGAAACAGAACTGCGTATCACTGTCTACTGCTGAAGCTGAGTACATTGTTGCCGGTTCTTGCTGTGCTCAATTGCTGTGGATGAAGCAAACTCTCAAGGACTATGGCGTCAACGTGAAGAATGTGCCTCTCTTCTGTGACAATGAGAGTGCCATCAAAATTGCTCACAACCCAGTTCAGCCCTCGAAGACAAAGCACATTTAGATTCGTCATCATTTTCTTCGCGATCATGTGTTAAAGGGTGACATTTCTATTGAGCATGTGAAGACTGAAGAACAGCTAGCCGATATCTTCACAAAGCCCTTGGGATGAGAAGAGATTTAGCAAGTTGCGGTGTGAGCTAAATATCCTAGAATCTTTGAATGTTCTTTGAAAAGGACACTCATCCTAACACTTATGCAAAATTGATGACTTAGATGTGCAACACATGAAGAAACGTTTTTCTTCAATCAATGAAGAATAACACTCTAAGTGTGAAGAAATTAATGAAGAATTTGATTCTCAGAACCCTACGACAATTGTACGCGGTGTCTGAAATCATCATTCTTATACGGTGGGTCACGCCACCACAAAAGTTGAAAATCTTCAATTTGAGTTTTTCCTCAGTTTTTTGAAATTCCTCGGTTGTTCATGTTCTTCAACTTTGCATTGTCTTCACCTTCTCCGTCGTGTTTCTTCATTGGCTATATATATATATATATATATATGAGTTTATGTCCTCTACAGCATTCACTTATGGCTAATTCTTCAAGTTGGTTTTTCTGCTAAGTGAATGTGATCGGACCCTTCCCCCTCTATGCTATACTCAACCCAATCTATTCACAAATTCTTCATGTGCGTTCTATTTTAAACTCGTTCAAAATCTTCACTGTGTCCTTGTCAGCTGAAGAATTTGCAAACGGAACTTTTAGCTTATCTTATCCAAATTTTCGGCTTTGCCGCTCAAACCGTTCCGCATCCCACGAAATACGTATCTATTCACCCACGATCTAACACGATCTCCACTTCTCATTACGTGGGTGACACATGTCAAGCGAATGAGAAGGGTCAGGGGCACGTTCGTCCAATTTCTTCGGGCGAACAGTTTTTCACCGTGGCTATAAATACCCCCTCCCCCTTCCTCACTTCCTTTACTCCGCTCGATCTCTCTCCAGCTCGAGCTTCTCAAACCCTAGCGCCACCGCTATTTCATCGTCGCCGGTGAGGAAGAGCTTCACTGCCTCGACCTCGTCGCCGCCGTACTCACGCCGGCCGCGGAAATCTTCACTCTGCCGCCGCCGTAGCCGTCTTCCTCCGCCGAGTTAGGGCGTGGAAGATCTGCACAGACGAACTTCACTTCTCCACCTCACAGTTCGTCGTGTTCTTTGTCCAGGGTAATTAAAAGTTACTTTTACTGCCCTCTTTGATTCAAATGATTTCTACAAAATCTTCAAAGGTGTTTATTCTTCAAATTTTTCACACACTAAACACCTCACATGTCATCTGTTCTTGATTCGTTTCTCTAAGCATCATTTTTCTTCAAGATTCCTCAATTGTGTGGATCTTCGATCTATACAACTCTGGAACCTAAGACAAAGAACGCTTAGTGAAATTCTTCAAGACTCATCTGGTCAAATTCCTCAAACTTGTTCTTTTTGAAAAACCTTCTGAGAACTCATATGACCTCTCCAAATTCCTCGCAACTATACTCTGTTCATAGGTACTCATGTCCGCTGCTGAATCACTAGGTTCTCATCAACTTAACTCATTTGCAGCGTTCCTCGAAGAAAAGTTGCATACTTCTTCAGAGAGTTCAATTGTTCAAATTCCTCAACTGAAGAAAATGGCTGATGGAAAGAAGCCACAAAAAGGAGGAAAGAGGCCTGAAATCAATACTGCCTTTGAAATCCCTGAGGACATTTATGCTGGGTACTGCACACCCCCTGAGGAAGATAAAAATCAGCGCAAGGTGCGCATTCAGAGGATAGAGAGGAGATGGGCAAAAGGGTGGAGGGAGTACAGGTATGTGACTCCAAAATACATGAAGAAATTCGTTGTTACTCCTCCATGCTCAAGACCACCATTGGCACCTGGCCAAGAAGCAGATCCCACTAGCATCAAGCGCGGTGAGGATTTTCCTGGAGAATGGGCCAAGCGCCAGGCCAATTTGGCCAAATAGGCAAAAGATGCAGTGAAGAAATTCAACGAAGACTCTACTGCTGCTGCTGCTGAGGCCTCTGTAAGGCCGAAGAAATCCATGGCAAAGAAGCCTGCGCATAAGCCAAGTGCCTCTTCTTCAATGCCCTCACGGCCAATTTCCTCCGCTAAGCCCTCACGGCCAATTCCTCACGCCGCTCCTGCTCCTCCAAAGTCCTCAGCTGCTCCGACCAAATCCTCAGCACCTGTGCATCTTGCCACGTGCCAAAGGACTACGGGCATCTCTATTGCCTCAGGAGCTTCAGCTAGTTCCTCAGCTGCTCCAAATTCTTCAATAGGACCCTCTCTGCTGAAGACAAAGACCACTGCTGGACGAGGCTCTCACCCAAGTCTTCACAAGAAGCAGGTCGCCTTCCAAGTGCCGTCTGAAGAAGACGAAGCTGATGATGAAGAACTTGCTGAAATCATCAGAGATAGGCAAGTCAGGGTCGCTAGAGCCAAGGGCACAAATGTGCCTCTGCTTTTGGATCCAAAGTTGATCCTCGACTACATTGATCTCTGGCACAAGGTCCCAAACACTCCTATCCCTGACTTCAAGCTGACTCCTGGTCAAAGTCATATGCTGACTGCCTTCATCCAGGAAGAGAAATGGAAATTTGAGAAGGCCAGGCAGCTCAAGAAAGCGCAGTACAGGAAGGAGAAATTCCTGAAGAACAATGTTGTCTCTATGACAACTGATGAACTTGTAAAGATCCAGTCTGAAATCAAAGTCCTCGGTGATGATTTCAATGCTTACTATGCTGATTGGAAAGGAGCCAAGGTCAGGTTTGTCAAACTGACTAAGATGTTCACCTCAAATGTTGCAGCCCCATCGCAACAAGAAATTCCTCAGGCTGAAGCATCCGCTCAGCCAACTGAAGAACATGCCAGCACCGCTGATGACAATCAGGCTGCTGAAGAAAATGTGAGTTCCAGGGCTGATGACTGCATTCCAGCCGCTGATGAAATTACCAGGGCATCCACTAGTGGTGCGCCTGAAGAAAATGAAGAGGTCAGGGCAACTGCATCAGTTGAGCCTGAAGAAAATCTACCACATTCCTCTGCTCCTCCTGCGCCTACCCCAACTCCAATTCTTCCATCTGCATCAGATGTGAAGAAGACCAAGGCTGCAGAGCGTGCAGCAGTGAAGAAAAGGAAAGCATCAGCTCCTTCAGATTCTTCGGCACCGAAGAAGATGAAGAAATTGACAAGCTCATTTGCTAATCCAATTGATGTTGTTCCAGTTTCCTCCATGGCATCAAAGGAAATCGTCCCTTTTGATGAAGAATAAGTGATCCCTAGCGGATCTGATGAAGAAAATCCTTCTGCTGCTTCGTCAGAGCAGATGGATGAAGAAATTGAAGTGGATAAAATCCCTTCAACCCCCACAGTTTTCTCGCCTATGCCTCAGTTTACTGCTGAAGAGGCTGGCATTGAAGAAATGGAAGATGAAGATCTGGACATTGGCTGTACCACACCAGTGATGAATGATGACTTCTGGGAAAGTCAGCACCCCAACTCTCCACTCTTCACTCCATTGCAACAAATTCCTCAGTCCCCAGCAACTACAGTTCAAATGGGATCTGATGAAGCTCATGAAGACATTCCAGCCGCTAGTGCTGAAGAAAATGAAAATGAAGAATTGAAGAACCAGGCTGCCACTGAAGAGGAACCAGAAATTCCTCAGCCTGAAGAACCTGAGATTGTGATTCCTGAGGTTGTCATGCAACTGACCGACACTCCTCTGCCCAAGCCAAAGGATCCATTCTCAAGGAAGCAAAAATTCAAGGCTAATGATTTCTTCGGCGAGCATGTATTCTTCACTGATTACAACCCCTATGACTCTGCTCGCATTAGGAAGAGGTGTTTCTGGACTGCCAGCCAGGCAAATTTCTATTCCTCAGTGCTGTTCAACAAAGACAAAGTCTTCGATCATGAGCACATTCCTCACGTGGATATGGAATCTCTGTCGTGCTTTGGGCCAGTCCTCAGTGTTCTTTACGACGCTGGACTGTTAAATTTCTGCACAGATATATGTGATTGGAATGAAGAGCTCATTCTTCAATTTTATGCAACTCTGCACATCACCAGAGACTCTGAAGATGTGAATTCATGGGTGCTGGACTGGATGTCTGAAAATACTCACTACAAGGCACCAGCTACTGAATTGATTCGTGCTTTGCCTCTCAGTCCTCCCCTTGAAGCTGCCTGTTGCGTCTACAATGAACCTGAGCTTACAAATCACTATATGCAAGTGTTGATGAAGCCATTGAAGCCAGGTCAGACCCCAAGAACAAAATTCCTTGTGAAGGAATTGTTATATGTGCCTCGGACTGTCTATCGCATTCTGACGAAGACATTGAGTCCTATCAAGGGCCACGACTCGAATGAAGAAGAAGTCATTGGCATCATGAAGAATCTGCTTTTCAATATCATTCATGGCGTTCCCGTCAACTTCCATGATTTCTTCATGAGGACTCTGGCCAATGTCGCAATGTCACCGTTTGAATTGAAGCCTTATGCTCCGTGGATTATGAGATTCATCAGAACAAGGTCTTCACTCAACTACAAAGCCGATACACTGAACCATTGCACCTACTTTCCCCCGATTGAAGTCCTCAAACGGACATTTCCCTCAGCTGATGAAAAGGGCAAGGCTACTGCTGTAATTGATGAAGGCATTCGTCCATTGGATGGTCAATTTCGCAAGGCTGCATCCTACTCCACCAATGATGACTCTGCCACCCATGACTCTGCCACCAACGCACCCAAGCAAAATCCTCAAGGCACAGCTCCCAAGGTGATGACTGACCGTGAGCTTCTCCTCAGTCTTCACCAGAAGGTTGATCGCAATCACAAATGGGTCAAGCGTCAGTTTGGTTCAATTCTTCACAACATGACTGCTACCCACAATGCAGTGAAGAAAAACCATTACTACCTTCATGAAACCCTCAACCGCACCTGGGTTGTTCTGTCGCACATATATGGTGAAGAAGATCTGAAGAAAATGGGTCTCAAGGAAGATTTTGACTGGGCTGCACCTCCTCCGAAGAAGTACAAGAAGGTCAAGGTTCCTTCCTTGGTGGCCAGCTCCTATTCTTCATCACGTGACACTGATGAACATGAAGACTTGGACGACACTGCGGCAGGCCCTACTACAACAAACGACCCCAACAACGCTGACGCTCCTTCATCACCTTGATATTCTTCAGGGGCGTTAGTCCTCATTTTCGAACCTTTTGGTCATTTGATGACAAAGGGGGAGAAATTTGAGTTAGTCTTCAAGCGGGTCTATCTTATATGGGCGTTTTTTTCTAAGTTACAACTCTTGTTCTTCTGATGACTTTGTTGGATCGAGTTGTAAACTTAAACTCTATGGTGGCCTGATACTTTTGCTGTTCTTCTGCATGCTTATTCCTTGTTAATGTTATTGCACGCATGCTGAATTACATCAGTCACCATATTTCATCATGCATTTCAAATTCTTCATATATTATGTCAAATGCGTGTATGAATTACAAGATATAGGGGGAGATCTCCATGATTCAACTCTTCAAGTGTGCATTGCTTCAAAAGCAAATTCCTCACTATGCACATCTTCAGGGGGAGTTCTTCTATATCTTGCAATCAAATTCCTCAATATCAGTATTTACACTTCATATGTTTATCCCCGTTGAAAACTTAACATATATTGTCATCAATCACAAAAAGGGGGAGATTGTAAGTGCATCTAGTGCCCCTTAGTGATTTTGGTGTATTGAAGACTTATAGGTTAAGGGACTAATGTGTTTATGAGTGTACACAGGTCTATAATTCTACGAGGAGTTTGATATTTACAGTGAAAGTCGACCCCTAAAAATGAAGTTCTTTGACTGAAGACTTTGGATTTCTGAAGACTTTCTGAAGACTTTGAAAGTGAAGAAATTGGTGTGACCTTGAAGACTTGGTATTCGTTTGAGGAACATGAAGCGTGAAGACTTTTGTTTTCGTAGTTTCATTTTCTCTTTCTTGAGTCATAGGAAACACTGTACTGTTAAAGGGGGTCCAGGAAATACTAAGGAAAAATTTCCATGTGATGCTCAACTCAAAATCCTACACCTACCAATCCCTTCGAGTGAAGCCATTGGAAATCTCATACAGTTCAGTCATATTCTTCAGTGACAGAGACAAAGTTCTTCTGGTCTCTGAGGAATTTGTTCTGACTGAGGAGTTAGGAATTCGCCAGTGCAGATTGCCTACAGTGAGGAACATGATAGCCCTGAGGAATTTGATACTCAAATTTCCGACCGTTGCTGTGCTATGCGCCAGCTGTCCCAAAATATCTACCCACCTAACGGTCATATCATTGAAGGGCATTTATGTCTTATCATGCGGGCTGCTCCCTAGGCTATAAATAGCCGCCCCCTACAACCACTAGCTGGTTGGCTGCTCTGAGAGAAACTGACACTTGTCATTTGAGAGCATCCCATCCTCCGAGGACTTTGAGTGAAAATCATCAAGTGAGGAAAACCCAAACCCAAACACCTACAAACCCAAAGTGATTGAGCATCACTGAAGAGATTGATCCTGCATGGATCCGATGCTTGTTACCTTTGAAGACTATGCTTCTTCCAGACGGTTAGGCGTCATGGTCTAGAGCATCCAAGAGGAATTGTGGATCGCAGAGTGACCGAGTTTGTGAAGGTTCGGAAGTCACCTGAAGACTTACCACGAGTGATTGGACGAGGTCTGTGTGACCTTAGTTCAAGGAGAATATGGTGAGGACTAAGTGTCCTGGACTGTGTGTTCAGGACTGGGTGTCCGGGACTGTGTGTCCTCAGGTTTAAATACCTAGCCGCTCCAACCAGATGTACAACTGAGACAACAGTTGGAACTGGTCTACCAAATCATTGTCTTCACCAAGCTTACTGGTTCTATTTCCTCAACTCTTTCATTTCCTCATTACTGTGTTGTGTGCTAGTCATATCTGTGTTTGAAGACTTTGACTGAAGACTTTCTCAATTTCCTCAGTTCAATTTCTTCAGTCTGTTTGTCTTCATCCTGTGTTATCCTGTGTTTACGCTTTCTGTACTCTGTGCTTGTCTTCATTTCATCATGATGACCATGCTTGTATTCTGTTATGTTTACTTCTGAGTACTTATTCTGCTGCAAGTAGTTCTTCGCTAAGGAATTTCCTCACCCGCAAATTCCTCAGTGAAGAATTCATAAAAATCGCCTATTCACCTTTCAGATGGCCACTTCGATCACCTTCTGTCTCATGCTGAGGATGTAGCGATTCGCGGGGAGGACTACATGATCAGGGGCAGCATGCCGCCCTGGCGAAGGCCCTGACTCCGGCATGATGTGATCGATGATGTGATGTTGTGAACTGAATCTTTAAGTTTATCTGTTGGGTTACTTTTGGTTTGTTGAACTGAATCTCGTTGGTTATGGTTTGTTGAACTGAATCTCGTTGGTTATGGTTTGTTGAACCGAATCTCATTGGTTATGCTAGTAATCTGGTTGCTATCTTTATTTGTTTGTCCTTAAATTTGCCTGTGGTATATTTGTCTGTCCTGAATCTATGGTTAGTTATGTTTAGATGTTGTGAACTATGATTTTAGGTGCTGCAATGATCACACATGTTGCGTAGGAAATCAAATGCATGCTCCAAATGAGATCATGTATACCTTGGCAAACCTGGACAGTCTAAATTCAAGAAAATGCAAAAACAAGTAAAACCTTGGCAAACTATCTATGTTTGTGTAGGAGATCATGTGTGCAAAATTTGAAGTGATTTAGAGGAGGTCAAATAAATTTGAATTTGAGAAATGTGCTCCGAATGAGCTCCCAGGCTAGGGTAAACAGCCCATTTGTAATCAAGTTTTTTTGGACCTACTCTAAATGAGCCAAATGTTTTTTTATTAACACATATTCACTTTCCATAGTGTAGATTCGAAGTCTCACTATTTTTTGAATTAATCTTCATATTTTTACATTTCCTTTTGAAAACATATGCTTTAATATAAAAACTATTAAAAACACGTTTTGAAATATGAAAATGGAAAACTAACTTCAGATCCTTCTATTCACTTTAAATTAAAGCTTTGGTGATTTTTCTGATTTTTTTTAATTTTCAAAAACAGAAGGTAACACTACCTCCTCTCCTTGAACTCTATGAAATCATGTACATGATAGCTCATATGTGTGAAGGTTTTCTCATTAAAATGACCATAGACCAAGTTTATGATTTTTGGTTGGTAACATGTCACATAAGACAACATTGTGCGCAGGTTTTTTTATTTTTTAAAAATTAATGGTGCTCATTTGACCTCGATCGTGCCAGCTAGGGTTTTTTCATGAAAATGACCGTAGACCAAGTTTAGTATTTTTCCTCGTTAGTTTGTCTTATAAAACAATGAACGGCGAAGGTTTCATATATTTCGATTTTTTTTAAATTAGTTAGGCTCAGTCAAAGCCTTTGAAACCCCGTTGACCAGCTCAAAACCCCTCTAAACCCGGCGGGGTTTCGCCTAACCCTAGCTCCCAACGTCAGCCGTCCGATCATACCCTCGCGCCAAGCGACATCCCTCTGATCTGGTCTTCTAGAAGGAATTAGGTGGGCTGGCTGCGTGTAGGCTCCGCGCCGTTGGATCACAAGGACGGCTCCACATCGTTGGATCATGGGGCGATCCGCGAGAGGAGATCCTATTCGTTGTGCTTGGCTGCTCGCCCACCACTGACTCCGCGAAAAAAACCGTTGTTATTGGGCCCAAAAGGAAACCAAGCTCTGGTTGGGCCGTCGAATTGCGTCATTTTTTTGCACCGTTTGCTCTGTTTTTTGTGAACATGCTGGCTCTGTATTTTTGCATCATTTGAAATCAATTGACATTGCGTAGCAAATGACCAAATTTTTAATGGACAAATTTATTTTTTATCATGCAAAATGGCCACAAACTATTCAAAAATTGTCTCTTCTTGTTCATATAATATATATGACCACGGATTCCCACGCGTGCAATTAGCTTCTTTTTCTTCTTCTTTTTCAAACCACCGTTTCCCACGCGTGTACACTCCCGATGCTGCGGTGGGTTTGAAAATGGGTTACTTCACATTTGACCCCGTTATTGCCACAACCAAATAACACGTAGCACTACGGCTATTTAAGCCACCCTCTGCCTCTGCCATCGATCCCTCATCCATCTCCCATCCTCTCTGCCATCTGCCCTTCTTACTATTCGACCACTTCTCCTTCTTCTAGCACATCCTCAGCCATGCAGTACACTGGACCAACCTACCACTTCCCACCCACCGTGCCGGAGAGGCTCTACCCTCCTGGCGTGTACGTTGAGCGCACACTACGTGTGTGGGCAATCTCAAGGTGGAGGACCACACGGAACTTCACCGAGTTCTTCCTCGCATCCGGCTACCACCACATCCCGCGGGGATCTCCAAGGATGTTCCGTGTCGAGGAGGTCATCCAAAACGAGGTGGTAGTTGCTCTCCTTGCCCACTTCACCAACACATTCGACGCCTTCTACCTCCTCGGCCGGGTGTTTTGGTGTGGCTGCGAGTTCATCGCTTTCACCACCCACAACATGTTCACGGAGCACACCAACATCCACTACAAAAAAAGACACATCCGTGACATTTTGGGCCGAACGAAAAAAATTTCTGTCATACTTATGACACTTCTATGACAATAATTATGACAAAACGCGTTATCATCATAGATGTGGTGGGATCCTACATCTATGACAGAAAATGGGCTTTTCGTCCTGGGCGGGCCGGAGACGCAACTGCATGACATTCTTTGGGCTGTCCATGACGGAAAAAACCGTGGTAGAAGCGAGCGCGAGGAAAATATCGGGGTGTTCCCGGTTACGGTGGGTGGTCGGGGCTGAGCGATGCGCGTTTCTCTCGTACACGCACGCGCGTGGGTACGAGGCGTTGGGCTCTAACTGAACCCGAGCGAGGCGTTGGGCTCTAACTGAACCCGAGCGATTGCACTCCAGGCTACGCGTTACTGAACCCGAGCGATCGATCGATGGCAGTTAACTGAACCCGAGCGATCGATCGATGGCAGTTAACTGAACCCGATCGAGTGATTCCTTCGCTACTGCTGCTAACTGAAGCCGAGCGATGCTGCCTCTGGATGAATAGTGAGTGTTGCGGGGGGGTTTGGATGAACAGTTCCCGGTGGGGGTGGATGAACAGGACCCCGTGGTGTTGCCTCTAGATGAACAGTACCCCAATCGATCGAGCCGGTTGGGGCTGGATGAACAGGACCCCGTGGAGGGCAGGATGAACAGGAACTCCCCGTGGAGGGCTGGATGAACAGTAGACGGTGGAGGGCTGGATGAACAGTAGCCCGTGGAGGGGTGGTTGAACAGGAGCCCGTGGAGAGGGCTGGTTGAACAGTAGCCGGTGGAGTAGCGCGCGGTGGAGGCTGGATGAACAGGAGCCCGTGGATGAACAGTCGCAGGTGGAGGCTGGAGGAGGTCGACGGTGGATGAATAGTAGCCCGTGGAGGCTGGAGGGGGTCGATGGTGGAGATGAACAGTATCCCGTGGAGTCCCGTTTTGCGGTACGCCCCACCCCTCCCGATGAACAGGACCCCCGATTCGACCGTAGCGCTCCAACACAAGTCCGTTTCCTCCGTTTTGTGGTACGCCACACCCCTCCCGATCAACAGGACCCCCGTTTCGACCGTAGGAGGTCCGTTTCCTCCATTTTGCGGTACGCCAGACCCCTCCCGATCAACAGGATCCCGTTTCAAACGTGGCCGGTCGAACACAAGGCCGTTTCCTCCGTTCTGCGGTACGCCAGGCCTCATTTCCATCGGCTGTTCCGTCCAAGCCGGTTGGCTCCCACGCGTTCCGTTGCCTCCCGATGAACACGACGCATTCCGTTGCCTCCCCATGAACACGACGACGACGCTGTTTCTCTGTTCCGACCCAGCCATGTACACGAGCCCTGGTCGTACGTATGCGCGAGTAGGCGTTCGAGACCCCGCTCGTATGTACGTACGTGGCCGTATTTACTTTCTTGCACCCTGGCCGCTGTACGTACGTGTACATGCTACGTGCGCGCCTCTACTATGACACGTGCGCGCCTCTACATCGACCAGTATGTACGTACACGTTCGCGACCAGAATGACAATGCTACGTACGCTTCGACCAGGTGGGTCCCGACTGTCAAGCACTTCCTTGCGTGCAAAGATGTAGCTGGTGGGTCCCAGCAGTCAGGGGGTGAATCGTTTTTTTTGTTTTTGCCCGGACGCACTTCCTTGAGTGCGAAGATGTAGCTGGTGGGTCCTAGCAGTCAGGGGGAAATGTTTTTTTTGCGAAATACGGTGGCCCATCCGGTGGGTCCCCGCTGTCAGGTGGAGGAATAATTATTTTGCGCGTAATAAGGAGGCACTTCCTTGCTGCGGCCGTGGACCCAGCTGTCAGCCTCTCCACGTATAGTCCACGTCCGATGGAAGCCGTTCCTTGACCACGTTGATCACGCCGCACCGAGAGCACCAGGGCGGTGGACGACGGCGATGCCTAGGAAGGGGACGGCGCGGAGCCGGGGAAGACACGGCAGTGGAAGCCCGCACGAAGAGGAGTACGAGGGTTGACTGGTTCGGCTGCGGTGTGAGGCTGCCGTCGCCGCAGGGCATGGCCAGCAGTGGGAATAGTAGGGGGCGGTGAGGCCTCCACGGCAGCACAGCCGGCCACGGGAGGCAGGAGCATGCGGCACGACCGGCGCTGCTTTGGGCGGCTGGAGCAAGAAGACCAGAGGTTGAAGAAGCACTACGACCGTTGGATGGACATCGTACGGTCACGGGAACTAGAATCATTCATATTGACTAAGTTGACAAAGCACTCCGTCCCCGTCAACTTAGTAGGCCCACAAGTCAGCCTCCCACCAAGGTGGGTCCCAACCAGCAGGGGGAATATTCATTTTTTTGTGCGTAATAAGGAGGCACTTCTAGTGGGTCCGAGCTGACAGTGGGGGGAACGTTTTTTCGCGCAATACGGTGGCTTGTCCGGTGGGTCCCAGCAGTCAGGGGGCAAACGTTTTTTTCGCGAAATGCGGTGGCCCGTCCGGTGGGTCCCTGCTGTCATGTGGAGGAATCATTATTATCCGCGTAATAAGGAGGCACTTCCTTGCTGCCGTCGTGGACCCAGCTGTCAGCCTCTCCACGTACAATCCACGTCCGATGGAAGCCGTTCCTTGACCACGTTGACCACGCTGCGTCGAGAGCACCAGGGTGGTGGACGACGGCGAGGCCTAGGAAGGGGACGACGTGGAGCCGGGGAAGATGCGGCAGTGGAAGCCCGCGCGGAGAGGAGTACGAGGGTTCACTGGTTCGGCTGCGGTGTGAGGCTGCCGTCACCGCGGAATAACAGGGGGTGTGGGTGAGTAGAGGGATGGCCTGGCCAGCGGTGGGAGTAGTAGGGGGCGGTGAGGCCTCCGCGGCATCACAGTCGGCCACGGGCGGCAGGAGCACGCGGCACGACCGGCGCTAGTTTGGGCGGCTGGAGCAAGAAGACCAGAGGTTGAAGAAGCACTATGGCCGTTGGATGGACATTGTACGGTCACTGCAGCTAGAATCGTTCATATTGACTAAGTTGACAAAGCCCTTCGTACGCGTCAACTTAGTAGGCCCACAGGCCAGCTTCCGAAACGGTGCGCCCCAGATGTCAGGGGAGGAATCATTTTTTGGGCGGGTGAAGCTAGAATATCCGAGATTGAAGAAGAAGCACGGCATCCGTTGGATGGACATCCAACGGCCACTGCTGCTAGAACCGTGTGTTGACTATAATAAGTTGACAAAGCCTTGCATACGTGTCAACTTCTTTTTTTTAGGGGACGCGTCAACTTAGTAGGCCCACAAGTGTGTGGGAGAGAACTTATAGCCCATTTGCGATTTGTAAGAATGTACAGCCCATTTTTGAATTCTAATGGAATTTACTACAGCCCATTTATAGTTTGTTAAAAGTACAGCCCATTTTCTAGCTAGGACAACGATTAATAATTTCAACCAACCGTTCAAGACAGAATTCAATAAAATTTCCCACATTTTGATGGGATCCGAAATATTTTTATCCCGAAATTTATAGTCGGATTAAATATAAATTTGTATTACGTAAAAATCTAACAAAACATTGCGTGCGCAACAATTAAAAAAAGATTTTCAAAATCCATAAATAATATTTTATAAACTAACTCCGTGCTTGGTGCATTTTTTTATAGTTACTGCCCAGTTTTTATAATTACATCCCATTTATTATTTTTTAAAGCCCATTTTTCCTGTTAAGCCTAATGCATCCCTCCTAGGAAAGATTTGCAGCCCAGCGGGGTGGAGAATAACAAGTTGACCTTGCCTGGGTATTCCTCAAAAAAACGTATAGCTGGGCTAGCCATTTTCATCTTGAAAAAAATTAATATCTGGGATAGATATCTGTCCTGGGCTAGACGGGCCACAGCCCACCCAGTTAATACCTTGCTCTCCTCTGAACAACAATGAAAACATCGCCAAGAAAAACTCTGCAGTGCTCACGCCTCAAAAACACAAATACTGCTCGAGCTGCTTAGCTATCGGCCGCACCTTGTGCAATTCTCTCGTTTATTGACTACATAGGTTGACAATGGTGTGGGACCGTGATGCCAGGAAACAAGGAGGAAGCAAAAACAAAATAGTTGTACATAATAAGGAGGCACTTGCGTATGTACGGCTATGGCCCTAGTGGGTCCCTACTGTCAACCAGTCAAAATAAAGTCATCTCCTGAATCCTCATGTTCATTGACCATGTTAACAATGCTCGGCGCCACGGCGAGCGCAACAACTCGAAGGATGATGGAGAGGGCCTCGCGGGCCCTACGGATGGTCTGATACAGCGCCCGCTGCTCATTCAGGAAGCCAGGATCATCGGACACCTATGAGCACCTTCGAGAGACTGAGACGGCATGAAACGGTAAGGCTGCACCTGGGAGCTCTGGTTAATTTCACAACTGTATTAAGATACAAGTGTAATTTACTCGTCATCGGAAACAACGCATAAAATACAGGTGTAATGAAATCGAGGGCCCGAGGTCTGTAAGTAAAACCGGCGGGTTACGCGTGTAATTTGAGAGACCAGTGTATATTTTACTAGTCAAAATCGACCAACCAAGCGCTTCGCCCGAGACCATCTGCTTTTATTTACAAGCGTCAGTTTTACAAGCAATTTTGGTTGGAAAACGACGATCCAATCACGGCCTCAGATGATGAGTTGGTCGGGAGATCATATGGTTTCACATCTAACCTACCCGACTTGTCGTATAGGCTATGAATGAAACATAATACGATGAACTTCTTAAGCACGGAAACAACAGAAGAGGATGATCTTCCTAACAATCAAATCACTAGCATTAGATCGACATGCAAAACAATACGAAGCATTATTCTCAGGAGGCACGGTGAACAGCTCGTGATGCCGCATGCCACAACATTCCAAGCTCAACTTTGCAATCAAACACAAGGCCTGGCATTACATAGACAATATTCAGAACAAACTCTTAAAATATCTTACATAAGTCAACATTCATGTGACTATGCATCTCAGCAGAGAAAATATTTACTTCTGAACTGAAGACAGGAATAGGAAGAAACGATCGACGTTGCTCACAGCAAAGGGCGTCCCACTCAAAAATATCAAATGCATGTCTTCTGGCTAACATCAATCAGCAAAAATTGACAAGGTTTTCCAATTCCAATATATTAAACTAATGTCAACTTTGACAAGCTTTTCCCATTCAAAATATGTAATGCCTATGATTGTGGAACGGGCAGGGTTTGTCATCAGTTTGTCATCTGATAGTCCGGTGGCTCAAGGTGACGACGAATGATTAGAGAACCATTCGATGTATTGTGCATGATGAAGTATTATTATGGAGGACACGAACCATCTGAACATTTTGTGCAGTTCCACTAAAATCAAGCTGAGCATCCCTGTGGATTTCGTATTTATATGCTGCCAGAAAACAAAGACACATCAGCACACACATGAATATTGGCCCCAGTGTCAACCCACCAATCGGTGGACTAACAAACTGAAAGTACGGTAAACAGATTACCATACCCAGATGCCCCATCATTGTTGCTTAGAGTGACATTGACAGACTTGGAGTCCTGTCCTGGCTTCTTGGTACTTGTTTGGGCACTTGTTTGCCCAGTGTTCCTCCGAACCACAAGTAAAGCAGCCATCTCTGCAGACTAGTCATGTCACCAGCGTCTACTAATACTCTGTAAAGCTTCTCGATCATTCCTTGTGTAATGTAGCGCAAACAGTGACTGCTTCTTTCTGCAAAGTGGTAAGACCAACTGGACCCACTAATGCAGCAGTTTGCCTTAGACACATTGGCTCCTTTTGTGCAGTTCAACTAAAATCAAAGTCGGAATAAAACCGAGCTTTAATTTTGATATCCCTGTAAGCAACAAAAGGTATAAGGGAAACAATTACTGAGAAATAACGGTTGATGACTTGTACTCCCAGAAGAAAAACATCTACTGATCTACCTTATCTTAATGGGAAACAAAGCAGGAGAGTAGCAATTCTCAATCAGTGTGATTCATTCATATTAACTGAGACATTATCTTAACAATGCCTTGTTTCAACATGTATAAAGAACGACAAAGCAGAAAAGTATCATTCCTAAAACAATGCGACTGATTCATTTTAACAGAGACATTATCTTAACAATACCTTGGTTAAACATGTAGAAAGAACTACAAAGCAGGATAGTACCATTTGTAAAACACTGTAACTGATATATAATAACAGAGACATTATCTGAACAATACATTTCTTAAACATGTACTCCGGCCGATCCCTAACAGAAATGGTACTCCCGCCGATCCCTAACAAGTGTTGCAGTTTTGAACTAAGATTCAGTAGTTAATTCTGAGGAAAGTAGGTACTGACCTTTCAAGACCAAGATTTGAAACAACGCCTGAGGTGGATCTAAAAGAGATCTCAACACATATATGGAAATCCGGTCTCATTTTGTGCAGTTCCACCAAAATTAAGCGAAGCAAAATGTCGCAATAGCAACAAGTTGAATAGATATCCCTGTTTTAACAGAGGCAAAAAAGGAATCAATTACTGGCCAATAAAGGAGGATGAAACATGCGGCCACAAAAATGGTAATCCCGCCAATCCCTAACAAGTGTTGCAGTTTTGAAATAAGATTCAGTAGTTAATTCTGAGAGTGGCATTGCTTAATTTTACCAGCGGCATTAGATTAACAAAAAGCATAAACAGTTCCAGGGGAGAGTGGGCGCAACAACAACATGTGCTTCCATCTACTTATAAAGGGGGTGATGCAGAGTTTGTTGTAACAAAGCAACAAGCATAATGTCTGGGTTGGTCCCATTTTTGTTCACTACTTAATGGGAAAAGACAGCAATACAATAGCTTCAATTCAACATTTATTTAAAACAGTACCAATACAAGTAGCACAACATCTCAAAACACACTGCACGATCATGTGGATGAAGGCAAGTACCAACCTGTCATGACGCACACAAGATCACGTACGAATCTGCCAACACGAATAGGAAATCCAATCTCGTTTTGTGCAGTTACTCTGAAATCAAGTAAAGTCGCCGGTGAGACATTTAAGTTTGCTATAGCAACAAGTTGAATAGATATCCCTGATTTAACAGAGGCAAAAAAGGAAACAATTACTGCCAATAAAGGAGGATGAAACATGCGGCCACAAAAAGAAGCATCTACCTTATCTTGATGGAAAACAAAGTATAGGACAGTAGCATTTCTAAAACGGTTGCATTGATTCATATTAACAGAGAAATTCTCTTAAAATAGTTCAGTAGTTAATTCTGAGAGTGGCATTGCTTAAAATACAATAGCTTCAATTCAACATTTATTTAAAACAGTACCAATACAAGTAGCACAACATCTCAAAACACACTGCACGATCATGTGGATGGGACATGGGACATGCCAGCACCATGTGCGTCCACACGTATAAATGGGTGATGCAGAGTATGTAGCCAAGCAGCATATCTGCGTTGGTCCCATATTTGTTCTCTTTGAAACTTTTTCCGATGTGAGGGCAGCAAATCTAGTCCTGCACAAACTACCCGACCCCCAGTTTCTTTCCCTTTTCAACAAAGAGTTGGGTTCCTTACAGATGTGTGTACTGGGTTACCCCCTTTTTCCCTTTTCGACCAACAAAGCGGCTGGATAGCTAGTCTATACTACTTTCCCTCCCTCCTTTCCTCATTGAACCACGTCCTAGATTCATGCTCCACCCCACCGCACCCTTCTTTCCTCTTTGAACCAAGACCTAGATTCGACTACAGAATCGAAAAAGATCAGCATGCAGCTAGACCAATGACGGTTTCAAAGAAACTTATACCTTAGGGTCGTCGGGATGTGGCAAGGCGTGCGGCGGGAGGTCGGATCTGCCCACACTACGTACGGCAGCGAGGAAGAAGGGGTCGGTGGCCCTCCCGCACAGGCGCTGGGTGAAAGAGAAAAGCGCAGCCGGCAGTGGATTGCCTCCCTCGCCGAAGGCGATAGAGTGAACGCTGCACCTCCTCCCCTTCCCGGTGCGACGGGATCCGGACGCCTCCTTCGCCAGCTGTCTGTGAGGGGGGTGAGAGAGACAGAGGCCACAACGCAGTCTTGTTTAGATCTGGTGAAGAGGGTGAGAGACAGTGAATATAGCAAACCCTAGCAAAGGAACGCTGAGCCTCCAGCGTGTATATATATATGTAGTGCGGCGAGAGTGTGGAGAGTGCAAACCCTAGCGAACAAGCGCTGAGGCTCCAGCTTATATATATACTGTAGTACGGACTGAGCTCCGGTGCCTTAACTGCACCTGCTTTTGGCTGTATGACAGGTGGGCCAGCCACATTTTGGGCCCACCTGTCATAAACCCAAAGGCAGGTGCACTAAAGTCAATGAAGCTGCGTCCATATAGTACTCGTGTATACGACTAATATATAGTGGAGTGGTTTTCTTATTCTCTCCATAACAATCGTTTTAAATTGTGTAAGTACGAAACGAAACTCTTTATTTAACGTACCAGTGAAGAAAACTACTACTCCCTCTGTTCCTAAATATTTGTCTTTCTAGAGATTTCAACAAATGACTACATACGGAGCAAAATGAGTGAATCTACACTGTAAAAAATGTCTATATACATCCGTATGTGGTAGTCCATTGCAAACCACTTGAAAGACAAATATTTAGGAACGGAGGGAGTACTTCCGATGAACTAACGATCCACGCGTCCTGGTCGCACTTCCTGTCCTTCACGTGCGGTACACTACCCTCCCTTAAGTGAACAACCACACATGCGCCAAATTATCGGAAACGTGTGAGAGTGTGTACAAATAAAGAATTTTAATTTCAATTATCGGAAAGGTTTGAGAGTATGTACAGTTTGCCCTCTCTAATAATTATGGTTTGTTGTGTTCGGCCTAAACTTGGTCAAACTTTACAAAGTTTGACTTCAGTCAAATCTAATATGCGGAGTAAATAAAAATGGAGGGCTACTACGTCCATCCGGGTTTTTAGTCCACACCATTTTTTAATCAAAGTTAATAGCTGGACAAATAAAATTACAGGGGAGCTGGAGACAAAGTTGTGAGAAGGCTTAGAAATCAATACAAAACTTATGCTCTTAGTACCAACGTCGATCCTTCTTCGAGGAAACATTTGGTTCATAGCCAATTGTGTGATAAAATTGCACCAACGTGAAAGACGACTGCGTCTCCAACGCAACCAAGGTGAACTGACGAAGGATATCATCTTTGTGGGTAACAAGCAAAGAGCACTGATGGAAGACAACTTGTTTTTCATTGAAAATCGATCAGCTTCACCAGCCGACGCAACCATGAGGCGCAACCATGAGCATCGATAGGTCATCGTGGTGATGCATCATCCATTTGGCATCAAGTTTGGGTGAGGCACCTATGAAGTTCGACAAATCCTCACTGTGGTCTGTTTCTTCTCAGTAGTCAAGCTCGAGGAAGGAAGAACCACGTGGCAGAGGACAGTGAGGCGGAACAACAATGGCCATCCAATTTTGTGCAGTTCCACTAAAATTGAGGAAGACATGCCCGGGTATGGAGATACGCATCGCTGTTTCCAAAAATATAAAAAAGGGATATAGTGTTGTTACTTTGTTTTACAAGATTAACAACGACATCTCAATTGTCAATAAGAATTATGAAAAGTACACCAACAAACAGAAGCATCATGATTATCTTGATGGGAACTAAACCAGGATACCCGAGAAAAAAAGCATTTCTTCATTTAACCAGTGATAGTATTAGATTAGCAGCAGCAATAGGAGCATATGGACAATGACCGCACAACCACCATGTACTTTTTGTCGAAACAAAATGTATACCTCCACCGAGGCATAAATCAGGACAACTTTTCGAGTGGCATTTCCTCTATAATAGTAGGTGATGTTGGACCAGCCGACGAACCCTAGCTACTATACATGGGGAGCTGGGGAGTAGTCGCATAGAAGAAAACCCGCATGCAGCGACCTGGGGAGCTGGACCAGTACAAGAAGTTATACCTCAGGTGGGCGAGATGTCGCTTAGGCGGGCGGGCGGGATCTGCCCACACGACGGCAGCGAACAAGGGCGCGGAGGACCTTCGTCCGCGCCAGCGCCGGCTCCGAGAGGACGGTGCGCATCGGCTTCCTCCATCGCCGACGGCGACAACGTCAACGCTGCACCTCCTCACCTCCCGCAGCGGACGGGATTCGGCCGGATCTGTGACCACCGGTGAGGAGAGAGATAGTGTGGACACTGTCATCTTGTTTTGATATGGAGAGGGTGAGAGAGCGAGACGCGAGAAACTCTATCAAACAAGAGGCTATAATGGAGTAAAACAATCTCTCCATAGCAGTGGTTTTAAATAGAATACGCGCGTTCCCGGAAAAAAGAAACGAAAACTGGCGGACAATTTTTTAACGTACCAAGAAAGAAAACTCGATCAAAAACACGCCCCCGCTTCCAGGTCGCGAGAGTCGTCGCGCACACACACATAGACATAGACATGCATATCCGTGTTTACGTAAAATTCCATTTCCATCTCCATCTCCAATCATATTTGTCCAACTGGCACATTATTTACGTTGTTAATTATATACGCGGCAATATTAACGTACAACATCTCTTGTTTGCGGGCGTCCGGACCGCTGCCACGGCCGCTCCTGACCAACCCGAACCCTCTTCATCACCCGCGCGTGCTTCCCGCCCGAAACGGTCAGTGCCGCATTCATGCCCGGCCAGAGCGGACGCGACCTCTCACTGGCGCCGGCATTGAAGCGGCGCGCCGGCCGAGAGAGCGTCGCCCGCGCCGCTTCCTGGTGCACGCGACTGCTCCGCGTTCAAAGGTCGCAATAGCCGGCCACAACATGCATGTAAAAAGTTCTTGGGAGTCCGTGCTACAGCTAGCTGTCCTCCCCAACTCGTCAATCTCTTCCAGTAGTACTAGTACTCCATGGCGCGATCCATCGACAAGCAGGCGGGAAAGTTATCGTATACTCGGTTTGCGGTGAGTGGCATGCCGAGCGACCGTGTGGGGTCGAGCCGTGGAGGAGGGTGAGACACGAACGCGACAGACGTGATTTAAACGTTGGTTTTGCTCGATGGCGCGATCCAACGAAACGAAACGTTGGTTTCTCTCCGTTTCCATTTTTTCTCCGGAAAAACGGAAACTTTCCACTCCATTTTCATTCCTACTCCAAGGTTGCCCCGTTACAACATTCCATCAAATACAAAGGAAAACTAACACGCATGCTGATGCATCTCAATGATTCACAGATCATAGCCAATATTTACTTCACAACTAAAGACAAAAGTTGTGAGAGCGTGTACGAAAGAAAAACTACTGATGGGGTCACTACGACTTAAACCCTAAACCCTAAACAGGATTTAATTTCCTGGCCAGGTAGAACCTGTCGAAGGAAAGACGGCTGGCACCCTCGGATCATACGATGCTTTTGTGCAGTTCCACTAAAATCGAGCTGAGCATCCCTGATGGCAAAGATATTGAAGAAGTGTGATTAGAATAATAGTACTGGCACTAGTTCATGAGACATAAACTCATCACAAGTAGAAGCCGGTAGAAGTAGAGAAAGATCGACATGGAGATGGAGCTACGTGGGGAGCTGCGGCAGTGGAGCAAGCCGGCTCCAAAAGGAAGATGGACTACCTGGGACGTCGGGCTGTAGCTAGAAGGGCGGTTGGGACGCGGCATCGGCCCATACCGCGGTGACCCCCGATTGGGACGCACCGACTGTGGATTTTCTCCCTCGCCGATGTCGACCGCGTCTACGCAGAACATTGTTCCCTTCCCCCAGCTGCGGGATCAGGCCGGATATGTGACCAGCGGTGTGGCCACCGTCGTTCTATGCTTGTGAAGAGAGCAACCCAAGCAAGCAGGCTTGTAGCTTAGGCTCCTGCTAGTGTATATATAGTGGTTTTCTTTTTCTCTCCATATCAACCATTTTATATTGCGTACGTGTCATTGAAGAGTGAAATGATGGTTGCTTCTTCCGACTAACTTACTGTGTGATTTGACTGCTCCTTTAGTGGCCCCTACACGTACTCCCCCTACGTGTATGCAACAGTCACACGTACACATGGACGCAAAAACGCGCGCGACGCCCTAATGCATGCATGTCCGAGCACACGACGGAACACACACGGTCACGCTCAAGTGCTCAACCTACACGTGCATGCACACACATACTCAGCCAGGGTGAGCTAGTGACCGTATAAACACCGGAAAATGTATATATTGAGCGCAATGAGCGTATTATGAAGTCCACTGACCGTATTTTTACAAATATACAGTGACAGACAGTGTATTTATCTCGTTTGAAATTAAGCCATATTAACCGGAGAGGAGGCAGTATGGACTAGCATTACTTTGCTGTGTCCCGTCAACTTGCCGAACGAGGAGAAGCTTGCAGGACGGGAGAAGCTTGCGCGCGGTGGCTCGCAGGACAAGGAGAAACTTTTGACTAATGCAAGCTGTCCTTCGCTCAGGCGGTGGACGTGCAACAGTTAATTCGGTGTCAGATTGCCAGAAGCATACACTATACTAGTACTATTATTGTTGCACTTCCCGAAGAGGCGAACAGCCAAGCGCAAAGTTTACTAGTACTACTACTATAGTCTATAGAGGTACTATACTAGTACTAGGAACCGGATGGAGGAGCGTCTGCACTCTTATTATATTTTTAAAATGTGATAAAGCAATCTTCAACACATTTGGTTCTCTTCGAGGGTTCTCGCATGTGATAATGGAAGTTGATTGCATGGAACACTCGCCACAATTCTCGCTTAATTCTGGCTCATATCCTGTTACAAATAGGAGCGCTCGGTAATATTTCCTCTTTTTTTGTTATTCAGCATGTAAACAGGTCAGCAAACCTTGCGGCGCATCTTTGTGCGAACCGTGCTTGCTGCACTTTGAATGTGGCCGAGAGCTGGCTTGATGAAACACCTCGCTTCCTACTTCTTTTTTTGCGGGGTACCTCGCTTCCTAGTGACCAGTGTCTTGGCTGATCGTCCTAAGAATGCTTATATATGAATAAAGCTCTCTCATTTACCCGCAAAAAAGATTAAGCCATATTAACCGGAAAGGAGGGAGTATGGACTAGCACTACTTGTTGGTGTGTCCCGTCAACTCGCAGAACGAGGAGAAGCTTGCAGGACAAGGTGAAGCTCGCTTACGCCTTTTGACTAATGCAACGTACCCTCGCCCAGGCGGTGGACATGCATCAGTTCATTCGGTGTCAGATTGCCAGAGGCATACACTGTAGTACCGAACATGCGGAGTACCATCATTGTTCGACTTCACGAAGAGGCGAAGAGCCAAGCGCAAGGTTTAGTAGTACGAGTAGTACTACTACTAGAACCGCATGGTGGAGCCTCTGTACTCTTATTTTTCTTAATCTTTGATAAAGTACACATTTATTCCGGAGAAGGGCGGAAAACGGCAGCCCAACATGTAATGATGATATCGATCAACCATGCTCGAATATATCTTGGCCTCCGTGCGAGCCCGTCTGTGTGTTCTCGCTCCTCGTCTCTCTCAAGGAACGGCGGGTTGGCCATTTTGCCGTCAATTGAGATCGGTTTGCTCACACTCCGGTCCCACATGTCAGTGATATGCCAAGAGGAGGTGCGTTGACCGACTGGCCATACGCGTACTTGGTTTTGCACCTTCATACTACTCCTCCCTCCGTCACAGTTTACAGGGCGCGCTTCATTATGATGCATTTCTCTCAATGCATTTCCACCACCAGAGAGACTTTAGACGCGTTTGGTTTAATGCTCAATTAATTAGGGCGTGGTAACCGCAATTTTCTCTCGATGTAGTACTACGGAGTGGAGTAAGTGCATGCATGTGTCTACCCGGGGTGGAAGCACTGCATGCATGTGTGTACGCATTATTTCCTCTAGTAATAGACGCCGTGCTATAACTACCAATGCTATTTTTCAGGCCGATCGCTAGTCGCCTTGGTCCCAGAGATTTTCTCTTTTTCTGAAGCGCGCTCTATAAACAGTGACGGATGGAGTAGTATGAGCGGATTCAAAGAAGAGCGTATTGATGGTTGCTTCTTCCGAGCAACTTACAGTGGGAAAGGTGGGGCTTATGATTTGACTGCTCATTACTCACTATTAATGCGGCGCAACGACCGGTCTGAGTCTCCCATGCGGCTGTGCACTACCCCCTCGGTTCTTAAATATACTCCGGAGTATTTGTCTTTCTAGAGATTTCAACGAGTGACTACTCAAATATTTGTCTTTTTAGAGATTCAAATGGACTACTACATACGGATGTATATAGACATATTTTAGAGTGTAGATTCACTCATTTTGCTCCGTATGTAGTCACTTGTTGAAATCTCTAGAAAGACAAATATTTAGGAACGGAGGGAGTACACATACGAAGCAAAATGAGTGAATCTACACTCTAAAATATGCCCATTTGAAATTTGTAAAAAGACAAATATTTAGGAACGAAGGAGTATAATTTTGTGCATGGCACATGGACCCGGATGCCGAAGAGGCTTCTGGCAATGCTATCAAGCTTCCAGCATTTGTTTACATAATTGACGTACTATACAAATAATTTTCCAGCGACATGAAATTGTACAATGGTGTGAGCTTTCAGCTTTTGTTTCGTGTGTCTTGCCATCGATGCTCTTTCGGAAACAATAAAAAACTAACTTCCTTGCTAATCAGAGCTAATATTTACATCACAACTGAAGACAAAGTTGTGAGAAGGTGTTAAATTAAAATTGATCCATGCTTTCATTGGCAGCAACGTCCCCCCAGCTCTGTCTAAATCAACAAGGCATGTTGGGAAAAAAGTAGCTGTCTGGAGCATGCAACATTCCGATCATTTTGTGCAGTTCCACTAAAATAGAGCTGAGCGTCCCTGTTCCAAAGATATTAAGTGTGATTACGATAATAGAGGACTGCTGATGAAACAATAAACACACAAATAGAAGCCGGTCACCTTTGCAGTCTCTCTTAAGACTAACTAGTTGGAGAAGATTAGGCTCGGAGTTGGATGAGGAGGATAGAGCAAAACCAATCTCCCTTTGTGCAGTCGCAATGAAATGTAGAGACGTTGCCCGTGTGACATTTTGGCAGAACTGCACAAAACACTCTTAAGAAAAAAGTGATTTGTGCAGTTCACCAAAAGGTCGCAATAGCAACGAGGTGAAATGGATAGCCCTGTTTGCAAAAAAGAGGTAGAAAGGAAACAATTACTGGCCAATAACAATTGATGACACATGCGACGACAAAAAGAAGCATATTCCTTGTCCTAAGGGAAGATAACAACACGGTTGTGTTTGTCTAAAACGGTGTGAGGACGAGATTGCAATATGGAAATTACGCCGGACGAGCTACGTTTTGGGCAAAGAACTATGGAAGATCCACATGCAGCGACGTGGGAAGACGGGCAGTGGAGCAAGGCCGGAGGGAATACCTGGAGGTCGTCGAGATGTAACTAGGTGAGCGTCGGCGGGAGGAATTTCCCATACTGCGGCAGCAAGCAGGTGGCGTAGGCCCTACCACGCCGGAGCTTGGTCAGAGAAAACGGTGTGTACCGCAGATCGGGACGTGCTGCCTCGGCGCCGTTGAACGGAGAAACGATACACGTCCTCCCTTTCCGCTGGTGGACGGGATGCGGCCGGATCAATGACCAACGGTGAGAGAGAGAGGCCACCGCAGCCTTGTGTGAGATACTCTGAAGAGAGACAAACCAGGCAGGCAGGCTCCATTGTATATAGTGGAGCGGACTACCTTTTTCTCCATAAAAATCGTTTTATATTCTGTGTACGTGCCATTGAGCGATATAACTTTATTTAAAAATAACGCGCCAACGCATCAAGTCGAACTTTGTTTCGTGCACGCGTGGTACACGACCTCCGTAGGTAAACAACCGCTACACGCGTTCAAATTAGCACGTGGGCTGCCATTTCGTACAGAAATGAGCTCCACCGTGTACCCGCGCGGGTGTGGCTGGGCACGAAGCGTGAGTACGTGCACGGTGCACCTATTCTCTTCTTGTATACGTACACCACCTACGTGGGGTTGTGTGAGAGAGATACAAACGTAGAGAGATATAGTGTGTGGGTTCGTGAGAGTTTTTTTGGGGGGGGTGGGGTCAATCAAGAAATGTAACATATGCAATGTGTGTGAAATAGAGTCCTGGATATATCATATATATAGAGGGGGCGATCCACGAGAAGAGAGTGGAGGTATCATCGGCTTGAGGTGTCCATAGAATCGAAGAGAGGGATGATGTGTGTGTGTGTGCGCGCGCGATCGATAAAGAGTGCCATCGAATTTGTGTGTGCCCACGTCAAAGATATAGAGTGGCTGGCCTACTGGAACGTTAGAGGGGGCAGGTGCAGTTTGTCTTTGTGGCATGGATACCTACCTACAGCGCTCGACTATCGGTGTGTGGTGGGGGGAGGGAGGCCTAATTAACTATAGAGGTACAATGGCTGGTATATGTGTGGAGGAGGAGAGAGGCCTACCTCATGTATTAAGGGAGATCGATCTACCTCATGTATTAAGGGAGATCGATCGGCATCCATGCATATGTGTAGGAGAGGAATAAGGTTGGGAGAGAGACAGAGCTAGAGTGTTGGAGGGGGTGGTAGTGGAGTTGCTTCTAACAAATGGTGGGATAGGCTTGCTAGACAACCGGAGGGCACGCCTGCAATATCAATAAGAGAGGGGATGGCTGCCTGTCTGTGCACGTGCGTGTGAGAGACGGGTCAGGAGGCATGCACGAATGATGAGGGGGGCGATATGGATGTGGTAAGCAGACATAACTACATAGGAAGATCAATCGTCCTTTGTCAGAGAAAGGAGAGACATAACTTGTGAGGTACGTCGATCGATGGGGGGGAATAGTTAAAGTCGACCTAGGTATATGTTGGGAGATCGATCGGTATACATGCATGTGTGTGTTAGAAGCAAATGAGGCACGGGGAGAAGGATAGAGAGAGAGGGATGCATCTAGGAGGTGGTGCGAGAGTCATACTATATCGAGGGGGAGAAGTGTGCGAGTACGAGATCGATGAAAAGAGTGGTGGGAGTGAGGCATGGACGGTGATAAGAGAAGAGGGGAAGCTTGTGTTTTGTGCTAGGCACACCTGGCTAGAGAGGCATATCGATCGATGTGTGCCGTAAAGAAGGAGCTGGGGGGCCTACACACACCGTGGGTGAACGACCTAAAGTGAAAAGACGAATTTGCGCGATGGAGCTAGAGAATGCTGAGGGAGGGTTAGAGGGATGCGGGCGTCTGCATGCACGAGAGAAAGTTAGCGCTAGCTAGCTACAAAGATAAGAGGATTGTGTGGGTGTAAAAGACGAACAGAGATCATACTTCATTATAAAAAGCGAATTCGGATATTTGAAGAATTTATCATAGTGTTTTAAACCGACGCATGTGTGAATATATATAACGGTGATACACATGGTGTGGTTATGAACATGTTATACTACATATAATATATTTTATCTCTACTCTTATAAAAAACGGAGTTGTTGATGATGGTGCCATCCTGCAATATAGGCCGTCCGATTTATATCTGACGGATAGGAAGGAAACTATGGCAATTTTGAAAAAAGATACCCACACCCCTCTCCATATTTGCAAATTAGGCCTCCCCTTGATCATGTTGATGTTCTGTGGAACGCATGGGCATCTTGCTAGTACTACGTATAACATATAGAACATTGATCATAATTTGGGCTAATGTGTGGCTTTTGCAGCTCAGGTCTAAATACTTGTCATAATGTAGGGGGCGGGGCACTATACTATGTGTGATAAACACGGTGTACACGTATGGAACATGGTTTAGATTATGAATATATAGTTAGTACATCAAATGTACTATTATTTGGAATCAACATCAAGTGTATTCAAAAAATAGAATTCGAGTTCATGTAGTACACATAGTTCATATCTATCTCTATAGTAATCATGTGGTGTGTTATTAAGGTAATACACGAATGATGGTTGAAGTTGGCAACAATCATGATTGTAGATTTGTTATTGAAATAGAGAAACGAATTCAAATTCAGTTCGAATTGCAGCGGTAGTATAGACATTTGGAATGCACTAAAATGTTGGTATGAGTAGGTTACATGCATTATACAGCAAGCGAAAAAATTTAATTGGACATAACATGGATTCATACTACCGAATAGCATTTAATTGCACTAAATTGTTGGTATGAGTAGCTTTAAATAGCATTTTTATAGTAAAACGGGGCAAGACTCTCTCTTTGTGTGGTGTGAATAGTTTTATTTTTTTCGTTTTCTTTTTGGTTGAGGGAAGTGCGAATTGATTTGGTACGTACAAGTACAATATTACACGTTAGGCTTGTCCCTAAAATTCAACCCGCGCCTTGTTATATCCCGAAAATTCAGATATCGTGCTCCCAAAACTGGCGCCTTCACAACCCGCGCCTTGCTATCCCGAAATTACAACGCGCGCGAAAACTCCCTCCAGCTGCCAAATCCCGACACGCGAAATCCCCCTTCTAACCCTGAGCCGAAAGGGCCGCTAGTTCAAATCGGTGCGGGGTACTTTTGTAACACACCCTACATTTTGGACAAGCGCGTCCCTAAGTCATGGTTCACCCCCTCCCATCGCCTCCTTTTTGCCATTCGAAATCCCAGGCCGCCATAACCTCTCCGCTCCAGCCGCGAAACCCCACCCTCCTCCGTCCGCCACCTCACCGCTGCCCAGCCGGAGCCTCTTCCCCGACGACGTCGTCCACCGCAACAGCTCGACGTCCCTCGTCCACCTCCCCGGATGAGGATCCGTCGTCCATCTCGTCGTCCCGCCGGTTCAGCCGCCCCGTCCTCCACCTCCAAGGAGCTGCTCCGACGATCGCCTCGTCTATCGCGGCTGCTCCATCCCCACCACGCCGCCTAAACCAGCGCCACCGGAACCGCAGCATCCTCACCGACTCCTCGGACGAAGCCGAGGCCTACTCGGCGCCACAAAGAGGTTGTACACTCATCGCATCGCACCTTCTCCTTAGCTCGACCTCCCGGCGCCGACGGTGCTCCATCCCGCACCCCCATGGAGCGGCTACCTTGAAACCGGCACCGCGGGCGACATCTCCACGGCGGCTCTCCCCAGTGCGAGGCCCCTTTGGCGGCGGCGGCCATACCAGCCGGATCTGCTGCTGCTGCTGCTCCGGCTCTCGCTCGATCGCTCACTCGCCAGCTGCTGCTGCTGCTCTCCCCCTCGCTCGTGCTGCTGCTCTGCTCTGATTTAGCTACACTTCAGTTGACTGAATCGACTTTTGGGTCAGTCAATTTTCAGGGGGTGGGGGGTGCTCGCCGGAGTTAAGGAAGAACCACCCGCAGCGGGGATGGGGGCTCATCGGAGAGGTACCCCACTATCTATCTTAGGGTTCAGGGTGGGGGCGGGGGGCCTATAGGGCTGGCCGGGGCGGCGGCGGACCGGCGGTGGGGAGTTGTTTCGGGGCGGCGAGGCGGCGCTGGGGCCGGCGGTTCGGCCGGTGGTGGCTGGCGGCTCAGGGGGTGCAGGTTGAAGATGAACTGCAGGCCCTCCCTAAACTACATGTCAAGTGCCTCTCTGCTACCATTGCGTTCAGTTTCGACAGTAACATTCAGATTCCACAGTAAATTTCAGTTTCGACAGTTAAGTTCAGAGTCAACAGTTTTTACCTCATCTGTTGTAGTCAGGTGGTTTTTGGTGATGTAAATTTTACATCTATTTTACATCATCTATTGGAGATGCTATTAGAATCCCACTTGAGATTGACGATGTCTGTCTTGTGCTGCTTCAGCCTTGACGTCTTACGGCTCACCGGGGCTGCTTCAGCCTTGACGTCTTACGCACATATCGAGGAAGCAATGAATAGTATCTCTGTCTAATATCTGGTTCACCTAGGGTATGCCTATGTTGTTCATCTTGGGTGGGAAACAAATAGTAAAGCAATCATCATCTGTCTTTTTATTAAATTAAAGCAATCATCAGCCTGCTATCATTATTTTTGGATCCATCCACTGGTTGTTACCATCACTCTAAATTTCTGCATGCTCTCCTTACATAATCTCACCATATTTTTTTCGTATGCATGTCAGATATTGTACACAGTCATGCTGAACATGTAGAGAAAAAGAGAAGAGTTTTGCGCGGCAATACAATGTCATGCAGACATCGCTCCATGGTGGGTTCAATGGCAAACCCTCCCCACCCCTCTCCAGATTGTAATCCAGAGGAAGATATCTGTTCTGAGGCGGATTCAGACGCCGCTGACCACTCCTATTTACCCCCCAAGGTGTTTGCTCTACCTTGGCATGATGATGTTAGTCATATCATGCATATGTTGCCTTGCAGTGCCTACTTTTGACATCATATATGTCATCTGCTTAGTTTAGACATGTTCTGTAATGCCACCTGTTTAGTTTCTATATCATATATGGGAATTGTGCAGTCTCATGTCTTTTAGCCAGCCATAATATACGTGAAATGTGCAATGCCATCCTGTTTAACCAGGCATCATATATTTGAATGATATCTTGCCCATCCTTTTCTTCATTACATTTCCATTTGTCGACAATGTTTGTACATTAAACTACTCTTCCTGTGAATCAGCCATTTGGGTGGGAGATTGAAAAATCTGGAGTGAAAACAAGGCCTTCAGCGCAGACAGTGCTACCTGTCGAAGCAGATCTCTTGTTGGGTCCCGATAGCTCCTCAGAGATGGATTCAGAGACAGATGACCAGTCCTATTCCCCCACCGAGGTGTATGCTCTAACTTGGCACGGTTATACTGCTCATATCATGCATATGGTGTCTTGCATTGCATAGATTAGACATCATATACACAATATTCAACACCATGTTCTTAGTTCAGACATCATATCTAATGCCCTCTGTTTAGCATATAAATCACATATGTGAATTAAATGATGCGATCCTGATTACTTAGATAACATGTAGGTGAATTATGTCATGCGATCCTGTTTAGTTATTCATCATATCTTTGAATTATGTTATGCTATGCTATCCAGTTTAGATAGACATCATATATGTGAAATTATGTCATGCTATCCGTTTTAGTTAAACAATATACATGTCAACTATTTCATGCCCTCTTTTTTCCACACTATCTATTGCATCTGTCTCTCATACAATGTCTGTACATTCAACTATGTTTCCTGTTTATCAGCCATTTGAATTGGAGCGGGTGATGCCAGCATCTAGCGGACTAAAAACACGGTCTTCAAATAAAACAGTGCTACCTCTTGGTGGAGATAGCACCCCGGTTGTACATGCACGAGAACCAGCCCTACCACACATAACCCAAACTCTCGCAGATTGTACCCCTACTGCGATGGACAGAGAACCAGCTTCACCCAATCTAACCCCAACCCCAGCAGATAGTAACCCAGTTCCTGTTGACACAGCACCATCTCCACCACAGAGCTCCCAAACAAGAGCAGTTAGTAAGGCAGCTCCAGTGCCCAAAGGGCCAGTACTACCACGGCGAACCCCAACTCCACCAGTTAGTACGCCTATTCCTGTGGAGGAAGCACAACCAGCTAGTCGTAGTTTAGCATCTATCGCATTTGATGTTGTTAAATCGTATGTGCGTATCTTCCCATCTTGGAAATATTATACTGAAGATGAAGGAAAATGCCAGTTGCAGGTGTTTGTCCAGGAGTTATGTGTAAGTAATGTTATTCATGGCAATTACTTTGCTTTGTCCCATACATCCTACCTCCATGATGGTTATAATACAGCAAATTTTCCCATTTTTCTCTATAGAGAAGGACCGATTTGGAAACTCAGGATGAGGTAACCTGTGCTAATACCTCTGCTATCTTCAAGAATGCTTGGTGGCAGTATCGGAATTACCTGAAGAAAACGTACTTCACCGGCAAAGAAACTCATCAAATTCCCTTACGTTCTCCTGAGACACATTTACTGGACGATGACTGGGAACGCCTTGTTCTGTACTGGTCCCGAACCAAGAATGTGGTAAGGTCTATGAGCTCATTTTCTATTTTTAAGTACTATATTCTTGCGTCTTACTGTACTCTGTTCATGTAGAACAAGTGCCTAAACCTGAAGAACAACTGTTCTAATTTAAGATTCCATTGCTATCATAGTTCAAAAAAGCGCTAGGCGTTAATTGTGCGTTTTGCCACCGCCTTGCGCTTTACTGACCAAAGCGCATGCTTATGCGCAGTTATGCACAGATTAAGCGTAGTTATGCGCAATGCGTTTCGCCAACGCCTAGAGCCTAGGCGCGCTTAAGCGCTCGCTTAGGCGCGCCTTTTTTAACTATGATTGCTATCGTGCATACTGCTTTGCTCTTGTATCACTGTATTTACTCATACAAACTTATTTTTAAATTGAAGGATCCAATCGAAACTTCAATGGCACAGCAGGTATGTTCACGCATGTTTCTTTAACAGGCTTGCTCTTATCAATAGCTCTGTTGATTTCAATTTCAATTGTGTATACAGTTGACTTCTCATATCATGCACATTACTAGCATCACAACAGAGCCAATAGTGTTGTTGTACATGTAGACCCGTGGTACCCATCTGAAATCTTGTTGTGCCGTGTAGTTTCCCACGCTTTGTATTCTTTCACTGCTGCTTTGTCTTGAACTGATATGATTTGAACCGTGTCTCTATTTTGATTTGGCAAGACAATGCAGTGACCATAGGACATAGATATATGTTTGTTTGATGCTTTTATTATGTACTAGTACTTGGCAATAGAAGACTTGGTAGTTTAATCCTGTCCACCTTACTAATGAACTGGTTCACCGAAATGAGTTTCATATACTAGTACATGCTAAACTGTTATGTGTCTGCTTGTTTCTTCTTTTAGAATGCTGACAGAATATTGGGGAAGAGTGCCTTATTAAGCAATGGTAAAGGAAGTAATGCAGATAAGGTTCAGGATAGTGACACATCCTTGTTGGTCTCCAACAAAGCTGATAAAACAGCTAAGGAAGACTATCTCGAAGACAGTGAGACAACCCCAAAGTCCTGTCTTGGTTTAGTGTTGGAGTTACTGGCCACTACCGCTTGCACAAGCTATTCAAACTCACTGTCTGAATCAGTTCGGTTTCTTGAGTCTCAACTACAAGCTGAAAGACATCGATCAGCTGTGCTGCGACAAGAAGCGGAAGGACTGCGGAAGTCCCTGGAGCATTCAGATGCATACTTTCTGGTGCAACAGCAAGCGTTGGAGGATTTTAGCGCCAAACAGGACAAAGCTAATAAGCTTGCTAAGCTTATTGCCAGCATGGTGGATACCACGTTTCTTGAGCTCTTATGAAGTTGTTTCAGTTATGCTCTTGTTTTGCTGCCGCGTTTATTTGCACTGGTGGCCAATTTTGACGGCCAGTGTATGTAATATGCTGCTTTGTTCCCTATATTTGCACTGGTGGCGAACTTTGATGCCCAGTGGATGTAATATGTGTAATAGCGGTAATAGGCTAGCGTTAATTGCTTGCTTATTTATTTCCTTATTGTCTTGTTTAGTTGTTTGCTTGTAGTCACTGCAGTTCTTTTTCTGTGTTTTTCTAGTGGCCACAATAACCTATTTTTGGAAACTAGGCCAAAATAATCATGGCAACACACGGACTGTTGTAACCATGGGCCTCCTGCGGGCCGTATGATCCATGGGCCTTCTACGGGCCGTAGGATCCATTGGCCTTCTATACGGGCCGTAGGATCCATGGGCCTTCTACGGGCCGTACGATCCATGGGCCTTTTACGGGCCGTAGGATCCATGGGCCTTCTACGGGGCGTATCGTCATTTCGCCAATCATGGGCCGTACTATTCGTGGACAATAACGGGCCGTTTATTGGCCGTATTTGATAACTCTATGAAAACAGCCCAACGGGTTTTTTTCGACATGAAAACGGCCCAACGTATTAACGGGCCACAAACGGGCCGACTGTAACCACGGGCTGAATTTGGCCCACAAGCAGAAAATGACAGTAACGGGCCGTAAGTAACCGAATGCTGGAAATGAGCCCAAGAATAAATGGGCCCTGAGAAGGCCGAAAGATATCATGGGCTGGAAACGGCCCAACGGAATAATGGGCCGTTAATGGGTATAAAGTGATACACTGTTCATTACGGGCCAGTTTTACCACGGGCCGTTAAGGGGCCGAGGGTTACTAAGGGCCTCATATGGGCCGAAAGACGTCATGGGCCATACATGGGCCGGAAGTTAAAACGGGCTGGAATTATATTGGACGGCCCAGATGACGCTACTGGGCCTAATTCAGATAGGCCGTAAAGGGGCCCTAGGATAGCGGGCTGTAAATGGGCTATATGCGAACAGGCCGTTAACAGGCTTGCCGTGGGCTGGCCCGCCACCTTTTGACCAAGTCAAACGGGCCGGCCTTTTCACAGGAATGGGCCTCTGTTGGGCCGTGCCACGTGTCGGCGTATCATAGGTGCTTTGGGTCCAATGAGTGGATGACATCTGTCCCAACGGTGAGCCGACACGTGTTTCCCCCAGCCAATGATGATTTTACATGTGGAAAATCCCCATTGGTCGGGGCTGTTAACGGGTTATCGGATCCAAAACCGGACCTGATAGCTTAACGGCGTTCCGTTACGGTGGATGCCACGGGTCGGTCACCCTTGACGAAAGCACTTCTGTGACGCGCGATTTATCGTCATGGAAGTGGACACTTCCGTGATGATAATTTTGGTAATGTCATGGAACACTTCTACGATAGCACAGGTATGACTATCTTGATTCTGTCATAAATTTGTCATAGATGTACATGCATGACAAAAAACGTGACCTACTGTGACAAACACGTATCATCACGGAAGTGTATTTTTTTGTAGTGATCTTCCCCACCGCGTCCCGCATGCACACTCTTTCGTACCCCATCAACAACGCCCTGGAGGAGCGGTGAAGGGCACCCGGAGGAGGAGCGAGGTGGAGAAGGCGACCTCTAGGGTTCTAAACCCTCTATCTATTTTTCTTTTGTTTTGAGTCTATGTTATGTTAAGTTGTAATTGAACTATGTTGGAGATGTTATGGGCTTGTTGGCCCCTTTATCAAGTTCTATTATTAAGTTTTCTATCTATTCTATTATGAAATTCTTCCTAGTTTCAACTATGTTATCGTGCTATGGGCTTGTTGGCCCTATCTACATGTTTGTTGATTGTTTTCTTAGAGAGCTTGCTTTGTTAGTAACCACCTAGTGCATGCAGCCACAACGGACCCTTCTTTTTTACACAAGCCACAAATATGTAGCCACCTAGCTAGTGCATGCAGCCACAATTTATTTGTCGTAGCAAAACGGGTGCAGATGCGAGTGAATCGAAAAGGCTGCAACTGATCGTAAAAAATGATGCTCTAAATCGAGGAGACAAGCGTGCGAGAAGAGAGGAACCAGCGGCAACGACCGTCGCTGCATCCGTGGCGGCTGGCGTGCATGAAAGCGGCTTGGTCAGTGCATCGTGGCGACACGCATCAGCGCATGCATGCTCGGTCGGCGCATCGACGCATGCAGGCAGACTTGTTGGGTGCATGCATAGCAGGCTTCTGTCGTGGCGGCGCGCGCAGGCGTTTTAATGCAAGGGACGGCCCAACGAAACCACGGCCCAACGGTTGAACAACTACACCCCCAACGCTGCCCCACTCATCAGAGTTAACGGTCAAAGCACTGACCCGACAGCGATGTCCATTGTGACCTCTTCTGTGGGTTTCGGGCAAGCGAGTGGGGAAAACTGAGCAAAAGTTAAGAGTGTGGGGATGAATGAGTAGAGCTAAGGAACCAGGGGCACAGATATAAAAATCCCAACATAATAATAACCACTTTATTATTGCCTCTAGGGCATATTTCCAACAGTCTCCCACTTGCACTAGAGTCAATAATCTAGATTACATGGTAATGAATCTAACACCCATGGAGTCTTAGTGCTGATCATGTTTTTCCTGTGGAAGAGATTTAGTCAATGGGTCTGCCACATTCAGATCCGTATGTACTTTGCATATTTCTATGTCTCCATCCTTGACTTTTTCACGAATGGAGTTGAGGTGTCGCTTGATGTGTTTGGTTCTCTTGTGAATCCTGGGCTCTTTGGCTAAGGCAATTCCTCTAGTGTTGTCACAAAAGATTGTCATTGGACCCGATGCACTGGGTATTACACCTAGATCGGATATGAACTCCTTCATCCAGACTCCTGCATGTGCTGCTTCCGAAGCAACTGTATACTCTGATTCACATGTAGATCCCGCCACGACACTCTGCTTAGAACTGCACCAACTGATAGCTCCACCATTCAATATAAATATGTATCCGTTTTGTGACTTAGAATCATCCGGATCTGTGTCGAAGCTAGCATCTACGTAACCCTTTACGACGAACTCTTCGCCACCTCCATAAACGAGAAACATATCCTTGGTCCTTTTTAGGTACTTCAGGATATTCTTGACTGCTATTCAGTGCCCCACTCCTGGATTACTTTGGTACCTCCCCGCCAAACTTATGGCAAGGCACACATCAGGTCTGGTACACAGCATAGCATACATTATAGAACCTATGGTTGAGGTATAGGGAATGACTTTCATTCTCTCCCTATCTTTCGCCGTGGTCGGACTTTGAGTCTGACTCAATTTCACACTTTGCAACACAGGCAAGAACCCTTTCTTTGACTGGTCCATTTTAAATTTCTTCAGAACTTTGTCAAGGTATGTGCTTTGTGAAAGTCCTATTAAGTGTCTTGATCCATCCCTATAGATCTTGATGCCCAATATGTAAGCAACTTCACCGAGGTCTTTCGTTGAAAAATTCTTATTCAAATATCCTTTTATGCTATCCAGAAATTCTATATCATTTCCAATCAACAATATGTCATCCACATATAATATTAGAAATGCTACAGAGCTCCCACTCACTTTCTTGTAAATACAGACTTCACCGTAAGTCTGTATAAAACCAAATGCTTTGATCACCTCATCAAAGCATACATTCCAACTCCGAGATACTTGTACCAGTCCATAGATGGATCGCTGGAACTTGCACACTTTGTTAGCATCCTTAGGATCGACAAAACCTTCAAGTTGCATCATATACAACTCTTCTTTAAGAAACCCGCTAAGGAACGCAGTTTTGACATCCATTTGCCAAATTTCATAATCATAAAATGCGACAATTGCTAACATGATTCTGACAGACTTAAGCATCGCTACGGGTGATAAAGTCTCATTGTAGTCAACCCCTTGAACTTGTCAAAAACCTTTTGCGACAAGTCGAGCTTTGTAGATAGTGATATTACCATGAGTGTCTGTCTTCCTCTTGAAAATCCATTTATTCTCAATGGCTTGCCGATCATCGGGCAAGTCCACCAAAGTCCACACTTTGTTCTCATACATGGATCCTATCTCAGATTTCATGGCCTCAAGCCATTTGTCGGAATTTGGGCTCATCATAGCTTCTTCATAGTTCGTAGGTTCGCTGTTGTCTAACAACATGACTTCCAGGACAGGATTACTATACCACTCTGGTGTGGCACGTGTTCTGGTCGACCTATGAAGTTCAGTAGTAACTTGATCTGAAGCCTCATGATCATCATCATTAGCTTCTTCTCTAGTTGGTGTAGGCATCACTGGAATGGTTTTCTCTGATGTGTTACTTTCCAATTCGAGAGAAGGTACAACTACCTCATCAAGTTCTACTTTCCTCCCACTCACTTCTTTCGAGAGAAGCTCCTTCTCTAGAAATGACCCATTCTTAGCAACAAAGATCTTGTCTTCGGTTCTGTGGTAGAAGGTATACCCAATAGTTTCTTTATGGTGTCCTATGAAGACGCACTTCTCCGCTTTGGGTTTGAGCTTACCTGGTTGAACCCTTTTGACATAAGCGTCGCATCCCAAAACTTTAAGAAATGACAGCTTAGGTTTCTTGCCAAACCATAATTCATACGGTGTCGTCTCAACGGATTTAGACGGTGCCCTATTTAACGTGAATGTTGCTGTCTCTAATGCATAACCCCAAAATGATAAAGGCAGATCGGTAAGAGACATCACATAATGCACCATACCTAATAAAAGTACGGTTATGATGTTTGGACACACCATTACGCTGTGGTGTTCCAGGTGGCATAAGTTGTGAAACAATTCCACATTGTCTTAAATGAAGGCCAAACTCACTCAAATATTCACCTCCGCGATCAGATCGTAGAAACTTTATTTTCTTGTTACGATGATTCTCCACATCACTCTGAAATTCTTTAAACTTTTCAAATGTTTCAGACTTGTGTTTCATCAAGTATATATACCCATACCTACTCAAATCATCTGTGAAGGTAATAAAACAACGATACCCGCCGTGTGCTTCAACACTCATCGGACCGCATACATCGGTATGCATTATTTCCAATAAGTCATTAGCTCGCTGCATTGTTCCAGAGAACGGAGTTTTAGTCATCGTACCCATGAGACATGGTTCGCAAGTATCAAATGGTTCATAATCAAGTGATTTCAAAAGTCCATCCGCATGGAGTTTCTTCATGCGCTTTACACCAATATGACCTAAACCGCAGTGCCACAAGTATGTTGCGCTATCATTGTCAACTTTGCATCTTTTGGCATCAATATTATGAATATGTGTATCACTACGGTCGAGATTCAACAAGAATAGACCATTCACTAAGGGTGCATGACCATAAAAGTTGTTACTCATATAAATAGAACAACCATTATTCTCTAACTTCAATGAATAATTGTCTCGCAATAAACAAGATCCAAATATAATGTTTATGCTCAACGTTGGCACCAAATAACAATTATTGAGGTCTAAAACTAATCCCGAAGGTAGATGTACATGTAGCATGTCAACGACGATCACATCAACCTTGGAACCATTCCTGACGCGCATCGTCACCTCATCCTTAGCCAATCTTCATTTGTTCCGTAGCTCCTGTTTCGAGTTACAAATATGAGCAACCGAACCAGTATCAAATACCCAGGCGCTTCTACAAGCACTAGTAAGGAACACATCAATAACATGTATATCAAATATACCTTTGTTCACTTTGCCATCCTTCTTATCTGCCAAGTACTTGGGGCAGTTCCACTTCTAGTGACCATTTTCCTTGCAGTAGAAGCACTCAGTTTCCGGCTTGGGTCCAGCTTTGCGCTTCTTCATGGGAGCGGCAACTTGCTTACCGGTCTTCTTGAAGTTTGATGACCCACAAGTATAGGGGATCAATTGTAGCTCTTTTCGATAATTAAGAGTGTCGAACCCAACGAGGAGTAGAAGGAAATGACAAGTGGTTTTCAGCAAGGTAATGTCTGCAAGTGCTGAAACTGTAAATAGCGGAGTAGTTTGATAGCAAGATAATTCATAATGAGCAAGTAATGATAGTAGTAACAAACGTGCAGCAAGGTGGCCCGGTCCTTTTGAGGCAAAGGACAGGCCAAAACGGTCTCTTATGATAAGCAAAGTGTTCTTGAGGGTACACGGGAATTTCATCTAGTCACTTTCATCATGTTGGTTTAATTCGTGTTCGGTACTTTGATAATTTGAAATGTGGGTGGACCAGTGCTTAGGTATTGTTCTTACTTGAACAAACCTCCTACTTATGATTAACCTCCCGCAAGCATCCGCAACTACGAGAAAAGTATTAAGAATAAATTCTAACCATAGCATTAAAATTTTGGATCCAATCGATCCCTTACGGAATAGCGCATAAACTGGGGTTTAAGCTTCTGTCACTCTCGCAACCCATCATCTAATTGCTACTCCACAATGCATTCCCTTAGGCCCAAATATGGTGAAGTGTCATGTAGTCGACGTTCACATGACACCACTAAGGGAATCACAACATACATACCATCAAAATATCAAACACATATCAAGTTCACATGATTACTTGCAACATGATTTCTCGCGTGACCTCAAGAACAAAAGTAACTACTCACAAATGATAAACATGCTCATGATCAGAGGAGTATTAAATAGCATATTGGATCTGAACATATAATCTTCCACCAAATAAACCATATAGTAATCAACTACAAGATGGAATCAACACTACTAGTCACCCACAAGCACCAACCTATAGTCCCGGTAACAAGATTGAACACAAGAGATGAACTAGGGTTTGAGATGAGATGGTGCTTTTGAAGATGTTGATGGAGATTGCCCTCCCCAAGATGGAAGAGTTGTTGGTGATGATGACGACGATGATTTCCCCCTCCGGGAGGGAAGTTCCCCCGACGGAATCGCTTCGCTAGAGGGCAAAAGTGCTCCTGACCAAGTTCCGCCTCGAGACGGCGGCGCTCCGTCCCGAAAGTCCTCCCTATATTTTTTCTAGGTCAAAATGACCTATATACCAGAAGATGGGCACCGGAGGTGCGCCTGTGTGAGCACAACCCACCAGGGCACGCCTGGGCTCCCTGGTGCGCCCAGGTGGGTTGTGCCCACCTGGTGGGGCCCCTCTAGTAGTTATTTGCTCCAATATTCCTCAAATATTCCATAAAAAATCTGCGTGAAGTTTCAGCTTGTTTGGAGTTGTGCAGAATAGGTAGCCTGACGTAGCTTTTCCAGGTACAAATTTCCAGCTGCCGGAATTCTCCCTCTTTGTGTATACCTTGCATATTATGAGAGGAAAGGCATTAGAATTACTCCAAAACGCATTATTATGGATAAAAACATTATAAATAACAGTAAGAAAACATGATGCAAAATGGACGTATCAACTCCCCAAGCTTAGACCTCGCTTGTCCTCAAGCGAAAACCGAAATCGAAAAACATGTCCACGTGCTTTGAGAGAGAGAGGTGTCAATAAAAACAAAATACGGACATTGAAGCATCATGTTGATTATTATAACAACAACAAAATTAAACATAAGACTCTTATCATAGAACTTTTATCATAGACTTCTCATGAATAAGTAACAATTCATCACACAATCGAAGTATAAAGCAAAAACTCTATTAAAAACCAACAAACTATGTTCTTAGTCAACTTTGCAACTACAATTCATCATCTTTTTAGGAAGGATCACGTATCGGAGCCTTTAGGCAAGTCCACATACTCAACCATCATATAGTCTTCTATGATTGCTAACACTCACCGCGTACACATGAGCAAAACGTTTCAACCTGACACATAGAAAGATAGGGGCTTATAGTTTCGCCTCCAAACGTATTCACCTCAAGAGTGATGCCAACAATAATAATTCATGCTATCCATATTCAACTGGACATATGTGCCTAGATCTTTCCTCACCACATGATGCTTGCCAAAGGAGAAAAATAAAGGGATAATTGTATTTATACCCTTAGTTGTGTCCCCCTCAACCGAATTGCCCCTAGTTTTTGAAAAACACGTGGTCTTGCCCGACCCACTTTGTCATCTTGTGCTTTTGCCCTTTGACCGTTTGACCATCACTTTGAAAACTTCATAACTAATTCATACTAAATCAGAAAAATGCAAATAAGATACCAAAATGTTTGGAAAAACATCACCTGTATGTCAATGTCACTTGCATTCATGACAAAAGTGTTGGTAAGTGCACATCTGAGTTTTAGCTCTTATCATACCACCATGAATAGGAAAGTTTACAAAACTTCAAGAAAAATTTGGTGCCAAAGAATTTTAGATGTTTTAAGTGCTTGCCAAGTTTCATCAGGGAATGACATTCGTGGAAGTCGTGGCAAAAAAATCAGTCAACACTCGAAAATAGACTGTTTTTTTTTTGCCACGACTTCCACGAATGTCATTCCCTAATGAAACTTGGCACGCACTTAAAACATTTACAATTCTTTGCCACCAAATTTTTCTTGAATTTTTTGAAGTTTTCTAGAGTTTACTATTCATGGTGGTATGATAAGAGCTAAAACTCGGATGGGCACTTACCAACACTTTTGTCATGAATGTAAGTGACATTGACATGCAGGTGATGTTTTTCCAAACATTTTGGTATCTTACTTGCATTTTTCTGATTTAGTATGAATTATTTATGAAGTTTTCAAAGTGATGGTCAAACGGTCAAAGGGCAAAAGCACAAGATGACAAAGTGGGTCGGGCAAGACCACGTGTTTTCAAAAACTAGGGGCAATTCGGTTGAGGGGTACACAACTAAGGGTATAAGTACAATTATCCCAAAAATAAAAAGGAATAGAGAGAAAAACTTTGAATTTTTGCATAGAAGTAAATACGTAAAAGTAAAAGATAGGCCCTTCGCAGAGGGAAGCAAAGGTTGCCATGCGCTTATTTGTTTGTATGATCAACCCCTTAGTGCAAAAGAACGTCACGTTGCATTGCCCCTTGTGATAGCGACCTTTATTATGCAGTTTGTCGCTTTTATTCTTCACCATCACAAGTTCGTGCAACGCTCAATTTTCCCTTACACTAAATGATCTCACACATTTAGAAGCAATTTTTATTGCCTTTTTGCACCGATGACAACTTACTTGAGGGATCTTGCTCAATCCCTAGGTAGGTATGCTGGACACTTGAAAATAAGATTTGGGTTTAAGGGTTTTTGGATGCACAAGTAGTATCTCTACTTAGTGCGGAATTTTTGGCTAGCAAAGATAGGGGGCAAGCACCACATGTTGAAGGATCTATGACAATATGACTTCTATGTGAATATAAACAAACATAAACCATCAAGTTGTCTTCCTTGTCCAACGTCAACAATTTTGGCATATAATATTTTGATGAGGGCTCACAATCACAAAAGATTTCTAGGATAGTATAATTATATGTAAATCTTCTCTTCCATTATTAATTCTTTCATGAGTTGCATCATTGACTAATGCTATGTTTGTCAATCTCTAATAAAATTTCCTACTTATACTTTTCCTTATGTGGTGTCATCACCTACCATAAGATTAGTATATGATCTTCTTGATTTATTTCCTTTCTCTTTTTCTTCCTTATTTCTTTTCTTTTATTTGCAACATGAAAGTAAACAAAGCAAAAACTCAAACTAACTTTATTATATAACTTGCACACGATTACAAGGATAGATCACTAAGCAAACTCTCAAAGAAGAAAGAATCGAACTAAACTTTTATTCATCTAAAGAAAAAGATCGAACTAAAATAAGTAAAGGTAAAAACATAGTGGGATGATACGATGCCGGGGCACCTCCCCCAAGCTTGGTGGAAGCCAAGGGGAGTGCCCATACCCGATACTCAGTTCTCTTTTGGTGGTGAAGAGATGATGTTGGTGATGAAGAAGGGATCTTGTCCTCGGATTTCCATGGCAGTGGTCCACCATCATAAGAAGAGGAGTGAGTCTCACGGGTCCTGCAACTAGCAGCCAAACTCATACCTTTAAACCTCGCCTCATATTCAAAGACTTGGTTTTGGAGGTCATAGATCTGGCTTTGGAGGAAGTTGATTTGCTTGTTCAGGGTGAAGACGATGTCCTTCATGGGCTTGCCATCCACCTTGAGATCATGGGAGAGGTCCGTGATCATAAGGTGATTGGCGTTGAGTCCACGCTCCACCATCCCCTTGCACCGGAAGACGTCCTGCTCCATAGCTTCAAGCCCGGCCTCCACGGTTCCTGTCCCCTTGGGACATGGCACATCGCGGAGGTGAAGCACCCCCTCATGCATCTGGATGACCTGAGGGTGCTGCACCACCTCCCGAAGGTATGGATTGATGACGTTCTTGAAGAACTTGTCCTTGGAGGAGCTTGAAGCAGCCATGGTAGATGGGATTGGACAGAAAATAGCAAGAAAAAGAAAACAGAGGATTTCTCTGCGATACGATAATTACCAGGTTCGGGAAGTGTATATATATATATATCTTGGGGGACAAGCAAGCTGTAGAAAAAGGGGTCCGGAAGGTGTCCCAGGTGGGCACAACCCACCTGGGCGCGCCCTGGTGTCTTGTGCCCACCAGGGTACGCTTCCTGGAAGTTTCTTTATTTCCTAAATTTTAAAATATTCCAAAACTGATAAAAAATATTTTTGCGGATTTTTCGGAGTCTGTTTACTTACCGTATCACGTACCTCCTTATTTTCACAATTCTGGAGTGTTCCGGAAGGACTCTTTTATTTGTTCTTCGGTGTCAAAGTTTGGATAATATTACTTTCAACATTAATGGGCGTACCTGAGATATAATGTTTTATTCGTTGCCCATTGACAACCTTCGGGTTAATACCTTCGTAATTATTTATTTTGATGGCTCTAGACCGATAAACCTCCTCGATAACATAGGGGCCTTCCCATTTTGAGAGGAGTTTTCCTGCAAAGAATCTGAAACGAGAGTTGTACAAAAGAACATATTCTCTGACTTTAAACTCACGCTTTTGGATTCTTTTGTCATGCCATCTTTTAACTTTTTCTTTGAATAATTTTGCATTTTCATAAGCTTGGGTTCTCCATTCATCTAGTGAGCAAATATCAAATAACCTGTTTTCACCAGCAAGCCTGAAATCATAATTGAGCTCTTTGATGGCCCAATATGCTTTATGTTCTAACTCAAGAGGCAAATGACAAGCTTTCCCATAAACCATTTTATAAGGAGACATACCCATGGGATTCTTATATGCTGTTCTATAAGGCCAAAGTGCATCATCTAATTTCTTAGACCAATTCTTCCTGGACCTATGGACATTCTTTTGCAAAATTAATTTTATTTCTCTATTGCTAAGTTCAACTTGTCCACTAGATTGAGGATGATAAGGTGATGCAATTTTATGGTTAACATCATGCTTAGCAAGCATTTTACGGAAAGCACCATGAATAAAGTGTGAACCACCATCAGTCATTAAATATCTAGGGACTCCAAACCTTGGGAAAATAACTTAAGCATTTTAATTGAGGTGTTGTGATCAGCACTACTGGTTGGAATAGCTTCTACCCATTTAGTAACAAAATCAACAGCAACCAAAATATGTGTATACCCATTAGAGGAAGGAAAAGGTCCCATGTAATCAAATCCCCAAACATCAAATGGTTCAACAGCAAGTGAATAATTCATAGGCATTTCTTGTCGCTTACCGATATTACCTATTCTTTGACATTCATCACAAGATAAGACGAACTTACGGGCATCCTTGAAGAGAGTAGGCCAATAAAATCCAGATTGCAATACCTTGTGAGCAGTTCTATCTCCAGCATGATGCCCTCCATAAGCTTCGGAGTGACATTTCCGTAGGATTTGTCCCTGTTCATGCTCAGGTACACAACGTCTAATAATACCATCTACTCCTTCTTAATAACGATGTGGGTCATCCCAAAAGTAATGTCTTAAATCATAGAAGAATTTTTTCTTTTGTTGGTATGTAAAGCTAGGTGGTAAATATTTAGCAACAATGTAATTAGCATAGTCAGCATACCAAGGAGTACTATGAGCAACATTTATTACAACTAACTACTCATCAGGAAAACTTTCATCAATAGGTAGTGGGTCATCAGGCACATTTTCAAGCCTAGACAAATTATCAGCTACTGGGTTCTCAGCTCCTTTTCTATCAATGATATGTAAATCAAATTCTTGTAACAAGAGAACCCATCGAATAAGTCTAGGTTTAGCATCTTTATTTTCCATAAGATATTTAATAGCAACATGGTATGTGTGAACAGTTACTTTGGAATCAACAATATAAGGTCTAAATTTATCACAAGCAAACACCACTGCTAAGAATTCTTTTTCAGTAGTAGCATAATTTATTTGAGCACTGTCTAGAGTTTTACTAGCATAATGAATTACATTAAGTTTCTTATCAACTCTTTGTGTTGAGGATATAGACCTTAGAGTCACCCGCCAGGAGGGGCCGGGTTACTCATATGGTCACTACCAGAAGCCCGGCGCCAAGCTTAAAGACGGTGGGCCAAAGATGGGCTTAAGACCCGGATATGGCTTAAGGCCCGTAGTTACAATCATTATTATGGTAGAACTTGTAGTGTAAGGCAAGAATAGTTAAGAGTCCGAGCCGGACACTCTTATGAGCCGGCCGGGACTCTGAGAACTGCTGGGCGTCAGCCTCCCTATATAAAGGGAGGACCCGGCAGCGGTTTAGGGACAAGAACGATCTCATCGAGAGCCGGGCATAGCAGTTTAGCTCCCTGGTGATCGTAACCCTAATCAATACCACCTCAAACTGGACGTAGGCTTTTACCTGCACCGTAAGGGGCCAAACCAGTATAAACCCTTGTGTTCCTTGTCCCACTTAACCCCTTCAAGCTTCCTAGTTGCGATGGCTCCACGACTAAGTCCTAGCTCGAGGACATCTGCCGTGACAATTCCACGACAGTTGGCGCCCACCGTGGGGCCAGCGCACGGTGGATTTGAGTTCTTGAAGGGCAGCTTCGAAGGGCTCAAGGGATACGCTATGGGCCGGATGACCAAGAGTCATCGCGGCAAGCTCTACATCGACGATGCAAACTGGGGCCCCGACGCCGGCTCAATTGAGTACGGGTACCGGGTCCCCTTCGGCGGAATTCATGTTTTCATTGGCAAGATTGGTGAGCCGGGCCCTGAGCCGGATCTCTACGCCGATCTCATCGAGACGGCTCAGCGTGCACGACCCGCCCGGGCCCGGCCTGCCTTGAGGCACGCTTTTGTGGGATGTATTCATGGAGGGCCTTCTGATCGATCTGGATCTGGTGATGAGGCGGCCGCCGGCTCTGACGGCGAGTCGTCCACCGACGAATCAAACTCGTTGTATCAACTTCAAGATGGCAGGCTCATGGGTTGTTCCGATGGTGACAGTATTCCGGACCCGTTTGAGCCGCCAAACCAGGTTGAAGTCCTTATGGCCGGTGCGCAGCCTGTTCAGAACACCGCTGCTGGAGCGGGAAACCCGGTGCCTTCTCCGGCTCAGGTGCTAATGGATCTCACGGATAAGATGACGGCGCTGTTAACCTCTACGGTTGACCCGGCGGATCAAGCTCAGCATGATGCGGAGGTGGCACAGTTAAAATTGGATCTAGTGAAAGCTAAGGAGGATCTGGCAGTGGAAGGGATCAGGATGGCTGCGGAAAGGGCGGCTCTCGATGTCCAAACTCAGTTGATCCAGGCGCAGTCTTTCCGACTCACGATGGATCAGAACGCGTCCAATGAGGTCATGAGAAGGAGGCATCAAAAGACCCAATCTCGACTCCCTCCGGTCTACGATCCACGCAACCTCTTCAACACGCCAGGTGCAGGGTCTAGTAACCCGCCAGGGGTCATAGTGCCCGGGTCTGGAACCCCTATTCAGCCAATAGTGATGGGGCCTCCCCAGGTACCCCCTGCCCCGCCTCAGTACGTGCCAATACCCCCGGGTCATTATAATAACCCGCTGGAGAACATGGTCGCTGCGGCAGCACGGCTGGCGGCTCTCCCAGTCGACGGCGACTCTCCGACGGCTATTGAAACCCGCCGGGTCAGGGAACTCCTTCAAACAGCATTGGCGCAGCAAGAGGCGTACTCCTACAGCCGGGACAGGATCCACTCGACCCCTCGGCCAGGCCGGAGCCCGAGTTACAGCAGACACATGGTCTCGGCGACCGGCTCAAGTAACGTCCGACGCCATGACCCGCCCCTTGGCCATGGCCCGGTTCATAACGGAGCCTTTCACGCAGCAGACCAGGACAGAGCGCGGCAAGAGGCGGAGCAGGTGCCTCAATTGACGGCTTACCAGACCCCCCCGGCTTATCCGACGACTTCCGTCGACGTGGGTATCCCTACCAGGACTGGGGGTGTCCCTTGTTTAGTGCCAGCTATCCGCAATGAGCGTCTACCCAAGGACTTCAAAGGCCCTAGGAAGGTGCCTAATTACACAGCAGACTTACAACCCGCAGCCTGGATCGAGAGTTACGAGATGGCTATGGAGCTACTGGAGGTCAGTGAGGCAGCCATGGCTAAGTACTTCACCATGATGTTGGATGGGACTGCCCGCACTTGGTTGAAAGGGCTACCACCGAATTCCATTGGGTCTTGGGCTGAGCTGAAAGCCCGGTTCATCCAAAACTTCAAAGATACCTGTAGGCAGTCTATGTCAATTGTGGATTTGACTAACTGTAAGCAGCAGGAGGGTGAATCCACGACTCACTGGGTTCGCCGGGTCAAGGAGATCATACATTCATCAGATAAGATGGATGCCGGCTCTGCAGCCTTAATGTTGGAACAGAATTGTCGTTTCGTACCCCTGAAGATGAAACTCGGACGGCTTAAGCGCGACTGCAGTGATATGGGTACGCTAATGGCGGCTCTTGTCAAGTACGCCGATTTCGATGGTACCAAGGATCCCCCTTCAGATGATGAAAGGGCAGGGAAGGGAAAGAAGAATGGCAATGGCAAGGGTCCTCAGTATAACCCGGGGAACCAAGGAGGAGGCAAGCGCAAGGCCGATGGCAGCCTAGAGTTTGTAGCCAACGCCAGCTCACAAGGTAATAACCAGCGACGCAAGGGGAGGCCCCCTCCCCGAGGCGGCGGGTCAGGCCCGACATTGGAGCAACTGTTGAATGAGCCTTGTCCAAGGCACGGCTCTAGAGAGAAGCCAGCGACTCATCTATGGAAGGATTGTGCAATCATGAAGGCCTTCAAGAGTTACAATGGCCCGGGCGGCGGCTCAGGCGCCGGCGGCTTTCATGGCCCGGGCGGCGGCTCAAATTCTAACCCTCAGAACGGTCAAGGGGGCTTTAATCAGCAGTCTGGCCAGGGTCATCAACAGCAGCAGGGAGGTTATCAGACCAATCCAAAGCAGCTTAGCGGTGGGCAGTATCATGTGTTTACCACCAGTCTATGCAAGCGAGATCAGAAGCTTCATAAGAGGGCCGTGAACGCTGTTGAGCCGGCAGTCCCACGTTACTTGCGCTGGTCAGAGCAACCTATAGTGTGGAGTAGGGAGGATCACCCTCCCCGGGTGGATAATCCGGGTCAGTTGGCCCTGGTGGTGGCTCCTCAGGTGGGAGGATATAAGTTCACTAAGGTGCTCATGGACGGAGGCAGCAGCATCAACATCCTCTATTATGAGACTTTTCGCCGTATGGGGTTGGTTGATAAGAACCTCAGCCAGTCAAACACTATCTTCCATGGTGTGGTACCTGGTAAGTCGGCTTATCCGGTCGGCAAGATCGAGTTGGAAGTGGCCTTCGGAGATGAAAACAACTACATGGTGGAAAAATTGACCTTTGAGGTGGTCAAGATAAGAAGTCCGTACCACGCTATATTTGGGCGGCCGGCTTACGCCAAATTCATGGCACGACCGTGTTATGTGTACTTACAGCTCAAGATGCCAGGTCATAATGGGACCATCACGGTTCACGGCAGCCGGAAGGTGGCCTGGAATGTGAGGAAGGCGATGCAGCTTATGCAGAATCTGTTTGTGCAACAGAGGAGTTGAAGTTTTATAAGGACAATGTTGACCCAACAGATATGACCTCTCTGAAAAAGCCGACTACGGAGCATGAGCCGGCGATGAAATTTAAGTCGGCTGATGAGACTAAACTTGTTGATTTCGTTCCAGGAGATTCATCTCAGCAGTTTAGCATCAGTGCCAATCTGGATCCAAAATAGGAAAGCGCGCTCATCGAGTTCATCCGTGAGAATAGGGACATCTTCGCATGGAAACCTTCTGACATGCCAGGTGTACCTAGAGAACTCGCTGAGCACACTCTCAATGTTGATCCGAAATTTAAGCCGGTCAGGCAGTTCCTTCGGCGGTTTAATGAAGAGAGGCGGAAAGCTATTGGTGAAGAGGTGGCCCGGCTCTTGGCGGCCGGGTTTATTGTTGAAGTCTTTCACCCAGAGTGGTTAGCTAACCCGGTGCTCGTGCTCAAGAAGAACGGCACTTGGCGGATGTGTGTGGACTACACGGACTTAAATAAGGCGTGTCCGGCTGATCCTTTTGCCCTTCCCCGTATTGATCAAATTATTGATGCTACGGCAGGTTGTGCGCGCTTAAGTTTCTTGGATGCTTATTCCGGATATCATCAGATTAAAATGGCAGTTAAGGACCAGGAGAAGACGGCGTTCATCACTCCCTTTGGAGCCTTCTGCTATGTGTCCATGCCCTTTGGACTCAAGTGTGCACAGGCGACTTACCAGCGTTGTGTACAGAACTGTCTTCATAAACAGATTGGGCGCAATGTTCACGCTTATGTGGACGATATTGTGGTTAAGTCCATAAAGGAGGAAACCCTGATAGATGATTTAAGGGAAACCTTTGATAATCTCCGGGTCTACAAGATGATGCTTAACCCGGCCAAGTGTGTTTTTGGTGTTCCTGCAGGCAAACTCTTGGGTTTCTTGGTTTCTGACAGAGGCATTGAAGCTAACCCGGAGAAGATCAAGGCCATCACCTCCCTGGCTAAGCCGGCGTGTATAAATGACGTTCAGCGTTTGGCGGGTCGCATCGCTGCTTTAAGCCGGTTTATAAGCCGTTTGGGTGAGAAGGCCATGCCATTATATCAGTTGATGAAGAAAACTGATAACTTTGTCTGGAATGATGCAGCTAATACTGCCTTTGAGGATTTGAAGAAGCAGCTGGCAGAGCCCCCAGTCCTTGCTGCTCCGGTTGATAAGGAGCCCTTATTATTGTATGTGGCGGCTAACGCACGAGCCGTCAGTGTGGCCTATGGTGGTGGAGCGCAAGGAAGAGGGTAAGGAGCATCCGGTTCAGCGGGCCGGTTTATTATGTCAGCGAAGTGCTCATCGAGTCCAAGCAGCGGTATCCGCATTGGCAGAAGCTTGTTTATGGTGTGTTCATGGCAAGCCGGAAACTTAAGCATTATTTTCAGGGTCATCCCATCACTGTGGTCAGTTCTGCCCCTCTTGGTGATATCATTCAAAACAGAGAGGCCACAGGGAGAGTGGCTAAGTGGGCTATAGAGCTTGGACCTCATGGTCTCAAGTATGTGCCACGCACTGCTGTTAAGTCTCAGGCTCTGGTGGATTTCATCAATGATTGGACAGAGTCACAAGTGCCCGAGCAAAAGCCGGATAACACGTATTGGACTATTCACTTCGATGGGTCCAGGCAGTTGGAGGGCTCGGGGGCTGGAGTTGTATTGGCTTCCCCTAAAGGTGACAAGTTCCATTATGTGCTACAGTTGATGTTTCCTTGCACTAACAATGCGGCTGAGTACGAGGCCTTGCTCCACGGTCTTCGGATGGCTAAGGAGATGAGCTTGAGCCGGGTAAGGTGTTTCGGTGACTCAGACTTGGTGGCTCAACAAGTATCAGGCAAGTGGGACTCTAAGGACCCTCTCATGGCGGCTTATCGCCGCGAAGTTGATGCCATTGCTGGGCACTTTCAGGGCTACCAAGTAGAGCACATTGATCGCAGGAAGAACGAGGCGGCTGATGCTCTAAGCCGGCTAGGCTCTCAGCGAAAGCCGGTGCCGCCTAACACTTTCCTGGACGTCCTGTATAGCCCTTCTGTTAAGTTGCCTACAGAGGAAGATTTGGCTGTCCCTGACCCGGAGGCACGACTGGTGGCGGCTCTCCATATCATACCAGACTGGACAATGCCGTATCTGGCTTACATGACCCGGGGCGAGTTGCCTGAGGATGAAACTTTGGCCAGGCAAATAACCCGGCGGGCTAAGTCAATGATTGTTATCGATGGCGAGTTGCATCATCGCAGTGTTACAGGGGCGTTTCAGCGTTGTGTTTCCCCTGAGGAAGGTCAAGAGATCTTGCGTGAGATCCATGAAGGGGATTGTGGCCATCACGCCGGCTCAAAGTCTCTTGTGGCCAAGGCTTTTCGTCATGGTTTTTATTGGTTGACGGCTCATGCTGATGCAGAGGACTTGGTCAGTAAGTGTGATGGTTGCCAAAGGTTCTCGCGACGGGCTCATGTACCGGCTCAAGAGCTGAGGATGATCCCAATTACTTGGCCTTTTGCGGTCTGGGGGCTTGATATGGTTGGGCCTTTCAAAAGGTCCAAGGATAAGAAGACCCACCTTTTGGTGGCAGTTGACAAATTTACCAAGTGGGTGGAAGCGGAGCCTGTTAGCAAGTGTGATGCAGCCACGGCGGTTCAATTTATGAAAAAGGTGATTTTCCGCTTTGGCTTTCCGCACAGCATTATAACTGACAATGGCACCAATCTCTCCAAAGGCGCCATGGAAGAGTTTTATCAACGAGAGCATATCCGACTTGATGTTTCCTCAGTGGCTCATCCTCAATCCAATGGTCAAGCTGAGAGAGCTAATCAGGAGATTCTGAAGGGTATCAAGCCCCGGCTTTTGGTCCCTTTGCAACGGACGCCGGGTTGTTGGGTGGAGGAGTTGCCCTCCGTGTTATGGAGCATCAACACTACTCCTAACAGGTCTACAGGCTTCACGCCTTTCTTCATGGTTTATGGGGCAGAAGCAGTCCTCCCCAGTGACATCCGTCATGACTCACCTCGAGTGGCGGCTTATGTTGAGGCGGATAATGAACAGGCGCGCCAAGATGCTCTTGACTTGTTGGACGAACAGCGTGATGTGGCAGCAGCCCGTTCAGCGATTTACCAACAAGACCTGCGCCGTTATCATAGCCGCCGGGTTAAATCCCGGGTCTTCCAGGAAGGCGATCTCGTGCTCCGGCTCATCCAGGATCAAACAGATGCACACAAGCTATCCCCGCCTTGGGAAGGGCCCTTTGTGGTCAGCAAGAACTTGCACAACGGGTCATATTACCTCATTGACATTCGGGAGCACAAAGATTCACGTAAGTCGGAGGAAGAGACCCGTCGGCCGTGGAACATAACTCAGCTTCGGCCTTACTACACTTGAGCCACCGGCTCTCATAATGTACATATTTCTCTCAGCCATGTATATATTATGATAAGCAATAAAGCAGGACCTCTATCCTTTTTTCTCCTCCATATGTGCACGTGTTGTTTTCATTGCAAGATTACATGATAACTTGAAGGAGGATCCGGCTTATGATCGTATTCGAATCTAGCCGTAGGTAGTAAGGTCACTTGGGGGCTTCCTGTTCAAACATGGGTTGTATTCGAACCAAAGAGAACATAGCTGTCGATACCCATTTGATTGGCAAAGTGCCGAGCTCATTGAGGAGTTTTCTTTGATCATATTTGAATCTTAGTTTAAACCCTTTGAGAACCGACGTGAATCGTATTCGAATCAGCATCGTTAAACAATTCTTAAAGTCATTTGGGGGCTTCTTGTTCAAACATGGGTCGTATTCGAACCAAAGAGAACATAGCTGTCGATACCCTCTTGATTGGCATCGCCACACCCACTGGGGGCTATATGATCGTATTCGAATCCTAGCATAACCCCTTTGGGCCGGGTCTGGTCGTATTCGAACCGGAAGCCCCTAAGTTCTTCTGTTTTATAGCAAGTTTCTTCTGATTATTTCAAAGTGTGTACGGCCGGGTTTCACTTTGCCGGTTTATCTTTGGTTTACAGTGTTGGTTGAACACAATGGGTGTCATTAAGACAAGTAAATCGGAATTGAGGTACCAACCTTATTACCCGGGTTATCTAAACCGGAAGTATGCTTGCAGGCTGCTAAGTATGTTATTACGGCTGTATTAAGGATATAATTAAGGACCAGTCTTTTGATTCATATTCCGGGTTATACATCTCAAACATATGATTCTCAGGGCGGTAAGCCGCCTGGAGACTTGTGATTCGTCTTTCTATGCAGGATAGTTAAAGACAATTATTTGAGACTCAGGAGAATGAATCACCCGGAGAAACATCAAAGAGACACCTTCAAAAAGACTTCAGCATTCAAATACGTGCACGATGGCACGGCAGAGATAAATTGTTGCACCTACTCTATTACAAGACTCATTGAGTCTGAGGCATTGTTTGGTAAACCGCCAGCCGAGTTACGACGCTCGCTGAGTTGAAGTCTCCGGCTCATTCCTATCTTCTCCTCCGGCTGATCCCAAGACCTGGAGAGTTGATGACTTCTAGTCGATGCCGCTGAGAGCTTCGAATTGGGCTTCCTCGTCAATTAACCCGGCCGGGTCAATCTCCGGGGCGAGTGTGCTGACGAGCCGGCGGGATCAAGTTGAGGGCTTCATAGCGAGGGGTTGGAATCCTCTGATTCTCCGCATTGTAACCCGGCTGGTACTTGGTCAGATCTGTGTCGTTCCCGATAAGGGTGGCCACCGGGCGTACGGCCTTCACGCAAGCTGCGAAGTCCTTCTGATCGAAAGCTGAGCCGTCTTCCTTCAGGCTTGGATAGCCAAGGGCGATGTCCGCCGGGTCTAACTCCGGCAGGAATGCCTTGGCCCGGCTCAGCGCGGCGATCGCTCCGGCTCTTGCAGAGGCCCGTCGCAGCTCTTGGATCCGTTGAGGCAGTACAGCGAGCCGGCGAAGGACTTCTGCCAGGTGAGTCGGCACCTCGTTGGATAGGGCCACCACAGCTAAGGCACGCTGTGACCCGGTGTAGAGCTGCTCCACCAGGGTATACACGGCCTTCAGCTTGGTTACCACGCTCTGGTTGAGGTTGGCACTTCTGGGACCTGTTTAACAGAGTCAGATAAGCCGCCGACAAGGATGAAATTATGAGATATAAACATTCTAAACTTGATGAAAGCCGGCGCGACGACTTACCGAAGATTGCGGCCACCATCTGGGACACTTGGCGCTTTAGGCCGGAGAGCTCGGCGGTCTTCTCGGAGAGAGCCTTCTCCGCCTGTTCAGCCCGGTTCACCAATGCGGCCTTTTCTTCGGCCCACGCCTTCCGCTCAGCGTCGAACTCCGTCTTCAGCTTTTCTTGCGCGGCGATGCTGGACACGAACTTGGCGTTTGCCTTCCGGGTCTCCATCTCTTGCATCTTCAGCCGGCTCTTGACATCAGCAAGGTCAGCCTCAAGCTTCTTGCCAGCAGCCTGTATAAATTTCCGGGTTATGGCATGAACAGTTACTATATAAGTCCCAAGCGTTTTCCAAGCAAAGACACTTGGCACTTGGGGGCTAATGCATATTGAACGTATCTATCTACAAACTGCCGGCTCAATTGAGTAAGCCGGAACCTAAGTCTACAACATATTCAATCATAAGTCGTCGACTTGGGGGCTAGCATGGTAAAGGTAACTATGCAGTAAGTAAGAGGACAGCAGAATGATACCTCAGATTTCTGCTGGATCTGGTTCACCATGGCAACCTCTGCGTCCCGGCTCTTGTGCACTTGGCTGATGTAGCCAGAGACGAGCTCTCCAATGCTCAGGTTGGTGTAGTCGGAGAGGTCCAGGTTCACCCGGTGGGGCTGCAGCAACTCCCCCTTAGCGGAGCACTTGGCCAGCACGGTAGGTCTCCCCGGCTCAACGAACTCCGTCCGGGTGATTACCACGTCCGGGTCGTCTGCTGGTGGAGCCGAGCTGGAGGCCTCCGGGTTAACAGAAGCTTCTGTAGTTGCCTTGGTAGTTGGGGCAGCGGCCTCAGGTGCCTTGTCGGTTGGAATGGTGGCTTCGGGGGCGGAGGCAGCTGGCGGTTCTTGAGCCGTCACCTCCGGTTCAGGTAAATCCGGCACTCCGGCTGACTTGGTCTTCTTCGCTCTCTTGGTGAGCTTTGCCTGGGCACTGAAAGGACAGAAACGTTAAGCACAAAAAGGGTAAGTACAGACAAGTATAATATGAGATGGTTGTCATTACCCGGGCGCGGTCTTGAAAGCCGGAAGACTCGACTGCATAGAGTCGCCCGAAGAGGGGGAGGTCTCCTGATAATTTGAGTCAGAAGAATTGAGTGGCTGACGGATAACACCCGCCAACGGATGAAAAGGGTACAAGTGGGAAATAACCTCAGTTCGGCGCTTCCTTGATGTGTCAGGTAACCCAGAGGAGAGGTCGGTGTCCTTGTTGGTCCGGGTGTGACGCCGGCTCTCATGAACCTGTCGCTTCAAAATAAATTGAGGATCTTGATAAGCTAAAGGATGTGAAAAGCTTACTTTCCGGGTTACCCTTCGGACTTTCAGCTTTGGCAAGGGCTCCGAGTCGGAGGAAAGTGACATTACCTCTTCAAACCACCGGGTTACTTGCGCCGGTGTCATCCTGTCAGTGAGCAAGTATTGATAAGGCGGACAGCAACAAACAGTGAATACAGCAAGGACTTAAAGGCTCAGGGGTTACCTCTGACTCGGAGTTGTCGCTTAATTGCATCAGCTCTGAAGCAGTAGGCCTGCTTCCTTTCTTGCGAGGGGCGGCTTTCTTGGCGGCTTTCTTCACCTTTCTGGCCTTCTTGGCCGCCTCATGGTCATATTTGACCCGCCAGAACTTGTCGTCAGCCTGAAAAATACAATGGTGATTTCTTTAAAAGATTCAGATAAAAGTTATATACAGAAGAAGATAGGATGTTCAGATTGGCGGCTTACCGCTGGGGCTGGGTTGGTTTTGCAGAAGGGGGCTAACCCGGTCCTTCCACAGTCTGCCAGGCTCTTGTTCAAGAGAGCCTTGGTCATCTCCTCTGCAACGTCTTCAGGAAGATCATTGCGGCTGTGTCTCTGAGGGTCGTCTTTTCGGCCCGTGTACTCACACATTAAGCCGGGGCGGCGGCTCAATGGGATCACCCGCCATGAGATCCAGACCCGGACCAGATCGATTCCATTCAGACCATTGCCCAGGAGAGCTTTGATCTTGTTGATGGTGGGGAGCAGAGGCTGGCGCTCCGCCGGAGTCAGTTTGTCTGACAATGGGTGTGTTGACTCCAGACGTGATGGGCGAAAGCCGGGCAGCGGACTTTCATCAGCCGGTGACGTATCTTGGCAATAGAACCAAGTCATGTTCCTGTCCTTTGGGTGGCTCGGCGGCTCGGCATAAGGGAAAAGACAGTCTCTTCGCCGCTGAATGGAGATGCCACCTAGCTCTAGACTTGGTCCATTGGCGCACTCATTCTGACGGTTTAAGTAAAAAAGCTCTCTGAAGAGCAGCCGACTAGGTTCTTCTCCAAGGTAAACCTCGCAGAACACTTGGAAGTTGCAGATATTGGACACTGAGTTGGGTCCTATATCCTGAGGCCGCAGATCGAAGAAGTTCAGAACGTCTCTGAAAAACTTTGAACCGGGCGGTGCGAAGCCCCGGCTCATATGATCCGCAAAAATCACTACCTCCCCGTCCTTTGGCTGTGGTCTCTCTTCTGACGGGTCAGGGGCACGGTAGGACATGACGTCCTTCTTGGGCAGATATCCGGACTTGACAAAATCTGCTAGGGTCTCATTGGTGACATTGGACCTCATCCAGTTGCAAGTAATGGGAGCTTTGGGAGGCATGGTGAAAGTCGTCAGTCTATGATAAAAGGAAAAACGTCCGGGTTAATTATGAGCCGGAAGAAATCTACGGTTCAAGGTCAAGGTGGCGGCTTATGAAGGGGACTAATGGTATACATTTAAGTGCATCGGGCTATTTAAGCCGCCGAGGGATTGAGAGTAATTTGATTGTCTACAGGCTTTATCACAGCTAAGCCGGAAATTTTATGGCGCATGGTTTTCTTTAAGCCGGAAAGTTCTATGGCGCGGGGTTTCTTTAAACCGGAACTGTAAACCGCCGAGATTCAAGGATTGCAATTTTTACTAAGTGTGGTAAAACAGGTTTCACACATCGCAGTAAAATTTTTGGATCAAAATAGTCGGGCAAAAGAAAAGTTTCTAGACCTAGAAACAGACGCTGGAGAAGTTCTTGGGCTCGAACAAGGTTCTTATGCAGTAAAAAGAGAGCTACTTGCATGTAAAATGGGTCCTCAACGTCTACCGCAGTAAGCCTATACAGAGCTAAGATCAAAAAGGGGCAGCAAAATTCAAATCTACTGAGGCCCGTGATGAACTACGAAGAACACGGACGAACTACTCAAGCCCTAGTACGGATCTGCCCTATGGAGTAGCGGAGACTCACCGGAGCTGGAGAGGATTGGAGGTTGCCGCCGTTTGTCTGGTCCGAGTCAGGGTGATGCAGCGGCCAAGGTTGACGAAGACCGGGGGCGCGACGGCGGCGGCAGTAGCAGAGCTCAGGCAGGGGAGCAGTGGCACGAGGAAGAAGATGGAGAGGGAAGTGGCTGAGAGCCCGTCGGGCCGGCCTATTTATAAGGCAAGTTCATAAGTGGGTGCGAGAATCAAGGAGACCACGGCGTGGTTATCTCCCCACGAAACGCCTTGATTTTCGGGATGACAGTAAAGAAAAAGATCCGTTGCGGATCTGGCGGAGTAAAAACCGGGCTTAATGGAAGATGACGTCACGGCGGATTATCCGGAGTCCAGAGGATGACGTCACGCCGGGTTATGGCCTTCATACAATTGTAAGCCGGAGGTTTTCTATCGAAGGAATGGAAGATTGACATGAGCCGGCTCAAATCAATCTGGGGCCTAATGTTGAGGATATAGACCTTAGAGTCACCCGCCAGGAGGGGGCGGGTTACTCATATGGTCACTACCAGAAGCCCGGCGCCAAGCTTAAAGACGGTGGGCCAAAGATGGGCTTAAGACCCGGATATGGCTTAAGACCCGTAGTTACAATCATTATTATGGTAGAACTTGTAGTGTAAGGCAAGAATAGTTAAGAGTCCGAGCCGGACACTCTTATGAGCCGGCCGGGACTCTGAGAACTGCTGGGCTTCAGCCTCCCTATATAAAGGGAGGACCCGGCAGCGGTTTAGGGACAAGAACGATCTCATCGAGAGCCGGGCATAGCAGTTTAGCTCCCTGGTGATCGTAACCCTAATCAATACCACCTCAAACTGGACGTAGGCTTTTACCTTCACCGTAAGGGGCCGAACCAGTATAAACCCTCGTGTTCCTTGTCCCACTTAACCCCTTCAAGCTTCCTAGTTGCGATGGCTCCACGACTAAGTCCTAGCTCGAGGACATCTGCCGTGACAATTCCACGACACTTTGTCCTAGAACAGCACCAACAGCATAATCACTAGCATCACACATAATTTCAAAAGGCAAGTTCCAATCAGGTGGTTGAACAATAGGTGCAGAAATTAAGGCTTTCTTGAGTGTTCAAAGGCTTCTAAACAATCATCATCAAAAACAAAAGGAATATCCTTTTGTAAAAGACTAGTAAGAGGCCTAGAAATTTTAGAGAAGTCTTTGATAAATCTCCTATAGAAACCAGCATGACCTAAGAAACTACGAATACCTTTTATATCTTTAGGATATGGCATTTTCTCAATTGCATTAACCTTACCTTTGTCCACTTCAATACCTCTTTCAGAAATTTTATGACCCAAGACAATGCCTTCATTAACCATAAAGTGGCACTTCTCCCAATTCAAGACAAGATTTGTTTGTTCACATCTCTGCAAAACTCCATTAAGATTGCTTAAACAATCATCAAAAGACTTCCCATAGACAGAGAAGTCATCCATGAAAACCTCAACAATATTTTCACAAAAGTCAGAGAATATAGCAGTCATACATCTTTGAAAGGTAGCAGGTGCATTACATAAACCAAAAGGCATACATCTATAAGCATAAGTTCCAAAGTGACAAGTAAAAGTGGTCTTTTCTTGATCAGGTTGAGAAACAGGTATTTGTGAAAAACTAAAATATCCATCAAGGAAGCAAAAATGTGTGTGATTAGATAATCTTTCAAGCATTTGATCAATAAAAGGCAGATGGTAATGATCTTTTCTAGTTGCTTTGTTTATTTTTCTAAAATCAATTACCATTCTATAACATGTAATAATTCTTTGTGGAATGAGTTCATTCTTATCATTAGGAACAACAGTTATACCTCCTTTCTTAGGGTCACAATGAACAGGACTTACCCATCTACTATCAGCTATATGATAGATTATACCTGCTTCCAGAAGTTTTAATATTTCTGTTCTTACCACTTCTTTCATCTTCGGGTTTAACCGACGTTGGTGATCAACAACGGGTTTAGCATCAGGTTCCATATTAATTTTGTGCTGACATAGAGTGGGACTAATGCCCTTTAAATCATCAAGAGTATATCCAATAGCAGCTCGGTGCTTCCTTAGAACTTTCAATAATCTTTCTTCTTCATGTTCTGAAAGGTTAGCACTGATAATAACAGGATATATCATCTTTTCATCAAGATAAGCATATTTCAAAGTGTCTGGCAATTGTTTTAATTCAAACACAGGATCACCTTTAGGTGGAGGAGGACCTCCTAGAGTTTCAATAGGCAAATTGTGTTTAAGCAGAGGACGTTGTTCATAGAAAACCTTATCTATTTCATTTCTTTCATGCATATGAAAATCATTTTCATGGTCTAGCAAATATTGTTTTAAAGGATCAGTAGGAGGTACAACAATAGAAGCAAGACCAATTAATTCACCCTTACTAGGCAATTCTTTTTCATGAAGTTTTCTACTAAATTTGGAAAAAATAAACTCATGAGACTCATCACCAAAACTAACACCGACAGCTTGTTTCTCACAGTCTATTCTAGCATTAACGGTGTTCAAGAAAGGTCTACCAAAGATAATGGGACAAAAGTCATCTTGTGGGGAACCAAGAACAAGAAAATCAGTAGGGTATTTTATTTTCCCACACAAGACTTCAACATCTCTAACAATCCCAATTGGTGATATTGTGTCTCTATTAGCAAGTTTAATAGTAACATCTATGTCTTCTATCTCTGCAGGTGCTATGTCATTCATAATTTCTTGATATAAGGTATAAGGAATAACACTCACACTAGCACCTATGTCACATAAACCATGATAACAGTGATCTCCTATTTTAACTGAGATAACGGGCATGCCAACAATAGGTCTATGTTTATCCTTTTTATCAGGTTTGGCAATTCTAGCAGCTTCTTCACAGAAGTAAATAACATGCCCATCCATATCTTTTTCCAAGAGATATTTAACCATAGCAGTACTAGGTTCTACTTTAATTTGTTCATCAGGTTTAGGTGTTCTAATATAGCTTTTGTTAACCACAGTTGAAACTTTAGCATGTTCCTTTATCCTAACAGGAAAAGGTGGTTTCTCAATATAAGCAGAAGGAACAACTGGATCAACATTGTTAAGTATAGTTTCTTCTTTAACTGGTACCGGTTCTTTAATTTCTTCTTTAATAGGTGGGTGATATTTAAACCACTTCTCTTTAGGGAGATCAACATGAATAGCAAATGATTCACAAAAGGAGGCTACTATCTGAGAGTCAAGTCCATATTTAGGGCTAAACTTTTGAAAAGCATCGGTATCCATAAAAGATTTAACATAATCATACTTAAGCTTAATACCTCACTCTTTACCTTCGTCGAGTTCCCATTCTTCAGAGTTGCATTTCATTCTTTCCAAAAGATCCCACCGGAATTCAATAGTCTTCTTCATAAAAGAACCAGCACAAGAAGTATCGAGCATGATTTGATCATTACGAGAAAGCCGAGCATAAAAGTTGTGGATAATAATTTCTCTTGAGAGCTCATAATTGGGGCATGAATATAACATTGACTTAAGCCTCCCCCAAGCTAGAGCGATACTTTCTCCTTCACGAGGCCAAAAATTATATATATAATCCCGATCACGATGAACTAGATGCATAGGATAATTTTTTTGGTGGAACTCCAATTTTAATCGATTCCAATTCCAAGATCCAATATCATCGCATAGCCTATACCATGCCAAGGTTTTTCCCTTCAAAGATAAAGGGAAAACCTTTTTCATAACTTCATCCCTGGGTAAACCTGCGAGCTTAAACAATCCAGAAATTTGTTCTACGTATATCAAGTGCATATCAGGATGTTCGGTTCCATCTCCTGCATAAGGATTAGCTAGCAGTTTTTCTATCATACCCGAAGGAATTTCATATTCAATATTTTCAGTAGGTGCAGTAGGTTGAGAGGTAGCTAATTACGGTTTCGGACGAGGTGAAGATACCCCAAACAAACCCCTCAAAGGATTGTTTTCCATAGTAACAAGTGACAATAAATTTCAGTACACTATATAAATGTTTCCTTACCAAATTCCACTTACCAAAGGCGCTTCACTCCCCGGCAACGGTGCCAGAAAATAGCCTTGATGACCCAAAAGTATAGGGGATCAATTGTAGCTCTTTTCGATAAGTAAGAGTATCAAACCCAATGAGGAGCAGAAGGAAATGACAAGTGGTTTTCAGCATGGTAATGTCTGCAAGTGCTGAAATTGTAAATAGCGGAGTAGTTTGATAGCATGATAATTTGTAATGAGCAAGTAACGATAGTAGTAACAAAAGTGCAGCAAGGTATCCCGATCCTTTTGAGGCAAAGGACAGGCCAAAACGGTCTCTTATGATAAGCAGAGTGTTCTTGAGGGTACACGGGAATTTCATCTAGTCACTTTCATCATGTTGGTTTAATTCGTGTTCGGTACTTTGATAATTTGATATGTGGGTGGACCAGTGCTTAGGTGCTATTCTTACTTGAACAAACCTCCTACTTATGATTAACCCTCCTGCAAGCATCCGCAACTACGAGAAAAGTATTAAGAATAAATTCTAACCATAGCATTAAAATTTTGGATCCAATCGATCCCTTACGGAATAGCGCATAAACTGGGGTTTAAGCTTCTGTCACTCTCGCAATCCATCATCTAATTGCTACTCCACAATGCATTCCCTTAGGCCCAAATATGGTGAAGTGTCATGTAGTCGACGTTCACATGACACCAGTAAGGGAATCACAACATACATACCATCAAAATATCGAACACATATCAAGTTCACATGATTACTTGCAACATGGTTTCTCCCATGACCTCAAGAACAAAACTAACTACTCACAAATGATAAACATGCTCATGATCAAAGGAGTATTAAATATCATATTGGATCTGAACATATAATCTTCCACCAAATAAACCATATAGTAATCAACTACAAAATGTAATCAACACTACTAGTCACCCACAAGCACCAATCTATAGTTCCGGTAACAAGATTGGACACAAGAGATGAACTAGGGTTTGAGATGAGATGGTGCTGTTGAAAATGTTGATGGAGATTGCCCTCCCCAAGATGGGAGAGTTGTTGGTGATGATGATGACGATGATTTCCCCCTTATGGAGGGAAGTTCCCCCGGCGGAATCGCTCCACCGGAGGGCAAAAGTGCTCCTGACCAAGTTCCGCCTCGAGACGGCGACGCTCCGTCCCGAAAGTCCTCCCTTTATTTTTTTTCTAGGTCAAAATGACCTATATACCAGAAGATGGGCACCGGAGGTGGGCCTGGGTGAGCACAACCCACCAGGGCACGCCTGGGCTCCCTAGCACGCCCAGGTGGGTTGTGCCCACCTGGTGGGCCCTCTCTGGCAGTTATTTGCTCCAATATTCCTTAAATATTCCATAAAAAATCTCCGTGAAGTTTCAGCTTGTTTGGAGTTGTGCATAATAGGTAGCCTGACGTAGCTTTTCCAGGTACAGATTTCCAGCTGCCAGAATTCTCCCTCTTTGTGTATACCTTGCATATTATGAGAGAAAAGGCATTAGAATTACTCCAAAAAGCATTATTATGGATAAAAACAGTATAAATAACAGTAAGAAAACATGATGCAAAATGGACGTATCAAATTTCCCTTTCTTTCCCTCGCCCTTTTTCTTGAAACTGGTGGTCTTGTTAACCATCAACACTTGATGCCCTTTCTTGATTTCTACCTCTGCTGATTTCAACATCGCGAAGAGCTCGGGAATCATTTTCGTCATCCCTTGCATATTATAGTTCATCACAAATCCTTTGTAGCTTGGTGGCAGTGACTGAAGAACTCTGTCAATAACACTCTCAATTGGAAGTACCAGCTGAGTCAAGTGGTTGCGGTACCTAGACATTCTGAGTATGTGTTCACTGACAGAACTATTCTCCTCCATCTTACAACTAAAGAACTTGTTGGCGACTTCATATCTCTCAACCCGGGCATTAGCTTGAAATATCAACTTCAGCTCTTGATACATCTCATATGCTCCGTGGCGTTCAAAACTCTTTTGAAGTCCCGGTTCCAGTCTGTAAAGCATGGCACACTGAACTATCGAGTAGTCATCATATCGAGCTTACCAGATGTTCATAACGTCTGCATTAGTTCCTGCAACAGGTTTGTCACCTAGCGGTGCATCAAGGACATAATTCTTCTGGGCAACAATGAGGATAATCCACAAGTTATGGACCCAGTCCGTGTAGTTGCTACCATCATCTTTCAACTTAGCTTTCTCTATGAACGCATTAAAATTCAAGGGAACGGTAGCACGCGCCATTGATCTACAACATAAATTTGCAAAGACTGTTAGGACTAAGTTCATGATAAATTTTAGTTCAAATAATCAAATTATGAATGAATTCCCACTTAAATCAACATCCCTCGAGTTGTCTAAGTGATACATGATCCAAATCAACTAACCCATGTCCGATCATCACGTGAGACAGGGTAGTTTTCAATGGTGAACATCTCCATGTTGATCATATCTACTATATGACTCATGTTTGGCCTTTCAGTCTCCAGTGTTCCGAGACCATGTCTATACATGCTAGGCTCTTCAAGTGTAACCCAAGTATTATGCATGTGCAAAACTGGCTTACACCCGTTGTATGTGAATGTAGAGTCTATCACACCCAATCATCATGAGCTGCTTGGAAACGATGAACTTTAGCCACGGTGCATACTCGGGGAGAACACTTTTATCTTGAAATTAAGTGAAGGGATCATCTTATAATGCTACCGTTGTTCTAAGCGAAATAAGATGCATAAAGGATAAATATCACACGCAATCAAAATATGTGACATGATATGGCCATCACCATCTTGTGCTTTTGATCTCCATCTCCAAAGCAACGGCATGATCTCCATCGTCACCGGCATGACACCTTGATTTCCATCGTAGCGTCGAGGTTATCTCGACAACTATTGCTTCTACAACTATTGCTAATGCATAGCGATAAAGTAAAGCAATTACATGGCGCTTAGTGATTGACACACATGTCATACAATAAATTAAAAACAACCCTAAGGCTCCTGCCGGTTCTCGTACTCATCGACATGCAGGTCGTGAACTTATTACAAAACATGATCATCTCATACATCAACATATATCATATCACATCTTGACCATATCACATCACAACATGCCCTGCAAAAACAAGTTAGACGTCTTCTACTTTGTTGTTGCAAGTTTTACGTGGCTGCTACGAGCAACTAGCAAGGACCGTTCTTACCTACGCAAAGCAAGAATGGTGATTATCCAGTTGCCATTTAACCTTTTGCAAGGACCGCCGTAGTCAAATAAGATTCAACTAAAGTGGTAGAAACTGATACCCGCCAACCACCTTTATGCAAAACAAGTTGCATGTCAGTCGGTGGAACCGGTCTCATGTATGTGGACATGTAAGGTTGGTCTGAGCCGCTTCATCCCACAATACAAGACATTGGTGGTAAGCAATATGAACATCACCACCCACAACTCATTTGTGTTCTACTCGTGCATATCATCTACGCATAGACCTGGCTCATGATGCCACTGTTGGGGAACGTTGCATGGAAACCCAAAAAAATTCTACGCACACGCAAGATCTATCCATGGAGATGCATAGCTACGAGAGGGGGAGAGCATCTACATACCCTTGTAGATCACTAAGTGGAAGCGTTTATCAACACGGTTGATGTAGTTGTACACCTTCACGGTCCGTTTTGATTAAGCACCGAATGTACGGTGTCGGTGCAACAAACCCTGGGTCTGTTGCCCAGACTATGCACAGGCACGGGATCAAGATTGAAGCACCGGCCCAAGTTAGAGTACAAGGGACCAAGAGCACTGAAGGACCAGTATGCAGATCAGAGGGACCAAGATCAAGCTAGAGAAGCAAGATATCACTAAGAGAAAGGCCTCCCTTGCCGGGCAGGCGAGCTTGGCGAGGGGCGAGGCCAGCCCCAGAAGTAGATGAACCAAGGCGTCCCGGCAGGGCCTGCCGGGACTCACGGAGGCAAAACCACTTCACCAACCACTCCAACACGACCCACGTTATCGATCAGTGCGGTGTCAAGCCGCAGAGTGACTAAGTGGCAGCCATTCGCCACATGGCAGCCTCTCCCTATAGGAAAAACCCACAGACGATACCCGTCCTGCGACGTGTCAAGCGAACAGGCACGGGCTGGCGAGATAGCCCGGCAAGCCTTGTCGAGCAACCAACAATGCGACGTTAAGCGGTGCATTTAATGCGCCCTGTCAGCCCGCAGAGTTAGGTATGATAGCATTGTTGCTATCTTACTAGTGCGTAATGACTACTTTGCCATTGTGGTAACCCCTTGATCTATAAAAGGACGCCCATGGCAACCGTAGAAAGGGTTACAAGGTTGGATAACTCACACCCCCATACGCGCGTAGTCGCTGCCGCCCTGAGGCAACCCTTGTGGGGCAAGTGTACTACGCTCCACCACCACCTTTCCACCATCAATCCACCAAAGCAGGAGTAGGGTTTTACGCCTCACGGCGGCCCGAACCTGGGTAAAAATGCTCGCGTGTGTGCTCCCCCACACTCGTCTGCTCTTTGTGTAACGCGATGCCCCCTGCCGAACCAGCAAGGGGCCTCCTGGTCCCATAGGTGGTCGTGGTTTCCCGCGACATACGGCACCTCTGTGTTCAGCACACGTTCAGCTCGATGACGTCCTCGCCTTCTTTGTCCAGCAAGAGGGGCAAAGTAGTAGATGAGTTCCGGCAGCACGACGGTGTGGTGACGGTGGTGGTGAAACTATTTCCACAGGGATTCGCCAAGCACAACGGATTTAGAGCATAGGATGAACTAGAGGGAGAGGAGGCGCCGACACATGGCTTGGTAAATCGTGGTGTGTTCTAGGGGCTAGCCCTACCCCTCTATTTATATGTTGAGCCCTGGGGTCGTTACTTGGAGAGAGGGCCTCCCCAAAGTTGGTTTGGAATGCAAGAAAGAGTCCTTTTTAGATTCCAGCACCAGACGCCACGGTCCTGGGCGTCTGGCCCAGGGCCAGACAGCAGGGTCCTTGGCGTCTAGTCCCCGGCCTCCGCACAACTTCCTTTTGCACCAACCTAAAGCCCTGTGGGCCTTACCCCTTGGCCCAACCATCATCCTATATATCAATCTTTACCTCCAGACCATTCTGGAGCTCCTTGTCATGTCCGTGATCTCATCTGGGACTCCGAACAACATTTGGTCACCAACATACATAACTCATATAATACTATATCGTCAACGAACGTTAAGCGTGCGGACCCTACATGTTCGAGAATGATGTAGACATGACCAAGACGCTTCTCCCGTCAATAACCAATAGCGGGACCTGGACATATTGGTTCCTACATATTCTACGAAGATCTTTATCGGTCGAACCTTTATGACAACATACGTAGTTCACTTTGTCCATCGGTATGTTACTTGCCCGAGATTCAATCGTTGGTATCTCCATACCTAGTTCAATCTCGTTGCAAGTCTCTTTACTCATTCCGTAATACATCATCTTGTAACTAACTCCTTAGTCACTTTGCTTGCAAGCTTCTTGTGATGTTGTATTACCGAGAGGGCCCGGAGATACCTTTCCATCATACGGAATGACAAATCTCAATCTTGATCCATGCCAACTCAACAAACACCTTTGGAGATACCTGTAGAGCACCTTTATGATCACCCAGTTACGAAGTGATGTTTGATACACACAAGGCATTCCTCCGGAGTCCGGGAGGTGCATGATCTCATGGTCGAAGGAACATGTATTTGACATTAAGAAAGCAGTGGCAATAAACTGAACGATCATATGCTATGCTAACAAATGGGTCTTGTCCATCACATCATTCTCCTAATGACGTGATCACGTTATCAAATGACAACTCATGTCTATGATCAGGAAACCTTAACAATCTTTGATCAACGAGCTAGTCAAGTAGAGGCTTACTAGGGACTTGGTATTTGTTTATGTATTCACACATGTATTTAAGTTTCCGATCTACAATTATAGCATGAATAATAAAATTGTATCATGATTAAGGAAATATAATAATAACCACTTTATTATTGCCTATATGGCATATTTCCAACACGATGGAGTTCCCGTCTTCTCCCCTACAACGTGAGTGCAGTGCCGGCCTGCCTACGCCGGGGTTGCTCGCCACATGGCCGACCCGGAGGTGGAGACGTTGCGACCAGGTTCATCACGAAGCCGCATCCATGAACCTCCATAGCGAGGAATGTAGATCAATCTTTTCTTTGGTATTCCCTACTCTCCTGCTTCAATTGGCAGCCAATTAGACTGTGATACGTCTCCAACGTATCTATAGTTTTTTATTGTTCCATGCTATATTATATTCTGTTTTGGATGTTTAATGGGCTTTATTATACACTTTTATATTATTTTTGGGACTAACCTATTAACCGGAGGCCCAGCCCAAATTGCTGTTTTTTTGCCTATTTCAGTGTTTCGAAGGAAAAGGATATCAAACGGAGTCCAAACGGAATGAAACCTTCGGGAACGTGATTTTCGGAACAAACGTGATCCAGAGGACTTGGAGTCTACGTAAAGCAACCAATGAGGAGAGCACGAGGCAGGGGGCGCGCCTACCCCCCCCCCCCCCAGCGCGCCCTCCACCCTTGTGGAGCCCACGTTGCTCCACCGACGTACTTCTTCCTCCTATATATACCCATATACCCTGGAAACATCAGAGAGAGAGCCAAAACCCTATTTCCACCACCGCAACCTTCTGTACCTGTGAGATCCCATCTTGGGGCCTTTTCCGGCGCTCCGCCGGAGGGGGCATTGATCATGGAGGGCTTCTACATCAACACCATAGCCTCTCCGATGATGTGTGAGTAGTTTACCTCAGACCTTCGGGTCCATAGTTATTAGCTAGATGGCTTCTTCTCTCTCTTTGGATCTCAATACAAAGTTCTCCTCAATCTTCTTGGAGATCTATTCGATGTAATCTTCTTTTGCGGTGTGTTTGTCGAGATCCGATGAATTGTGGGTTTATGATCAAGATTATCTATGAACAATATTTGAATCTCCTCTGAATTCTTTTATGTATGATTGGTTATCTTTGCAAGTCTCTTTGAATTATTAGTTTGGTTTGGCCTACTAGATTGATCTTTCTTGCAATGGGAGAAGTGCTTAGTCAGTCTTGCGGTGTCCTTTCCCAGTGACAGCAGGGGCAGCAAGGCACGTATTGTATTGTTGCCATCGAGGATAAAAAGATGGTGTTTATATCATATTGCATGAGTTTATCCCTCTACATCATGTCATCTTACTTAAAGCATTACTCTGTTCTTATGAACTTAATACTCTAGATGCATGCCGGATAGCGGTCGATGTGTGGAGTAATAGTAGTAGATGTAGAATCGTTTCGATCTACTTGTCGCGGACGTGAGGCCTATATACATGATCATACCTAGATATTCGCATAACTATGCTCAGTTCTATCAATTGATCGACAGTAATTCGTTTACCCACCTTAATACTTATGCTCTTGAGAGAAGCCACTAGTGAAACCTATGGCCCCCGGGTCTATTTTCCATCATATTAATCTTCCAACACTTAGCTATTTTTATTGCCGTTTATTTTACTTTGCATCTTTATCATAAAAATACCAAAAATATTATCTTATCATATCTATCAGATCTCACTCTCGTAAGTGACCCTGAAGGGATTGACAACCCCTTTATCGCGTTGGTTGCGAGGTTCTTATTTGTTTGTGTAGGTGCGTGGGACTTGAGCGTGATCTCCTACTGGATTGATACCTTGGTTCTCAAAAACTGAGGGAAATACTTACGCTACTTTACTGCATCACCCTTTTCTCTTCAAGGGAAAACCACCGCAGTGCTCAAGAGGTAGCAGACTGCAACTTGTATGACTCTCCAAGTTCCTGGCACCTGGACCGGCATCTCTCTGTAGTTTTCGTTAGATTGCCTATGCAGAACTGAAGTTCGTGTCGTGAGGATTCAGATAAAGTTCCATCTAGATATGTTTTCTGTTAATATGTGTCAGTATAATTCTGTTCTGCATATTCATCTTAATGGATAATTTTGAATTGAAAGAAAAGGTATTAATTATTGTCCCGGCGTCCACAGAAACAAGTTGTGTACTATGGAGGTTAACTGAAGAATTGTTCACCCAAAAGAATTGGACTCAAAGAAGTAGAGGAGAGATGAGAGAAACTTGAGAGAAAAGTGAGAAGGAATTGACCCAATGTGGTACAATCAAGATCTTTGGTAGTGCGATTGGATCATGGGGAGATAAATGGATCTGTCCCAAAAGGGAAAGAGAACTGGTTTGATTTTATGTCAGCTTTACGTATTGCGTCTCTTCTTAAATTGACTCAAATTCTGATATTACCTACACAAGGGCACAATGATGCATTCTACGGAGGATGCTCCTGGTACACAACATCCTTACCTCATAATCACCTATCTGAATGGTGCACAACATTAATGCTTGTTAATGCTAAGTCCCTTGATTGATTTTGTGTGCAGGAAGGAAAGGTTGTGTTGTCTTAACAAGGATGGAAAGTATAACAGCATACACAAACCAACATGGACAACTCATATCTGGTAAATTGTTTATGTCACTTAAGCTGTCTCTAGCATTTGCTATAATGCATAAAATCCTAGTAGGGGTTAAATTGCTAAACGTTCAAGACTGCTCATTGGAGTGATGTGGTCGGACATTCACCCTACCATCCATTGACTCATTGTTGCAGATATCATAGTGCGCACAACCTTTTTCACATGTGTTATCTTATTTTACCATCGATAATGCATTGCTTATGTATATTCATTTGTTGTATGCTTTACAGGACAGGTGGGACCTGGAAGACACACCAGAAACATAAGAAAAAGTTCTCAAAATTACGAAAGAGCGATATAAAGGCTGGCGATCAACTCTAACCTTGACTTACAAGACATACAAAACATATGCAGCTAGATTGGCTAATCCGCAAGAAGATTTACAACCAGAATAGTGGGAATGGATGATTGAGTACTTTGGCACTGATTCAAAATTTAAGGTTATCTCTAAGATCACTCTTTTTCTACTATGTGTTAAGATGAAATTGTTTTGTCTGACTGGTTATATTTGGTTTCAATGAATTGATATGAACACAGCCAAAAACACACCGATAATCGTAAGAAACAGAAGACAAAACACATAATTGGATCAAAATCTTACTCACAACTAAGTTTTGAGAAGGTATGAGTCTAACTAAATATGTATGCCTCGCTGCTAACTATGGTTTCATGTTTCAAGCATCTCATTGCTATATTACTCGCAGAGAAACATGAAAACTGGAGAAGAGCCAGATTGTATTGCTCTGTGGGAACTCACCCACACGAAGAATGGAACATGGTCTAACATAGAGTCCCAAGATGTTTATGTGAGTACACTGACTTTTGGTTATTCTATCGTTATTCAATGATGTGCATTTGACATGCTTCTTCATCAGCTAGGATTATTCATGCGTTGGATCATGTTATTCTTGTTTCATCTTTTATAGTGTCAATATTGATGCCGCACCTATATTCTTTCCATTTTTAGGACAAAGCACATCAAGAAGTTGAAACCATAGAAACTGAAACTCATGGCCCACTTTCAAGTGAGCAGAGAAACAATATTTTCCAGACTGCATACAAACACACTCTGCAATGCAAGTCATCGTAGCCTCGTGGGTATGGAATGATACATGGACAAACCTTCAACTTGTTCTGAAAGGTTTCGGGTCCAGATTGAAGAGCAAGCTTGTCCTATAGCAGCAACCCAGCAGCAAAACTCTGAGCTCAGCCAGTGGTCAACGAATTACAAGATCAACTACAAGCTGAAAGTGCAAACACACAAGAGAGGATTAACTTGGAGCATTCTGAGAGAGAACAACTTCATAAGAGGTTAAAAGAAGAGTGTGCTAAAAGAGAAAGATTGTTGGAGGAGGAGCGAACATCAAGACTGGAATTTCAAAAAAAAATGATGCCAAAGTTTGCAAAATTGAGCCAACATATGGGAACCCAATAGGTGATTACAGTCATATGCTTGCGACCTTGTAAGATTTATGTTGCTTACTTACATTTCTAAAAGTGCACTTCTATTTGGAGGTGCCTATGAAGAGGATTGACAAAGAAAATAGTAGTCCAAACTTGCAAAATACTCTTTTACAGAGATCTAGTCCTAGTAAGACTCAATGTGCAAGGCTAACTGTTATTTCTTCAAATGCGCTCATACAAGCTACAACAAGGAATTCTCGAATGTTTAAAGCAATGGTAAGTCACAACCTTGCTTTCTCTTCATGTTCACCTGCATTTTATACGTCATTGACCTTCATAATTAGCTAGTTGCTTCTTCTCTTTAACCATGTGTTGTTGTTGCATCGAGTCACAACTTAAAAAAATGAATATGTGCTAGCTAGGGACATGAACTAAGCTAAAACTATAGATCGAGTCACAACTTAAATCAATAGCGGAAGCTTTTAGTACATGTACTTGTGCTTATGCTTTAGACATTTACACTTGTAAAACTATTTTGATCCCTCAGTTACATGCTTGCGGACACAATATTACACTATTTACTCTAGCGACGATTCTTTTTAACAATGGGGCTGGAATAATTGTATGGTGTATGTTATGTTGGACTCATTAACTAGAACTTTTTTTTGATTTCTTGATTGCAGGATCCAAAGAACTAGCTTGACTGGACTCTAGATCACGGACTGTTTAGTCTTGGCACTTAATGGGTAAATTACATTTGAGTTTCATTTGATGGATATTTGCTATGAGAATTATGAATTTTATGAATCTACATATTATACGAATGGTTTTCAATATTGTAATTGAATGCCTGCATTTTTTATATGAATGCAATAGGCTATTACCACAACCCACTTTTGGTTGCCACATGTTATCACCACGAGGCGACGAGGTAGATCTCAGCAAGGCGACAGACACAAAAGAAATTGAACCAGTCCAAGTAAGCGAGGGGAAGGAACAAGGTGAAGAAACTTATGTGCGCGCCAAGATCTGGGCGGCACCGCCGCCCACCCACACTCTCCCACCGATGCAGAGTAGCGAGGCATCGGGTGACCACCAGGCGCGAACTTGCCGATTTGGCTGCCGACGGTGCCCAGATCCCGTGAAGCAGCAACAGTGAGGAAGAACCATCACGATCACGATTAGGGTGGAGAGGAAGAACCATCTTTATCCGAGGAATCATCACCATCACGATCAAAAGCCCCAAATCGGTTGGACGATAGCCGCACCGGAGAACAGAGAGAGGAGAAGGGAGCGAGGAGCACCGATGGAGCGGGGGAAGGAGAGGAAGGACGGCTGCGACACGGGGAACCCTGTGCCGGGGGGGTCAAGACGGCAACCGGAAAAGGGGGCGGGTAGCTCACCGGCGAGGGAAGAGAGAGGGGCGCCGGGAGAGGGAGCCATCACCGATCACCACACTCGTGCTTTTAATGTCAGTGGAGATGGAGACAGAGATTATTTGTGCAAACATTTCAATGAACTGGAAAAAAGAATTATTATTAGAAGATTAAATTTTGAAAAGTCTATTAGATGAAGAAAAGTTGCCTAAAAAAGATGAAGAAAAGTTTAATTCCTTACAAAATAAGGAATTAAGAGCAACTCCAATGGGGCGACCCATTTCGTCCGCCACCGTCCGTTTGGGTCGGCGCGGACAGAAAAGTCGGCCCAACGCGCCGACCCAAACGGACGCGCGTCCGCTTTTCGTGAGCGGGCGACCCATTCCTGGCCCATTTTTGAGCCGGATTTGCGTTGGTGTGGACACAAGACGGACGCGCGCTCGCCCTCTCTCCTCCCCGGGCTCGCTGGTCGGTGGCACATTGGCCTCTCCACATCCAACAGCACACCCTCGCCCACCTGCTTCGTCGCTGACGCCGCCGGCCATTTTTTCCGATAGAAAAAGGATACATAGATAGTTCTAGCGTACACAGATAAAAGAAAAGATCAACTACTCGTCGCTTTCCGACTCCGACTCGGTAATGTCCTCCTCCGACGTCTGAATGTAGGCGTGAGCATACCGCTCGTCCTCGAAGTCTCACCCCGACGTTTCTCGTAGCTTCAGTTTTAATTGAGCGGCCTGCTTCCGCGCACGCTTATCCTCCCGATAGGCGGCTCGCTCCATCCTCCTCACCTTCCTCTCCGTCCTCCTTTGCTTGTAGAACTGGCACTCATCGATGATGTCCTGCGGGAAGCGTTCGCGCCACACCATCATGGCTTCCACGTCCATCTCGGCGATGGCGAGGCGACGTTGCCGCCTCCGGTGGACACGACGATCCTCGTCGGTGAAAAGCCGCGGGAGAGGCGCGAGATCCTGCGCCCGCTGGCTCGACACGTCGGGAAAATTCATCTCCCGACGAGGCCTCAGGAGGCGCCACGCCGCCGCGTCGTGCGCGCGGGCCGCCTCCTCTGCGGTGTCGAAGGTGCCGAGGATGAAGCGTTTCTCGCCAAACCAGATCTCGGAGGAGAAGGCGCCGGAGCGGCGCTCGCGGACTCCGCGAAAATCCGAAGCGCCCAGGCAGCGCATCGACATGGTGGCGCAGAGGGCGGCGAGGCTAGTGAGAGGGGGCGAGACGAGTGGGCGGCGGACAGAGTGTGGAGGGAGCGCCGGCCGCGGCGCGCCAAAACAAGCGCGCGAACCTTTCCCACGCGCTGGAGCGCCAAAACCAAGGCGCGCTAGGCCGATTTTCCCCGCGCGCTGAAGCGCCAAAACCAGGGTGACGACATGGCCGCTGGCATGATCTAAAACGCGCGCGGTCATGAAATGGGTCGGCGCGTTGGGTGCACTGCCGACCCAAATCTAAAAAAGGGCGAACGCCAGGCGGGCGGCCGACCCAAACACAGACAAAAGCGCCGTCCGTTTGGGTCGGCCCGTTGAAGTTGCTCTAAATGACGGAGATAGAATGAAATATCTGCAAGATATGCTCCTAAACGAGAAGACGTTATCAGACGATTAGGCCAGCGCATCGTAGCAATCTGTTCATCTGAAAACGAGTGATAGACGCTAGCAAGCTAGCAGCTGGGCGGTCGCCGTTGAGGGCTTCAGGAAGAAGAAAGGCATGCATTTGCTTGAACGTGGAAGGAAAATACGGCCCCTGCAGGCTCCAACGGACGGGGCCGGCCGGTGGCGCGGGTGGCTCCGGGCCTCGCCGGTTGGCCAGATGCTCGCACCACCCGTCGACAGCACGGATCACACCGCACTGTCACGCACGAACGTTCTTCATCTTGATGACCACACGAGCGCTGCTGCTGCCGCCTTTTCTAAAATAAAAAAAGTGTGCTGCTGCGGAGGCATGTCATGTCAAATGCTCCGTAGTCAGATCAGATGGGATAGATTCGATACGTCAGGTTGATGTTTGTGCAAATATGGTTTAGCTCACCTAGCTAGCCGAAGCCCGTTTCCTCACCTCGCCTATGCCAGTGGAACTCACCTGCAATATCTTTTTTCTGTTCACAGAAATACAGCAGAAACGCACAAACAACAGAAATTGAGTTTTTTTTAAGAGAAATTGAGGGTTTTTTAAAATAATGGAGGACCCCGGCCTCTGCATCTGGACGATGCATGCAGCCACTTTATTAATTATTCACACAAGACCTTACAAAGTCATACAACATTAAGACTGAAGCCATCATCTAGGCAACAAAAATGTCGCTACTCCTATCCAATTGATGAAGGGATGCTAATAGTCTGGGCCTAATACCAAACAGACCTCGCAGCCAGACCTAACATATAAGACCTGAGGTCCCAACCAGGACGCCTGCCGGGTATGCGCACCCACTAGTCCGGCGTGCTCCTCAACCAGGACGCCTGCCGGGTATGAGGCCGCCGCAGCCACCTGCCACCAATCCATCTTCAGAGCTGTACTGCTGCATGAACGTTGCCCGGTCTAGCTGCCGCCGACGCCACCACGACGCCAGACAGCGTCGACCTCCTACGCGAGTCCATCATCGCACATCAGACGCATAATCTCCAGAGCGCCATGCCATCGAGATCCGACCCCATCGATGTATGTGATGAAGCACTACTCCTCCTCTTGTCTCCTCCAGCCATCACTTGCTCCAAAACGATGCCCCCATGAGGGAAAGCGCTACTAAGAACGCCATCATCGTCCGATCCGGGAGACCCGGATCTAGGGTTTCCCTCGGAGCATCCCAAGCCTGATGACGCCAACTGCAACAACGATGCCTCGACAAGGAAACGACATCAAAGACACCGCCATCGTCCGCCATGACCGTAGTCGACGCGATTTTCATCGGCAGTTGCGCCACCGGGCGCACGCCGCCGGCCTCGCTGGTTCCTTCGACCGTAGCAAACTCCAAAACGATGCCCTGAAGAGGGACTACGGCGCAAGAGCACCGCCATCGCTCGATCCCATGGAGATCTAGGGTTTCCCCCGGAGTTGCCCGGATTGTCAAGGACCAGACACAGATGGAATCCCGCAGATCCGTCCAGCTGCCGACCTGTCGCACTCTCCATCGCGCCGACCGTGACCCGGAGACCAAGCTCACGCCTGAGCCCTGATCCGGCTGTGCTGCCGCCGATCTGGTCACGCCGCCGCCGTCCATGGCGACCGTGGCGCCCCAGATCTTGAAGTCGCCTGCCATGGGGAATGGGCGCCGCCAGCCCCGTCGTGACGTCCGGCCGCACGCCACGCTTTGGCCCGGGGGCGCCGGCCCGCGCCAGCTTCTCACGAGTGGGAGGGCACCTATTCCCCCCCGCCGCCGGCGACAGCAAGGCTTTGCCTGGCCGCGCCCTCAGGCGGTGGCGAGGGAGGGGGAGGACGATAGGGGGAGTCGGGGGCGACAGGATCTAAATATGCCATGAGTTATTGTATGAACAAAAAAACTTTTGGGAATCACGCGAGTTAAACACATAATTTGAAGATACAAAGGTCAAGCTTCTTTTTTGGCAAAACAAGTCTCATGTTTCTCCACCCCGACCTCCCCTAACGGTCTCTTTGTTTCGTAGGATTATAAAAACACAGGAATAGAAAAAACATATGATTAAAATGTCATACTCATGTCGATTTTATAGGTTTATGGGTTATTTGATTGCATCATAAGAAAAAAGCAACACACAGTCGTCAGGAAAGAGCGCTCCTACCCAGCTGCCGCCAGGGTTTCTTCTGCCTCTCACTGGCGCCGACGCCGGTCTGCCTCGTCTCCTGTGGCCTTAGGGCCATGGAGGCGTGGTGGATCCCGGCCTTTGCCTGCGGGAGGGCTTCGTTTTGGATGCTTTTTTGGGTTATTTAGGGTTTGTGTCTTGCTCAGATAGGCGAGGCGGTGGTGGCGGCTCTCTGAGGATGAAATAAGGTTCTCTCCGCCTAGTCGCTGTCCCGATGGTGCTTCTACCGTCATCGGAGGGTGTGTGGAGGTTTGTCTCTGGTGGATCTCGCAGGATACGGTCGGCGTTTGTCTTCAGTGGGTCCACGTGGATCCGATATTTGTTCATCTATGTTCTCGTGTCTACAGGTTGGATCCTTCCGATCTAAACTTCTCTTCAAAGGCGACGGTTGTTGTTCCAGTGCGCTGGTCCTATAGGGTCTTATCACGACGACTTCCCGACTGTTTACTACAACAGGTTTTACCCGACATCAGTGAGGGAGGGGCGATGACAGTTGTGCGCCTTCGCGTCCTTAAACTTGGTAACATAGCCAACAATCAATCTAGAGTAAAGAGACTTAACCGAAAAACACCCACAAGAAGTATGGGCCCAGATCCCCGAATTTGCCGCCTCCGAAAGCGTAGGGAAGATGGCAGCAAGACAGTGCCATTCTTCCAACTCCGCGGGAGAAAGGACACAACGGAAACCCAAATCCCAATTGTTGCGAGAGAAATCTGAGATGGAAATCTCAGGATCAGCACGGAAAGAAAAAGGAACAGGAAAAGACAAGCACAATGGCGCATCACTGTGCCATGAATCAAGCCAAAATCGGACTGAAACACCATCACTGACCACAAACTTAACGTGAGAACGAAACTCATCACAAACTTTAACCAAATCAGGCCCGAACTAGCACTCCCCAGACGCTGAGGCAGACAAGGGGCTGCAGGAAGGAAAGTATTTTGCTTTTAGAATATCAAACCACAACACCCCAAGAGAGGTGTTAAGAATCAACCACCCCTATTTGATGACCAAGCAATCAACATACGGAAAATTCCTAAGAATTCTAATCTTCCAATATCCTATGAAAATCCTCTGAATGAAGAGAGCCCAGTTCATAGATTGTCTCATACAAAGGCCAATCAAAAGGTATATGGTGACTTTCTCCAAATCAGGCCACAAGATTTTCCCTATGTAAATCATGTCATCAAATACACTATGATTTCCATGTCCCAAACATGGCATAAGACTTGCAAGATTTTTTTCTTCTAAAAATTTCTATGCCAATTCCATATTCCATATTCATAATACTAGTGCATTCAGATCACCAAAACAAAAACACACACACATGCACACTCATCCTATGGAGGCATGGACCCGACAAATCTTGAAATTGGTGAGCCTGCATAAACACCATATTGCTAAAAGATTAGCGCCGGACAACCTAAAATAAATTCAGAAAAATGTGATTACTCTTGCCAAGTCTAGACCTTGAATCCGGATAGACACGTTCCGCCACAAGGGATCTAGCCATTAGATCTATGCTTAGTTCACAGCAAATAACGCTATTGACATGATACAAAGTCATCATGTCATAAAATTTCAAACCTAAATACAACCCACAACTTCTATAAAAATAAAAATAAAAATAAAACCAAGCTACTGATATTACAAAATCAAACCAATGAGGCAGTGACTGAGCCCCACCATGTGCATCATTCAATGTAAATTTATCTTCTTCTTCCCTCTTTATTTAATTTGCACTTTAATTCCAGCGTCATAGATCATATGCTCCCTTAGATACATCCGTATCTAGACGAATTTAAAATAAGTAATTTGAGACATAATAATTTTTATTTGTATCTTAAAATTAAAATGAGGAATTACAGGTAATAAACTGTGTACACTTATTATTTGATGTACCATACATTCAATACCGAACTTCCTCGATGTCCTTTCGACAAAATATAGCAAAAGGAGATAAACGCAGGCTGCAAGTCGGCGCGGCAATTTCGGCGGCGTCCTCTCCATCCATCTCCCTCGCCCTCCCCCGCCGCCTCAACACGGCGCCATCCTCATCACGAACCAACCAAACAAACAAAAGGCGGACCCAACTCCCCCTCCTCCACCTTCCCCGGAGCGCAAATCTCCCCTCCCAATCCCCACCCCCGTCGGTAGCCGATCGCGTCGACGATGCTGGGCGCCGCGAGGAGATCCGGATGCGTACGTGCGCTTCTCTGAGATGTTTCTCCTCCGTCCGTGCCTGTTGGTTTTGTCTCTGATCCGTGCGCGTGTTTCGATTGGTTCAGGTGCTGGGGCAACTGATGCAGACCCTCCGCCCGGCGGCGTCGGCGGCCACGGCGGCGAGGAGCTACTCCGCGACCCCGAAGGAGGTGAGCGCTTGGCTGGAACCCTAGCTTAGCTCGTGTTGTGAGGTGTGGCACGGTCGTCGGTGTGATTGATTAATCTGTTACTATTTGTTTGTTTGTTCTTTGGTGGTGAATGGTACAGCTAGGTGGGGTTAGTTTTCGAGACGGTTGATCTGTGACAGGGGTGGTCGCAAATTGGCCAGTCATGGGCTTTAAACACTAGAGGGCGTCGATTGTATGGAACCTTGCTGGGTTCGTGCAGCTCAGTTCTGGAAAATGGTTGATCGCTCAGGAGAATCAGTCGTTTTTGTTGTCGACTTCTCCAGGTGGAGGACATACCTTTGGTGTGAGGCCATGGTTTCAGTGAATTGAACGGTACTGTTTTGAGAAATGCATAGCAGTATTGTCTAAGCATGTGCTTGGACAGCTGGTGTAGAGGTATTCGGGGTTGTTCTGATTTCACAAGATTGAAAGAACCCAACATTGAGTTCTTTTGTCAAGGGCACTAAAATGCATCTCTTATTAGTTTTTTAATATGCTTGCTTGTTGAATTTTTGCAAGTGTTGTGTTTGTCTCTAGAGGTAATTTTTTGTTCTGTGTACATTGTGATTTTGTCTGGGAAATTTATGCAGTCCTCTTCTTTTGCTCTTTAGATGACTGTGCGTGAAGCATTGAATTCCGCCCTTGACGAGGAGATGTCTGCCGACCCTTCTGTTTTCTTAATGGGAGAAGAGGTACCACGATACCACCTGGAAGACAAGTTATATATTTTGTGTCCTTTTTTTGTGCACTCTAATACTCTTGTCATTTCTGTGGCAGGTTGGAGAGTACCAAGGTGCGTACAAGGTGAGTGAATTCTTCTCAGGACTCGTGATTTCTTTATTACTTCGTGGCAACTGAAAATTTGTGTGAATACTATTAGCATTTATATATTTTATGTTATTTGCAGATAACAAAGGGTTTGCTGGACAAGTATGGTCCTGATAGGGTTCTCGATACACCAATCACAGAGGTTATGAACTTAAACCCTTAAAGTAATCATTGGCGTCTGTTCATAAGCTGTCAGATTTGTGCGATCAGTTTTGGAGTATTCAGTACTAATATGCTTTTGTTCTGTTCAGGCTGGTTTTACTGGCATTGGCGTTGGTGCTGCCTACCAAGGTCTTAGACCTGTAGTAGAGTTCATGACATTTAACTTCTCGATGCAGGTCAGTCATTTTATTTTCGAAATTCCTGAAAACGCCAGTTTGTCAAATAACCTTATTATATGGCTGCATTGTATTTTTCGCTGCTAGTTTTCTAAGCAGCTTAAATTATGGTAGGTCGTGCTGATTTTTCCCTTGTGATGAGTGGTGATGTAGTCTGCTCTTGATTTGTTCTATATCATGCTGTGTTTAAGGGGACGGGAATATCCTTCTCAATTGTTCTATTCTTTTACAGAAATATGGTTACTAGAAACTGACATTGGAAAGTACTCATTGGAACAGTATCATCCTTCTGAAAATTAGATGATCAAGATCACTACATTTTCTTCCTGTTGGTAGTTTAAACAGAATACAGAACTTGATGGCCACAGTATAGTTTATGCTTAACTGCAAGTGCAAGAGTAATAAAAATCTTTTACTCGTAGTTTGTTTCGCATGTTGCCTATTGGACATTTGAGAACTTTGTTTTAAGACATAGTTCTTCCTTGTCTGCATATTCACATATTACTCTGAATGGTTGGATATTGAAATGATACCCATTAGTTACTGCTATTTTTGATTAAAACTTTGATCCCCATAATTACATATTAATCGCATACGGCTGCTAGTATGCCTTTCTTGTTGCACTCAGTTTGTATTCGGTTTGTACATAACTCTGTCCATAATTTTACTTTCATTTATTCTGTATATAAATCTCGTGAATATGTCTACATACAACAACTGTGTATTGCATTAGACAAAGTGTTTGCCTAATAGCACTGTTTTGCACATCCAGGCAATTGATCACATCATCAATTCAGCTGCCAAATCAAACTACATGTCAGCTGGTCAGATATCCGTTCCTATTGTTTTTCGAGGACCAAATGGGGCAGCTGCTGGAGTTGGTGCTCAACACTCGCAGGTTTGTGACTAAAGCTTACCTCTACCTATTTTTTTTTCAGAAATCCATTAGCACTGCCTTCTCATGTAGACAGAGATGAACAATATGTACAGGTTTTTGAAGGGAGCATGGCAAAACCCTATAGGACTAAACTTACCTCTACCTATCCATGTGTTGTTCGTCATCCTTGCTCTATTTCTTCTGTTGGTAGTAGAATGAAAGCCAAAACTGTCAGAATATGACTTATTCATCTCACTATCAATAAATGCATTGAATTGCGAGAGGTGCTTTAGTGTGCTTCTGGTGCTTCATGGTCGTAAGATGCATAGCATCTTTGGATCATTTTTTGTTTAACAATTTTTTTATCTATTTATGCAAGTAGTGGAACCGTAGTAGTCTAATTTACTTAGGTACTAATTGACTTCGTATGCAGTGCTATGCAGCATGGTATGCCCATGTTCCAGGATTGAAGGTCCTAACTCCTTATTCTGCAGAAGATGCTCGTGGCTTGCTAAAAGCAGCAATCAGGGATCCAGACCCTGTAGTTTTCCTGGAAAATGAACTACTGTATGTAATATCTTGTCCTACTTAATTATATTCTCTACATTCAAGTTGTCATTTCAGCGAATCATGTATTCTTCTCTACAGCTATGGTGAATCGTTTCCTATTAAGGCTGAAGTACTTGATTCTAGCTTCAGTGTCCCAATCGGCAAAGCTAAGGTATGTTCTTTAGTGGTCGGGAAGAGTTTAGTTTTGTCAGGTATTTTGTATGGATTGCCAGTAAGAGCTTATTTTTGTTGGTTTCACCTTTATTTTTGATCTGCAGATAGAACGGGAAGGAAAAGATGTTACAATTACTGCATTCTCTAAGATGGTTGGGTATGCTCTTCAGGTTTGTTACTACAGTACTTTTAAGTAAACGGAAGAAGTTGCTCATAGCTGTGTTCACTTGTGTTGTTGTCCATTAGGCCTTCTTGTTTTACATTCGTTAGTGAAATTTGACCAAATAGCGTAATAGTACTATTAGCAGCTAATGGTTTGTTCATTAACTAGATACTTCTTTTATGCAAATAATGGTTGGTTGTGTAATAGTGTCACCTTGAATGTGAAAGACTTGTTCACCCTGAACCCCTGCAAAATTGTCCCCACTTGTCCCTTTCACATTACCTTTGGGTTCGGATCATGCAGAAACTTTTTTGATAAACTGAGGTATAAGACTTCTGTGCGATATTAGTGATGTGTGCCCGCCTGCCCGGGGTACCATGTCAGAAAATGACACAGGGCCAACAGTACTTCCACCTTAAGAAATAACAATTGAAGCTGTGCTGCAGTCTCAGTCCAGTCAATACCAGCAAGAACACAAAATTAAGGACATTTGGTTTCACTTTTGTCAGTTCTTGGAATAATCAAGTTGCTCTAGAGGGGTGACTTCTGACCAAGTTAATTTTTTTTACGAGTTATGAGAAAGCTGGGGCTTCCAGAGTTTGAATAATATCCAAGTGACTACTGAATGCATTCGTGACATTCAGGACCTACACGTCTCGTATGTCTACATGGAGTGAATGATAAAAATTAAATTCAAGATGATCTTGTCTATACTGTCAAAACAATTCAGGATTCAGTCTTCATGATCTTCAGTTCTGAGAATCCTACGATATGTCATGCTTCGAAATTAACACATTCATGCAACATAATCGCATAAAAGAAAGAAGACCAACCTTCACATGAAGTAGCATTAATTAGATAAGCAAAATCTGTCTTGACATGAATCAGTGCATTAATTAAGTGGATTGTATAGTCATAACCGCTGTAGCTCAGTGCCAACGATAGTGCTGTTAAGACCATGCAGCTCAACCCTGAGTTCTTCAGCACTATCCTCCTGCTGATTCTGCTTCACCATATTCCACGTTAGAGCATAGACTGCTATGGAACTCAGGGCATCTATGATCTTGATGATAAGGTGCTATGCCTCAGGGCCTGGTGTCATGGCGCTGAAAAAGAAGGTCCTGCATGTTAGACTATATGTAGTATAGTACACGTACAGCCCATGTATATGGTCAAGGCTGTACGCATCATGGGCATGTTAGTGGTGCACGACCTGTTGAGCAAAAGAGCTAATCAAATGTGTGTTGAATTCTATAGGCTACCCCCTTCTAATAATGGTCTCAATGTCCAAATTTAGAGAAGTTCAAAATTGGGCCAACCATAGTGAGATGACATTTTGAGAAATTGATTCTGTTTGAGATGATTTACTTACGTGAGTGCATTTGTTTAATTACTAGCATCAATGTTTTTTTCCCACTGTATATAAAATACTTGACCTATTGTTCTGGTTACATTCTCATGCTCAGTCAATTTTCAGGCGGCAGAGATACTGTCCAAGGAGGGAATCAGTGCTGAGGTAGTTACTTTTCACAAAACATATTTGTAGTACAATTATGTGACCAACGTACTTTTTAAACTACATCCATCAGTATTTTCTTATTATCCACTATAATATCTGTTAACAGGTGATCAACCTTCGGTCAATTAGACCATTGGATAGAGCTGCTATCAATGCATCCGTTAGGAAAACCAACAGATTGGTAACCGTCGAAGAAGGCTTTCCACAACATGGTGTTGGTGCTGAAATATGGTTCGTCTATCTCTCTCTCTCTCTCCTATGCTTGGGTGTTGGGTTCTCAGATGTATCTTTATTGCAGCATGTCCGTAGTGGAGGACAGCTTTGAGTATCTTGATGCACCAGTTGAGAGGATTGCCGGAGCTGATGTACCTATGCCCTATGCGGCAAACCTTGAAAGATTGGCAGTTCCACAGGTCTGTACTTGCTGCTTCTTTTACATTGAACCCAAACTATTGGGTCCCATTTTTTATAGATATTATTGAGAAAGTCCGCCTAATCGATAATAGCATAGCATTTTTCATGACTAGTACTGGAAATAGCATAGTTTTACCATGATTTTTAGTTTCTTGCCTTCATCCATCTACCGTGGAATCTTTATCTATAGCCAGTATCATTGGTTGGCTACCGCGCAACCTTTATCTGTAGCCAGTATTATTGATTGGCTACCGTGCAATTTTTATATTTGGACTGCCTTGTGTTGGTTTCGTACTTTTTCATTGTCAGTGCGCTCCATTGTTATTAGGAATTTAGTGAATCATATGTACTGTTAAGCCGGGACTTGCCTAGTGGGGCATCAGTGAGGGAATAGTTTTTGCTTTTGGGGGGCAGTGTGTCTGACAGGAAACCAGGAACCTAGTTTGCTAATAGCTCGTAAAATATGAAGGCTAACGCCCTGTTAAACTGGGAATTTTCCTAGTGGGTAATGAATGAGAGTGCAGTGACGAAACAACAATTTCTTTTGTAGCCAGAGTATCTGTCACCAGCGTTGTTACTGATAGCTTGGAAAATTTGAAGGTTGGGCATTAGACAGTTGATATGTTTCAGAGACAGGATCCTCCGCCCATATTTTTAATCTTTGTAGGCATACATCATCACTCTTTAGACTGCTAGGATTTAGCTTACCAGATTATGTTGGACATGGGGAGTCGATTCTTCAAACGTTTCTAGAGAGATGAGTAGGCAGAGCCGCATAGGAAAGGTGGCTATATAGTATGTTGAATTGTCTGAGAGAACATAAGACCTACATATTAAGGCCTCCGTTGATTCATGGGATAGGAATATCACAGGAATAGGGAAGTCATATTCTGGGAAAATTTACTCAGGTTCAGCCAATCATCTTAGGAGTAGGATGGTGATATTAGACGTAGGTTGAAGTATTCATTCACCTAGTCATATTAGGAGAAAGCAGGATCATGCATGAATAATTTATTTCTTATCCTCGCCTCACTAACGTTTTTGGCATGCTTGCAGGTTGAGGACATCGTCCGTGCTGCAAAGCGAGCTTGCTACAGATCATCATGAATGGCGGCAACCGCCTAAGCACAAATGCACGTTTTGTTTATCGGCCTTCTTCTTTGTTCCTTGTCCAGAAAAGATGTACTGAATCGCATAATTGTATCCCCCAACTCTTGTGAGCTAATTTTGTAGATCTGCATGCATTGTTGATTCCAATCTGTCGGCGGCAGTCGGATGACTGCATTCAGTTCATGGTTCATCCTGAGGCGTTTGAATCGTGCAACTTCTGGAGGTTTACATCACTGAGGGATGTCTCAATAACATGTATGTAACTGAATTACAGACGTTCACATGATTTTGCTGTGGCTTAGGCCGATCTGTAAGTGTGATCAATATCGCGGAGAAAACTGGAACATTGAAATGCTTCCCTTAGCGTTTGTTTGTTAACTCACACGTGTATGCATACTTGAGTCTGAGAGTGACACCTGTGGCTGACGCCTAGATGTCGCTCATGATGTGTCAGGGCTGAGAGGCTGATTCTACAGGCGAGGCAGTCTCCAAGATTAGTATATACGCGGAAAGCAACAGGTGGAACGCGACCCATAAAGGAGAGCTCCACCACATGTGGAGCAACTTCCGTTGCTGTGGGGTTGTGGCCTCATCATGGACCATGATTCTTCCTTCAGCTGGAAACTACCGAATTGTGGCAACACGTATGAGATAGCGATCGACCGTTGCTTTGTCTAATCTGTAGATAATATCATTCCCGCTAGCTCATCATTGGTGTGTGGTGCTCTGGATCAGGCGCTCTCTCTCTCGTCCCTAATCCACATCGCCTTTTGGCCGCTGTTTCCGCTAGTGGACAGTCCTGTGCCACGATTCAAATCTCAAATGACATCTTCTGTCGTGGTCAACATTACTTTGGTCCATTGAGCCTTCTATTGTAGAGTACTGTAAAAGATTCTTACATCATCCAATGAGCAGTCCATCGCTCAGGTACCACAAAGCTACTCCGAGGGAAGGAAAAAAGATGAAGCGAGAAAAAGATGATGCATCATGGCAGGGGAGTGTCATTGGGAAGAAATGGACCAGGTTCTCAGTCTGACCGGTCTTAGATTTGATACCAAAGTAGAGCGTACGGATCTTAGCCGCCCAAGGAGTAGGTCCAGTCCACTGTTTTGAATCTAGTCTTCTTTTCTTCTGCGAAACTATAAACAGGCCCTTGAAAAGATGTGTTTTCGTGTGTACAGGTCATCAGTCGTCCGTCTTAAGACGGAGGTTCGGTATAGTCTCCTACAACTTGCGTGCGTGCATAACAACAAGATCTGATGTCAGGTGTTTTAGATCGATTTAATGGTTTAACAACGACGACTATGGCTTTATGGTGCTGGTCTTTAGGGTACCTTCGTGAAAACTTTTCAACTGTCATCGATTAGGCTAGGCTGGGTCTGATATGGGAGCCGCGACAATGGCATGTCGGTGCCTCGTTCTGATTGCAGTAGTGGTCGGATGTAATCTTTATTATGTTTGATGTGCTTTGTATTTTCCATTAACTTTTATAACAGATAACAGATATAAGTATTTTACAAAAGAAATATATGTCCTCTGGGCAGCAACAGAATTTGTTACAGAAGCCGGTACATTAACCACCGCCGCTCAACCGCCCCAGAGTCTCAGAAACCGAATCTGTGAGACGTGAAGGGCCTGAATGTTAGAAACAGAAGCCACAAAACAGACGCGAGAACATTTTCTCTATCCACTCCGGAGAAAAAAAAAAGCAACCGAACGAGAACAAAAGCGAAACCAAAACAGCCGAGCTGATTGGAAACATCCAGATGCCGCTGCCGCTGCCGCTGCTACTAACCCAACCCAACCCGGCGTTTCCCCTCTAGAAAATATCATCATTTCTAGCGCCTAATCAAGGACCCTTGGTTAGTTGCTTGCGGAATTATATACCCACCATTGGAGCAGCAAGCGATAGAGGGGAGCGAAGAAGAGCAGCCAGAGGAGAACGCAGGAGAGGAGAAGGTCCGGCGGAGGTGGACGTCGAGAGCCCGGCGGAAATCGCCCGGAGCGATTGAGCCGCGGAGTCTCCCCGGGCGGGCTGGTTCCCGGCGGTCGGATCGAAGCGGCCCTCAATCTCGGGGCACCCCGATTCGATTCGGCGGCACGGGCCGTGCCGCTGTTGATTAATCCATTTGGCTCCATGGATGGATAGGCAGGTAAACCTTTATTACCGCCGGCTTGTATTTCTGCGATTCCCGTTGCTCTGGTGGGCTCTGCCCGTTTATCGGTGGGGAATTTGGTTCTTCGTTTCGATCGGTGACGGTTTCCGCAGTCCGTCCCCAAATTTGGGTCTCTCATTTCCTCAAATTTGGCTGCTGCCGTGCTCCCGATTTCGGTAGTTTTGAGGTTTAGCCCATGCATGTCTGTTTGCTCGGCGATTGGCTGACCATGTCTCCATTTGTGCCTGGTCTGGGCAGCAGTATGGAGTGGAGTAGATAGCATTGTGATGGATGCGCAATCATTGGTTGGGAACTTGCTATTTCTATGCATCAGGCGGAAGATATAGAATACTGACAAGTTTGTTGCTCCTGAGCTAAATATAGTAACCGTAGCACGTAGTATTGATTGAGCTTCTGTTCATCACGTAGTGGGATTAATTGAACTCCTTCTATTCATGGGTTTAGTCATGTGATGGGTGTAAGAATAGTTAGCAATTGAGCTTCTCTTGGTCATGTAGTGGGATTAATTGAACTTGTATTCATGGGTGTAGCCAAGTGATAGGATCAATTGAGCCTCTGTCTGCTCATCAGTTTGCTGAATCAATGTTTGTCGATTCGTTTCTGCAGGGCTGTGACGTGATCTTCTCGCATGGTTCATCCTAGGCCAGGTCCCTGGTTGCTTGCCCAGCCTCCAAGTTGTGTGTCATCTCCAGTTGTGGTAGCCAGGGGGCATGATTAGTAGTGGCAAGATGGTAACGTTGCTTCCAGTGGGTCTGAACCAGAAATGCCGGTGTGGTTCGGCCCTTCCGGTGGTGATTGGTTTCAATTGATGATTTGTCTAGGCATCGATTTGGACACTGAAATGGCAAGATACTGAGAGGGCCGTGGAAAGGAACTGGATAGGTGTACTGCAGGAGCGATTACAGATTGGGGGTCTTCCTTCTCGCTGAGTATCAGAGATTGGTTGCGATGGGTTTACCCCAAGTTTCTTCAGTCAGGGAGGATGTCTCTACAGGATCAAGGACACCTGTGTCAAGCCCTTCACGTACCAATGGTGTTGGTGCCTGCGATTTGGACGGGCTTCCTCGAGAAAGCCCAAATGGCAAGGCTTCATATCGATCGATTGGCAATTTCAGTAGACAGATTGCATCAGATTCCCTGGATGAATCAAACGGGTATTTTAGAGACAGCCATGCGTTTGATGGACTCACAGACTTCCAAGGATTAAGAATTGATGATTTTAGAGATGCAAATTCTAGATCTTCTCATAAATTGCAGCAGCCTGCTGTCCATATGCCCACAACAAGGGTTGTGGGCTTTGAATCAAACTGTATTGGAGGTCCTGATACAGCAGAACTGGATACAATATGTCCATCTGTGGCCAGTCATAATTTTGGTTCACCATGTGATCAGCATGAACTTCAGGCAAGGAAAAGACTGCTGCCTCCGTTGAAAAATGTGCTCTCTAGAACGTTCCATGGTGATTCACTGAATATTGCTTCTGGTGATGCTAGATTTCAGCATTCCGAGCCAGGTAAGAAACTCTACAGTTCTGACTTCCAAGATAATAAAATGGTAAACACTGGAAGCCTCAGTTCTTTTGAGTCACAGGCATGTCCGACTCCTAGATGGTCCAGTCGGACTTCAGAATTTGATGTCAATAGGATGAATTCTAATCATTTCACTGATGGCCCTTTACTTGGGAACAAGGAGTCATTATCCTATTATGATCATCTAGCTGCCAGTGCAAAATTAGCACACTCTCCGCTCTCACTGTCTCCTCTCAGCCCTAGACGTATTCATAAAGTCAAAACTACAGGATCTCCAAGGCATGTAATGAAAGATATTGAACATGATTTCCTAGATTTGAAGGAACAGGGAGGATTTGATGGAATTAGGATGCTAGATGTGGTAGAGGAAACTAACAGATTACATGATGAATATGATACTATGACCCCTAAAAGAAGTTCATGTAGAAGATATCAAAACTGGGGTTCTGAATCTCCACCCACGTCTCCGCGAGTTGGTTATGGACGGAGTTTGAGTCTCCCTGCAAGGAGGTCACTAGTTGTCTCCTTTGAGGAATCCCTTTTGTCTGGCCGACTTTCTTATGGAAAAGATAATCAGGTCTAATATTTCTTTCTGTTCATCATCTAGTATAATATTACAATTCCAGGGTATTGACTGTTGAATTTGATTGCTTAATTCTCTGTGGATGCAGACAATTGATGGTTTCTTAGCTGTCCTGAATATTGTTGGTGGTAGCTTCTCTCCCCCAACTCAGAAACTTACATTTGCAGTAGCAAGCATCGACGAGGATAGCTCCTTATTGTACTATTCTTCTATTGATCTTGCTGGTAGATTGTCCACTAGTGCAGCCAACAGCAATAGCCCAAAACTCCAAAGAAGCCTTAGTAACAATGATTCAAGATCAGCAAAGAGTCGCTTACGCATCCCTGCCAAGGGGCGCATTCAACTGGTACTAAATTGCTTGACCCTTAGCTCATGATCATATTTGTTCTTGTGCATTTTGTTTTGCAAATACTTTGTCTATATTAACCACTCCATCTTTTCTCTATCTAGTCATGCTTTATAGTAATGAAGATATCTCGTTTGACAAGCCATTTTGGATTGTCTGCCTTTGCTTCAACAGAAAACACAACTCTGTATACTTTCTAGACCTGTTTCAATGTGCCAAACCAAATTTCACTTGTGATGGCTAGGTTTCCTTTTCTCACAGCACCTGGTGTATTTCTATGCATATTTAAGCTACTATTTGAAATTGTATTGAATTGTTATATGCGTTCCCATCTTGAGTTAAACAATTGCCTCGTCAGGTTGTGAGCAACCCTGAGAAGACCCCACTCCATACATTCTTCTGCAACTACGACTTGACTGACATGCCATCTGGAACCAAGGTACAAAATATTATGACTAGTTGACTCCTTATCCTTTATATATTGACGAAAACCAAAGGCTATTCTAGCACCAAAACACAAATGTGCTTTATATCTAGTCCTTCCTTGCTTGCAAGTTGCAACTTCCATGCTATAACATTTTCCCTTAGCTTTAGCCTTACACCTAAGGAATCATGCACATAGTGTGTCCTCATGTTTTATATTATCACTTAATCACTATATCTATACTAAGCGGGTTGCCTAAGGAAGTGAGGAAGATTGAAAGAGGGAGAAATACGGCAGCCCACGAGCTGGCATGCCATGCTAGATTACATGGAGACTTTTTCTGTTTAGCAAGTGTTCCACCTAGTTTTGACCATATAATCTGTATGGACAACTTACGTCCTGAGTAATATCTCTCTCTTCCTTGTCCCCTAAAAAAAGTAACTAAGTGGGTCGCCTAAGTTTGAGATCAGGACACAGAACAGGTAATTCACCATTTAGTGCATACCTTAACTTAAGAAGTATCATGTCGTGCACAGAGAAATATTTTCCTTTTTCTCAAAGGATTTAGTGTCTATATAATCACATTAACCACCTTTTGTTTTCTCTATCCCTCATCTCATCTTATTTCCCTTGTGTATAATGAGACAGACGTTCATGCGGCAAAAGGTCACTCTGTCTCCCACTGTTTCTCCCTCTAATATAGTGAAAGAAGAAAGCAAGACCAGTGACACAAATGTTGGCCCGAAAGCTCAGTGTGTCTCATGTGGGAGTGAACTTGCACAACGAGGAACTCTATGCTTGGAATGTAATGGAGCTGATAGCCTGATAACAAGAGTTGAATCCAAATTATATATGTTGAGTCTCTGATTATTTCTTTGTCTTTGCAGACTGCGGGCAGGGACGGACATGCAACTCAGCTGATGAATCAGAAAAGAGACGCACAAACACAAAATGTTACTCATCGGGCACTGACATGAAGGAATCAGATAAACCCAATTCTCTTGGGAATAAGCAAAACAATACTGATTCTGATGATTGTTGCTGTCAGATGGACAGCGTCCACTCAGGTGCGAAGAAATCATGTTGTGCGTCTTCCAGGATCAACGACAGTTCAGGTGGAGGCGTGCTCCGCTATGCTTTGCACCTGCGGTTTCTCTGCCCCGCCTCGAAGAAATCCTCAAAATCTATGCTACGTTGCAAATCCGATCCATCATCTGTACCGCACAGCGGCAATACGGTGACTGAGGATAGGAGATTCTATCTCTACAACGATCTTAGAGTTGTATTTCCTCAGAGGCACTCGGATGCAGATGAAGGCGAGGTAATCATCCTAATATCTTGAAAGTTATCTAGTGACAGCTTTCTTCCAGGTTTTCTTTTTTCGAGCATCCGCTTGCAATTTAGAAGACCTATGTAAAGTTTGTCGTTCAGCTTACGCATAAATAGTTGCTCTCTTGTTGGTTGATCGGCTAAATTCGAGGATTTAATCTGCTGATTCCATTTCTGTTGCAGCTGAAGGTGGAACACGACTTCCCTGCTGATCCCAAGTACTTCGACATAAGCAACTGAAAATTTGCTTTTGCTGTCATGTATAGCCTGTGCTGTGGCACACCGATAAACGAAAACTCTGTATATATTTATTCCACTAATTTGCCAGCAGTCCCCAAAATGTACAGGTTTTATCTTCCAATAAAATGCCTCATTTTAGTTGTTACTTTCTGTATTTCTGCTTCTGCCTTTTGAAACTTTTTAGGGTCATCGTCCATAAGTCTGATGTACCCCCTCCGTCCTGAATTACTTGTCTTATACTCCCTCTGTCCCAAAATAAGTGACTCAAGTTTGTACTTGACTACTTGAGTCACTTATTTTGGGACGGAGGGATTATTTGTTTAGATACGAATATCCATATCTAGACAATCTAAGACAAGTAATTTGGGACAGAGGTAATACAATATTCTGGATCATGAATATTGTGTATCGTGTTCCCCATGCTTGGAGTAAGCGTACGTACGTGAAAATTTTCAAAATAACTATGAGATAGGAACTACATAAAAATTTCAAAATAATTATGAGATAGGAACTACATAGAACAATCATCTATAAACAAGTTTTGAATCCAAGACTAAAACACATATCTAGAAACAAAGACAAATCTGGAGATGAACGGTAGCTAATTCAAACTGGGCTGGGAGTTCAGCCCATTTACAGTATCAGCTTGAATTTGTCCTTTTGTTTCTCAAGCTACAGCTACAAGCTGCGTATGAATTTGGATGTTTTATTTGACATAGTATATACGTGCAATATTAGTATTAGACATGAATTTTCATAATAGAAAGAAAACCGTAAGGACAGGGTGCATCAGGAGTACTCAAGCGTGGGCGTATTGCTGATCGGCTTGCCAGGCACGGGCTTCCTCACGCGCCCCTCTGCCTGTTCTGTGTGACCAAGAGCCTGAGAGTATGCACCACCTGCTCTTCGGATGCTCCTTCTCGAGACAGCTATGGCACGAGTTCCTTTCCTGGTGCCGATGCACCTCGAGTCCACCAAGGCGAGACTGACCGATTTTCAAGATTGGTGCCTATGCTCGTGCACGTACACGCCCGTGCCTGCCCGTAAAGGGCTCTCCTCCTTGCTACTTATAGGCGCATGGCTTCTCCCGAAGCATTGGGACAACATCGTGTTCCAAAACGAGGCTCCCTCTCTTTCGAATCTTCTCAACCCCATCATCAGTGAAGCCTGGTTCTGGGGCTCCGCTGAAAACATCGGTTTGGGCAACATCCTCCCTGAGTAGTTCCCATGAGCCAACGTCCTCTTTTCCTCATTGTAACCACCCCTCCTCCTAGAAAGATGGCAGAATAAAATTAGACATTTAAGATAGTTCTTACGCGGTTGGGCCAAACATTTGAGTGGTGTTTATAAGGTTGAAAAAGAAAAGCTCCTTAACCTTATTAATTCGTTCGATTTAAAAGCCGAGTCCTCCATTCTAGATACCAGAGAGCTGGAAACTAAATTGGAGGCGAAAATGAGACTGAAAGAATTGCTTCGAGAGGAAGAATTGAAGTTGGCGCTAAGCGCTAAAGTACGAAAAGTCGTCCAAGGGACGATAACACACAATTCTTTCATATGATTGCGAATAGCAAGCATCGAAAGAAGAAAATCTTTCAGCTCGAGCAAGATGAAGGGACGATTTTAGGACATAAGAACCTAAAACTATACATCACCAATTATTACAAGCAGCTGTTTGGGGGCATCTGAGGATAGTTTTGTGTCCTTAGACGAGTCTATGGTTGAGGATATTCCTCAACTTGCGACGGACGAGAACGAAATATTGACCGCCCCATTTTCAGAGAAAGAGGTGTTTGAGGCAATTTCACAGATGAAGAATAACAGAACACCTAGGTCGGATGGTTTTCCGGCTGAGTTTTGTAAAAGGTGCTGGCATATTATTAAGGGTGATTTGCTTCCAATGTTCCATGATTTGTTTTCTGGGCATTTGCAGTTATTTCACTTAAATTTCGGAATGATAACTTTACTTCCTAAGAAAACAGAGGCGGTGCGGATTGAGCAGTTTAGACCGATATCTCTACTCCTAATGTCTCAGTTGGTAGTCTCCGTTTCAGATTTATTTTCGTCCCACCTCACCCGATTTTTTGTACCTATTTTGGTACCTCCTCCCACCTCAGGCTGACCCGCCACTAGCCGAAAAAACCACGTACCGAGTCCTCCACCAGCCCCCGCGCTCTTCAGGACGAAGAAAAAATCTACCACGATTAACCAGCGATAAAAAAACCTACGAAAAATAACCAGCGAAAAAAAACCCCGGACGTACGAGCAAAGTCGCATGCCCTCGAGCGAGAACGACTCGCACGCTAGACTCCCTGCCCTCGTTCGTCGCCGCCTTCATCCCTTCGCCTCCGCCGCCCTTCATCCCTTCGCCGCTGCACTCGGTCTCACATCAAAGGCGCCCCACTCGCGGGAGAGGATGAGCTGATCTCCATGGCCAGATGAGGGAGGAATACGGGTGACGGGATGGATTTGGATCTCAAGGCGGGGAGGCCAACGTAGCCGCCCCTAGCGCGTCGAGCGAAAGCGAAGGATTTGGATCTCATGGATTTGGCTGCGTCGACCAGCAGAGGACCGCCGCCGGCTCGGCTCCTCCACCACAAAGCAACCTCCTTCCACCCCGTAGCCGCCGCCCAAAACCCTAGCAATCGAGCCCCACCCATGGCGCCCTAGGTCAGATCCCCTTCCTTCTTCTTCTTCGTCTGGTTTTCTTCCTTGTTCCCGTGATGCGTGAGTGAGTGAGTGATGTGCAGGCGGCTTCTTCTTCCTCTGACCCCTACGTCTCTCTCTCTTCACTTGTCTCTAGGTGGTACAGCGGCCAGAGGAGAGGAGAGGAGAGGAGGTGGAGCAGCCATCGCCTAGACGTGAGGTGAGCTTCCCCCATCCAATCTTATCTACCCCCACCACCAGGTGGCTCACAATATCTATCACCTGCAGCAGCATCTTGTGCATGCATCCATTGAGGACGTGAGGTGCACACCACATTTTGGTTCAGTTTTTCCCTTCTTTATTATAATTATGCCAAGGACATCTTACGCCTTACAGTAGTATTTAGATTCTCAAGTTTGTTTATTTATTTTTAGTGCAATACTGCTCTCCTGTCTGCAGGAGATTGGAGGAAAAAATATCAGAAATCGGAACATGACGTTTTGGATCAGTTCTGGATCATTTTCTTTTTTGGTTCAGTTTATATAAGTGTTTGTTGTTTTATGTTGCTGCTAGCCATCAGAAAACGAGTTCACAGTAGGTTTCCATCCTTATAATTCATTTTGTGTTGCTCTGAACTGAAAAAATAGAGGGGATATTGTTGTGCCTAGCGTGAAGTTCACAGTAGGTTTGGCATCAATCGAGCAAACTTTGTTACAGTTTTTAGTGGATGTTGTATGTATTACATTTTTGCTTTTTCTAAAACCACATGTATCCAATAATCTGATTGCTTTTCTTTGTATGAGCACCAGTTTCTGAGCTTTCCCTCCACTATTTTTTTCCTCTCTCTCTCTTTCTCTCTCTCTCACTCAATCTCAACTTGGCAAGCGATGGCAGCGGTGAATGGGCAGCGCGGGCGTCGAGCAGGATCATGGGGGAGCAGGGGAGGCCAGAGGCTGCTCACCATATACATCGCCATCCATAGCCTCCCTCGTCCGCCAAGAAGCTGAGGAGGGAGGCTGACCTCCAGTGACCACTCTGCACCGCTCTGGACGACACCCTCCCCCACCAGGTTCATCCTCCTAATTCGTTTTAATCATCCCAATTTTTTTTGTCTTACCACAGTTAAGAAATACGATTCATGTTTGCTATTGCATTTGGAGCTCCATCCTTACAACTTATGGATAATATGAATACATCAAGGTGTTTTGGTTCTCCCCATTCTGTATGTTCGCAATGGAGTGTATATATTGTTGATTTATGTCATGGTGATTGAATTTGATTGCAGAGAGAAAGTGCAAAAGCTATGGGCAATCCTATATGACTGGCGCCATCAGTAAGGATTTATTTAAAGCTAGCTTACTTTTGGGTCTAAGCCAAGTTTATTTCTTTCGCAGATTTATTCACCTTATTGGGACGGTGGGGTTAATATATATACATCAACTTTGAGCATCAGCAACGCATGAAGCTTGCTTCTGAGGCTGCAACATACTTTGCAATCCCCCTGTGAAACATACTTTTGTCACTATGCACATATGGTTATTCGAACGAATTGATTTCGATTAGACTATCTTTTTCCTAATTACTTGTTATATGATGTTCTTTACTATTCAGAGGTTGTTGAAGGGAGATGGGGCTCTTCTGGCCCCTTTGGTGCAAAAGCACAAGCAACAGCATCTACAGCTGACCACTCATAGCCTAGGATGTCCTGCAGATTTGATCTATTTTGGATAGAGACATGGAATCAAACCACAGGTAATCAATTTGCTATATTCACGTGATTAGCTATAAGGAATTTATTACCTCTGTTTTATTTGCAGGATACCCAAGCAGTGCGTACAAATTGTAGTGGTGCTTGTAGCTTATCATCAATCTGCCATTATTATTTGTATGTATGTGTTCAAAACGACCACCTAGAGATTCTTGATTTGCTCCTGGCTGCACCGTTGGGTTTCTCGCGGCTTTGTTTCGTTTGAGTTCTATTGTTCAAAACTGAATTTGTTGATGCTTAGAGTTTGGACTGGTCCGTTTGATACGTCTGCACTCGTGATGCGGAACATTTTCCAACATAGTGTGGGTTCAGAAGTGAGGAAAACAATTGGCTTGCAGGGTTCAGGCTACTTTCTTGTGCTTGTTTTGCCTTGTGATTACTTGAAACTGCAACCTGCAGGTTGAATGGGCGCTTTATATTTTAGGGCGGAAGACTGAAGCAAAGAAAACTGCGGCTCTTTAGTATATCTTCAGATTTGCGGCTCTTTGAGCTGTGGTACATTTGATTCGAGACCCGGATGAGGTCGGTTAAATTAGGATTAAAGTCCGCACAATAACTAGGAACACTGAACAAGCAAGGCTATTCAGATGAAGTCTGCACTTAATACTATAGGTTTCTTTTTGGGCTCTTGTACAGCTTCGCTAGCATCATGAATTAATTGTGGGATATGATGCACAGTAGTAGCTTCTTCTGTTTATTTTAGAAATCTTAGTTTATAGGTTTCCTTTTCGTCTCTTGTACTAATGTTCAGGGTAATGGAAATCTTGTATGATAATCTGCACATAGTTGATACTAACAACATAATGATGACATGTTTGTTTTTGGGCATAAAGTTATGTGCTGATCCTCTTGCATTTGGATTCCGGTCTTACCCTGACTATGCGGATATGCTATTCTAGGTTGGTTTTACGTTTCTTATTGGAAGAGTGAGATGCCCAGGACAGAATCCAGTTTGTATCAACGCCTCATTGGTAAGCACGCTCGGGTTTAATGTTACTGCAATTTCCTCCCTAATTTCAGCCCTAGGAACTATACCAGATCATCATAAGGGTTTGTGAACTCGCACCTGGTCTTGATGCTATTTTTGCTGCATGGTAGTCATTATTTTCTTATGTCTTGCCTGATGACCTCTTAAGTTCCTATTTTATTTTATTTCTCTTAAGAGTGGTGTCTCTTGCAGAATAGAATCATGTAGATTCTGCTTCATACAAGCTTCATAAAGAAATAGTTTTAACGGAGGACTTCAAAGAGTATTTTGCCAAATTTGGTAAAGTGCGGGTAAATTGATTTTTGGTTGTCCTTTTTCTTTACAATTGGTTCTCATACTATTACTTGCAATGTTTGTTTACATACTATCCACCACCGTCTTCGCCCCATCTTAGCTTCTCCTCATCTCCACTCTCTCTCGTCGGCTAGGGATGGAGGGCAGTCAGCATCCACCTCGAGGCAGAGGGGTGGGCAGAAGGACGGTCGGTGTTCAACTCTCTACGGTTCAAAACCAAGTCCATCCAAGCCTCAAAGTATAAAGAAGGCGCCTAGACACTCGATGGGTGGTGTAAACCGTAGGGTGTCCATTGGTGGAGCCATGATGCAAGCATCCAAAACAGACATATTGTATACGAAGAATGTTCATGCTGCCAAGAGAAGTGAAGACATTGCCCATTTGTCCCCTGGTAAGCATCTATCAAGTTTGAGAGCTATTTGTTGTGCTACATATATATCTTTGCTACAAGTCTCGAGATTTACGTGGGTGGAGTATCAGAAAATTAGGGAACCAGTTTCTGACATAAACTCTCTGTAAAACACTGTATATTAAATATTCAGACATAGAAGCCTTGCTGTGGTAGAGATCACATCAATTAGAGATAAGGGAACTTCTTAATCATGCTTTAATTTCTTAAACAAACAAGTTTTCTTATAATTTATATCCAACCATATTTAGTGGGTTTTAACTATAGTTAATTTCTGACAACCAGGCTGGTGTTACACTTTTGTTCATAATAGAAAAGGTTGTTGCTACATTTGCATCCAATCCAACAATGAATTAAAAAGCGTGCATGTTATTTGGTTATTGGCCTTTGTAATTAAAAGAATCATGTTTATGCATTTAAGAAAAGGATATGTGCATGTTACTGAACAATGAGAAAAACACTGTCGACCATATCTCAAATCAAGTTATTTGGTGTATTTCAGGATGGGCGTGTAACTAGAGAACAAAACACTATGGCGGCAAATGAGACTATCGAACCGAACTGATTGTACTGAAAACTAGGACCTAAACTTGTGCTGCTGGCCAACCTTTTCTTCAGGGAATGCCAAGATATTCGCCAAACAAAGCCATAGGATGGTATGTTCAAACATACACCTTTTACTCATCATGACATGATATTTTATTCTGTTGTGCCCTTACTCCTTTTCTATCTCCCGACAATACTTTCAGGTGCTATACACAGAGGACAACCTATCAGGTGAGAATCGATTCGTGGCTCTTTCTCTTTTTTGAACTGGTCGTTATGTGGTTCTTGGGGACTCGCACTCTGTTTTGTTTCTTTTTTTACCTCCTATTTATGGGCTCCCTTCTGTTAGGGAGTCCACTAATGACCAGATGGGTATCTTGTCGCTCATCTACAGCAAGTCGGGCTCCAGTGTGTTTGGGTCAGCGTCCACGGAGGAGCAGATAACTGACGACATTTACGCTGCCGGGCTCACTATCCTCATCACACATGACCACAACCCACCCAACCGACTGTAATTCTTTGTTCTTACATTTCATTGCAAACCTCATGGTTGACTGCACATCTTGGTTGTGTCATGTGATGGGAACATATTTTGGGTATTTGTTTTGTCATATGATGATGATTTCTTTCCAACAAGTAGTCACACTAATTAAATTCACAAATTTGTTGGACAAGTCAACTTTGTAGATTCATAGTGTATGATTAAAGTTGGCATTAGACAAACAAAGAATGTGATCTGCCTCTCTAAATTTCCTCTAATTCTAATGTGGCACCAAATCGAGACGGAGCTGATGTGCAATTAGCTTGTTTTTTTAAGTGTGCAGCGACTTCTAGCGCTTGATTAAAATGGTCATTTGCTATTCATCATTTATTTTCTATTTTAAATCTTATTATATCTAATCAGCCCACTATTTCTTTTTTCAAGATTCTATAGTTAACCCAAACTTGTTTGGGACTAAAGGCTTTGTTGTTGTTGTCTATAGTTAACACAAAATCCAATCTTAGAGTTAGCAATATAGTATACACTACCAGTCTGATACAAGCTTTATGGTAGCTTGTAAGAGCGGGGATATGTGAGCATATACCGAGCCATTCAATTATGTTACTGAAATCATTCCAAGAAAATATGCAGATTTTTAAAACATGTAAAAAGAGAAGAGAGTTGTTAATAATGATTTATAGGAAATTGGATTGGGTAGTGCCGCTAGCTCGGATGGCGCCACTGAATTAATGACACTAATGCAGAGGATTGAAGTAAAATTGCAGAGATTAGAACTTGGTCTCGCCAAAGCCCCTTAAGTGATAAGGGAGACAACCCGCATAGACAACCGGCAACCACTAACCGACAACGATAATGTGCTTGTTGGCTCGGTGTATTGGAATGGCTATGCATTTTAGTAGTATGCAAAATCCTTTTGCATCTATATACTTTACCATTAGGGCGCGAAACTACTAAAGAGTAGTATTGGAAAGATGCATCTGACTAGCTTATTATGGGAGAGAACACAACTACAACGTCACTGAATCTGATATATGTTTCCTCATTTTTGTAGGTTACAATGGTCGTGGAGCTTCTTGGATTAAAATTGCAAAGAGTAGTACTGGAAAGCTTCATTTTCGTAAGATGCTCTGGTATTTCCGAGTAGAAGAAAGCAAAGCCAACAAGGGTCGTTAGAAATTATTAGTACTCTACAAAATTTGTAACACATCATATTAATTGGGAACTCAAATCTTGGTTGCAAAAATTAGATCTGTGCTATAAATGCAGGCAATACAAAAGGTAGGAAGACCATACGAAGACCAATACAAAAAGGAGGATGCATGAGCTTCAGATCTGATTGAATTTAGTCAGAAGATGGAGACTTGAAGGAGGAATTAGTGGAGAATGGGAAGGTGGATAGAACATGGGAACAAATCAAATACGTGTAGGTATGACATGGTGCTTTTTTTAACTCTTGCGTATGTCAATATTTTTCTACAGTTACATATATACAACTGAATCACAAAGGATTTTTTTTTGATTAGGTACACCATAGAATAGTCTCACATCTTGGTTTATTTATTACCCTGTTTAAATATCGACCAACATGCTTGTCAAATTTATAATTTGTTATTTGCTTGCCTCAAGGCAATATTCTCCCAAGATATATATATATATATATATATATATATATATATATATATATATATATATATATATATGTGTGTGTGTGTGTGTGTGTGTGTGTGTGTGTACACATATACATATACACACATATGTGCATGCGTGCGACAAAAACACTCCCATACCTGAGGTCTCAGTTAATGTTAATGTACTGCTGTTGAATTCTTCTGTCACTTTTGATACAAAGCTATAGCTAGCTATACTTTCATTTGCCAAGAAGATAAAATTGGTTATATACAGTGATTTTACTTTCAGATTTCGGTTTTTTTAGAAGTGCTCCACAAATATCAATGAAAGGAGCTTGTATTTGAGGTAATAGTCTAGGAAGTTTCCGTGTCAACGAAAAATAGTACTACACGTGTGAATAAAGGGCACCTATGACATACAAAGTACTGCAATAAAATTGGAGGGCTGGGGAAGTGTTGGACTGGAGCTTCGCCCCCATGCGGTATGCTCTATCCAAGTATGTGCTCCTGTTTGCCGCATCTACATATTGGATGAAACCTGTGTGCTAATTGCGAATTATGTGCAAGTGAGTATTGAACGCTCTGTATTTCCAGAGAAGTAAGTTTCAACAGTTTCCACGACATTTCATGTCTGTTCCATGCAGTAGTGTAGGTGGGAATTGTATTGATGATTTCATTTTACCTTCATATCTGCTGAATTTTCTGACCAAACACAAAAGCTTTGTGAGGTGTTGATAGAAGTGAACATAATTCATGATACAATCCTAATACTCTGAAAATATTTTTATGGTTCAGTATTCCTATGAGGGGAGTGAGTGGAGACAGAAATGAGTGCACGTGGAGCAGCTGCTGCCTATGAGGCGAGTGAGTGGAGACGGCCAGATCTATGCGGCGGAGGGGCTATAGAAGCTTGAACGAAAGATTCGTCGCCAGCATCGGAGCAATTTATTGGGCAGATCGACACTAAATCTCCTGCATGGACGTGAAGGCATGCCTTTATTAAGTTCAATCTTTGAAAACTTGGCATGTGACGCTGTGTAAAAATAGAAGATGCTAGAAAATTGTCTCTGGCCAATTTCGTATGTAGCCGTGAGCATTGCTAATTTCTGTCAACATGAACGATATTTGGTCTGTTTATATAGCTACCATGTGCTGAACAAATTGTCTGATTAATGTAATACTCCTGAATAGATTGGTGTGCGTGCCATGTCATTTGGTCTGCGTTACACTAACAGAATCATTTTGTCAATGGCTGGTCCATTAATACTCTTTCAAAATTTTGTCTTGACTGCAACATTGTAGTTTTTTTTGGTATGTATAATAAGCATAGGTGTTAATTTTGGAGCAGATGATAGATTGTTGGTTGTAGTGATCTGATATTTTCATGACTATTCATATCAATGATTATGCTTGCCCCATGAGAAACACACGAAGAACAAAAGATTGTGAGATAGGGAGGGGAAGGGAAAGATGACGAGGAGATGTATTTATCTACCGCATCAAAAGCATGCAATATCATCGCATGTTGTCTATCACTCCCATATCACATGGCATTTATCTTTGTATATACATTTTTAGTAGCATATATTTTGTTAGCCCGTGGCAACGCACGGGCATCCTACTAGTATCTTCTTAATGTCATCTTTAAAATCTTCACCAAGGTGGGGACTAACAGGCTAACGCAGATTGCATATAGTGTGGTGCAGCCATCTCAAACAGCTTTCATGCCGGAGAGAAACATCCTAGAAGGGGCTGTGATCCTACATGAAACGCCCCATGAAATCCACATGAAAAACTAGATGGGGTGGTTTTTATGGTGGATTTTGAGAAAGCGTACGATAAGGTTAAATGGCCATTTCTACAGGAGGCCTTGCGGATGAAAGGATTCGATCAGTCCTGGAGAAAGCAGGTAGATTTTTTTACGCAAAAAGGCAGTGTCGGAATCAAAGTGAATGATGACATATGTCATTATTTTCAGACACACAAGGGTCTGAGGCAAGGAGACCCGATGTCACCTATCTTGTTCAACATAGTAGTGGACATGTTGACAATTCTAATAGGAAGAGCTAAAGACAATGGCCAGGTAGGCGGGCTCGTCCCGCATTTAGTGGACGGAGAAGTGTCCATTATGCAGTACGCTGATGATGCTATCATCTTCATGGAGCATGATCTGGCAAAAGTAAGAAACATGAAGCTTGTGTTATGCTTATTCAAACAGTTGTCGGGGTTAAAGATTAACTTTCATAAAAGTGAATTGTTTTGAGCTAAAGACGAACAAGAAGCTTACAAACAATTGTTCGGATGTAAATTAGGTTCGTTGCCTTTTACATATTTGGGTATACCAATTCGCCATAGCAAGCTATCTAACAAAGAATGGAAGTGCATTGAGGATCGATTTGAAAAGAAACTAATGTTGGAAATATGCCCTAGAGGCAATAATAAATTGGTTATTATTATATTTCCTTATTCATGATAATCGTTTATTATCCATGCTAGAATTGTATTGATAGGAAAGTCAGATACATGTGTGGATACATAGACAACACCATGTCCCTAGTAAGCCTCTAGTTGACTAGCTCGTTGATCAATAGATGGTTACGGTTTCCTGACCATGGACATTGGATGTCGTTGATAACGGGATCACATCATTAGGAGAATGATGTGATGGACAAGACCCAATCCTAAGCATAGCATAAAAGATCGTGTAGTTTCTTTTGCTAGAGCTTTTCCAATGTCAAGTATCTTTTCCTTAGACCATGAGATCGTGCAACTCCCGGATACCGTAGGAGTGCTTTGGGTGTGCCAAACGTCACAACGTAACTGGGTGACTATAAAGGTGCACTACGGGTATCTCCGAAAGTGTCTGTTGGGTTGGCACGGATCGAGACTGGGATTTGTCACTCCGTGTGACGGAGAGGTATCTCTGGGCCCACTCGGTAATGCATCATCATAATGAGCTCAATGTGACTAAGGCGTTAGTCACGGGATCATGCATTGCGGTACGAGTAAAGAGACTTGCCGGTAACGAGATTGAACAAGGTATTGGGATACCGACGATCGAATCTCGGGCAAGTAACATACCGATTGACAAAGGGAATTGCATACGGATTGATTGAATCCTCGACACCGTGGTTCATCCGATGAGATCATCGTGGAACATGTGGGAGCCAACATGGGTATCCAGATCCCGCTGTTGGTTATTGACCGGAGAGGCGTCTCGGTCATGTCTGCATGTCTCCCGAACCCGTAGGGTCTACACACTTAAGGTTCGGTGACGCTAGGGTTGTAGAGATATATGTATGCGGAAACCCAAAAGTTGTTCGGAGTCCCGGATGAGATCCCGGACGTCACGAGAGGTTCCAGAATGGTCCGGAGGTGAAGAATTATATATAGGAAGTCAAGTTTCGGCCACCGGGAAAGTTTCGGGGGTTACCGGTATTGTACCGGGACCACCGGAAGGGTCCCGGGGGTCCACCGGGTGGGGCCACCTATCCCGGAGGGCCCCATGGGCTGAAAGTGGAAGGGAACCAGCCCCTAGTGGGCTGGGCGCCCCCCCATGGGCCTCCCCCCATGCGCCTAGGGTTGGGAACCCTAGGGTGGGGGGGCTTCCCCCTTGCCTTGGGGGGCAAGGCAACCCCTTTCCACCCCTTGGCCGCCGCCGCCCCAACCCTAGATGGGTTTTGGCCGGCCCCCCCTCCCAAGGGGGCCTATATAAAGGGGGGGGGGAGGGAGGGCAACAAGACACAGCCTTGGGCGCCTCCCTCCTCCCCTACAACACCTCTCTCTCTCGCAGAAGCTTGGCCAAGCCCTGCCGGAGACCCGCTACATCCACCACCACGCCGTCGTGCTGCTGGATCTCCATCAACCTCTCCTTCCCCCTTGCTGGATCAAGAAGGAGGAGACGTCGCTGCACCGTACGTGTGTTGAACGCGGAGGTGCCGTCCGTTCGGCACTCGGTCATCGGTGATTTGGATCACGGCGAGTACGACTCCGTCATCCACGTTCATTGGAACGCTTCCGCTCGCGATCTACAAGGGTATGTAGATGCACTACTTTCCCCTCGTTGCTAGTAGACTCCATAGATGCATCTTGGTGAGCGTAGAATTTTTTTAAATTATGCTACGATTCCCAACAACTAAGCTGCTGGAAGGGCAAGCTTATGTCATATGGAGGCCGACTAATTCTCATTAATTCGGTGCTCACGAGTATGCCAATGTTTCTCTTGTCCTTTTTCGAGGTACCAGTTCGGGTTCGGAAAAGACTGGACTTCTATCGATCGCACTTTTTCTGCCAGAGCGATGAGTTAAAACGAAAATACAGACTTGCTAAATGTGATATTATCTGTGAACCAAAAGATCAAGGTGGTCTTGGCATTGAAAATTTAGAGGTGAAGAACAGATGTCTTCTCAGCAAGTGGCTGTACAAGCTATCTGTAGAGACCGATGCCACATGGCTCAGATTCTGCGTAATAAGTACCTACATTCTAGAACCATATCCTAGGTGATGGCCCGATCGACCGATTTGCCGTTTTGGAAAGGACTGATGAGAGTGAAATCAGCCTTCTTCCAAAGGACAAAATTTATCGTTGGAAATGGTACTTCCACGAGATTCTGGGAGGATACATGGTTAAGAGAGACACCTCTAACTATCCAATATTCTTCTCTCTATAATATTGTTCAGCGTAAAGATGTTTATGTTGCAACAGTATTACAGTCCAACCCTCTTAATATTCAATTCAAGAGGACTTTAGCGGGAAACCGTTGGAAAGTTTGGCTCCATCTTGTGAGAAGATTGATGGATGTTCACCTTTCTCAACAGCCATATCAGTTGCACTGAAAACTAACCAAGAATAGAGTGTTTAAAATCCATGTATTTGGATATTATCAACTCTGGCTCTATCCCTCGATCTATGTATATTTGGAAAGTCAAAGTGCCCTTAAAAATTAAAGTGTTTATGTGGTTTGTCCATAAACAAGTCATTCCAACTAAGGACAATTTGGCAAAACGTAACTGGACAGGACCTCGAAGATGTATCTTCTGTGATCATGATGAATCTATCAAACACCTCTTTCTTGATTGTCCAATGGCAAACAATTTATGGCGGTCTGTTCACATAGCGTTTAACATTACTCCTCTGACTACCATCCACACGTTATTTGGGACGTGGCTAGATGGAGTGGAGTCAGAAACAACAAAACATATCCGTGTAGGAGTATGTGCTTTATTATGGTCTGTATGGAACTGCAGGAACGATTTGGTTTTTAACAGAACAACACATAATCATTTTTTGCAGGTTATTTTTCGGGCCACTACACTTATCCGTATGTGGTCGCTACTCACTCCGACGGATGCCAGAGAGCGTATGGTTACTGGGTCTATTCGGTGGGAGACGGTAGCGCGGGTTATTTCGACCGGTTTGGATGTGGGTCATGTAATAGGATAGGTGTTTAGTTTCCTATTTATCTTTATTCCGCCGGTTGTGGCAATCCCGTTTCATGTTTTTTTTTTGCTTTTTGTGAGTTTTTTTTACTTTTTGAGACATGAAGACTTTGTTTAACTGTTTGCTTATTAATAAGATGACCACATGCATCATTCTGATGCAGGGGGGTAACCTCTTTTTCGACACCCCCCCCCCCCCCCGCCCTCCATGCCCTTTTTCGTTCCTGATTTGGAACCCTGCCGGGGCACCTTGTACTCTATGTACTTTCTTTCTTCTACTATCAACTAAAGATACGCAAGCTCTTATGTATTCGTGAAAACAAAAGCAGTCACACAAGGTGTTTTTTTAAGGCACACAAGATTTATTAATGTACTCTACTCCTTTTTTGAGAAAAAATGTACTCCTACTTGCCATCATTTGGTGATCTCCAAAATGATCTCAAACTTATATGCGTTGTTTTGAAAACACGACCTGCCCGAGTTCAGGGAGCCGTAAAACAGAATAATTGCTTGGATCTAAAATTGCAGCGTCTGAGTAGTTTTTTTTTGTGAAAATACTAACGATTACACGTGTGGCAGTTTTGCAACTCGCCCACACGCGTAGATCACCGTCCAGTCGAGTTTGCACGAATCTTGACACATTGAGGCGGATTTTGAGTGCCACGTAGGACGGGGCTGGTGTGCGGGCGCTGGAGAGTTCGCTCACACGCCCCGCAGCATGCAGTTTGCCAGCTGCGTTGTGTGGGCGAACTAGTTTCTGCCCACAGCCACCACCTAGTCCACGCGTGTGTGGGCGAACTGCTTTTCGCCCACACCACACTCGTACGTTGTTGGATGGCAACTGCAGTTGCGCGTACGTGGCAACTAGGTAAACACATATGTCAACTGTGATTCGTTGCTAGACGGCAACTTCAGTTGCGCGTACGTGGCAACCAGGATAAACACACATGGCAACTGTGATTAACCATACATGGCAACTATGGTTGTACCACACGTGATAACTAGGTAAACACACATGGCAACCACTGTTTGACCATATGTGGTATGTAGTTAATCATACACGGCAACTATGGTTTGATTACACGCGGCAACTACCATAAATTAGACATGTCAATTATAGTTAACAAAAGCAGATAGAGTTGCCATACTTTTACAACTATATTTGTCATCCCGGATAACTACATCTGCCATCCCGGATGGCAACTAAATCGTTATCCCGCGGGGTACCTAACGTAGTTGCGGCAGGACGTGTGGGCATTTTTGCTTCGTGCCACACGCCCGGGATGGAGATGATAGTACTTGTTGGGCGTGTGGCACGATGTAGCTGCGCCCACACATGTGGGCAATTCTAATGTTCGCCCACACACAACCCGTGTGGGCTGCCTCCTGCTCACGCCATACATGATGTGTGAGCGGATATCTAATATGCTACACGTGTGGCGTTATCGGCGTCCTTTTTTTTAAAGGAGTTTGAGTAGTTTAGTTTAGTTTTCAGCACAATTGTTTTGACTCGGAAACTTTTTAAGAAAGGGAGATGTTTGGGTCGGTGTCCGGTACCGCTAGTAATACGACTCGTAGACAATGAATGCTTTGCCGGTATAGGAATAAATAAAATTATTATAGGGGGAGATTACGAAGATAGCCTCTTAATTTGTGACTTGTGAGACCAATCCAGGGCACATGGTATAATCTTCATCTCGTCGACTAGTCCCAATCGAGAAGAAAGTTGACGGATAATCAGGCTCTAGCAGCAATGGCAATTAAGAATAATCTAGATACGCAAGTGCCATCTCTCTCTCTCACAACCCTTTAAAATTCTTTCATATTCTTATTCGTATATATTAGATGCGCGGCCCGTGCTGCGGCGGATCGCTCAGTCGCGTTGGCGGCGGCGGCGGCGCGACACCACCTCCGCCCAACTGTCTGCCCCCTCCTGCGGTAGCGCCGTCCCCGCCCAACTGCCTGTCCCGTCCCGCGCCCCCAAACCCGTATGCCTGCCATCTTTCGTGTAGGTTTATCATCTAGACTAATCAGCAGAAAAGGCGTGGATAGAAATCTAGTTTATCGTTTGCCTAGCTAGGGAGGTGGGTCTAATCTACTTTGTCTGATGGTTGCAACAACAAATTATCAACTTTTACACAAATCAGCAATTTTTTTCATCGTTTCTGTTAAGCTTTGTCCATAGAATGCTGCTAAGAACTGTTCACTCAGCTCCTATGTCAATCTGAATCGCTATTTTACTTCTATACTCACCATAAGAATGCTGCTGCCCTTGCAATGTTCCGCCGTCCGCGTCTCTGTTTTTCTTTGTCTTCTTTATAAAACAGAAAGAAGAAGAAACTTCTACTCATCGATTTACTTAATTCAGGTGCCAGGATCATGTGGCTGGGCCTCCATCCGCACGGACGCAGCCGCAACCGTCTGTCTCGTACTTGAGCAAGTTGCTCGGCAATAAGGCATTCAAGGATACTGCCACTTCCTCATCCTCCCCACAGGCTGTAGCTGAGACCCCGCCACCGAAGCCAACCATTTATGTCAACGACCCTCCTGATTGGTACTTCAGTATTTACATCAGGATCGATCGTTCAGGATTTTTCCACACATATCCTCGTCTCGGTGGACCATTCAAGAGCTTACATGAAGTTGAAAAGGCTATTGAGCGCTATCTTGATGACAAGCGGCATAAAACGCTGTATGGTTTCTCAATTTCTTCCATGTCTATTTCTTCTCAATTTCTTCCTGTTTACATACTTGCATCTGCACTTGATTATTTTCCCTGAGATAATACCATATAAGAGCTGTCAAGTTGACCGCAGAAATGCTACCATATGTTTGGTCTCCTCTTCATGTTCCTGTTGTGGAATACCTTAAATTATCTCAACAGTTTGAACTAGAGCATAATTCGCAAGTATAGCTCAAAATTAAGAGAGTACATATTCGAGCTGCCGCATCTGAATTGTATCTTGTACAATTATTTAAATTTTAGCTTGGGACGCCCATCTAGCGGTTCTTCATTTGTTACAAAACACTGGTGATTAGGATCTGAAAATGAGGATGCGCATCTTTTTACAATAACAAGTAAATATTTTTTCCAGAACCTAATGATACACTTGTAGGTGGAACGAGCAAGCTGGGGATTCTGGAATGGACATGGTTATAAAAAAGGCTCTTTACTGGCCTGATGGCAGAACAAGGAAATGTTCAGACAAGGAAGTAGTGGATCATACCCGTGAGCAAATGAGTTTAATGCTTCAAGCTTTACTGGACAAGTATAATGAGGATCACAATCTTGTTGGGGTATCTCTCTCTCGCCTTCACATCGTTGTGTCATGTTTCCTTAAATGTAATGATTGCTGATCCACCCCGTTCTTTTAGGATCTTGCATATGAATTCAAGGATTTTTTGCACTATCGATCAATTTGTGAAGACTATAAGTGGTACAAGCATTTCAATTTCACTACAAAGACTAAAGATGGAACTGAGGATCTTTTCTTTGCTGAAGTGACAGAGGGAACATGCGATGAATTAGTGGCCAACTGTTTCTGCAAGATTGAATCCAATGAAAATGGTAAGTATCGACAGAGGCCAGAAAGACCAGTCTATTCACTAGAAAGTTGCAGATGGATCTTGTCTTTCTATCTGTTCAACAACAGGCAAAATTGTGCATCCTGTCCTTTTCCACTCTTGTTTGAATTCAGAAAGCAAATTCATTGTTGTCTTAACTTGCATCTTGAGAAGTTTTACCCTCACCCAATGATATGACGGAGGTATGACAGTTGTCTTTTGATCTTTTTTAATGAAGGCCACTGCTATGGTTGCATAAATCATGGAATTACTGATATGAAGCACCCCGACAAGGCTGATGCATACTCTGGTGGCCACTTGAACGTATATTTGCCATTTGGTGGGTGTAGAAGCCGTCCTAACACGTGGACAGGATCTAAGGAAGATGTACATACTAAAACTTTGGTCATACTAAAAAACCGGTTGTCACTTGGATGTCATCTTATTATCTTTCTATTTATTACAGGTGACAGCTGAGGAAGCTAGGCTGAGATACATCTACGGTATACAATGATTATTACGAACCGGATCCTCTAACATACACAAGAGATGTTAGAGAAGCTATAGTATCCTAACTTTCCTTTTGTTTATCCATACAATTAAGGCTAAAATAATTTAAATTAATTTTTAAATTACAGATCTAATATGTACATTCATAGTAATTACATACAAACAAGTTAATGGTGAGGTAAAATTAATTTTGGATTTTATATCTACAGTAATTATCAAAAATAAATAACCTGCTAATAGTCCTTAACATTTCTTCTTCATTTTACATTAGACGAATACTGTAGCACCGTGACTTCCCTTATCTAAGTTAGAGGATCCGGCTCCGGTTATTACTCCTTTCTCAAGTGTGTGTCTGTGAGCTAGCTTCACTACTAGGTGTGTGCGTGTGTCCACGGCAGCAAGTCTGCTTCACTAGTGTGCACGCTAGTTTTACACTGCATTTTATCCAGCAATAGTTCATCTCCAGTTCTTGCATCCTCTTCGGTTGATTCGCGGACAGTTATCTAGTCTGTAGTTGGGCTAACAGTTGTTGGAGTTGTGGTGGAAATAAGCAAATATTTTTATTGTTTGTGGCGTGTATTATCGTGCTAGTTCTTGGAGTTGTGTTATGTGTTTTTTCTTGAAAATGTTATTTTTTAACAAATCCCAAAACAAAATGTCCAAATTCATAAATTACACTTCTATTACCCCGTCGGCCTCCCATAGGCCGAAGAGTCACTCTTCGGCCTCGCTTGGCCCGAAGAGGCCCTTTTCGGACTCTGTTGGGCCGAAGACCACTACTTGCTCTCACTGTTGGGCCAAGACCACTCTTCGTTCACGCAAAGGCAGAAGAGTTGCTAAAAAAAGGTAAAGGGCATAAGAGGGTAGGGTTGATGGTGAATGAAGGACACTCTTCGGCCTTGACGTGAACTAAGAGTGGGTGCGAAGAACTAAGGGTGGCTCTTCGGTCTAAGGGAGATGGAAGAGTGGTCTTCGGCCCAACAAAGTCAGAAAAGGGCCTCTTTGGGCCAAGCGAGGCTGAAGAGAATAGAAGTGTCATTTACGAATTTGGACATATAGTTTTGGGATTTGTTAAAAATAGTAACATTAAAAAAAATCGGTGTTATGTTTACTTGCACAGCTCAATGCTCCTTGTGGTTATTATCCTTTTGTTGTTCCGTGCTGCAGTTCTTACCTCGCTCTATGAGACATACTAGAGTGACCATCGTCAAGATAATATTTTGCTTTCTGTTCCTTGTATGAAATCTCCATTGTTTGCTATCCTTCCTAACAAGTGTCTGTCGAGGTAAACGAACATGGGTATATATTTCCCCCTGACTCGTGCACGGACAGTCGACCACCAGGTCGGCAAAGCACCCAGATCAGATCAAGACGTGAGGATCAGTTCTTTAAGGATCAAAAATGCGGATCAAGAAGACCAAGTCAAGCCAGAGAAGCAAGATATCACTAAGGAAAGAACCTCCCTTGCCGGGCAGGCGAGCCTGGCAAGGTTGGTGTTGCCCTGGAAGCAAGCCTCCAGGATTGCCCCGGCAGGCCTGCCGGGGCTCGCGGAGACAAAACACCCCACCGCACCACCTCACCACAACGACCTGCCGGGGCTCGCGGAGACAAACCACCCCACCTCACCACCTCACCGCGACGCACGTCGTCGATCAGTGCGGTGTCAAGCTCCTAAGTGACTAAGTGGCTGCTCCCTGTCACATGGCAGCCACTTCCTATAGAAAATACCTCCAAGTGACACCCGTCCTGATACGTGTCAAGCAAGCAGGCGCGAAGCTGACAAAACAGCCCGGCAGGGCTTGCCGGGCAAGCCGTGATGTGACACTGAGTGGCGCATTTAATGCGCTCTGTCAACCTGCAGAGTTAGGTATGATAGCACTGTTTGCTATCTAATCAATATGTAAAGACTGATTTGCCACTGTGGTGACCCCTTAATCTATGAAAGGAGGCCCATGGCAACCGTAGAGGGGATTCAGACCCTCGCACACTCATACGCGCGTAGCCACTCTTGCCCCGAGGCAACCTTGCCGGGCAAGAGCACTGCGTTTCTCCACCATTTTCCACCATCAATCCACCAAAGCAGGAGTAGGGTTTTATGCCTCGTGGCAGCCCGAACCTGGGTAAAATTGCCCGTGTGATCTCTGTCGCGCGGTGTTGCGCTTCTGCGCTCTTTGTGCAACGTGCCCATCCCCTCGCCGAACCAAAAGGGGCTCATGGCCCCATAGGTGGCCATGGTTTCCCACGACATCTTTGGCGCGCCAAGTAGGGGGATCACTTGCGCGAACCCGAGAGCGTAAGCAGCGCGTCATCTTCATCGCCATTCTCATCATCGACTATGGCGCCCGAGGAATGGCGGAGAAGGACAGGGACAGAGTGGGATAATGACATCATTTCCCCTGCCCGAGCTCCGTCACCTCCTCCCGTCGCGGCCACAACAACGGCGGAAGCCAACAAATAGGGCGATGAGACCGCCCCGGGCGGATCAAGCAGCGTGGATGCACCACGGGCTCGGGGGAGAGGGCGATGCGCGAAGGTACATGGCTCTTTCTCTCTCTGCCACTCTCACTTTTCGACAATCGAGCTGCTTTGGGTCCTAGTGTCATCAACGTCGATGAGCCCATGCGATACTCGGTTCAGCATTTACCCTGCTTAGGGAAATCATGAGTAGAGCGCCGGTGCGAATCCGTTGATCGATGCCCCGACAAGCACGCTCCGGCAAGGTCGTCCGCGTTGGCATGACTTCTGTGCCAGACGCTATTGGATTGTCCAGAAAACATGAAGAGAAGGAGAGAGAAACCCGCCATGCCCTGCATCGCATCCTGCCGCCCGCCATATATATATATATATATATATATATATATATATATATATATATATATATATATATATGAATGAATATGACCGACCCCTGCCGGGGGTCAGAAGTCGATATGCATGCGACACCATCCTTCCCGAAGCTCACGGGCCCAACAAGTGGCCGCAACAGAAAGGGATAAATAGAGATACAGGTAAGAGCTAAGTTCATGCCACCCTTGCGTTATTACGGTTTCTTTTGGATCTGCATGATATTTTATCCTTGAGTACCAAAGTGTTCGTATGATGAAATCTTTCGCAAGGAGGTACCTCTGCTAGATTCTTGTCTGCACCCTCGTTCCGTCCAGAGCCAGCTTGCGGAACGAGTGGCTGCGTTGGAAACTACTGAGGAAAAACCTGCCGGGACGCATCCACGCCAAAATAACTGTTGAGGGCCAAGCCCTCACGACCATTTCGGCAATATGATACCGGCAGGCAACCAAGAATGAGCAATAGAGACTAATCATACGAACACAGCATGGATAAAGCTCAAAAGGGATAAACATGCAATTCAGATTAAGCAAAAGTATCAAGCACCACATGAAGCATGAACATGACGAAGTCTAAACATAGCACATGCATCATTGTTTTGATTACAGGACCGCACAGTAGTAGGGATAATTGAAGGACGGGCCTGCCGGGCTCGTACGTGGAGAACCCTGTCGGCAAAGGGAGCGGCCTTCTCCTCAGCGGCGGAAACGTCAGCACCCCGTGGCGACTTCCTGAAACCATCAGCAAGGTCGAGATCCGGGTGGCGGAAAGCAATGTTGCTCAGGACCATGAAGAGGGAGTTGCGGGCAAGCCTCCGGGATTCATCCTCGAAGCGACCAGCCCTTCCCTCCTCGTGCGTCTTCAGCTTGGCAATCAGCTCGTTGAAGAAAACCCCCAGCTTAGCACCGGGGGCCTCCTGCTTGCTGGCCGAGTAGACCGGCCCCTCCATTCCCATCGCCGCGGTCTGAGCAGTAAGGCGGTCGGTGATGTCGATCAAACTTTTGATCCGGAGGTCGACTTGGCCAGAATGGTTCTTCAGCTTGTCCTCTGCATCCTTCCGGAGGCGCCTTGCGGTGTCCAGATCCTATGATAGCTGCTGCTCGCGGGCCTCGATGGATTCCATTGAGCCCTCCAAGGAGCCAATCCTGGCTTTTAGATCTTCGATGGTGCCGTTGGCAGCCTCGAGGCCTTGGCTCTTGGAGGAGAGCTGCGATTGTGTGTCCTTCAGAAGGGACTCTGCTTTCTGCACCTCCTCCTTGAGGTCCGAGACTTCCTTGGCACTCCCGGCAAGCTTCTCCGATAGCTCGACCACTTGTCGGTCGAGGTCCACCTTGGCGGTAGAGGTGGCAACGAGGTCATCGGCAAGCTTCTTGAAAGATCGAGGATGTCGCCTAGAGGAGGGGGGGGGGGGGGTGAATAGGCGCTTTAAAATAATTATGATTTAGGCTTGAACAAATGCGAAATAAACCTTAGCGGTTAATTTGTCAAGCACAAAACCTAAAACAACTAGGCTCACCTATGTGCACCAACAACTTATGTTGGGGAACGTAGTATTTCAAAAAAAAAATTGCCTACGCACACGCAAGATCCATCTAGGTGATGCATAGCAACGAGCGGAGAGAGTGTGTCCACGTACCCTCATAGACCGAAAGCGGAAGCGTTTAGTAAGGCGGTTGATGTAGTCGAACGTCTTCGCGATCCAACCGATCCAAGTACCGAACGCACGGCACCTCCGCGATCTGCACATGTTCAGCTCGGTGACGTCCCTCGTACACTTGATCTAGTTGAGGCCGAGGGAGAGTTTCGTCAGCACGACGGCGGGGTGACGGTGATGATGAAGTTACCTACGCAGGGCTTCGCCTAAGCTCTACAACGATATGACCGAGGTGGAAATCTCTGGAGGGGGCACCGCACACGGCTAAGACAACTGTCAACTTGTGTGTCTATGGGGTGCCCCCTCCCCCGTATATAAAGGAGTGGAGGAGGGGAGGGTCGGCCCTCTCTATGGCGCGCCCCAAGGGGGAATCCCCCTTCCCTAGTTGGAGTAGGAGAAGAAGGAAGAGGGAGAAGAAGAGAAGGAAAGGAGGGCCGGCCCCCTCCCCAATTTGGATTGGGCTTGGGGGGGGGGGCGCCCCCCACTTGGCCGCCTCCTCCTCTCTCCCACCATGGCCCATTAAGGCCCATTGACTCCCCGGGGGTTTTGGTAACCCCCCGGTACTACGATATATGCCCGAACTTATCCGAAACCATTCCGGTGTCCAAACATAGCCTTCCAATATATCAATCTTTATGTCTCGACCATTTCGAGACTCCTCGTCATGTCCGTGATCACATCCGGGACTCTGAACTACCTTCGGTACATCAAAACACATAAACTCATAATACCGCTCGTCATTGAACGTTAAGCGTGCGGACCCTACGGGTTCGAGAACTATGTAGACATGACCGAGACTCATCTCCGGTCAATAACCAATAGCGGAACCTGGATGTTCATATTGGTTCCTACATATTCTACGAAGATCTTTATCGGTCAAACCGCATAACAACACGTTGTTCCCTTTGTCATCGGTATGTTACTTGATGATGCGGTTTACAGATGTCTTTTGATGATGCAGGAACCCGTGTTGCTCATCTTGGCTCAGATATGCGGAAAAAACTGAAAGCCACCTATACACTCATAGAACAGTTATATACCGGCGTACAATGGGTTATCTGCACAGCTTCCCATAACAAACCGCCCCCAACTTTGATCAAGGAGACGTTGGAAAGGCTGTCGATGATGCGTGCACGGTTTGAAGAACTAAAGAAATCAGCTGCAAGAGCGGGTGCTCTTACCGCACTGACTCGGGCCAAAGCATGGATATCTGATCTTGATCCGGCCGATTTGGCAAACGGCTGCCCAAGCATAAAAGAAAACGGGTGAAAGGATCGATATAGTTGACTAGAGGGGGGGGGGTGAATAGGAAACTAACAATTTTTAGCTTTTCTTTACCAAATTAAACTTTGCATCAAAATAGGTTGTCTAGATATGCAACTAAGTGAGCAACCTATATGATGCAACGACAACAAGCACGCAAGCAAGTGAGAGATATAACACAAGTAAACTAGCTAAAGTAAAGGAACGAGATAACCAAGAGTGGAGCCGGTGAAGACGAGGATGTGTTACTGAAGTTCCTTCCTTTTGAGGGGAAGTACGTCTCCTTTGGAGCGGTGTGGAGGCACAATGCTCCCCAAGAAGCCACAAGGGCCACCGTATTCTCCTCACGCCCTCACACAATGCGAGATGCCGTGATTCCACTATTGGTGCCCTTGAAGGCGGCGACCGGACCTTTACAAACAAGGTTGGGGCAATCTCCACAACTTAATTGGAGGCTCCCAACGACACCACAAAGCTTCACCACAATGGACTATGGCTCCGCGGTGACCTCAACCGTCTAGGGTGCTCAAACACCCAAGAGTAACAAGATCCGCTAGGGATAAGTGGGGGGAATCAAATTTCTCTTGGTGGAAGTGTAGATCGTGGCCTTCTCAACCAATCCCGAGCAAATCAACAAGTTTGATTGGCCAGGGAGAGAGATCGGGCGAAAATGGAGCTTGGAGCAACAATGGAGCTTTTGGGGGAAGAGGTGAGTCAACTTTGGGGAAGAAGACCCCTTTATATAGTGGGAGGAACAAACCAACCGTTACCCCCCTTCTACCCCGAAGAGAGCGGTAGTACCGCTGTGCCACTATAAGCGGTACTACCGCTACACAACGCGGTACTACCGCTTGGCCCACAGCGGTACTACCGCGGAGGGAGGGCGGTACTACCGCACAGGAGCGGTACTACGGCCCCCCACAGCCGCGGCCAGTACCGTAAAACCCGACACGAAAAAGGAGCCCTCGAATCGAGGCGGTACTAGCACGAGACCACCGCGGTACTACGGCTTGGGCCCACTAGCGGTACTACTGCTCTGGAGTGGTACTACCGCTCGTGGCACCCAAGCGGTACTACCGCTCCGTCCCGCGGTACTACCGCTGGGACCAGAGTTAGTACACACATGGGGGCTACTAGCGGTACTACTGCTCTGGGCGGTACTACCGCTCTAGAGCGGTACTACCGCTTGTAGCACCCAAGCGGTACTACCGCTCTGGCCCGCGGTACTACCGCTGGGACCAGAGAGGGCACAAAGAGAGGAGACCAAGCCCATCATCAAAACGGAAAGGTCGGAGGGAGGGGCAAAGGAAGTGTACGTGATGATTCCGCCCTAGCCTTTCCAAAACGGACCCCCTCTTGATAGTACGGTGATCCCTATGAAACTAGTCCACCAAACTAATCCGAAAGGACTACACCGTCTTCGCTTTAAGCTCCGAGGGGAGGAAATCGTCTCGTGCCAAAAGGACGAATCTCTGAAAAACACTCAACGCACACGATTAGTCCGCAAAAGCATTGTCATCAATCACCAAAACATCTTAGGGATAAATATGCCCTTACAATCTCCCCCTTTTTGGTGGATTGATGACAATACGGGATTTGCACATCTGGGAAAAAACAAAGGACATAAGCAAACCCCAAATCTCTAAAATATAGACGGGCTCCCCCTAGATGTGTGCCATCAAGATAAGTGCTTTGAACTGCACGACACACATACTAGGATCAACACTCCCCCTGTATTTTAGAGACCAACAACCTAAGCGAGATACAAGATAGCAGGATATATAACATAATGAAGCATATAACTCATGAGATATCAAATGACTAGAGACAAAGATAAAGATAGCAGGATATATAACATAATGAAGCATATAACTCATGAGATATCAAATGACTAGAGACAAAGATAAAGATATGATAATGATAGGGTAGCATATGTCTCACACCATATGACTCGAACTAAAGTGTCACTGAACACAAAACCAAGCAAAGCACAAGGTCCAAGCAAAGCACAAAGTAGCACATAATGAAAGTACAAAGGAAAAGACACACTCGCAACACAACGACGCAAATCCCTAAATTCTCTCCCCCTTTGGCATCGAGACACCAAAAGGGGCAAAGAGCTAACCTACGGCTCCAGGTGAGAGCATGCTGAGGATCTCGAACATCAGGACTCTGCGTGATCATCTGCACTGCCGTCCTTGCCCGGAAACTGCTTGGCATCTGAGTTGGTCCACGGGCAGTGCTGCTGGATCCACTCCTCCTCCTCAGTAATCTGACCCTCAGAGCCGCTGGTGACTGTCGCACCCATCTGACGCATCAGCTCCTTGTGACGTCCTCTTGCCTTCTTCTCAGCCACATGAGTCATGTACTGACCATGAGACTCCATGCAGAACAGCTTCTTCATCTTGCGTTTGAGCTTCTTTGCCCAAGAGGGCTCTGCCGCAGAAGGCTCTGTCCCAGGAGGCACATAATCCTCATCATCATCACCGGCATCAGCCTCGTCCTCGGTCTCCATGGCAGCAGTAGAAGATGGAGCTCCAGATCTACCCCAATTATCCTTCTTCCTCAGACGCTTGATCTCATGAGAGACCAACTCTCTAGTTTCCAGCTGCTCCTCAGGATAGGTATGTCTCCAGGCCCTCTCAATAAGCAACATAATGAACGGACCATAAATTGGGCACTTGCGCTCAGAAACAGCCGCCAGAAGCTCAGACCACATGACGTGAGAGATGTCCAGGGACTCGCCGGTGTTTGCGTCCTTCTCACGCTGGCAGAAGAGAAGCATGTCCACAAGGTAAGAGTGTACCATGTCCAGATTCCCAATACGAGGGAAGAGAGTCTCGCGGAAGATGCGGTGAAGGATGTCTAGATAGGTAGACAACTCATAGGTTTCCTTCCTGGTCTCAGGGTGGACCTTCCGAGTACAGTAGGGCCAGAGGGCTTGCTTGTGAGTGGAGGTGACATTTTGGTGAGGACGAAAACCAACTGGAGTCTCGAGCCCTTGATCTTCCACCTCAAGCAGCCCCATGAAGGCCTGCCACTTGACAGCTAGCACCTTTCCATTTGTCATCCAAGTCAGAGTCCTGTCTGCATCAGTTCCTAGGTGAACAGTGGCAAAGAACTGTGCCAGCAAATCTGCATCAAAGTCCTTGTTGAACTGCATGATCCTGAGAATGTTCAACTGAGAGCACATCTGAAGGGCATCACCAAAGTACTCAAGGTCCTTCTCCATAGCATCCGTGTTGATGGAATGAACATTGACAAAGAGGTTCTTCTTAGCCTTGATCACATCAAAGTATGTGGCATACTGAAACCGGTTCCAGAACGGGCGATTGACAAGATTGGGTTCTTGGTCTTCCTCATAGGGGTTGTGCCGACGCCTGTCCCAGAATTCCTTGCTAGACATCTCAGTCACTTTCTTGCCACTTGGCTTCGGTCGGCTGGCAATCTTCTTCTTGCGAGGAGGATTAGCACTTCAGGAAGCACCCCCTGCCGGCTGTGGAGCACTGGAAGAACCACCTGCAGTCTCAGATGGGCGGTACCGCTTCGACGTTGAACGCCCGGGGTTGACACGGCGGACTTGCTGCTCAGGATGTTCATCACCTGGAACCAAACACACGGACACAAGAAACAACCAGAAGGAACGATCAATACCAAATAAACACAACAAATATGGATCAACATGTGGTAGGAAACAATGGAACTGGGCATCCAGCGATAGTACCGTGCCTGCTCAGCGGTAGTACCGCTTAGCCACATAAGCGGTAGTACCGCTCCAGCAGTAGTACCGTGCCAGATGGGCGGTAGTACCGCCCGAGACGGGGCACGGTGGATCCCTACTGCCGTGGTCAGATCCGGCACTATCGGGGATGCCAAATTCAAAAATAAACCTACCAAACATCAATCCAAAGAGTCTAGTTGCCTTCTCCAACCTACTCAAGCCTAGATTTGGCCAAAAATCTAGAGATGCAACTACTATTGCCCCTAAAACGCGAGATATGAAAAATAGACAAGAAGAGAAGAGGAACGGGGGCAATACCGGCATCCATGGCAAGAGGACGAGGTGGGGATCGACTCCACCGAAGGAAATGGAGAGGAACGGTCCGGAGACGGAGGGCCGCCGGAGCCTTCCCGCGGCGAGATGGCGCTGGAGATAGAGGAAGAGGAACCAGGGGACGAAGCAAATGGGTATGGGGTGGAGGAAACCACCCCTGCCCACGACTTAACCCCCTGGCCCCGCCCCACAGCGGTAGTACCGTGGTGAAGGGCGGTAGTACCGCTTAGCCACATAAGCGGTAGTACCGCTCCAGCGGTAGTACCGCTCCTGCACAACGGTAGTACCGCCCAGCGCAACTCAAACCAGACTCAACACATATGGTGCAAAAACGAAAGACGGGAAACAACGGCAAGAAGACCAACAAGAGCACTAGCAAGAGAACAAGAATCACACGCCTCTATACGAGAGGGCGGTGGCCGAGGCCACCTATGTTTGAGTCACTTGGTATGGCACCGCGAAGAATTATCCTTGGGCCCATGACCAAAGCTCGTCTTTGAAGCACAAGTACCATCAAAAATGGCTAATGTGAAAGAGTGAGATCAGTTTATGCATTGTGGGGGGAGGGAAAGTTCATTGAGAGAACAACACTCCCCCTACGTCCATGCCTACACCTAGACAAGAATGCACAATGAATGTGAGGGGTGTGCAAAGGTTCAAACCACATTGCTCGAATCAATGATATTTAGCTCATGCCTTAACTCGCGAAATCTTGCTTCATCCAATGGCTTCGTGAAAATATCTGCCTTTGGGCTTTGGGCCTTCTTAGTAAATCTCCTTCGTAAGTCGCCATCTTCTACGTCTTCATGGGCTTCAATACTGGTAAATCGCCATGAGTATAACCCGGCCCCTCCTGGGCGGTTTATACTCAATAGTTATATCCCCAACACAAAGTGTTCCTCCAGTATTCGGGAGTTGCATAATCTCATAGTCATAGGAACATGTATAAGTTATGAAGAAAGAAATGGCAATAAACTAAATGATCATAGTGCTAGGCTAACGGATGGGTCAAGTCAATCACATCATTCTCTAATGATGTGATCCCGTTAATCAAATGACAACTCTTTGCCCATGGCTAGGAAACTTAACCATCTTTGATTAACGAGCTAGTCAAGTAGAGGCATACTAGTGACACTCTGTTTGTCTATGTATTCACACATGTACTAAGTTTCCGGTTAATACAATTCTAGCATGAATAATAAACATTTATCATGATATAAGGAAATATAAATAACAACTTTATTATTGCCTCTAGGGCATATTTCCTTCAACTTATGCTAAGCAAGATAAACAACTATGTGATAGCAAGATATATAACATGAAACACTATGGCTATCACAAAGTAAAGTGCATAAGTAAAGGGCTCGGGTAAGAGATAACCGAGGTACGTGGAGACGATGATGTATCCCGAAGTTCAGACCCTTGCAGATGCTAATCTTCGTTTGGAGCGGTGTGGAGGCACAATGCTCCCCAAGAAGCCACTAGGGCCACCGTAATCTCCTCATGCCCTCGCACAATGCAAGATGCCGTGATTCCACTAAGGGACCCTTGAGGGCGGTCACCGAACTCGTACAAATGGCAACCCTTGGGGGCGGTCACCGGAACCCGTCAAATTGCTCGGGGTGATCTCCACAACCTAATTGGAGACCCCGAAGCTTGCCCGGAGCTTTACACCACAATGATTGAGCTCCAAACACCACCAACCGTCTAGGGCGCCCAAGCACCCAAGAGGAACAAGCTCTAGGGTACCAAGCACCCAAGAGTAATAAGCTTCTCAACTTGAAACTTCCACGTATCACCGCGGAGAACTCAAACCGATGCACCAAATGCAATGGCAAGGGCACACGGAGTGCCCAAGTCCTTCTCCCCCAAATCCCACCAAAGCAACTAATGCTAGGGAGGAAAATGAGAGGAAGAACGAAGAAGAGAACATGAAGAACTCCAAGATCTAGATCCAAAGGGTTCCCCTCACATAGAGGAGAAAGTGATTGGTGGAAACGTAGATCTAGATCTCCTCTCTCTTTTCCCTCAAAATCTAGCAAGAATCCATGGAGGGATGGAGAGATAGCAAGCTCAAAGAAGGTCAACAATGGGGGGCAAATGCGAGCTCAAAGGATAAGGTCCATTGGGGAAGAAGCCCCCTTAAATAGGCACCCCCGAATCCAACCGTTATGCCCACTGGTCGTGCGCAAGCGGTGCTACCGCTTGGAGGAGCGGTACTACCGCTTGGAGGAGCGGTACTACCGCTTGGAGGAGCGGTACTACCACTTAGCATGGCCAAAACAGCCCAACGAGGCAGAAAACACGAATAGTAGATCTGCCAGAGAGGCAGTACCGATCTGGGGAGCGGTACTACCACTTGAGCAGTACTACCGCTCTGGGAGCGGTACTACCGCTTGAGCAGTACTACCGCTCTAGTAACGCTTAGGGAAAACAGGCAACAGAAACATGCACAACCATTGAAACACAAGAGGTACTACCGCTCGGAGGTGCAGTACTACCGCTTGAGCGGTACTACCGCTCTACCACCGCTCTACTACCGTTTAGAGAAAACAGGCAACAGAAACATGCACAAAAGACTTTTCCCAAACGGTAGTGGCAGCGGTAGTCCACAACAGAAGTACCGCAAGTGGTACTACCGTGGTACTAAGCGGTACTATCGCTTGGGTGCTGCAAAATAGCCCAAGCAAAACAGAAGAAACAGGTTGGACCGAAACAATCACAACATTTGCATATGAGCTCCAAATTGAGCAAACTCAAGCTTGTTGGATAGAAGACGACGAGTAGCATCCAACAACAACTGGTTAAGGTAAGAATAGGCAGGGGAGTTATGCCAATATATAGAAGAGAGAAACCTCCAACAGAGAAGAACCGACATAACCTCCAACATCAAAAACATCATAGAAGAAGCATGAGAACTCCGTTTTCGAAGAACTCGAGCTTGTCATGAAAATGACCATAAGATCTGAAACTCACCAAGATAAATACCAAACAAGAACCAAGAAAGATGATGAAAGGATGCAATTGTTTGAGCTCTCTACGAACGATACGATCAAGCTACTCATCGAGAGCCCCCCTTGATAGTACGTCAATCGACCCTATAACCCGGTCTCCCAACTACCACCACGAGACCGGTAAAATAGTAAACCTATCAAGGGCAAACCTTTGCCTTGCACATAGTCCACTTGAGCTAGATGATGACGATCTTGACTCCCTCAATTTGGACCACCTTTCTTGATTGCGTTGGCTCGATGAAGACTAGCTAGTTGATTGCTCCCCCATACTCCACTATGGGTGAGCCACTCTTTGGCACATCTTCACAAGTCCATTGACACCACAATGGACGACAAGATTCAAGCACTTGATCTCTTCATGATGCTCCACTTGACCTTGCACACCGCAATATTGATGACGATCACCACTTGATGTCATCCTCTCCATGGGTTGTATGATATCTTCCTCTTGACGCAAGCCTATGGAAACATACCTAACCCCACATAGAACTCTCACGTAGACCATGGGTTAGTACACAAAGCGTAATGGACAATGCTTACCATACCATGTGATCACTTGATCCCTCTTGGTACATATTCTATGCTTTGTGTGTTGATCAACTTGAATCACTCTTTGTACTTAGTCTTGATCATCCTTGAATCTTTCCAACTCTCTTCATTTGGATGATGTCTTGAAGGTAAACATGAATGATCACACAATCTTCTTCTTCAAGACATGCTTGCAATAAGCTCAACACTCACATGACCAATCTTTGGATAATTCCTTAATAGCACCTTGGTCAACTCATAAACTCCTTGAAACCAACACATGGACTTCAAGAAATGCCTATGGACAAATCCTTCAAATATAACTCAATGCAACCATTAGTCCATAGTGAATATCATTAATTACCAAAAGCACACATGGGCGCACCACATGTTCTTTCAATCTCCCCCATTTTGGTAATTAATGACAATCACTTTCAAGAGAGTGTATGTAAGGAATTATGCATCACCATGCAATGCAACAACCAATAATGCATGCGTATGAGATGCAAATGCTAAGGAACAAAACCAAAGCAAGAAGAAATAACTCTGTAAATTTCTCCACAAAACTCTCTGAAACTTCTCCTCCATTGGCATCGATTGCCAAAATGGGCGAAAAGCTTAGAAGGCCAATATAAATTGTGTTCCGCCATAAGTTGTGTATTTCTCAACAAGAGAGTGGAAAGCAATACACACATACAAAGGTAAATACTTGGAGGAAGACAATTATATTGAGGCTCAAAGATTGCTAAAGGATGATATGCCACAAAGACATAACAAAGAGAGACACACGCAATCAAAAGATACCAATTGAAACAAGCAGCCAAAATATACCAATTGAACTAAGTAAACCAACGATCCTACGAGCCACATGGAAAAAGATATTACAATAAGAGCAAAGAAGTGTTCTATAGAAACTGGAGAAGCTCCCCATGATTTGTGCATCATTTAGTTTTGTATTTGGATACAACGAGCACAAAATAGGATCATCACTCCCCCATAATCAATAGAAACTCACAACAATTGCAAGTGGGCTAAGATAAGAGACAAGGCATAGCTCTTGCAACAAGCACATGGTTGAGCAACATGTAAAAGAGGCAACTTACGAATGGACTCAACCAAAAGAATGTGAGTGAGTCATGGCAAAGCACTTAATAAGACTAATATATGGATGAGCATTAAGTATCAACATAGTCTTAAAGAATGAGATACAATGTGCAAGACATGTCCTTCCCACACACACACACACACTCAACAAGCAAATGGGTTCACAAGCTCATTAATAAGTAAATTAAAATACCGATGCTTGTGACAACCCATGGTGAAGATAGACAATTATAGCCTCGTCAAGAGGAGGGATACCAAACGAATGGCAAAAGCCTCGTCAAGACAAGCATGAGGAAAACAATCTTCACCACACACGAGTGCATCAAGATGCAACGAGAAAAGACCCGCACTCAAGATAAATCCTTTCACGAAACCACCAAGGGAAAAGGTGAACGTGAAAGAATAAGGATATCAACTAGAGATGTAATTTCTCTCAAGTGTATAAGATTCTAGGTAGATGGAAGATATCAATCCACAAAGAAGGACGCACACACGAAATAGTTACACAAAGGAAATAACAAGATATCCACAGGGAAGTCCTAAATTTACCAATAAGATATTTGCTTGAAAGCATATCACATGGCTAGATATGGTCTTATTGTATATAAATGAACTCCTACCACACCTCCATTAAAGACATCACAACTAGCAACAAGAGATCATCGTTGGGATGCTTTGAGAAAGGAAACAAGTATCACAAGATGAAATGAATATCATGCCAAGATGCAACCTCCACAAGGTTGAATGCAAGAGAGGAATGCATGAGCAGATACTTGTTACCGAGATAGCATTGGAAGGATGTAGAAGATACCAATTGAAGGTATTAGATAGTAGTTCATTGAACATCCTAGCTTGAATCCAATAAGCACATGGTGACACCACCTTCCTTGTGAGTAAGCCGAGCATCCAATGCGTCTCCAATTGTTCCTAGAATAACAACACAAACAAAATGGTACCCAAACTCATTGGGACCAAAGAGTTAGAAACACCAATACATAGGACAAACTCCACAGAAATATGTGCACATATATATGAAAATAAATATCATGCACATCTCATCCAATTTGAGACTTGGTGGAGTTTCCCCTATATATAGGGTCTAAGAAAGAAAGCATGCCAAAGAAAATACATGAAGTAAATATGCATGCTAAATACTTTCAAGAACCAACACCAAATGAAAGAGGAAAACCAAGTGAAAAGGATACCACATGGAGAAATCATCACTTAAAAGATACCAAATAAAAAAACATAAAGGAATGAGATATCCATTGTTACACGCAAAAAGAAGGATGTCGAACTCCCAATAGAGAGAATGGTTCCAAACAAACCAAACGCTCTACAAAGTTTCATGATAGCACAAAGTACCAAAAAGAAATGGTTTGTGTTTCACCAACACACACTTGATAAGGATCACAAGGTGAGCGTTCTAAGAAAAATAGGTGTAACATCCCAAAATTCTAAATTTTGGAATGTTATATTAAATAAATAGTTTTGATTGTTGTTCGATTGTGGTGTGGTTGCTTGTGTGAAATTGAGTGAAATTTGAAACTTTTTGAAAGTTGAATGAGAGGGAATGAAATGACTTTCCCAAACTTTCACCTTGCATTTATGATCTCCATGAACTCAAATTCATTTCATCACAAAACCCTAGAGTGAAGATGATATGACTTCTTCCATTTAAATAAATGAAAAGGGTTTTGAAAAGATTTGAAATCCATTCGGGTATATTTCAAATTCAGAAACTTTTGCAACTCAATGATCCTCATGAGAGAAGATAAAATGACTTCTTGAAAGATGAGTTGGAAGTTTAAAGGAATCAAAATGAAAGTCCCTTTGAAGGTATTTTGAAACCTACTATCAATTTGGAGTTATTTGGCTTTTACTCAAATTATTTTCTCCAAATAAATAAATAAATGGAAATAAGGGTAAAATGAATCCCTTCAATGGAAAATTAGGAGAAAATAAATTTGACATCATTTTGGTATTTAAAAAAATGATTTTATTGGGTTTTAATGCAACACTAGCATTGGTTGCTTTATTTAAGTTACTGAGGATTTTAGTTGCCTATGAAAATATGTTCATCCTTTAGGATTTATTTTTCTTAAGATTTTGATATACTATATGTCTATAGGGTATTTTTATTTTCTTTGTATTACATTTGTTTTTCCCTCTCTGTCTTTATTTAAAAGAAAATGGCGTTGTTCTGTTTTTTTCTTTAACGGCCGAAGCCAACTAGCCCAACAGTGCCCAGCACCGTGACCCATCTCTCTCTCTCCCCCGGCCCACCTACCTCGTCCCGTGCTCGAACCGCTACAACCCGGTTGCCCGCACCTCTCTCTCGCTCCCGCACTCGCTGACAGCGGGCCTTGCCCGCGTCTTCTTCTTCTTCTCCCGCACGCCATGCCGCACGAGTGCCCGCGCCGCCGCCGGGATCCCGATCTTCTCGGGATCGCAAAATCCCTTCACCCCCTCCTCCAAGCACCCCTTCCCCTATAAATATCCCTCTCCCTCGACCCGTCCCCCTCCTTTTCCCTCACGGAGAAACCCCGCCGCCTCCTCGATTCCTCGCCGGAGCAGAGCACCGCCGCCGCACCATTGTTTCCTACTTCATCACCCTGACCACCCCGCCACCGCCCAAAGCTACCCACGCACCGCCACCCTCTCCTACACCTCCCCGTGCCCTCACCCGAGCTCCAGCAACGCAGGAGTGCCATCGCCATCAACCACCGAACGTCACCGCCACCCCGAGCTCGCCGCCGTCCTCCTTCGACATTCCCGAGCTCCACCGAGGCCACAACCGTGATCGCCTTCGTCCGCTGCATCCTCCCGACGAGTTCACCGCGCTCGCCGACGACCGGAGCATCGTCCCCGTTAACCACCGAAGACGGAGCATCTCGCCGGAGCTCGTCCGCCGCCGCTGTAAGCTCTCGCCTCTCCCTCCACCGTTCGATCTACAATAAACGCCGTAGATTAGATCTATTCTGAACAGTTAGTTTTTTTACTAGATCAGTTTTGCTTCGGTTTATTTACAGTTTAGATCTAATCGGTTTAGCTGGTCGGTTTTTCCTTTACTAGCACGTGCGGCCTCGTTAAGTATCGGCCGAGTGCTTTATAGATCGGATCACACATCCTCTAGGCCCAATAGAAGCCCGACGCGTAGCACCTATCCGATCTGTTTTCTTTTAGTTTATTTTCGTTTCTGTTTTAAAAACAGATAAGTTTCAATCTTACATATTTAATATCTTTTTGTGTGCTTATCCAAATTGAGTGATTCTTTTCGCATTAGATTCAAAATTTGTTAAAGTTTCTGTTGGTGCACTCAGATTTCAATTTTTTTTACCTTAAATTTGAATTTGATGAAATTTGTTGAAATCACTAATTTGGTCGTATCTTGAGTTTTATAAAATATTTTTGATTGATTCTTTTTGCTACTGTTTTGTTATTGTTTTGTCTATCCAGTAGCATATTGTGATTTATTTTCAGTTTATTTTAAATTAGGGGTTTAGACAAAACAATACTATTTTAGTTTTAGTTTAGTTTTAGTCTTTTATTTATAGTTTTATTATTTTTAATTTATTTCTTTTTGTCACTTTTGACAAATTTATTTTGTTTATGTTATTTAACAATAGAAAATTTTATTATTATTTTAAAAAATTGTTTTCTTTAGTTTTGTATGAAAACTTGTATAGGTCATAGTTAGAGTTTTATAAAAGCTTTTTATTTGTTTCTTTTTGCTACTAAAAGTTTATGAAAAATTCTTTCTGTTATTTTAATGAAAAATCTATTTCTTTTCTGTTAATTTATTAGTTTAGTATTTTATTTACTGTTAAGTTTAATTAGGTCAAAAACTACTTTTGTGTTGGTTGTTGAAAAAACTCTATAGTTCCTTGTAGTTTTCCTTGAAATTTTCTTTGGTTTTCTTATGGATTTCTTTGTTGCTTTTCTTTGTTTTTTTATTGTGAGTATTAGAATTGCTTGCTAGTATGTTTATTTATATGAGTGCTATGTTTGACTTAATAGATTTACATCGGAGTGACGGATAGTATCAAGTTATTTTTTGAGAGCGCTATCATCTTCATCAACTTACCAGGCAAGTTCACTTTGACCATGTTTTCCATACCTATGTTTTATTTGCATGTAGTAGCACCCTTTCAACAATCCCTCCAGTAGTGTTATTGAATCTTGTAGTTGAGTAGAATGCATGAGGTAGGAAACCATCTCCCTGTTATCAAGACCGGGACGTTGTTTAGTTTCAATGCTACGCTATAGTAGACGGGGTTGGTATGAGTTCTCGGGAGTGGTGTGAGAATGGAGGACTCTACATCAATGATGACAACTTCATGATGGCATCAACAAGGACCGCATCTTCAGGACCTCAAGACTTTAAGACCACAAGATTTCGAGACTCGAGACAAGAATTCAATACACACTACTAGGTGAAGGACGGATTTGATGGGCTCCCTGGAGCAACCAGTGGATGGCTGGGATGCATGGTGAAGTGCCATGACATCTTGCGGAAAGCTTCACCCAGACTCAAAGAGACAGAAGAATACTTGATGCCCGGAAGCTTACCTGTGCAACCGCAAGTCATTATGGGCTCTTGCTTGGTTGACCCTAGTGGTGACTCTGGCTGGGACGGTGCTAGCAGATGTAGAACTACGGTAGGATTGGATGAGCACCAGACAGTGGTCAGGGGAACTCTTCGGAAGAACATGGTTCGGTCGTCTTGTTCTCAAACACCCTGAAGTGCAAGAACGTAAAAAGAGGGATCGAATCTTGCGGGTAAAGTGTACAAACCTCTGCAGAGGGTTAAAACCTAATCGATTAGCCGTGTCCCCGGTTACGGACAACTTGAGCCTCTAGACTTGGATCTATCTCGGAAATCTCAACACCAGACTGATAACTTAATTATGGGAACTTATGATGATTTGGGCTATGAGACATCTGTTGGCGGAACCATGTCATGATAGATAACTCCATAGTACAGGCTCCGGTTCTTTCTTTTGATGTAGGGAAATAAAACCAGCTTTTACCAAAAACAACCTAGACACAGAGCCACAAAGCCATATTGCATATAAAATAGTTTTATCATCTGCATTCTTATTGTGATCTTGCCGGTACATTCAATGTACTGACCTACACGGCTGCAACGTATCATGTTGCAGGATTATTTATACGTTGAGTGAGTTTCGTTGTTGGGTTACGGTCTACACTCAACCTGCTGATGGCGTTGATGGGACTCCACACCCGTTGATTGTTTCCACTGAGACATATGAGGTATATATTAGTTTGACGTTACTTATACATGTGATTGCACTTTGATATATACATTGATGTACTGTGTGTGCCAGCATACTGATCCAGGGATGTCACAGATACACAGAGACTTGACCGTTTGAGGTCGGATCGCTACAATAGGATAGCTCCCCCAAGTGTTGTGCATTATAGAGAACTAGATGATACCCCACGCGTTGCTGCGGGATCTTTTTATTGGCATTAAAAGTAGAATAGAAACTAAATAGAACATCAAACCAACACTAAAAATTCCAATGTCAACATTGTAATAGTAAGAGAATTGACTTTCCGTTGGTAGCGGACTGGGTAGTGGGGGTGAACTTCTTATGTATATAGGATAAGAGAAGGCCAAAGCCTAAGAGTACAACGACAAAGAAATGACCGTACAACAACCAAAAACAGTTTTGAAAAACACCCCAAAACAAAAGGAAACAACGAAAACAGTTGAACTACCACTTACGGCGAGCAACATGGCCAGAAAATGACCAGGAACTAAATCTTTCCTAACCAGTAGCTAGCATCAGCTTTCAGCTGGCTCATAACCTGAATAAATGGCGTAGCCAAATGACCATTTGCCTGACACAAACTTGGTTTTTTGTTCTGCATTTGTTCAACAGTGAAAAGGGCCAGGTTGCGAACTTGATGATTGTCAATCTGTTATGATTGTATTTTTTATGTTTTAATTAGTGTTTGTGCCAAGCAAAGCCTTCACTACTGCAGGATTCTGCTAACGCGACACTATGATCAGAGACCCTTCGAGAAACTGTGTGCGATGCCATAATCGCAAACGGTGCTGTATGAAAACTGTCAAAAAAGGTGAAAACATTTGCGATGGAGGATGCATCAAACACGGTTCAGATTTTAGTTGTGTGTGCGATCCAGGGCATACGGTTCAGTCCAATGAACTGTTTGTGATGAGGCGGAACAAAAGAAACGAGCAGCTTGATGAAGGCGTGTGTGATATAGAGCATACGGTTCACTCGGATGAACTATTTGTTATTAGGCAACACAAAAGAAACGGGCAGCCAGATGAAGGTGTGTGGGATATACAACATACGGTTCACTCGGATGAACTGTTTGTGATTAGGCAACACAAAAGAAACGGTCAGCCAGGTCAAGGTGTGTGTGATTGAGGGCATACACTTCAGAAGGATTAACTATTTGCGATTAGGCAATAGAACAGAAACGGGTAAGCTAGATCAAAGTGTCTGCGATTGATGGCATACACTTCACATGGATGAACTGTTTATGATTAGCCACAACAAACTGAAACAGTTAGATAGATCAACGTGTGTGCGCTAGACGGGCACACCCGTTCTAATTAAAAGACGTGTGCTGACATTGCCTATTGTGGTGCACCCTATGGTGCAAACACCACGTACGCGGCCGGGAAGGCGTACGTGCCCATGTTATGCCTTCCGGGAATAGTGCCGCACTTATAACCGTCAGTAAATTTTGAGCATGCGTCCCGTCACATTCCAAATTGCAAACCTGTTCACACCGATCAAAACCTAAACGGTTTCCCACTTAGGAGCGTATTACTACGTGGTTATAAATACTACTACTCCAAGATGACTGCACATTCCTCCTCAACTCCTCATCCACAAAAAGTCAAAAACAAACAAGTCATTCATCATCGTTCCCTTGCGTCCGCCATGGCCAGCGTGAGTTCTGGGTCGAGAGATTGCGACCAGGGAGAGGCGAGCCTGGAAGCGGGAGCACGAGAGATGTCCCGCCTCGTCGCGATAGCAGCCAACATGTCCTGCCGCACGGCCGTAGCAGCAGAGAGGTCCCCGCCGCGCCGCCGAAGCAGCACGGAGGACCCGCCGCGCCATCGATTCAGCAGACTGGTCCGGCCGCGCCGCGGAAGCAGAAGAGATGTCCCGCCGCGCCGCAAATGCAGCAGAGATGTCCTCCCTTGCTGCGGCAGCCTGGGAAAATGCCTCACGGGCAGGCGAGGACTCTTACAGGCGCATGCGTGCCCTCGTCCATAGGCAGATGGATCAGATCTCCAGGTGGGCAAGGTTACAGGATGACCTGCAAGCCTCGTTTGAACAGTCTACCGACGTCATCCGGCAACTAAATGAGAGCAATGCGAAGCTCTGGGCCGAGCGTGACCTGCTAAGGGCGAAGATCGTTGGAAGTGCGGAGCAGCAAGAGCAGACCACTGCCTTGTTGAAGAGGACCGGCGCCATCGTCGAGAAACTTATGGACGAGAATAACAAGCTGCGCATCGAGCGTAGAAGGCTGGTGGAGGAATCCGTGGATGCTCTCAAGCAGCATCTTGAGGACAAGGAAGAGCTCGTCGCCGCTTGCCGCGGAGACTAGTTCCCGCGGCCTGCAGCAAAGCATCAAGAAAGTAGAGATCAGCGAGCCAAATCGTTGTCTTCCTTCTTCCTTTGCCCTTGTGTATTTCGGGCGTTGCCGCATGTGGCTTTTTTAATTATGTTTCTAAATAAGTAAGACAATTATTATCCACTGTCATCGTCCTTATATTCATCATGTTTGCTATAAGTCGCAGTCAATGCTATATAGGTCCGTCGGATCTTACATCAAAATCCGTGCAAAACTTTCTTTTCAGATTTTCATTTTTCTCTCTTAAATCTCAGTCCAGTGAGACATATAGCCACGCCGTAGAACAGGTGCTCAGGCGCCATTAATGGAGACGTTGGGAGGGAGGTGCGTGGCGGGTAGCGGTCAAAGGGCTCTCCTCCCGATGAGCACGCGCAGGGGTCTGATCGCACGCCTCCCGTACTCAAATAGCTACCCCGCACGGCACATCCTAGCCAATAAAAAAGGGGACGCGTGGCCGCACGTAATTGGTAAGTCGAACGCCCACGGTTTCAATAATACTTGTGTTTCCGATTTGTAACGTGACAGCACTTGTTCCAAAATGACTTTGTTGATTGTTAATGTGTGGGCCTTCGCAAATCGGACAGAAAAATTACCACAGCATGTTGGTGCCATGTCATGAGACCATGCCAAGTTTCATGATTTTCAGGCGTGTTTTGGAATTACAGGAATTAAAAAACCAAGTTTCTCAATCTTTCCGGCCGAGCCACGACGCCCAGATGTTTGAATTTCACTCCCATCTCTTGCATGGGACCTAGAAATTCACCCAAGGACACACATGTGATTTTTCAAACAACTTTGGTGCACTGGAGCATGTGCTTGTAGTTCAAATTTGAATTATGCACATTAAATGCCCAGAAACTCAATTAATGTATAAAAAAGGCCAAACGAACCCGGAATAATTCCAAAATTTAGCACGGTACTTCTATTTGGTCTAATCTGGCTGTGTAAAAAAATAAGGCGGGAGAAGGCAGTGTACGTATGTCGTTTCGCACACGGAGGTGACACGTTCCCTCTCGGAACCACGAGCCTTCTTGAGGGAAGCTCCGGTTTGCAAGAAGCTTACACCAAAGCTTGTCCCAATTCGGCCAAAAATATTACCGCAGCATGTTGGTGCCATGTCATGACACCATGCCAAGTTTCATGATTTTCAGGCGTGTTTTGGAATTACAGGAATTAAAAAACCAAGTTTCTCAATCTTTCCGGCCGAGCCACGACGCCCAGATGTTTGAATTTCACTCCCATCTCTTGCATGGGACCTAGAAATTCACCCAAGGACACACATATGATTTTTCAAACAACTTTGGTGCACTGGAGCATGTGCTTGTAGTTCAAATTTGAATTATGCACATTAAATGCCCAGAAACTCAAGTAATGTATAAAAAGGCGAAACAAGCCCGGAATAATTCCAAAATTTAGCACGGTACTTCTATTTGGTCTAATCTGGCTGTGTAAAAAAATAAGGCGGGAGAAGGCAGTGTACGTATGTCGTTTCGCACACGGAGGTGACACGTTCCCTCTCGGAACCACGAGCCTTCTTGAGGGAAGCTCCGGTTTGCAAGAAGCTTACACCAAAGCTTGTCCCAATTCGGCCAAAAATATTACCGCAGCATGTTGGTGCCATGTCATGACACCATGCCAAGTTTCATGATTTTCAGGCGTGTTTTGGAATTACAGGAATTAAAAAACCAAGTTTCTCAATCTTTCCGGCCGAGCCACGATGCCCAGATGTTTGAATTTCACTCCCATCTCTTGCATGGGACCTAGAAATTCACCCAAGGACACACATGTGATTTTTCAAACAACTTTGGTGCACTGGAGCATGTGCTTGTAGTTCAAATTTGAATTATGCACATTAAATGCCCAGAAACTCAATTAGTATATAAAAAAGGCGAAACGAGCCCGGAATAATTCCAAAATTTAGCACGGGACTTCTATTTGGTCTAATCTGGATGTGCAAAAAAATTAAGGCGGGAGAAGGCAGTGTACGTATGTCGTTTCGCACACGGAGGTGACACGTTCCCTCTCGGAACCACGAGCCTTCTTGAGGGAAGCTCCGGTTTGCAAGAAGCTTACACCAAAGCTTGTCCCAATTCGGCCAAAAAATTACCGCAACATGTTCGTGCCATGTCATGAGACCATGCCAAGTTTCATGATTTTCAGGCATGTTTTGGAATGACAGGAATTAAAAAAATCAAGTTTCTTAATATTTCCGGCCAAGCCACGACGCCCAGATGTTTGAATTTCACTCCCATCTCTTGCATGGGACCTAGAAATTCACCCAAGGACACACATGTGATTTTTCAAACAACTATGGTGCACTGGAGCACGTGCTTGTAGTTCAAATTTGAATTATGCACATTAAATGCCCAGAAACTCAATTAATGTATAAAAAAGGCCAAACGAACACGGAATAATTCCAAAATTTAGCACAATACTTCTATTTGGTCTAATCTGCCTATGTAAAAAATTAAGGCGGGAGAAGGTAGTGTACGTATGTTGTTTCACACACGGAGGTGACACGTTCCCTCTCGGAACCAGGAGCCTTCTTGAGGGAAGCTCCGGTTTGCAAGAAGCTTACACCAAAGCTTGTCCCAATTCGGCCAAAAAAAATTACCGCCGCCTGTTGGTGCCATGTCATGAGACCATACCAAGTTTCATGATTTTTAGCCATGTTTGGATTTACAGGAATTAAAAAACCAAGTTTCTCAATCATTCCGGCTGAGCCATGACACCCAGATGTTTGAATTTTATTCCCATTTCTTGCATGGGACCTATAAATTCACCCAAAGACACACATGTGATTTTTCAGCAAACTTTGGTGCATTGGAGCATGTGCTTGTAGTTCAAATTTGAATTATGCACATTAAATGCCCAGAAACTCAATTAATGCATAAAAATGCCAAACGAACCCGGAATAATTCCAAATTTAAACACGACACTCATGTACTAGTTGCATGTTCACTGTACGTAAATGTTCTAGCAATTCAAACACCATCCTTTCCCTCCGTAACACCATTTTGTCTCTCAAAACATAATGAAAAAATCAGGTATACCACAAACAGTTTACTAGAAAGAATCGTGTGGGATGCGATATAAAATATCTTGGCGCACCGTCTTGTCTGGCTTACGCAGGAAGCTTCGTCGTCTATAGTCCACCGCCCCCGCTTGAACCACACTTGCGCGCCAGTTTCTCGTGGCACCGAGCGAATTTTTTTGCCACCGCGGAAATATCTATCTCCCCGCCCCCTTCCTCCTACCAAAAGCCACATTTCCACTGTTCCTCCTTACTTTCCAAGTTCAAACCTTCACTGCTGCTTACTGGTAGCTCAGCCTCCTCGTCGGTGACCCTTCTTCTTGCAGCGCCGCCTCCTCGCCGGCTACCCTTCTTCTTGCAGCGCCGCCTCCTCGCCGGCGACCCTTCTTCTTGCAGCGCCGCCTCCTCGCCGGCGACCCTTCTTCTTGCTGCGTGACCTCCTCGCCACCGACCCTTCTTCTTGCTGCGCGGCCTCGTTGATATGGTCAGGTAATCCACACCCCACCCATTCCTCCTTTCCCGTCCCACATGCCCCGACTGACGGAGCGACACCTTCCACCAAAATCACTACCCCCTCCTCCAATTAAGCGCCGCCCACAACCATTTTACATGCAGTATAACATGGAGCTGAGTAGCATGCAGCCGCACGCGTGAACAAGGTCGCTATGGCTGAGATGCGTGTCGACCGCCAGATCTTGGAGGAGCACCTCTTCTTCGAGGCCACCGTTGACACCGCCGCATGGTTGTCTACTTTAAAATACAGTTCGTGATGTTTTCTCGAGGCCACCGCCAGTGCCTTCTAGTGATTTGTCCTCTGTAATGTTAATATGCAATTTGATGTTCAGTTAACAGTTTGGTCCTCTGAAATGTAATGTTCAATTAACACTTTGGTCCAACAATTGCTACATTTCGTAGTACTGTTCTCAAGCATTCTTTGTTTTGTTAACTGTCTTATCTTCTAGTACATGTTTCTATTCTGCAATGTCGTGCTCAGTTAACTATTTTGGTTCATTTGGTCTGCTATCCATTTAACTGTTTGGTTCAGTTCTGCAATTTGATTTTCATTTGCTGTGGGTACAATTTTGTATTGTTATGCATGTGACACCAATCGAATTTGGCTGTACTCAATACATATTCTACTGATAGTATGGCAACTCTCAGTTAACCTGATCAAGATCTTCCTTATGTGTGTTGCAGGGAAACAATGGGAGACACTGCGGTTTACCATCGAGGTTTGTTCAAGCAGGGTCCTTTGGCTAATAGCACATTATTGTGCAGTTGCAGGAATCATTCTAATATTTAGGTTTCTTACAATTTGGTCTTGCACATGTAGGTCCTGCTGTCAGAGGCTTAGACCCACTGTTCGACCCATTTTGCATATGGGGAAATGAGATGTCCATGAATATCAGTCAAGTCAAGAAACTCAGAAAGATTGTTAGGATGAAGAAACTTGCGACGAATAACAGCAAGATCTTTGTTTGCACAATGAAGAAGACATCAGTCAACTATAGGATGGTACCAACTCTTTTACCTTGTTTTTACCCCTTGCGCCATTTCAAAATTTACAACAGCGATTTATGCATAGCTTTGTTTTCAGTACTTTTCAAAGCAGTTCACCGATGATTACCTCTCAAACCACCTGCATGGTCAAGAGGCGAGGAAGGTATTCATTCAACACCCACGGTACAATATTGAAGTCTTGCTGAAGAGGACGAAGGTTGGGCGGGCAATTATCCATAGCCACTGGCCTAAAGTTGCAAGGACATTCAACATCACTGAAGGCTCAATATTTGCCTTCCGCTTCTGCAGTTTCCCAGATGAGATTCATCTGTCTATTTACCGTGTATGATGCTACTTTCCAAAGGTTTTTGATGCTGCATGTGAAACTTGGTGCTGTTGTGTAATGGCGTAACTGAGTGCCGAAGCTATCTGATGTAATTCGATTATGAAATCCTGGTTGCTTTTATACGGATATGAAATATCTGGCGTGTTTTATAAGAAATATCAGTTTGATTAGTACATGGATTATCAATAATAGGCTAATTACCCTGCTTATTGGGGTTTTCTATTGCAAACGGTTACTCAGACAGCACCGTGGGCGATGAACTCAAACAACCCGCACGGTTTCTAGAAAGTAGGCGTGTTCGATCAACTAACAATCACACACGGCTTACGACAGCGAACTATTTGCGTTAGGCCACCTTGCACACACGTTTCCACACAAAGAACTGTGTGGGATGTACATACCTACGGAAATGATTTTCTGGGATTCACCGTGTGGGATGTACATACCTACGGAAGTGATTTCTCGGATTCACCGTGTGGGATGAACATACCTACGGAAATGATTTCTGGGATTCACCGTGTGGGATGTACATACCTACGGAAATGATTTCTGGGATTCACCGTGTGGGATTACATACCTACGGAAATGATTTCCGGGATTCACCGTGAGGGATGTACATATCTACGGAAATGATTGGGTTTCCATGCATCTCTCGATCGCACACGACCCCAGCCTGGGTCCCACGAGGGCCTATCCCCGACGATTTCTGGGTCATGTGGGAAGGACCCCCCTATCGCCCACACTCACTTGGCGACGGTTCCAAATGCTGTCGCGGAAAGGGGTTTTAAACCGTTTGTTTAGGACCGACGCGCACCAGTGGCACCCCTAAATCAAAACTGAAAAAGGCAATTAGACCCAGCGCTCCTTCTCCGCGGTAGACCACTACTCCCTCTGGATCGGGGTCACCCTCCTCCTCGCGTGCCTGTCGGCCTTCTCGCGCGCCTGGCCGGCCTCCTCGCGGCCACCCTTGCGGACGCCGGGCCCGGAGACGGGAAGGACACCATCGCTGTCGCCGCGCACCTCGACGCCAGCGTCACACTCCTGGACGCCTGCAACGCCATCGCCGCCCGCGTTGACCTCCTCTACCGGCGCTGCCTCCTCTCCCGCCTCGCGGTCCACCACATCTCGTTGTCGCCCCAGTCAGTGTCGTCACTCAGCTGCTCGCGCGCCGCGCTCAATGACCAAGACAGCCGCGGCGCAGGGGGCACTTCCTCCCCTGCCTTGCCAGCGCTCCTTCCATCCCGTTCGTCGACCTGCCCCGCGGCAGCCGCGGCCATCAGCTCTCCGCCGTCGTGCGCGTCGTCCTCGCCTTCAACGCCGTCTCCTCCCTCACCGCGACAGCCGCGACCACCATCCTCACAGGCGGGGTCGCGCTCAACGCCACCTTGCCCCTGGTCTCCGGCCTGCTCAAAATTGGGAACGAGATCGTCTCTCGTGGGTGTGTGGGGGTGTTTGGGGGGGGCACGACGGTGGCGGCCTGGGGAGGGAGGGGCGGCGCCGAGCTCGTCTCCCGGCTGCGGATGGAGCGAGGGCGTGGTTGGAGGGCCTGAGATGTAGTGGGGAGAATGTAGGAGGGCGTTTTCGCATTAAACGTAAACAATTATGCCACATAAGCAAAAAAACAAGCCCCATCTGTCATAAACTCTCTTAAACGACCCAAATCCATCGATCGGTGGTTTTTGCAAATCGATTTTGCAAGACGTGGTGTTTTCTGTAGAGAAACTGTATCCTAGTGTTTTTCGCAAACCTAGCCCTCAAAGTGGTGGTTTATGCAATTTACTCAAGAAAGATACCATGCCACCATGCATGCCCCACGAAATTTAGTTATCACAACATGCAACTACGCCAACCCAGCATGTCACTATGCATGAAGAAAACTCACATTAACATGCACCATGCATGCTACTCAGATTCAATACATATTCTACGAACATATAATAATAAATTTTCTATAGTTTAGTTTATATTTTCACATTGCTAATACAAAAACTAATTACAAACAACATCAGATCTACTGAGTCACCATAGGTAGGAAGCACACCAAGTGTTAGTCCATACAGGTCTTGTCCATTATCCCCAAACCTGCATAAATCAGATACACCAACTATGACACCCCCGGACTAACTGAAAAGATGTCCGGGTGAGTGGGTTCTTCAGATCTTCAACACTCTGATAAAGAACTTTTGATTCCCATTCATTAAGACTTATTCTGGTTTCATATCATAGTATAAATTGAAGCAAACAATATACTTTGAGTCGATCAGCAAAACATGGACCAATGAATGGCTACTTCACAAATAGAAGACTGTTTAACATGCCCACAACATATCCTCTATGGAGATATTAAAAAAAGAAGCAAAAAGAGATCGCATCTATTAGATGCCAGCCTACGTCCATTGTTGTCCATTAAGTACAATTGTTCTTTTTTCAATGGAAAATGTGCTAGTTTTTGGAATAGAGGTTGCTAGATGATACATTGGTTGAAAAGATAAGCAAGAAAAAACATGTGTTAAATAATTGTACTTCTCACAGAACTGATGAAAGAAGCCTCTCCCAATTGGAAAATATTTCTTGTCGAATTTCTCATTAGGATTGTAAAGCATAACCTGCAATGGTATATATGAGATTAATTTAGGAGGACCCAACATCACTACTAATCATAGGTGAATGCATCAAATACTTGATAGGCATGCAACCAAAAGTAATGATAGATATACACATTGTAAATAAAAAATATGTCGCTCCAGCTATCCCCATAGAACTTACCTATATTTTTTAAATGGGGAGAACATACATACAAAATAGTTCCATCAACCTTATCTTGAGACAAGGCTTATGTACAAACAATTATAAACAATTACACGTGCCATAAACATCCGTATGATTGAACATGAAATCAATATTTTGCCCAAACCATGTACATCCATAAGCCTACATAGCAAAGATGTGGAAAGCAACTATGGTAATTATAATTTCGTTGGATCTATAACAATCCCTTGCCTACAAACATGGAGAGAAATACAGTCCATGAAAGTGTAGTCATCACGGCTGAATCTGTAACAATGGCTGCCTGTAAACAACACTAAGAGAAGTAAAATTCCACAGAAGTGTATTTATCCAAATAGCAGATCAAGATGAGCCATAGTACTGGCTCATGTATCATCATAAATCCTATTATTATTCACCGTGTAGATTGGGGGGAGATGAACATGCGTCCCGCAGTGTCAAATTGTTGGAAAAACAAAAACCAATCTGTAATTGTGTCAATTAGGAGTGAACGAAAAAAAACTGACCGCTTCCTCCTAGTAAATCCAAACAACTTCGATGCAAACAATTGAATCTCCCTCGTGTGTGAAGTCGCCTCGAATCCTCGATGCGAGGTTTCCTTGCGCATCACCTCGTAGATCTGGAGGAGGCAAAGCATGTGCCTCGCCGGTGCTTGTAGTGGAGCGCGGGGGAGGTAGCGGTATGGCACAGCAGGAGAAGCAGAGGGGGATGGGGAGGGCCAGAGGAGAAGTAGAGAGATGTGTCGAGGGAATGGGAGGAGACGGGCTGGTGGCGAGAGGTGGGGGACGGGCGATGAGATAATAGATCCATTCGGGAGATGGAAACGGAAAGCAAAGTTGATTGGGCTTCTTTCTTCCGTTTGTACCATTGGGCTTCGGTCGCTGTCTAGGAAAAAGGAGCGACACACCACGTCTAAATGTCAATAAAAATTGGTTCAAAAGAAAGAATAATTGCTGATGTGGCAGACTGCTGAGGTGGATAGGCTGCATGTCAAGATAAATGAAGTGGTGGGGGTGAACTTCTTAGGTATATAGGATTTGCATTTGAATACAAAATGCACAAGATGGGATCACCACTTTCACTATATCTATAAAAACACTAGACAGGCTCAAGGAATTAACAAGATCCACAAGTGGTACAGAATACAATGGGAGTTGACACAATCCTAGGCAAGAGATAAGGCAAATGAAAGCAAAGGCCAATGTAAAGATGATCAACAATTTCTACCACATAAATGATTACCAATTGTCAAGAGACAAGAAGTATTTGGAAATAAATCCTGGTGGTAGATTTCAAAGATATCCATCATCATCTTCACACCAAACACAAAAGCAAATTGCAACTTGTAGAGCTAACATGCCACCTAGGAACAAGATAATTTACAATATCAATTCTAGGTGACAATATCTCAAATGTACACATTTTCTAGGCTTGTAATTTGCACATAGCACATTACCCCCCGTAATGTGATACCAAAGGAAACTTCACAAGAGGCTATAAGAATCCAACAAGAGATAATTAATGGACCATTTAGAATTTGAATTTCTCATGAGAAGACATACCACATAGAGACTAGATAATATTGTAATATCAATACTAGGTGGTATTCCTCATGTACACACATTTATAGGATTGTGAAGTGCACAAAGCACATCACTCCCCCAAAATGGGATGTCCCATTAATCTCTCACAAGAGCCAACTAAGATACAAACATGATGAAAAAAAGGCTCAACACAATACTCAAATGTACATGATGTGCAAATCAACAAGCAAATTGGAAGCACAACATATACACACACATGCAAGGTACAAAACCAAAACATGCAAAGGGGCAAGTAACTTTCAATGTAAACAATTTAAGTACAAGTTACCGCAAGGAGGCACATTGGATATAAGATAGAAACTTGATAACTCAATTGACTTGGCTTGAGACAATAAGAATGATGAAGTCCCCTTAATTCTTCGTAATGTAGCCAAGTCTCCAATGACCTCCAACAACACCTATTGATCAAGTTTGAACTAGTTGGTCCCCAACCAAGTTGGGTCCTAGGAGGTTAGTCACAATAGGCTTGGCTACCCAAATGGTTCTTTTATTGACACCACTTTGAGTACCAACAAATTTGGCAAACACATTGCCAACCTTATCCTTCCCAAGAGAATAGACATCATCAATTAGAATAGGGTTGGATAAGGTACCATTCGTGCATGAAGGAGCGACGTGACCTTTCTTACGACATAGGTAGCAACGTCTACTCTTCACTTTCTTCTCACTTGATTTCTCAACTTGAGAAGCATTAGCTTGAGTCTTCTTGGGAAGAGGCCTTTCTTTAACTTGAGGTTGAGCATGAGAGTGACCTTGTGGCTGTTTCCCTTGTTGCTTGTCACTAATGGGCTTCTTCTTCAGTGGGCAAGATCTAACATGATGCCCTTGAATTTTGCACTTGAAGCAAACAATCTTGGCCGAATTCTTGACTTATTTTTGGCCCTTATTCTTGTTGCTCTTGGACTTCTTCTTCTTATTGGAGTTGAATCCAAGTCCACCTTTGTCATTGGGAGATTTCTGCACACTCAAGATATTGTTGAGTGTGGACATCCCTTCATGACTGTTTTCCAAGTCTTTCTTCAAGGAAGTGACTTGGGCCTTGAGTTCTTTGATTTCCTCTACATGGTTAGTGTCAACACAAGTACTAGAGGAATTATAAGCTTCATCGTTAGGGCAACAAGGCAAGGAAAACAATTCATCACAAGATGTACCAATGTTATGCATAGATGAATTATGAGGACTAGCACATGAGAATATAGCATTTTGATTAGGAATGGTGCTAGTATCCACATGAGGCTCACCAGGTGTTACATTAGCAATCATAGCCTCATGAGCTATTTTTAGCACATTATGGGATACAAGAAGATCATCATGAGAGCTAGAAAGCTTTTCACGACTTTCTTCCAATTTCCAATAATTGCTAGATAGCAACTCAAGTTGAGCCTTTAGCTCAACATTCTCCTTTAATATGGATGCTTCACAAGAAATAGAGTTAGTAGCACAAGCATCATCATTAACAACAGGAGGAGAAGGCAACTTGGCAAGCTCTTTTAAATATGAAGCTTCAAGTTGAGCATGAGACTCGGTGAGTTTGATGAGCTCACCCTTGATGACCCTTGAGCCATTTTTAGGTGCTCAAAATCCTCAAGGAGTTTAGCATGCGCAACTTCAAGCTTCTCATTTTTAGTTTCAAAATCATTGGCCACCTCAAGAGCTATATCATGAGATTCCTTCACTCTAGATAATTCTAGAGCAAAAGTCTCCCCAAGAGATTCCTTGGTGGTTTGTTCAAGTTCAAGAGCTTGGGAGAGGTCCGCAATCTCATAAGCGTAATCACACTCTTGACCTTCCATTTTCTCAATGGTGACCTCATGCTCCTCGAGATGAGATTCCAACTCCTCAATATATTTCTTGCCCTCAATGGCAATGGACATGATTTCCATGAAGTTGGAACGAGCAATTTTATTTTTATGAAGAGCTTTAAAAACCATTTCCCCCTTAATTTTTAAGGAGGCAATATTATCATTCTCTTCATCATTATCAACATCATCATCATTCTTATCATCATCACAAGATATATTGGGATTCAAAGTGGGAGATACCTTTGAAGCCTTAGCCATAAGGCAAAATGCAATATATGATGATGTAGGATCCCTTGAAGCACCATTCAATACCACATCTTGTTCCATGGGGTGTTGTGTTTCCTCTACATTGTTAGCACAACAATTCGAGGAAATAGATGCATTTCTATCATGGCAACAAGACATAGCAATCATATCATCATGAGATTTAGTCAAGCAATTTGTACATGATACGCACGGACTATCAACACAAGCATGTGAGATATTTGGAGTGCTCAAAGTGCTAAAGTCCAAAGATGAAGCATTGCAATAAGAAAGTGATGAAGGATTATCAACAATAAGCCCACTATCATCATTGCAATGAACACCACTACTCACCATGTCGTTACCTTGTGGCAAACCACATGTAGGTGAAGTAGAAGAAGTTGAGAAGGCAACATGGCCGGAGGTGGAGGGAGAACAATCATCCCAACAAAACTTGGACGCACCAAATTTATCTTGAAACTTTGTCCACAACTCATGAGCATCCCGAAACGGCATGAGTTGAAATATAACTACATTGCTAAAAGCATCGAAAAGCGCATTAGAAGCTTGAGCATTTAGATAAGAGTTTTTATCATCCTCTAAAGATAATCTTTGGGGATCTTTTGGAGGAGAAAAACCCATATCTACAATTCGCTCTAAATTTGGGTCCATGACCCTAAAGAGATTAAGCATGCGAATTACCCAAACATCAAAATTTGTGCCATCGAAACTAAGAGTGTCAGAGAATCCTAATCCCCTAGTCGACATCTTTACTCTCTAGGCGGTTAAGCCTAACAAAGAGAGACGAGGCTCTGATACTAATTGAAAGATTGAGGATGTCGCCTAGAGGGGGGGGGGGTGAATAGGCGCTTTAAAATAATTACGGTTTAGGCTTGAACAAATGCAGAATAAACCTTAGCGATTAATTTGTCAAGCACAAAACCTAAAACAACTAGGCTCACGTACGTGCACCAACAACTTATGCTAAGCAAGATAAACAACTATGTGATAGCAAGATATATAACATGAAACACTATGACTATCACAAAGTAAAGTGCATAAGTAAAGGGCTCGGGTAAGAGATAACCGAGGCACGTGGAGACGACGATGTATCCCGAAGTTCACACCCTTGCGGATGCTAATCTTTGTTTGGAGCGGTGTGGAGGGACAATGCTCCCCAAGAAGCCACTAGGGACAACGTAATCTCCTCACGCCCTCGCACAATGCAAGATGTCGTGATTCCACTGAGGGACACTTGAGGGCGGTCACCGAACCCGTACAAATGGCAACCCTTGGGGGCGGTCACCGGAACCCGTCAAATTGCTCGGGGTGATCTCCACAACCTAATTGGAGACCCCGAAGCTTGCCCGAAGCTTTACACCACAATGATTGAGCTCTGAACAACACCAACCGTCTAGGGCGCGCAAGCACCCAAGAGGAACAAGCTCTAGGGTACCAAGCACCCAAGAGTAATAAGCTTCTCAACTTGAAACTTCCACGTATCACCGTGGAGAACTCAAACCGATGCACCAAATGCAATGGCAAGGGCACACGGAGTGCCCAAGTCCTTCTCTCCCAAATCCCACTAAAGCAACTAATGCTAGGGAGGAAAATAAGAGGAAGAACGAAGAAGAGAACACAAAGAACTCCAAGATCTAGATGCAAAGGGTTTCCCTCACATAGAGCAGAAAGTGATTGATGGAAACATAGATCTAGATCTCCTCTCTCTTTTCCCTCAAAAACTAGCATTAATCCATGGAGGGATGGAGAGATAGCAAGCTCAAATAAGGTCAACAATGGGGGCAAATGCGAGCTCAAAGGATAAGGTCCATTGGGGAAGAAGGCCCCCTTAAATAGGCACCCCCGAATCCAACCGTTATGCCCACTGGCCGTGCACAAGTGGTACTATTGCTTGGAGGAGCGGTACTTCCGCTTAGCATGGCCAAAACAGCCCAACGAGGCAGAAAACACGAATAGTAGATCTGCCAAAGAGGTAGTACCGCTCTGGGGAGCGGTACTACCGCTCTAGTACCGCTTAGGGAAAACAGGCAACAGAAACATGCACAACCATTGAAACACAAGAGGTACTACCGCTCGGAGGTGCAGTACTACCGCTTGAGCGGTACTACCGCTCTACTACCACTTAGAGAAAACAGGCAACAGAAACATGCACAAAAGACTTAACCCAAACGGTAGTGGCAGCGGTAGTCCACAATGGAAGTACCGCAAGCGGTACTACCGTGGTACTAAGCGATACTACCGCTTGGGTGCTGCAAAATAGCCCAAGCAAAACAGAAGAAACATGTTGGACCAAAACAGTCATAACATTTGCATATGAGCTTCGAATTGAGCAAACTCAAGCTTGTTGGATAGAAGAGCCAGGGGAGGTATGCCAAGATATAGAAGAGAGAAACGTCCAACAGAGAAGAACCGACATAACCTCCAACATCGAAAACATCATAGAAGAAGCATGAGAACTATGTTTTCGAAGAACTCAAGCTTGTCATGAAAATGACCATAAGCTCTAAAACTCACCAAGAGAAATACCAAACAAAACCAAGAAAGATGATGCAAGGATGCAATGGTTTGAGCTCTCTACAAACGATGCGATCAAGCTACTCATCGCAAGCCCCCCTTAATAGTACGACAATTGATCCTATAACCCGGTCTCCCAACTACCACCGTGAGACCGGTAAAATAGTGAACCTATCAAGGGCAAACCTTTGCCTTGCACATAGTCCACTTGAGCTAGATGATGATGATATTGACTCCCTCAAGTTGGACCACCTTTCTTGATTGTGTTGGCTCGATGAAGACTAGCTAGTTGATTGCTCCCCCATACTCCACTATGGGTGAGCCACTCTTTGGCACATCTTCACAAGTTCATTGACACCACAATGGACGGCAAGCTTCAAGCACTTGATCTCTTTGTGATTCTCCACTTGACCTTGCACACCACAATCTTGATGACGATCACCACTTGATGTCATCCTCTCCATGGGTTGTATTATATCTTCCTCTTGACGCAAGCCTATGGAAACATACCTAACCCCACATAGAACTCTCACATAGACCATGGGTTAGTACACAAAGCATAATGGAAAATGCTTACCATACCATGGGATCACTTGACCCCTCTCGGTACATCTTCTATGCTTTGTGTGTTGATCAACTTGAATCATTCTCTGTACTTAGTCTTGATCAACCTTGAATCTTTCCAACTCTCTTCATTTGGATGATGTCTTGAAGGTAAACATGAATGATCACACAATCTTCTTCTTCAAGACATGCTTGCAATAAGCTCAACACTCACATGACCAATCTTTGGATAATTCCTTAATAGCACCTTGGTCAACTCATAAACTCCTTGAAACCAACACATGGACTTCAAGAAATTCCTGTGGACAAATTCTTCAAATATAACTCAATGCAACCATTAGTCCATAGAGAATGTCATCAATTACCAAAACCACACATGGGGGCACCACATGTTCTTTCACTTCTTCAACTGGGTAGCAGAGTCGACAGTAAGGGCGTCCAGGGCAGCCTTGTGCTTGTCCTCCAGTTCCTTAGTGTGCTGTTGAACAAGGGCCTCCAGAGCATCATCCTTGGCGCGGAGAGTGTGGCTTCGAGGTTTTCCTCCCGGAGGGTGATGCTCTGCTCCCTGGCATCTAGAAGCGCTTTGCGCTCCTCCAAACACGCCTCCCGAGCAATGACATCCTCCCTCACCATTGAGATTGTCTCTTGCTGCCTCAAAAGGACCCGGAACTTCTTGCCATGCTAGTCGCGCAATTCGACACCTTTCTCATTCAGCTTCTGGTCCACCTTGTTGGCGGACTGGCACCGCTCCTTCAGATCCTACCACTTCTGGCTGTGCCGCTCCCGCATCTCTTTGAGGCCGGCCGCCACGGACTCCATGAAGGACATGTCCATGGCGATGGTGATGGAGTCGTCCACCTCTTCGACTCCTTGGTACAACGACGCAGTATGCGCTGAAGCTCTTCATCGAGTTTTGTGTTTGTCACCTTTGACGAGCCAGGGGCTCCAAGTCCAGGCTGTGCAAGCACTGGCGCCAAGTTGCTCGAAGATGGTGGCGGGACTTCCATTGAGGTGCCAAATGAGGGGAGGGGGCCCATGGTTTGGAGGGGTATCTTCTCCTCAACCACGACCCCTGATCCAGACGTGCTGTCGGGGATTCCCTCAGACTCCTTTAGGAGCCCCAGAGTGCCCCCAGCAACATGTTCCTACCCCTCCATGGTAGCGATCTTGGCGGCCTCGTCCGCGACATCCTTCCCTATGTTGGCCACCTCCTCTAGCAGATCCGGCTCCTCACTCGAGAGGACTGCAAGCAGGCTCAGTAATCAATAACGGAAGGACAGAGTTGCTGGCAAAACAGGAGAGCAAACGAGATGGTAAGAGAGAGAGGAGAACAGATAATACTCGGAGGAGTCTGCCGGGTAGAAGCGTCAGCTTCTCCGGCAACGTTAGTTGTCGGGGCAAGGCCGGGCTCTTTCACGGGGACCCTTGGCGGGGATCCATCGACTCTATCAACGGGCGGAGTGGGCCCCTCCTGGAGAGGCTCATCTTGAGTGGTCCCCTCTCCTCCTTTGACCTCAACGAAGGGGAGCTCTTCACCACCATCCCCGGCAGAAGGAATCTCCTCTGCACTTTCGGGCCGGGGGCTGAGCTGGGGGCTTGGTGCCGGAACGCTCGTGCTACTCCTTGTCGGGCACATTCCTTCCACCGTCGTTGGTGGCTCCGTGCGTTTGAGCCACCTGGCCTGGTGGATGAGGGTCTCCGTCTCCTCCTCCTCCTCCCTGTCGGCAACAAACAAGTAAGACCAGTCAGCAAAATGCAGGCGAGGCATACTGAAGATAATACAAGAGAAGGAGGAAGCGGTCTCCCTTACTCTTCATCCATAAGCATGGAGTTTAGCTCAAATTCCATGTGAGGCGTAGGGGCCCTGCTCCTCTTTTGGGGCGGGGGAGCGGAGCTCTCCGGCAGCTTCGTCTCCTGCCGGGACGTAATGTTCTTCGACGAAGACGAGCTCTGCGAAGAGCTCGAGCTCAATCGGGCGCTGGGGACGTTTTCCATGGCTGCTGGCTATTCGGCGGGAGGAACCTTGGCCCCGGATAGCCGAGGGGAATACCGACGCATGGCTTCAGGGATACTGCTCTTGGAGATAGCCTCCTTCGCCTTCTTGGCAGCCGACACAGGATCGGAGACTGCCGCTCCTCGATTAGCAGCCCGCTTGCGAGGGCGTGGGTCCAAGACTGGCTCAGGAGCCTGAGGGCCTGCCGCGAGCCACTCCTCCGCGGGCTCCTCCGCCTCCGCAACCTGTTCTCCATCTTGGGCCTCCGTCACCGCGGTGTATAGAGCCTCCATCCCGGAAGGATCGTCCCCGGCAGGTTTGTCCTCAGCACCCTTTCCCCTGGTAGGATTATCCCCGGCAACCCCTTCCGAGGCCCGCGCCTCGCCTTTGCCGCGGGATGAGCCTTCCTCCTCAGTCTTTTCCCTTCTTGCCGCCGCTTTCTTGGCCTTCGCCATCGCCGCGGCCCTCAGTGCTTGGTCCTCCTCCAACCGCTTCTTGATGTATGCCGCCTCCACCTTGGAGGTGCGTTTGTACACTTTGGTCTCAACCCTCGAGGCCCGCTCCACCAGGGTGGAAGCCCATTCAAGCTCTTCGTCGAGCGTGGGCAATCGCTAAACGCTCGCAACTCCATGAGTGTTACAATCTGGCATCCACTTTAGAATCTGATCCCTGGCGAGTTGATGTTCAGTGGGATGATGTTCGCTGGCAGTTTGAACAACCCAGGGCAGCCGAACAATTGATCGCACAACCGAGCATGGCCATATACCGACATGTTATTGGCCAGGCCAGGGAGCAATGTCATCCTGTCTATAGCATCTCCGTACTCCTAGGCAAATCTATCCCACTGCTTTAGCGGCGCAATCCGATGAAGGAGGAAGTCGGCCCCTACATGCTCGATAGTTAGCCCGGCAGCTTTCAGACGGCCGGTCCTGTTTATTGCCGGGCGGAGCCTGTCCTCGGTAAGGCTGAACGCTCTCCAATAATCGTTGCGCTCGAGGCATTCTGTCCATGCCTGGCAAAACTCTGGAGTATCCTCATCCTGAATCCAACACCAATCTCCTCTCCACTCCTCCCATCTGTTGCACTGTTGGCCGGGGATGTAATCCCAGTTCTCCCTTGGCACTACCCGTGGCATCCAACTTATGTTTCCGGAGCGGTGGTTCTTGTTTTCCACCCTCGGAACGAAGTAGTGCCTAAACAGATCAACGTTGGGGGCAACCCCAACAAAATTCTCGCACAAGTGGGCAAAGATTGCCATGCACACCATTGCATTTGGTGTGAAATCCAAGAGATGGAATCCATAGATTGCCATCATCGCCTCAAAGAAATCTGAGAAGGGAGGGCAGAGACGACAGATGAAATATGCACAGAAAAATTTGTATGAATTTGGCAGGTCCTCCTCTCCCTCCGCCAGAACCTTGGGAGCGCCATGCCCCTTTGGGACCTCCCTCCCCCACAAGTAGCCATACCTCGCCTGCAGCATGTTTCCGTCGAGGTTCGATGGAAAGAAGACGACATCTCCTTTTTGCTTCCTGTCCAGCTCAGTCGCCCTCTTACTCCCCTCGACGGCCTCCGCCTTCACAGCGGTCGTCCGCTGCCCCCTGGCAACAGTTTTCTTCCCCATATCCCCTCAGATACGGTGGGAGAGCAGAAAGGAAATCAGAAGGGGATCGGCGACGAATGTGGGCGAAGGGAGCGGGTGGTTGCTCGGCTTGCGGAGGAAGATGATGGGGAGGTGAGGCAGACGATGAATGAGCAGTACCTTTCCGCGTTTTCCCCTCTTAAGGGAAACGTGTGGGAGAGGGCGCGACTCTTCAAAAAAGTTACCGTTTTTACACTAACTGCTGCAGTCCCACACTCCCACGCCTCGCGATAATTATGCGAAGTGGACGTTGGGTTGACTGGTCGTCATGGCGAACCATCGCACAACCTTCTCCTGCCACCTGTCCATGCACTGTTTGGGGCCTAACCCAACGTCCCGGCGACACGTATGGCTCAGGCTCGGGGGCTACTATCGGGGTAAACAAACTGTGGTATATGTTTCCCCCTGACTCATGCATGGACAGTCGACCACCAGGCCAGCAAAGCACCCAGATCAGATCAAGATGCGAGGGATCAGTTCTTTGAGGATAAAAAATGCGGATCAAGAAGACCAAGACAAGCCAGAGAGGCAAGATATCGCTAAGGAAAGAACCTCCCTTGCCGGGAAGGAGAGCCTGGCAAGGTTGGGGTTGTCCTAGAAGCAAGCCTCCAGGAGTGCCCTGGCAGGCCTGCCGGGGCTCGCAGAGACAAACCACCCCACTGCACCACCTCACCACGACGCACGTCGTCGATCAGTGCGGTGTCAAGCTCCTAAGTGAATAAGTGGCTGCTCCCTGCCACATGGCAGCCACTTCCTACAAAAAATACCTCCAAGTGACACCCGTCCTGAGACGTGTCAAACAAGCAGGCGCGAAGCTGGCAAAACAGCCCGGCAGGGCTTGCCGGGCAAGCTGTGATGTGACACTGAGCGACGCATTTAATGCGCTCTGTCATCTTGCAGAGTTAGGTATGATAGCACTGTTTGCTATCTAATCAGTATGTAAAGACTGATTTGCCACTGTGGTGACCCCTTAATCTATAAAAGGAGGCCCATGGCAACCGTAGAGGGGATTCAGACCCACGCACACTCATACGCGCGTAGCCACTCTGGCCCCGAGGCAACCTTGCCGAGCAAGAGCGATGCGTCTCTCCACCATTTTCCACCATCAATCCACCAAAACAGGAGTAGGGTTATACGCCTCGCGGCGGCCCGAACCTGGGTAAAATTGCCCGTGTGATCTCTATCGCGCTGTGTTGCGCTTGTCCGCTCTTTGTGCAACGTGCCCGTCCCCCCACCAAACCAAAAGGGGCTCATGGCCCCATAGGTGGCCGTGGTTTCCCATGACAGTGTCACCACAAGTTTCACGACAAAGAACGAGTAGAGAGCCGCGCTAAACCTATGGGGATAATAACTTGACAGATGACAAGCATCAAACTGGCAAAATCGGATCACTCGCAGTATATTAAGATCCCATCGCTCCAAAATCCTCCTTATGGATTCCTATAGGTGACACATTGTTATTGCTGGATGAAAGATAGCTAGGCTTCTTATTATTTTGTTATTTTCTTTCGAGTTTCTTTGCAACTATCATCTTGTTCAATGATCAATGAAAGCAGCCATGGATGCCTTTCGTCAAAAACTATATGGTTCATGTATCTGTTGCTAAGTACAGAGGGCGGGCCACATCCGTGGTATTTTCCGCACCTCATCGGTGAGGGCGGGATTACCCATCTAAAGTACGTAGATGATATGATCCTAATGGTAGAAAGCTCGGATGAGGATATCCAACACCTCAAGTTTCTCCTTTGCTTTCAAGAGATGTCTGGGTTGACAATCAACTTCTCTAAGAGCGAAGTGTGTAGGGAAACGTTGCATGGAAAACAAAAAAAATTCTACGCTCACGCAAGATCTATCCATGGAGATGTATAGCAATGAGAGGGGAGAGTGTGTCTACGTACCCTCATAGACCGTAAGTGTAAGCGTTTAACAACGCGATTGATGTAGTCGAACTTCTTCGCGCTCCAACCGATCAAGTACCGAACGTACGGCACCTCCGCGATCTGCACACATTCAGCTTAGTGACGTCCTTCACCTCCTTGATCTAGCAAGTCGGCGAGGTAATAAATGAGTTTTGGCAGCACGAAGGCGTGGTGACGGTGATGATGAAGTGATCTCCGCAGGGCTTCACCTAAGCACTACGAAAATATGACCGGGGGTGTCAACGCTGGAGTGGGGCGCCGCACACGGCTAAGCAATTGTTCTGGGTGTTCTAGGCACCCCTCCCACATATATATATAGGTGGGAGGGAGAGGGGAGAGGCCAAGGGGCGCCCCAAGTAGGTCCGAATCCTACTTGGGCTTGCCCTAGGCCACCCCCTTTCCTTCTTTTGGCGCCAAGCCCCCTTTCCTTCTTTTGGCGCCAAGGGGAAGGATGGGGGAGGTGGCGCCCCTCCCTTTCCTTTCTCCCACAAGGGGGGAAAGGCAGGAGGAGGTGGCCCCCTTTCCTTCTTCTAGGGCCGGCAACCAGGGAGAGGGCGCGCCAGCCCCTCTGTGGGCTGGTGTGTGCCTCTCCTTGGCCCATTAGGCCCATAGACCTCCTGGGGCCTCCCGAAACCCTTTCCGGTGATCCAATGAGTACCCGGTGCACTCCGAAACTATTCCGGTGTCCGGATACCATCGTCCTATATTTCAATCTTTACCTCTGGACCATTTCGAGACTCCTCATCATGTCCATGATCTCATCCGGGACTCCGAACAACATTTTCACCAAATCATATAACTCATATAACACTATATCGTCAACGAACGTTAAGCGTGCGGACCCTATGGGTTCAAGAAGTAGATTGGATAAATCCGTAGCTCCTGTTTTCGTTTAATACACGCATCGTCACCTCGTCCTTAGCCAATCTTCGGTTAATCCGTAGCTCATGTTTCGAGTTACAAATATGAGCAACCGAACCAGTATCAAATACCTAGGCGCTACTACGAGCATTAGTAAGGTACACATCAATAACATGTATATCAAATATACCTTTGTTCACTTTGCCATCCTTCTTATCCGCCAAGTATTTGGGGCAGTTCCGCTTCCAGTGACCAGTCCCTTTGTAGTAGAAGCACTCAGTTTCAGGCTTGGGTCCATCTTTGGGCTTGTTCCCGGGAGTGGCAACTTGCTTGTCATTCTTCTTCAAGTTCCCTTTCTTTCCCTTTCCCTTTTTCTTGAAACTAGTGGTCTTGTTAACCATCAACAATTGATGCTCTTTCCTGATTTCTACCTCCGCGGCCTTAAGCATTGCGAAGAGCTCATGAATCGTTTTATTCATCCCTTGCATATTATAGTTCATCACGAATCCTTTGTAGCTTGGTTGTCGGAGTAATTGACCACGGTTAGCCTCATCGGCACCCCATCTCATTTCAAGACATCGGGGCTAGCTGCGCCCCTCACACCTCCCGGACAAAAGGCCGACCCTTTAGGCCGCCTGGTCCGACGGGCCGGCTGTCAGTAGGCGGCAGGCTCTCAGAAGGCGGCCACAAGGGGGCCGACTCCTAGCAGGCGGCCCCTCGTCCCCTCAAAGTTTGCACCCATTCACCGCGACGAGATGGGGCGTAGCTGCAGTACAACCTGCCACCCCCGAATATAGGGCGGAACGTGGCCACAGTGCCGGCGTACCAAGAGGACACCCCTCACCCGGCAGGGCACTGTTGCCATGCAACCTGTGACATCACCTACGTTAGGGGGATCCATGCTCCCACGATGGGCGGTCGGTACGGCCCACAGGCGGCGAGCCCTACCTGTCCGCGAGCCGCTAGAATACGGCGAATCCCTAGCAGGCGGCATCGAGGGCGGGCCGACTCCTCGCAGGCGACCCTCCCTCCCCTCAAAGTATGTGCGCCATTAACCAGATGAGACGGGGTGTGGCTACAGTGAGTGCCCGCCAGGCGGCGGGACTGTAGCCACGCTCCCCCCGACAAAGCCTCCGTCATCAGGAGCAAGGCTACAGTATAAAGCAGTCAACATGGCCAAGCAGGAGGTGGGCCCTACCTGTCAGTCGAGTTCACGGTAGTTGGCGGGACCCACCAAGCAGCGGGCCCTAGAAGCCGGCGGAGAAGCCGATGCCTAGAGACACTGACAGCCGGGTCCTACACCCAGCCGGATTACCATTGTACCCTTGGGGGGTAGGCCTATATAAACCCCCAGGCTCACCCATGCAAAGGGTTCAGAACCCATGCTATCATACACACACCCATAGAGAGAAGTAGAGGAGCTAGCCTTGCCCTTCTTCTTCCTCTAGCCAAACAGCTCAAGGAGCACACTTGTAGCTACTCCATTGACGATATCATCATGCGGAGACCCCGCAGAGCAGGACTAGGGGTGTTATCTCCACGGAGAGCCCCGAACCTGGGTAAACCTCGTAGGCGTTCGAGGTCTCGCTCACTCCCACTTCTAGAGCCCGGCGACGTACTCTTGTCCCCATCCATGATAAGCCACCCCTAGCATATGTCCCTAGATATCTCCAACAGTTGCCTCCCACCGTGGGGCTAGGTGCACCGTCGTCCGAAAACACATTCTAGACGGGAACCCTCTTCCTTCCTAGCGAGCGCAGCCAGCCCGGCACACCTGATGGCGTTTGCGTCAACGCGCTGCGCGGCGTGGAAGCCGCTTGCGCCGCAGGCTGCCTTGCTGATCTCATCAGCGGGATCCGCCTCTCTGACGAGCCTGCGCCCGATGTAGGAGCAGCCAGCTCCGAGAGCTGCCTCGTCGACCTCCTCGGCAAGCTCCACATCACCAACGAGCCTGCCTCCGACCTAGAGTCTGTCGGCTCCACAGACCCGCCCGTCCAGATGCTCATCGACTTCGACGCGGCATCCCCTGATGCCTTCCCAGCAACATGGTGATCATCGATGACCCGCTCCCTCCTGCGGTTAGCGACGCCAGCGCCAGCACCATCACGGAGGCACTGGTCACTAGCCATGACGGAGCCTCTGACGGGGCCAACCAGGACCCATTGCAGGCGGCAATGCGGGGCCTGTCTGCACCCGTGGCGGCAAACACCGTTGGAGCGACGCTGGAAATGTTCTGCGTCTCGCTCCTGAAACAAGCTGGCGGCCATGAGGAGCCTCACTGAAGCCTACCAACGCGAGATCGATCGCACCGTGTGTGGCACGCCAGTTGCTGGCGAGCCTAGCCGTGTGGGCACGGTCCGGCAGCGCAGCGCAACCATCGCCAGCATGCTGGGAGCCGACCGCCCAGTGGCCGCCACGCCCATGGTGGCTGACGAGCTGGACCACCTGGAGGGCGACGAGCATCGCTGCATGATGGCGCGCCGTGTGGTGGAACCCGGCATGCAAGCCGAAACTCACCCCCAGCCGAGAGCACGGTGCGACCTCCCGGTCCCCGACAGGCGGTGCCCGCGATCGGCGAGATCATGAGCCGGCTGCTAGCCGCAGTTGGACACGGCGCACTGTAACACCCCACATGTAACTTGCCATATTTGTAACTCCGACTCTTGCCATTTCCGGCTATGTGTTATGATATTCCCTCCGTGGTCGGGTTTTGTCTTTCGTTTTGCATTTTGTCTTGTCATGCATTTTCATATCATGTCATCATGTGCATTGCATTTGCATACGCGTTCGTCTCATGCATCCGAGCATTTTCCCCGTTGTCCGTTTTGCAATCCGGCGCTCCTATCTCCTCCGGTGCACCCCTTTCGTTTTCTTTCGTGTGCGGGTGTCAAACTTTCTCGGAATGGACCGAGGCTTGTCAAGTGGCAATATTATACCACCCGGAGACCACCGGTCAAGTTTCGTTCCATTTGGAGGTCGTTTGGTACTCCAATGGTTAACCGGGCATCCGCAATGTCCATTTGAGTGTCCAGCAAAAACCCCCTCAAAAACTAGCCCAAAACCCACCAAACTCTCTTCCATGCTCTAGGTCGTTCGATCACGATCGTGTGGGCGAAAACCGCACCTCATTTGGAGCCTCCTAGCCCCCTATCTATAAATATGTGACCCTCCCGAAAAACGAACTCAGTCCAACCCTAGCTCCGTTCACTCTCCGCCGCCGGACACGTCCGGACCGGACCGGACGCGTCCGCCGCCGCGCCCCGACGAATCGGAATCCGCCACGTGGCATCCGGCCACCTCCCTCCGCCGCCGGCCCGCAGGCCCGCCGCGGGCCCTCCCGGCCCGGCCGCCGCCGCGCGCCTGCCCCCCGCCGCCGCGCCGCCGCCCTTGCGCCTCGCCGGCGCCGCCACGGCCGCCCGCCGCCACCTCGCCCGTCGCCGGCGTCGCCGCGCGCCGCCGCCCTCCGTGCACCTCCTCCTCGCCGCGGATCCCCGCCGGCCGGCGCCGCCCCGCCGCGGCCGGCCCCGCCGCCGGACCTCGCCTCCCGCCGCCGCAACCGTGCCCTGCCGGCGCCCCTCTCCCTCTAACTCCGGTGAGAAACCGCCGGCCTCGCTCGACCTCGGGTGCCCGAGCCCCCGATTGGATCTGGTACTGTATCTCGGGCGTTGACTTTCTCTTCCACCCCGAAACTGCCAAGTCCTCAAGTTTTTACAGCATATGCTCATGTTCCTCAGTGCGTAACTTCTTGCATATAGCTCTGATTCACGCGTTTAATATGTCAAATTGTTCGTCTCGTGATTCTCTACATTTCGTTCAATTGCACCATGTTCATTAGAGGTCATATTGATGCCCAAATCTCTGTTGGAAGAGGGCTAGTTGCTGTTATCTGCTGGTTCTTAGCAGAACTTGGAGATTTGTCATTTTTGTATCTTTAAATCTGTGCATCTTATGGGCATGAGCTCTACATGTGTTTTGAAGTATGCCATGCCATCTTTCCAGTGGTGTAGTCCATGTATTTTTGTGATCTCTGTGGTGACTAGCACAAGCATGCAAAGTAGGCTCCGTAATGTTTCTGATTTCAGGGACTTGGTGATTTCTCTAAGTCTGTCTGCTGTTATTTTTTTGCCATGTAAACTTGATTCTACAGAGAGATCCATGCATATTTTGGAGATGTTCAGTAAGGATGTTTTGTAGATTTAGTTGTAATTGATCCATTCCTGTCCTTGTTTGCAATTATGGAGTGCCATAGCATGACTCAATCTTGCTCTAATTTTGCTATAAAATATTTCTGGCAGATTCTTAACATGATATTCATTTTTGCCAAGCTTATTGCAGTTGATCCATACAGGCTATGCTTTTGTTCTTGCCATGGATAGCTTCATAAACATGCCATCTTGCTGTAGGTATGCTTGGTTTGTCATTCATTGCTCTGTAGTGAGTGAATCAAGCTCACAAAGAGGCCTTCATATTATTATTTCTCCCATGCTCTGTTTTCTGCTAAGTCTGAAACCTGATAACGAAACTTGCTATGTTTACATGCTTGCCATCATATCTTCTGGTCCTTTTTGGCTTATTGTCAGTAAGGGACTTTTGTCATATGCATTTATTAGAACACTACCATGCCTTGTTTTGCTATGTTAAGTTCCTGTAGCATGTTGATTTCGTGCTCTGAACATTGCTACCTGATGCTGTTTTCTGCCATGTCCAGTTTTTCACCGAGTCTGTGAACCTGTTATCTTTTGCACTTTTGCCATGCTTGTTTGAGCTTGATATGTTGTGAACTAGCCGTAGCTCAGTGTTCATCTTTTGTCAAGTATCTCCTGTAGATTACTATCATATGCTTTTTTGCTATGTTGGAGTGCCGTAGTATTGTTACTTGTTGCATTTTAAGTGCTATCATGCTGTTTATCGCAGATTCGTGTCATTCTTGTTTTGCTTGCCATTTGCAAACCGTGCATCCGATTTCGGTGATCTTTATATCGATTTCGACCGAAATCATCTCATCTTTCCAGTGGCATGCTTGGTTTGCCAAGTTACTTCCATGTTTATCATTTTCCTTCCGGAGCACGCATACACATCGCATATCATATCTCGCACATCATACATGTTTTGCATCATGTTGCTTGTGCATTTCTCGTGGTTGATTGTGGTTCCGTTTGTTTGTGTTCTTGTCTTGGGTAGAGCCGGGAGACAAGTTCGTGAACGAGGAACCTGTTGAGTACGCTTACGAGGATCAAGCTTTCGACAACTCTGAGAACCTTGCAGGCAAGATGACCACCCCTCGAAATCACTTCTATCTTTGCTTTGCTAGTTGTTCGCTCTATTGCCATGCTGCGCTACCTATCACTTGCTTTATCATGCCTCCCATATTGCCATGTCAGCCTCTAACCATCCTTTCCTAGCAAACCGTTGTTTGGCTAAGTTACCGCTTTTGCTCAGCCCCTCTTATAGCGTTGCTAGTTGCAGGTGAAGTTGAAGTTTGTTCCATGTCGGAACATGGTTATGTTGGGATATCACAATATCTCTTATTTAATTAATGCATCTATATATATTTGGTAAAGGGTGGAAGGCTCGGCCTTATGCCTGGTGTTCTGTTCCACTCTTGCCGCCCTAGTTACTGATATACCGGGATTATGTTCCTTGAGTTTGCGTCCCTTACACGGTCGGGTGATTTATGGGACCCCCTTGACAGTTCGCCTTGAATAAAACTCCTCCAGCAAGGCCCAACCTTGGTTTTACCATTTGCCACCTAAGCCTTTTCCCCCGGGTTTTCGCGAGCCCGAGGGTCATCTTTATTTTAACCCCCCCGGGCCAGTGCTCCTTCGAGTGTTGGTCCGAACCGAGCAGCCTGCGGGGCCAGCTCGGGGAAACTCGAGGTCTGGTTTTACTCGTAGCTTGACTTATCCGGTGTGCCCTGAGAACGAGATATGTGCAGCTCCTATCGGGATTTGTCGGCACATTCGGGCGGCTTTGCTGGTCTTGTTTTACCATTGTCGAAATGTCTTGTAAACCGGGATTCCGAGACTGATCGGGTTTTTCCGGGAGAAGGTTTATCCTTCGTTGACCGTGAGAGCTTATGATGGGCTAAGTTGGGACACCCCTGCAGGGTATTATCTTTCGGAAGCCGTGCCCGCGGTTATGAGGCAGATGGGAATTTGTTAATGTCCGGTTGTAGAGAATTTGTCACTTGACCCAATTAAAATACATCAACTGCGTGTGTAGCCGTGATGGTCTCTTCTCGGCGGAGTCCGGGAAGTGAACACGGTCTGAGTATGTATGACGTAAGTAGGAGTTCAGGATCACTTCTTGGTCATTGCTAGATGACGACCATTCCGTTGCTTCTCTTCTCGCTCTCTCTTGCGTATGTTAGCCACCATATATGCTTATTGCCGCTGCAGCTCCACCTCATTACCCCATCCTTTCCTACAAGCTTAAATAGTCTTGATCTCGCGGGTGTGAGATTGCCGAGCCCCCGTGACTCACAGATTCTACCGAAACAGTTGTAGGTGCCGACGATGCCAGTGCAGATGATGGGGTCGATCTCAAGTGGGAGTTCGACGAGGAACGTGGTCGTTACTATGTGTCTTTTCCTGATGATCAGTAGTGGAGCCCAGTTGGGACGATCGGGGATCTAGCATTTGGGGTTATCTTATTTTCATCTGGATTTTGACTGTAGTCGGTCTATATGTTTGTATTTTGGATGATGTATGAATTATATTTATGTATTGTGTGAAGTGGCGATTGTAAGCCAACTCCTTATCCCATTCTTGTTCATTACATGGGATTGTGTGAAGATGACCCTTCTTGCGAGTAAACCACTATACGGTTATGCCTCTAAGTCGTGCCTCGACACGTGGGAGATATAGCCGCATCATGGGCGTTACACGCACCCACATTGTCATCGACCGCTACCAAGACGGCTGCCCACGAGCAGTGGAACGACGGGGCGATCGTCCGCCTCCCTCGCACAGGGAGAGGCGCGCCTCCCCACTGCCTATTGAGTATCCGACTCTCGGAGGCCGGCTGGGCCCCCGTGAAGGAGTCGGAGAGAACGACGCCCACCACCGGATCGAGCGGCTTGCTCGGTCCCTGGCGGTAGAAGAAGAAGATGCAATCGGCTCGGCCTGTTTGGGCCCCCGCATTCGCGATGAGCCCTTCCCCAAAGGGTTCTCGCTCCCTCTAGACACTCCCAAGTACAACAGCTCCGTGAAGCCGGAGGACTAGCTGGTCGACTACTCCACAGCCGTCAACATAGCAAACGGCAACAAGCGCGTTGCCGTGAAGTACGTTTTGCTCATGCTCCATGGCACGGCCCGGACATGGTTGAACAGCCTCAATCCCTACAACATCAATAGCTGGCTGGACTTCGCCGATGTCTTCATCCGCAACTTCACCAACACCTACAAGTGGCCGCCCAAGCCCCGCCAGCTCTCCATGTGCGTCCAAGGCCTGAATGAGTCCACCCGCGACTACCTAACGCGCTGGGCCGAGCTGCACAACTCCTGCAAAGGGGTGCACGAGGTGCAGGCCATAGAACACTTCACCGCCGGGTGCAAAGAAGGCACCTTGCTCAAGCACAGGCTCCTCTGCGATGAGCCGGCCACGCTAGACGAGCTGCTGATCATAGCAGACAAGTACGCCACAGCCGACTCCTCCATGAAGTCGGAGCTGGAGTAGACGCGTCTGGGAAGGTGGTCCCCCCGGCTCCCCAGACGCCGACTGGTGACTCTAGTCGGCGGCAGCAGCCGAACGACAACAAGCGCAAGGCCCCATAGCTGGCTTCCACCAGCCGGTAGGTGGCAATAGTTGAAGACCAGCAGCCAGAGGGGCAGCCCAACCCCAAGCGACAGAAGGGCGGCAAGCCTGCTTGGTTGCCCGCCTTCTCCTTCGAGCAAACCCTTGATGCTCCCTGCAAGTTCCACAGCGGCGCAAAGCTGTCCAACCACACCACCCGGAAGTGCCATTGGATCACCCGAATCGCTAAGGACGAGGGCTTGCCTCCTCCGCCTGCCGCCCCCCGCCTCCGCCTCCTCAGCAGCCGGCAGCTCCTGCAGCCAGCGCACTCCAAGACGAGTTCCCCGAAGCAAACGCCACCTACGTCGTCTTCACCAGCGTGGCCGATGATAGGCACAACCGGCGTCAACAGCACCGCGAGGTGAATGATGTCGCCTTCGTAGTCCCAGAATTCATGCACTGGTCCGAGAGGCCCATCGGCTGGAGCCGCACCAACACCCGGACGTGATGCCTTCTCCGGGTTCCTACGCCATGGTGCTAGATGCCACCTTCCCAACGGAGAGACAAGCCTGTCGCTTCGCCCTAGTCCTGATAGACGGCGGTAGCAGCATCAACATCCTCTACCGCGACACCTTGGAGAAACTGGGCATCAAAGAAAAGCAGCTCCAGCCCAGTCGGACTGCCTTCCACGGCATTGTACCTGGCCTTTCCTGCTCTCCAATCGGCAAGATCAAGATAGACGTCCTGTTCGGAGACAAAGATCACGTCCGCCATGAGCCAATCTGGTTCGAGGTGGTTGACTTGGATAGCCCCTACCACGCGCTCTTGGGCCGACTTGCATTGGCCAAGTTCATGGCGGTACCGCACTACGCCTACCTCAAGATGAAGATTCCGTGCACCAAGGGCATCATCACCATAGCCGGCAACTACCAGAAGTCGGCTGCATGTGCTGCCGTCAGCAGTCGGCTGGCCGAGTCCCTCGTCATCACCGCGGAGAAGCGACTCCTTGACCAGGTTGTGGCCACGGCCGGCAAGCAGCCGGACATGTCGCCAGATCCCAAGGAGTCGGAGGCCCAGGGCTCCTTCCAGCCAGCCAAAGAGACCAAGAAGATACCCTTGGACCCGGAGCACCCGAAGAGGCACGCTATCATGGGGACCAACCTCGATAGCAAATAGGAAAGCGAGCTTGTCAATTTCCTCTGTGAGAATCGGGACATCTTTGCATGGTCTCCCAAAGACATGCCGGGTGTTCCGACGGATTTCGCCGAGCACAAGCTACATGTCAGATTGGATGCAAAGCCGGTCAAGCAATCCCTCCGCCGCCTGTCAGAAGAGAAGAGAAGAATTGTGAGTGAAGAGATCGCCCCACTTCTGGCAGCCGGCTTCATAATGGAAGTGTTCTACCCGAACTGTCTTGCCAACCCGGTCCTTGTATTGAAGAAGAACAACAAGTGGTGCATGTGTATTGACTACACTAGCCTCAACAAAGCTGTTGGGGAATGTAGTATTTCAAAAAAATTCCTACGATCACGCAAGATCTATCTAGGAGAAGCATATCAACGAGCGGGGAGAGTGTGTCCACGTACCCTCGTAGACCAAAAGCGGAAGCATTTAGTAACGCGGTTGATGTAGTCGAACGTCTTTGCGATCCAACCGATCAAGTACCGAACGCACGGCACCTCCACGATCTACACACGTTCAGCTCGGTGACGTCCCTCGAACTCTGGATCCAGTTGAGGCTGAGGGAGAGTTTTGTCAGCACGACAGCGTGATGATGGTGATGATGAAGTTACCAACGCAGGGCTTCGCCTAAGCACTATACGACAATATGACCGAGGTGGAATACTGTGGAGGGGGGCACCGCACACGGCTAAAGATCAACTTGTGTCTGTTGTGTCTTTGGGGTGCCCCCTGCCCCCGTATATAAAGGAGGGGAGGAGGAGGCCAGCCAACAAGGGGCGCGCCAGGGAGAGGGGAGTCCTACTTGGACTCCAGTCCTAGTAGGATTTGGCCCCACCCTTTTTTCCTTCTACCGGAGGGGGGAAAGGGGAAGGAGAGGGAGTAGGACAAGGAAAGGGGGGCGACACGCCCTTCCCATGTCCAATTCGTCCTCCTCCCTCGTGGGGGGCGCACCAGCCCCTTGTGGGCTGGTTAGCCTCCTTCCTATGGCCCATAAGGCCCATATCTTTCCCCGGGGGGTTCCGGTAACCCCTCCGGTATTCTGGTATGTACCCGATACACTCTGGGACCCTTCCGGTGTCCGAATACTACCTTCCAATATATCAATCTTTACCTCTCGACCATTTCGAGACTCCTTGTCATGTCCGTGATCTCATCCGGGACTCCGAACAAACTTCGGTCATCAAATCACATAACTCATAATACAAATCATCATCGAACGTTAAGCGTGCGGACCCTACGGGTTCGAGAACTATGTAGACATGACCGAGACACATCTCCGGTCAATAACCAATAGAGAAACCTGGATGCTCATATTGGCTCCTACATATTCTACGAAGATCTTTATCGGTCAAACTGCATAACAACATACATTGTTCCCTTTGTCATCGGTATGTTACTTGCCCGAGATTCGATCGTCGGTATCATCATACCTAGTTCAATCTCTTACTTGCAAGTCTCTTTACTCATTCCGTAATGCATCATCCCGTGACTAACTCATTAGTCACATTGCTTGCAAGGCTTATAGTGATGTGCATTACCGAGAGGGCCTAGAGATACCTCTCCGATACACGGAGTGACAAATCCTAATCTCGATATATGCCAACCCAACAAACACCTTCGGAGACATCTGTAGAGCATCTTTATAATCACCCAGTTACGTTGTGACGTTTGATAGCACACAAGGTGTTCCTCCGGTATTCGGGAGCTACATAATCTCATAGTCAGAGGAACATGTATAAGTCATGAAGAAAGCAATAGAAATAAAACTCAACGATCATAATGCTAAGCTAACGGATGGGTCTTGTCCATCACATCATTCTCCTAATGATGTGATCCCGTTCATCAAATGACAACACATGTCTATGGTCAGGAAACTTAACCATCTTTGATTAACGAGCTAGTCAAGTAGAGGCATACTAGGGACATTCTATTTTGTCTATGTATTCACACATGTACTAAGTTTCCGGTTAATACAATTCTAGCATGAATAATAAAATTTATCATGATATAAGGAAATATAAATAACAACTTTATTATTGCCTCTAGGGCATATTTCCTTCAAAAGCCTACCCCAAAGATCCGTTTGCTCTGCCTCGGATAGATCAAGTGATTGACTCCACAGCCGGATGCGAGCTGTTGTCTTTCCTTGATGCCTACTCCGGCTACCATGAGATCAAGCTAAACCCGGTCGATTGGCTGAAGACCGCCTTCATCACACCATTTGGAACCTTCTGCTACCTGACCATGACGTTCGACTTGAGAAATGCCGGCGCCACGTTTCAGCATTGCATGCAGAAGTGTCTCCTCAAGCAGCTCGGCAGGAATGCCCACATCTATGTAGATGACATTGTGGTGAAGACGGAGAAGCGCGGCACCCTCCTGGAGGATCTCAAGGAGACCTTTGATAATCCGTGCCGTTTTCAAATCAAGCTCAACGCAGAGAAGTGTGTCTTCGGAGTCCCAGCCGGCCAGCTCCTTGGTTTTCTTGTCTCTGAACGCGGCATCGAGTGCAACCCTGTAAAGATCAATGCCATCAAGCGGATGGAGAGACCCACCCGGCTGCGCGACGTCCAGAAGTTCACCGGATGCTTGGTGTCTCTTAGCCGGTTCATCAGTCGGCTGGGTGAGAAGGCTCTTCCCCTGTACCAGCTAATGAAGAAAACCACTTGCTTCAAGTGGAACGACAAGGCGGACGAGGCTTTCCTCCAGCTCAAGAAGATGCTGACCACGCTGCTATCTTGGCGGCTTCGGCTGCTAAGGAGCCCATGCTCCTCTACATCGCCGCCACCAGCCGGGTGGTCAGCATCGTGATCGTGGTCGAGCACCCAGAAGACGGCAAGACACAACCGGTCCAGAGCCCCGTCTACTACCTGAGTGAGGTGTTGTCGGCCTCCAAGCAGAACTACCCCCATTACTAGAAGATGTGCTACGACGTGTACTTTGCTGCCAAGAAGCTCAAGCAGTACTTCCAAGAGCACTCCATCACGGTCGTCTGCACTGCCCCACTTGTCGAGATCATAGGCAACAGAGATGCGTCAGGCTGGGTGGCGAAGTGGGCCATCGAGCTAGCTCCCCACACCATCCTATACCAGCACCACACCGCCATCAAGTCCCAAGCGCTGGCCGACGTCCTCGTCGATTGGGCCGAGACCCAGTACCTGCCACCAGCGCCGGATTCCACCCATTGGCGGATGCACTTTGGCGGCTCGAAGATGCGCACCGGTTTGGGAGCCGGCATCGTCCTCACTTCTCCCAAGGGCGACAAGCTCAAGTACACACTTCAGATTTACTTCGCCGCCTCCAACAACGTGGCCGAGTACGAGGCACTCATCCACGGGCTCCGACTGGCTAAAGAAATCAGCAGCCGCCGAGTGTTGTGCTAAGGCGACTCGGACTTGGTGGTCCAGCAGTCGTCTGGCGACTAGGATGCCAAGGATGCAAACATGGCAAGCTACTGCTTCCTCGTCCAATAGATCAGTGGGTATTTCGATGGGTGTGAGTTCCTTCACGTGCCACGGGCCGACAACGAGCAAGCTGATGCCCTGGCATGGATTGGCTCCACCCGACAGGCAATACCAGCCGGCATCTCCCTCCAATGCTCACGCAAGCCGTCTATCAAGCCTTACTACAACAGTCGGCGTGGGGACTTCGGCAGGCGGCCCGGGGACTGCAGCAGTCGCACCGGGCTGGGGGCTGCGACAGTCGGCCCGAGGACTTCGGCAGGCGGCTCATGGACTACAGTAGTCGCACCCGGCCCGGGGGGCTGCAGCAGTCGGCCCGGGGACTTCAACGACACAGCAAGCGGCGGCCGACTCCAACCCGCCACCCCCAACCCAACCGCCCTGGTACCAGTGGCCATGATGACAGTGGTAGAAGCACCAACTTGGGTGTAGCCCATCCTCAACTTCCTAGTGAGCAGAGAGCTACCAGCCGACGAGATTTTGGCCCGGCAAGTGCAACGCCGGGCGGCAGCATACACAATAGTGAATAGAGAGCTTGTTAGGCGCAGCGTGACTGGCGTTTTTCAGCACTGCGTAGAGCCAGAGAAGGGCAAAGCAACCCTCAGAGATATTCACCAAGGCGAGTGCGGCCACCACACGACCTCCAGATCCCTTGTCGCCAAAGCTTTCCGCCATGGATTCTTCTGGCCGACTGCTTTGGATGATGCCAAGGATTTGGTCAAGAAGTGCAAAGGATACCAACGCTTCAGCTCCAAGCAGCACCTGTGAATGTGTTATTTCACTCCTCTGCCCGGCACCGGGTCCGACTAGTCGGCGTGGGGGCTCGCCGCCTTGTCCTATGTTGATACCACCTGCAGTCAGACAAGTAGTGTGCCGACATCTAGGCCCTCTCTTGCCTTAAGCCACAGCTCGCAGAGCGACTGTCCGGCTGGCAAGAGCTAAAGGCAGGAAATGGTGTCCACACGAAAAATGACTAAGGTAAAATACCAGCATAGGCCAAGCCGGCTCCTCACCTCACCATCCGGCTGCTGAGCAGCTGGCCGGCCGACTTCTCGCTTGACTAGCTACATTCTAGGCAGCCGAAGTACTTGTCTATCCTAAACAGCCAAGTCCTGACCCAGCCACAGAAAGCAGAGTGGCTGTCCGGCTAGCAGGGCGGCAGCCAAAGGAAGGAGGCAAAGGAAAAAGCCAAAAAGAACAGAAAAGCAAAACCAAGCTAGAACCCGGCAAGAGCACAAACTTGTGCAGGAATAACTTATGTACATAGCAAAAGGCTCTTGGCCAGCATTCAGCAGAGTTTGAATTACACCCCAAGCGGGTGGAACTGTGCAAATTTAACTTGTTCCTTCAAAAGATTACAAGAACAGGGAAAAACACGAAAGATAAATGGCCGCGTAGGCCAGTGGCGCTGCAGGCGGATCAAACGGGTCGATGGAGGCAGAGGCGCCGGGTGGTGGAGCAGCCGAGTGGTGGGTCTCGGCCTGGTCGTCACCAGCGGCAGTCAGCGCGGCATCCCACGGCTCGCTGGTTGAGGCGTGATCAGGCTGAGGCCGACTGCTCACTCCGTCGTCTGGTGCGATGTCTTCGCCGTCCTTGTCCTCGTCTTCCTCGCCCTCGTCGCTGGAGGCGATCTCCTCTGCCGAGTCCTCCCCCACCTTCGGGTCTAGCCCGAACCAGCTGGGTGGCACCTCAGCGCCGTCGTCATCCAGCTCTGGGATAAAGACGAAGGTGTCGGTGTACTCAGCGATTGCCGCCGCGTGATGGGTGAGCTCGCGGCTCACCGCCTCCAGCTCCGGTCCAGCCTCCTGCCGGAAGGTGACCAGCTGCGCCAGCCTCAATTCCGGGTACCAAGCCTTGGCGAACTCCAAGGCCATCCGAGTGCCTGCCCGAGCCGCGGCACCCTTCCAGGCCTTGAAGTGCCCGACTGCTGCCTCCAGCCAGTCGGCAGTCCGACTGGGGGTGCGCGGAACCTAAGCGTCTGGCCAGAGGGCGGCCAGCACCTGAGACCCGACGCACTTCAAACGGCGGACTACACAATGAGCCGGCTGCAGGCGCGTCTTGACGGCCAGGAGATGTTCGCCAAGACTGCGAGGCGCATTCGGCGGAATGTCTACGCCCGCCCTCCTCCGCTGCTCATGTTGTGCCTCGATGGCCTGGCTGACGGCGACGGAATGACCGGGAAAGAATTCTGTACAAGAAGAAAAGCCAAGAGTTTAGAAACCAGAAGCCGGCTCTTGCAGCAGTCGGCAGCTGTATAAAAGAAGAAGCAACTCATCGTCGATCATATCCTCGATCTCGCAATAGCCGTTGGACAGGAAATTCTCCCTCTCGGCCCAGTTCGACCGCTGAGTCTCGTACTCAGCCTTGAGGAGGGTTTCGCTCTCCTTCAGCTTCTGGACCTCTGCCTGGTGCTTCGCCGTCTAGTCCTCCAGCTCCTTCGCCAGTCGGTCACATTCCTGGGCAGCCTGGCTGGGCTCCTACTCCTTGGTGTGGAGCTTGGACTCAACCTCGCCCAGGCGCTTCCACAGATTAGCGGCGACCTCTACCAAGACAAGAAAAAAGAAAATGTCAACACCAACCAAAGACAAGTAGTTGGCGGAAGATCCGGCCCGACTGCTCAGCAGTCGGCCCGAACCTCGGGGGCTACACCCAGTGGGTCCGCTGACGCGCCCCCGCGGAAAAGAAGACGAAGTGCTTACTCCGGCTCTGATTTAGATCAGCGGTCCGCTTGGCCAGCTCCTGGTTCTGGGAGTTGTAGGCGGCCGCACAAAGGTTGTGGTAGTCTTGCAACAAAGACAACGAAAGAAAAAAGATCTCAGCACTCAGAGCATACCTTGAAGTTCTGAGCCGCCTGCTCAACAGCCGGTCCGAAACTCAGGGGCTACACCCAGTGGGTGCGCTGGCGCACCCCCACGGAAGATCACAAGAATTGAAAAATAAGAAGCAAATAGCGTACCCGGACGGCCGTTCGCATTGCCAAAAACTCCTGCATGGATTGCTGGAGAGTGGCGTTGTGGGTGTTGAAATGGGTTAGGATGTCCTGCACGACCAAATTCAGGACACCCGAGCCAGCCCCAGACGTCCAGTCCGGTGGGGCTGTGCTGGTGGCCTCGGTGTCGCGCGCCGACGAGCTCGCGGCCCCGATCTCCGTCCGCCTTGGCGCTGAGGCCGCCCTCACCGGGAGCTGCCGCGTAGGAACGCGGACCATGGGAATCGGGCCCACCACCAACTCGCCGCCAGATGGCGGCACCAGGGGCGCCTCAGGCCGACTACCCTGCACGCCGGCAGTCGGCGCGCGCGGAGGCACTTCCGCCTCCGAGACGACGGGGTCAGCCTCTCCCCTCTATAGGGCCGGCTGGTCGGCTCCAGCCCCACTAGTCGGCGCCTGGCCCTCCGGCACTGGTGGCTCCGCGTGCTGTGGGCCGATGGCCTCAGGAGCCCTGCCACGGGACGCCTCCTCCTCCCGCGCCTTGGCGGCTGCGTCCGCCTGCTCCTTGGCCACTGTGTCGGCCTCCGCCCGCACCGCATCGGCCGCCTCCGCCTCCGTTCGGGCCGTGGCGTCTCGCTCCTGATGCGCCTCCCGCGCATTCCTTTCCGTCGCCTCCCGAAGGGCGGCGGCCGGGTTTACGCGGCGAGCGTTTCCAGGACCGCCTGCCGCCCCAACCACCGAGGCGGCCGAAGCCCGCGACAAGGAAAGCGGAGCTATGCGCACCGAAGAAAAAGGAAATAAGAAGATTGCAAGAAAAGAAGAAACAAACACCAGACGGAAACAATCAAACCAAGAGTAGTCAGAGCACTAACGCAGACACCGTCGGGCGCGGCTTCGGGATCTTCCGGAGGGCGGCTGCCTTCGGGGCCTCTTGCCGCTAGGTCGCGGTGGCGGACGGCTTGCCCTTCTTGCTCGTCCGGGTGCCGAGCACCCCTACGTTAGCTCGACGCTTCGAGGCGCCGGTTGCCCCAGAGGTCGGCCTCGCCGTCGAGGAGCCGGCCCCGGTCCTGTCAGCGCCCACGGCATGGTGTAGCTCGTCGCCGCCTTCGTCGTCGTCCGGCCACCCCCGGACATCCCCTACCACGCCGCCTCCCCCGGTGGCGTCGTCCTCCTCCAGCGCGGCCGCCACTAGCTCGGGGTCGCCTATGTCACTGACCTCTCGGTCCGGCATCCACTGGTGATCGGGACTGACGGTGCGCTGCGCAGCACCTGGATGATCAGACTTGATAAAGGTGGTCGCAAAAACAAAGAGATCAAAGAGGGAGGCCAAGTACTAACCCCAGGCGGCGGATTGGCACGGCTGTAGGGCTCCTTGCCAAAACTCCAGCTCCCCACGTCGAGCTGGCTGCTGGAGATGTAGTTGACATGGTGAGCGACCTCATCTATCGGCATCTCCTTGGTCGACTTCCGGCTCGGATCCCGGCGGCCGCCCATGTCATAGATCAGGTGGGGCCGAAATTGGAGCGGCAGCACCCGACGCTGGATGAAGGCGGCCAGCAGGTCCGCCGGCTGGAGGCCCTCCACCTCTGTCATCACCTGCAGGCGGTTGAGGACGCTGGTGACACCGGCTGGCAGCGGCTTCGATGGATGATGGTTCCAGTTGCTCCGTGGCTCAGCAGGCGGGCCGGCCGTAAAACCCGGCAGGTTGATGTAGTTTCGAGTCGGATCCAAGTTGCGGACATAGAAATATGATTTCTGCCACAACTTGGCCGACTCTAGCACCACTACAGCCGAAAACCGGGTCCCGCCGCCGGTGCGTCGCACGGCGATGCAAGCGCCGCACTGAGCCGCCTCGCCCTTGGCTACGGTGCCAAGCTTGAGGTAGAAGAATCGCCCCCACGGCTCGAGCATGGGCAAAACTCCAAGGTAGCCCTCGCAGAAAGTGACGAAAGTGGAGAGGAGCACCATGGTGTTGGGCGTGAGATGATTCGGCTGCAAGCCGTAGAGGTTGAGGAAGGCGCGGAAGAAACCACTCGCCGGGAATCCGAAGCCGCAGAGAAAGTGGCTATGGAAGACCACACACTCGTCGGGCTCCGACGCCGGCGAGATTTCCTGCTCCAGAGGAATCCGCACTCCCACACACTCCTCGCCGGGTATCCTCCGCGTCGCACGGAGAAAATCGATGTCCTCGTCTTGGACGTTGGAGCCGTCCCAGTCGCTGGAGCGCCCGTCATGCGCCATGGTCGGGGTAGCTCTGTGGCGGGGCAGCGAGGTCCCACGAGGATGAGGGCGCTGCGGCGCGGAGAGGACGAACAACGATGGGCTGCCGCGGCGTTTCGGCGACAAGCAGCGGGGCGGCTTGGAGCAGCAGTGCGCAGAGCAAGAAGAAGATGGAAGATGGGGAGGGCGCGCATGCGTTCTGCCGCGCTCTCCTCCCCCTACATATAGGCCGGCGGCGGCGGAGCCGAAGAGGCAAAACGTGGGGGCGTGGGATTAACTACACCCACGCCTCGCACGACCTTGCATATCCCGTGCCTTTACGGCACATAGTTAATGAGCCTCAGAAGGGCAACCGCTTGCCTCGGCCGCAGCGGATCCGCGCGCGCCGAGGCCCTGTAGTGGCGGGCCCGGGCCTGCGGCGATGTCCCATCATGCGCGTGGGCTCGCATGCCGGCCTGGTCAGCTGGCGCCGTGTGGCGAACAAGCAACGGGTGGCAAGCATGTCACCCCGCTGGAGCACCACCCGGCCTCTACCCGACGTTTCGAATTCACCAGTCGGCCGACCGCTCTTTGGCTGGCTCCTAACAGTCGGAGTCTCCAGAAGACGGACGAAGCAAGATTACCAGATCACTCGGAGTAGGAAGCTACTAAGGCTCCTCGATTTCAGCCGTGGCGCCCACCTGCTTCGGGGACTACTGTCGGAGTAATTGACCACGGGTAGCCTCATCGACACCCCATGGCATTTCAAGAGATCGGGGCTAGCTGCACCCCTCACACCTCCCGGACGAAAGGCCGACCCTTTAGGCCGCTTGGTCCGACGGGCCGGCTGTCAGTAGGCTGCAGGCTCTCAAAAGGCGGCCATGAGGGGGCGACTCCTAGCAGGCGGCCCCTCGTCCCCTCAAAGTTTGCACCCATTCACTGCGACGAGACGGAGCGTGGCTACAGTACAACCTGCCACCCCCGAATCTAGGGCGGAACGTGGCCACAATGCGGGCGTACCAAGCGAACACCCCTCACCCGGCAGGGCACTTTTGGCACGTAGCCTGTGACATCACCTACGTCAGGGGGAGCCATGCTCCCACTATGAGCGGTTGGTACGGCCCGTAGGCGGCGGGCCCTACCTGTCCGCGAGCCGCTAGAAGACGGCGAATCCCCTCAAAGTTTGTGCACCATTAACCAGACGAGACGGGGTGTGGCTACAGTGAGCGCCCGCCAGGCGGCAGGACTGTAGCCACGCTCCCCCCGACAAAGCCTCTGTCATCAGGAGCAAGGCTACAGTATAAAACTGTCAACATGGCCCGTAGGCGGTGGGCCCTACCTGTCGGCCGAGTTCACGTCAGCCGGCGGGACCCACCAAGAGGCGGGCCCCAGCAGCCCGTGGAGAAGCCGGCGCCCAGAGGCACTGACAGCCGGGTCCTACACTCGGCCGGATTACCATTGTACCCCTGGGGGTAGGCCTATATAAACCCCCAGGCTCACCCATGCAAAGGGTTCAGACCCATGCTATCATACACACACCCATAGAGAGAAGTAGAGGAGCTAGCCTTGCCCTTCTTCTTCCTCTAGCCAAATAGCTCAAGGAGCACACTTGTAGCTACTCTATTGGCGATAGTCATCATGCGGAGACCCCGCATAACAGGTCTAGGTGTGTTATCTCCATGGAGAGCCCCGAACCTGGGTAAACCTCTTAGGCGTTCGAGGTCTCGCTCACTCCCACTTCTAGAGCCCGGCGACGTACTCTTGTCCCCATCCATGATAAGCCACCCCCGGGCATATCATGCTAGATATCTCCGACATTGGTGGCAGTGATTGAAGAACTCTGTCAATAACACTACCAAATTGAAGTTCAACTCCCAGCTGAGTCAAGTGGTTATGATACCCAGACATTTTGAGTATGTGTTCACTGACAGAACTGGTCTCCTCCATCTTGCAGCTGTAGAAGTTGTTGGAGACTTCATATCTCTCAACCCGGGCATTTCTTAATATTAACTTCAACTCTTAGAACATCTCATATGCTCCATGAGGTTCAAAACTTCTTTGAAGTCCCGGTTCTAAGCCGTAAAGCATGGCACGCTGAACTATTGAGTAGTCATCTGATCGAGCTTGCCAAACGTTCATAACATCAGCTTCAGCACTTGCAGCAGGCCTTTCAACTAGCGGTGCATCAAGGACATAATTGTTCTGTGCAGCAATGAGGATAATCCTCAAGTTACGGACCTAGTCCGTGTAGTTGCTACCATCATCTTTCAACTTAGCTTTCTCTAGGAACGCATTAAAATTCAGGGGAACGGTAGCTCGGGCCATTGATGTGTAACATAGATATGCAAAACTATACGACCAAATTCATGATAAATTAAGTTCAATTAATCAAATTACTTAAGAACTCCCACTTAAATAAACATCTCTCAAGTTATCTAAGTGATACATGAACCAAATCAACTAAGCCATGTCTGATCATCACGTGAGATAGGGTAGTCATCAATGGTGAACATCTCTATGTTGATCATATCTACTATATATATATATATATATATATATGACTCATGTTCAACTTTTTGGTCTCCAGTGTTCCGATACCATGTCTGTACATGCTAGGCTTTTCAAGTTTAACCCAAATATTCTGCATGTGCAAAACTGTCTTACACCCGTTGTATGTGAAGTTGAGTCTATCACACCCGATCATCACATGGTGTCTCGAAACGACGAACTGTAGCAACGGTGCATACTCAGGGAGAACACTTTTATCATGAAATTAAGTGAAGGGATCATCTTATAATGGTACCGCCGTTCTAAGCAAAATAAGATGCATAAAGTATAACCATCACATGCAATCAAAATATGTGACATGATATGGCCATCATCATCCTATGCTTTTGATCTCCATCTCCAAAGCATCGTCATGATCTCCATCATCACCGGCTTGACACCTTGATCTCCATCGTAGCGTCTTTGCGTCGAGGTTGTCACGCCAAGTATTGCTTCTACAACTATCGTAATGCATAGTGATAAAGTAAAGCAATTACATGGCGCTTGCACTTCATACAATAAAGATACAACCCTAAGGCTCCTGCCGGTTTTCGATATTACAAAACATGATCATCTCATACATCAACATATATCACATCATACCTTGACCATATCACATCACAACATGCCCTGCAAAAACAAGTTAGACGTCCTCTACTTTGTTGTTGCAAGTTTTACGTGGCTGCTATGGTTTTCTAGCAAGAACCGTTCTTAACGACGCAAAAACCACAACGGTGATTCATCAAGTTTGTTGTTTTAACCTTTTTCAAGGACCTGCCTGATACGTCTCCAACGTATCTATAATTTTTGATTGTTCCACGCTGTTATATTATCATTCTTGGATGTTTTACAATCAATTTGTAGCAACTTTATATCATTTTTTGGGAGTAAGCTATTGACATAATGCCCAATGCCAGTTGTTGTTTTATGTTTGTATTTTACTTCACAGAAAATCAATACCAAACAGAGTCGAAACGCAGCGAAACTTTTGGGAGAATTTTTCTAGGCCAAAAGACACACGTTGGGCCAAAGAAGTACCAGAGGGGTGTCTCGAGGGGGCACAACCCACCTGGGCATGCCTAGGGGCCTAGGAATGCCCTGGTGGGTTGCGCCCATGTCGGTGGCCTCTCACACCGCCTCTTTGATCTATAAATACCCTAATATTCCACAAACCCTAAGGGAGTCGACGAAAATAAATTCCAGCCGCCGCAAGTTCCAGAAACCACAGATCCAATCTAGACACCATCACAGAGGGCTTCATCATCTTCATTGGTGCCTCTCCAATGATGCGTGAGTAGTTCATTGTAGACCTACAGGTCCGTAGTTAGTAGCTAGATGGCTTCCTCTCTCTCTTTTGATTCTCAATACAATGGTCTCTTGGAGATCTATTTGATGTAACTCTTTTTTGCGGTGTGTTTGTTGGGATCCGATGAACTTTGAGTTTATGATCAGATCTATGTTTTTATCCATGAAAGTTATTTGAGTCTTTTGATCTCTTATATGCACGATTACTTATAGCCTCGTGTTTCTTCTTCGAATCTTTGGTTTAGTTAGGCCGACTAGATCGATTTTTCTTGCCATGGGAAGAGGTGCTTTGTGATGGGTTCGATCTTACGGTGCTTGATCCTAGTGATTGAAGGGGAAACTACACATATGTATCGTTGCTACTAAGGATAAAAAGATGGGGTCTATTCCTACATGAATAGATCTTGTCTACATCATGTCATCGTTCTTATTGCATTACTCCGTTTCACCATGAACTTAATACACTAGATGCATGCTGGATAGCGGTCAATTTGTGGAGTAATATAAGTAGATGCAGGCATGAGTCGGTCTACTAATCTTGGACGTGATGCCTATATAATGATCATTGCCTGGATATCGTCATGATTATTTGAAGTTCTACAATTGCCCAACAATAATTTGTTTACCCACCGTATGCTATTTTTATCGAGAGAAGCCACTAGTGAAATCTATGCCCCCCGGTCTCTTCTTTATTATATTTGCCTTCGAGATCTATTTTCATTTGCTTTTACTTTCAGATCTATTAATACAAAAACCCAAAAATACCTTGCTGCAATTTTTATTTATTTATTTTATCTCGCGTTCCCGCGAGATCTATTTATCCAATCTACTACAATTTTTACTCCTCTTTTACGTCGGGTTGCAAGTATTTGTTCTTTGTGTGCAGGTGCCGTTCACATAGTGTTGCGTGGTTCTCCTACTGGTTCGATAACCTTGGTCTCATCACTGAGGGAAATACCTACCATAGCTATGTTGCATCATCCCTTCCTCTTTGGGGAAATACCGACGTGGTTCAAGCCGCATCATAAGGATTTTCTGGCGCCGTTGCCAGGAGACATCATCAACATCTACCAGGTTCCTAATGACAAATCTCATCTCCTTGCAATTTACATTATTTTCCATTTGCCTCTCGTTTTCATCTCCCCCACTTCACAAAAGATTGCCGTTTTATTGCCCTCTTTTTTGTTCGCCGTTTTCTCGTTAGATCTGTTTTTGAGTGCAATCTTGTTGCGTAGTCACGATGACCCAAGAGAACACCAAGTTGTGTGATTTCTCCAATACCAACAACAATGATGTTGTTAGCACTCCGATTGCTCCTCCCGCCACTAGTGCGGAGTCTTGTGATATTAATGACGCTTTGTTGAATCTTGTCATGAAAGATCAATTTTCCGGTACTCCTAATGAGGATGCCGCATCCCATCTTAACACATTCGTGGAATTATGCTATATGCAAAAGAAAAAAGATGTGGACAATGATATTGCGAAGTTGAAATTATTCCCGTTTTCTTTGCGAGATCGTGCAAAAATTTGGTTTTCTTCTTTGTCTCGCAATATTATCGATTCTTGGGATAAGTGCAAAGATGCTTTTATTACTAAATATTTTCCGCCCATGAAAATTATTTCCCTTAGGACACAAATCATGAATTTTAATCAACTTGGGCATGAACATGGTGCGCAATCTTGGGAAAGAATGAAATTGATGCTCAGAAATTGTCCTACTCATGGTTTAAATCTTTGGATGAACATACAATTTTTTTATGCAGGATTGAATTTTGTTTCTAGAAATCTTTGGGTGAAGCTACTAAATTGCTTGATAATATTATGGCAAATTATTCACAATGGCATGCCGAAAGAGATCCTACTAGTAAAAAAGTTAATTCGGTAGAAGAAATAAATTCTTTGAGTGAAAAAGTTGATGCTCTTAGGAAGTTGGTTTCTAATAAACATGCTCATATTGATCTTAATGATGTGCCTTTGTCTACTTTGATTGAGATAAATAGTGATTCCGTAGATGTGAAGTTTGTCTCGCGAAACAATTTTAATAACAATGCCTATAGAGGTAATTTTAACCCTAGACCTTTTCTGGGAAATTCCTCTAATAATTATGGTAGTTCCTATGGTAATCCTTCTTATAATAATAATAGGAACACCTCTGATCTTGTATTAAATAATTTATCAATGCTGAAAATAATTTTAATACTATGATAGAAGAAAAGTTGAGTAAGATTGATGATATGTCTAGAAGCATTGATAGAATTTCACATGATGTAGAAAATCTCAAGATGAAATTTTTTGTGCCTAGGGTTGAGGAATCAATTAAAGCTTTATATGTTTCTATGGATGAAAGTAAGAAAAGAACCGCTATGCTTAGAGCTAAAAGAGAATTTTTAGAAAAGGCGTTTTCTAGTGATTGCTTTCATAAAAATGATGAAGATCTTAAAATGATTGGTGTTTCTTCTATTGATTCTTTGTTTAGTAAAATTAAAATTGATAAAAAAAGGGATTGAAGAAGAGTCAACTTTAGTTAGAAGGCGTCCCAATAATTTGGAGGGTAAAATCTTGTTGAGAAAATTGATAAAAGTGGGTTTGGAGAGGTCAAAACTTTAACTAGTGATGTGCCCACTCTTTTGGATTAAAAAGACTTTAATTATGATAATTTCTCTTTGATTGATTGTATTCCTTTGTTGCAATCCATGGTTAATTCACCCCATGCTTATGAACAAAATAAAGCTTTTACTAAACATATTGTTGATGCTATGATGAAAGCTGTGGAAGAAAAGTTGGAATTAGATATTTCAATTCCTAGAAAATTACATGATGAATGGGAACCTTCTATCAAAGTCAAGATTAAAAATTATGAGTGTTTTTATTTATGTGACTTGGGTGCTAGTGTTTCTACAATTCTGAAATCTTTATGTGATGTGCTTGGTCTTACCGATATTGAAGAATGTTCTTTAAATTTGCACTTGGCGGATTCTACTATTAAAAAGCCTTTGGGAAGAATTAATGATGTTATTACTCTTGCAAATAGTAATTATGTGCCCATATATTTTATTGTTCTTGATATTGATTGCAATCCGTCTTGTCCTATTATACTTGGTAGACCGTTTTACGTACCATTGGTGCCGTGATTGATATGAAAGAAGGCAATATTAAATTTCAATTTCCACTAAGGAAGGGTATGTAACACTTCCCTAGAACAATAATTAAGCCACCATATGAATCAATCATGAGGGCATCTTATGGATCTAGAAACAAAGATGACAATACTTAGATCTTTGCATTATGCCTAGCTAGAGGCATAAAACAATAGCGCTTGTTGGGAGGCAACCAAATGAATAAATTTTATTTTTGTATTTTCTTTCTGTTCTTGAGTGTTTGCACAATTATGATTGTGTTTTTATGTTTTAATTAGTGTTTGTGCCAAGCAAAGCCTTCACTACTGCAGGATGTTGCTAACGCGACACTACGATCAGAGACCCTTCGAGAAACTGTGTGCGATGCAATAATCGCAAACGGTGATGTATGAAAACCGTCAGAAATGTGTAAACATTTGCGATGACGGAAGCATCAAACATGGTTCAGGTTTTAGTTGCGTGTGCGATCAAGGGCATACGGTTCAGTTCAATTAACTGTTTGCGATGAGGAGGAACAAAAGAAACGGGCAGCCAGATGAAGGCGTGTGCGATACACAACATACGGTTCACTCGGATGAACTGTTTGTGATTAGGCAACACAAAAGAAACGGTCAGCCAGATCAAGGTGTGTGCGATACACGGCATGCGGTTCACTCGGATGAACTGCTTGCGTTGAGACATGAGAACATAAATGGTTCAACTTAACAAGATGTGTGTGATACGCGGCAAACAAGTCTGTAATCAGAAATGTGTGTGAAGACCGATAATAACACAGACGGTTGCTGCTAATAAGACGTGTGTGTTGTGCGATGGGATTGCATACAGAACAACAACATATATTGCAGAGGAGGTGTGATGAGCAGTTTGCCATCCACCGTGCAAAAGATCCGGAGCTGCTCAGCGGCATGATCGACGACCCACCCGAAGAGCCCCCGTCGCTAGTGCTCATCGAGAGCCTGATGCCCCGCAAGGAATGGGCAGAGGAGCTCTGCAATTCAGTCAAGATAAAGGCAGCCTATGGCTTCATCATTACCCGTGGCGGCTGTGTCAACCTCGATCCCGATGATGTGGTGGCCAGGCTCGAGCGTATCCTTGGCGGAGTTGACGTCCCCGACGAAGTAGAACATCGCCAACGTGATATCTTGAGGATGCAGGTGATCGACAAAATTTGCTACCAGGCCAGAGACATGGAAATGGAGCGGTTTCGCGGACTTGTCATGCACGCGATTGCACACTGTCAAGCTCTTCTGGAAGAGGCCCAATAGCCCTAAGAGCCTCCCAGTGCCAGCAGCTCCGTAGGTGGAGGCGGGTCGGGACACTCGGAGTGAACGGCCGCAAGGGTGCTATGCTGATCATGGAGTCTGAGAAGACCATCGTCGGAAGGCCGCCAGCTCAGCCTTTTAGCTTATATTTTATTATAATTGTATGCATATGTAGGTCGTGAGTGTTTTGGGCCTTGCCGCATTTGGCATTTTAAATTATCCTGAGTATGTAAGGCAATTATTAAGAATTATTAACAGTTGTCATTGTAACTTTGCCTCAACGGCGAGCAGAGCGCGCGCAGGGACGCTAGAGCGGAGCGCGCCGCGGCCGCCTCAACGGCAAGCAACCACGTGGACAACCTTCTGCCATCAATAAATTTTGACCTTGTTTCTCATTGCTGATTACAACGCAATAAGTAATTGCAAATCTTTTCACACCTATCAAACTAATATGTGTTCACACTTAGCACCAGGCTATAAAAACTACCCACTCGAAAATTACTTCACAGTTCCTCTCCTCATCACCCACAAAACTGGTTTTCTCTGTCAAGTCATTCTGCGATGACCGGTAGGAGGAGTTTAGGGTGGACAGATAACTAGGCAGCAAAGACCAAGGCCGCGGAAGCACTAGAGAGGTCCCGCCGCGAAGCCGCAGCCGCAACAGAGATATCCGGGCGTGCTGCGGAGCCCTTGAACGAGCTCTCACGGGCACGCGAGGGCTCTCACAAGCGCATCCGCGGCGTTGGCCATCGCGACGAGCCGGCATTCCTGTCCTTCGCCGGCGACGAGAACATTCTCACTGGTGTCACTACGCAGCAGGATCTGGTCGATGGCTTGATGAAGCTGCTCAAGATCAGCGATGCCTCGGTTGACAAGGCGACTGGCCTCGTCGAGCAACTCATGGATGACAATGCGAAGCTCCTCAAGTTGGTCGCCGAGAAGGAGGAGGAGGCTGCCGGCTGGAAGATGCTGCATGAGCAGAGCAGTGCCTCGGAGATGACGCTGAAAGCAGTCGTCGAGGAACTGATGGGTGGCTTGAGGAAGCTCCGGATCGAGCGCGAGCAGGAGGTGGAGGAATCCGTGGCTGCTTTCAAGCAAAGTCGTGAGGAATTGAAGAAGGAGCTGGAGGATTTCGCCGCCCGGTGATCCATCGACGAGTAGAGACAGTAGCGACCCAGATCGTCGTCTGCAATTTCCTTCTTCTCTTACCCCGTGTCTTCCGGGCTTTGCCGCATGTGGCATTTTAAATTATCCGGAATATGTAAGACAATTATTATGTGTGCCATTGTAAATTTGTCGTCGTATTATCCGTTGCCATTTTATTTGTGGTCGTATTATCCGTTGCCCTATGTGGCAATTTAAATTAGGGTGGAATACTAGTTGAAAACACGAACAAAGCAAATGCTGCCATGGGATCACAAGCAAACACCCTCCGTCCAGGTGCTTTAACCCATTAAGGGAGAAGTTGTGAGCGAGGCGGGCGGCGGCTGGTGCATGGAGGTCAAAGAGCTCGCTTCCCGGTGAGCATGGGCAGCCTTGCTGCTCGCACGTGTTCCGTCGAGCCTGCGAGGTGGACAGGATGCACGCGTCCTGTCGAGCCTGCGCGGTGGACTGCTCGCATGCATCCCGTCGAACCTGCACGGCGGACTTCTCGCGCTCGTCCCGTCTAATCAAACAGCTGCACACACGGCACCGAGTATGGTTAAATTTTGACACGGTAAATATAATACAACCGTTTGCGATATTAACGTGTCAGCTTTTTGTTTCAAAAAGGACTTCGTTGGCTACTAATGTGTGCGCCTCTTCTCAAACTGGACGATTTTTTTACCACGACATATATGTGCCATGTCATGAAACCATGCCAAGTTTCATGTTTTTTGGGTGACCTTTTTATTTACTGGGATTTAAAAACCGAGATTCTCATTGTTTCAGGACGACGACAAGTTTGTAATTCATTCTCATTCCTTAAACGAGACCTAAACATGCACCCAATGACACATGTACGATTTCCCACCCATTTTGCTTCATTGGAGCATGTGATTGTAGTTCAAATTTGAATTATGGACTACATTAAATGCATAGAAAACTTAGTAATTAGTAATATATATACAATGGCCAAACGAACCCTGAACAGTTTCAAATTTCAGCCTGACACTCCTGTTATTCTATGTTTCCTGTAGAAAACAAAGTTCAAGGCGAGAAGAGGCATCGATTATCGTTTCGCCCACAAAAGGGGCATGTTTCCCTACCGGAACCATGAGGGTTGCGACGGGCTCTGGTTTGTAAAAGGCTTGTAATATAGCTTCGCTCAAATTGGACAATTATATATACCATGTAGTGACACCATGCCAATTTTCATGATTTCCTGGTGAGTTTTGGATTTACAGACATTTAAAAACCGAGATTCGCAATGTTTGTGGCCAGGACAGGATGGCGAGACGGTTGAATTCGTTCCCACTCGTTCCATGGGACCTAAACATGCACCCCAAGGAAACATGTACGTTTTTTCTAGCCATTTTGGTGCACTGGAGCATGTATTTGTAGTTCGGATTTGAATGATGGATATTAAATGCCTAGAAAACTCAATTAATGAATAAAAAAGGTCAAACAAACCCTGAATAATTTCAAAGTTCAGCGCGAATCTCCAGTTGTTCCGTGTCGCGTGTAGAAGAAAATACGAGGCTAGAAGAGGGAGTGATTATCGTTTGGCCCACAAGGGGACACGTTTCCCTATTGAAACCACGAGGTTTCTTGTGACAGGCTCCGGTTTGTAAGAGGTTTGTAATAAAGCTTGGCCCAAATTGGCAATGTTTTTACCACGACATATATGTGCCATGACATGACACCTTGCCACCTTTGATGACTTTCTGGTGAGTTTAGGATTTATGGGGACTTAAAAACCGAGATTCGAAATGTTTGAGGAAGAGCCAGGACACCGGTATGGTTGTAATTCGTTCCCATTCCTGGCATGAGACCTAAACATGCACCCAAGGACACATGTATAATTTTTCTAGCCATTTTGGTGAACTGGAGCATGTATTTGTAGTTCAGATTTGAATTATGGACATAAATGCCTAGGAAACTCAATTAGTGTATAAAAAGGCCAAATGAACCCTGAATAAGTTTAAATTTCAGCATGGATATCCTGTGGTTCCATGTTGCCCGTGGAAGAAAATACAAGGCGAAAAGAGGCAGTGATTATGTTTCGCCCACAAGGGGAACACGTTTCCCTATCAGAACCACGAGGCTTCTTTGAGAGAAGCTCCAGTTTTTGTAAGAGGTTTGTAATAAAGCTTGCCCGAAATTGGACAATGTTTTTACCACGACATATATGTGCCATGACGTGACACCATGCCACCTTTGATGACTTTCTGGTGAGTTTAGGATTTATGGGGACTTTAAAACCAAGATTCAAAATGTTTGAGTACGAGCCATGACACTAGTACGGTTGTAATTCGTTCCCATTCCTGGCATGGGACCTAAACATGCACCCAAGGACACATGTATAATTTTTCTAGCCATTTTGGTGAACTGGAGCATGTATTTGTAGTTCGGATTTGAATTATGGACATTAAATGCCTAGGAAACTCAATTAATGTATAAAAAATGCCAAACGAACCCTGAATAAGTTAAAATTTCAGCACGGATATCCTGTCGTTCCATGTTGCCCGTAGAAGAAATACAAGGTGAAAAGAGGCAGTGATTATGTTTCGCCCACAAGGGGGACACGTTTCCCTATCGGAACTATGAGGCTTCTTTGAGAGAAGCTCCGGTTTGTAAGAGGCTTATAATAAAACTTGCGCCACAATGGACGAAAAAAATTCCTCGAGATATAAGTGCGATGTCGTGACACCATGGCAGGTTTCACGATTTTCAGCTTAGTTTTGGATTTACAGGGATTTAAAAACCGAGATTCTTCTCACGAAATGTTTTCAAATAGCACACGGTTCACTCACGAGAGCCGATATTCAATGAAAACTTCGTGGAAACCATATTTAATGTTTCAGAAAAATCTGAAAAAATGTGGGATGTTAAGAAGGTGATGTTTTATTGCACACAAAATTTCAAGTTGAAAAACATTACGAGATGTGAGCTATGAAAAGACAAATTCCGCCCTGAATAGTGACATTACTATTCGGCACTATTCAACACTGATTTTGTCTTCTTCATAGCTCACATGTCTTAATGTGTTTCAACTTGAAATTTTGTGTGCCAATAAAACATCATCCTCTTAACATCCCGCATTTTTTGAATTTTTTTTAAGCTTCAAAACATCTCTTTCTCATGGTTTTACCGGTTTCCACCGAATGTTGGTTTCCGTATGATACCCCCCCCCCCCGCTGCGCGCGCGATCTGAGTCCTGCGTTCTGACTGGCCAGAACCCAAACCCCACGAATCGTACGTGTGCACCGTTGGATGCTCCCAGATCGAACGACAACCCTGAGCCCTTTCGACAGCACATGCAATACATAGGTAAGCACTATGCGCATGCGTCGCGTAGCTCACGCTTCCTTCTCTACTAGGTTTTCATTCAAAACAGGCTACCATTTCTCGCCACTCCTCTCATCGGTTTCCCGCCTCTTCTCCCAGATATGCATGATGTAGATGTTCGTTTATATTCTTATAGTTCATCTCATCCAAAATCAATTAGTTTTGTAAAAAAAACTATTTTAAGATTCATGGAATTGTGCATTGTAAAGGTAAAAACAAAAAGTGACAATTCATCTAGAAAAAAAAGGTTTGGGCAATTAAGATATGGAAGATTCTAGAGAACAAAGGAGAATTGCTTGTGTTTAGAGGCTCGTGCATTATGCTTAAGTTCAACCATGGATTCTTCTAGACTGTACATGTGGCAGAATCTGGTGGAATGTAGATGATATCCAACGGCGAGTAGTGCTCGGATTTGCCATCTCTGTACCGTCGGATTGGCTTCATCCAACGAGCAACTTTCATAGTTATCCGCACACTATATGTGTATAGATGTATAGATGTATAGATATATATAGATGTGTCCCATGCTAGACAAAATAAAGTTTGAGCGCATGCGTGGGACGACCCCCCCCCACCGCTGCAGCCTCGAAGTTGGGAAACTGACATCATAGGTATTGAACCAGGCTTGGAGTCGGGTACGGTGTTCGGTTTGTAATGTACTTGGCGTGGCCCATCGAAGTTGTGCACTTGGGATTTAAACACATCATACACCATCGTACCCATATATATTTTCGGGCCGCATGCAGTGTATACGGGGTCTTCTGATCGACCACGTCTCCCTTGTGTGGTTTTTTGTGACGACACGGATATCTGTGGGCTCCCCGAGTGTATATATATCATCCCTTTGACCGATAATGAGAGGTATGTGTTGGCCATGAATGGATTCCTCTTAGTTCATGTTAGGGCCGGTCACCGTCAAATGTCGGTCAACCAAAGCTCGAGCTCATGCGTTGTCAGGATTTCCTCCCAGATGCTCGGATTGCTGGGTTCGACCTACATCAAACCCATGCGTACATATCTCGTCCTTAACTACCTTGCCTTCATGGTTGTTGTCTGTATCGAGAGGTAGGCACCACATCTAAATTGTACATTATTCTATATTGAAAACACACATCACCCCTTCCCAACGTACATCATTTTGGGCCGCATGCAAGAGGTGCTTGTTTTGTGGTCCCTCTCGTGCGATGTTTATGATGGTTCAATCTATTGGCCCAAGCAGTTTATCGACAACAACAACTGTCATTTGACCAAACGAAAGATTCATTGGTTCGTCTTATGGTAGGTCATGGCGACATGCATGTATGACCAAAGTATCGATCATTAGGTGCATCCACCCCGCTGACACGAAGTGGGAGGTGGTGGCCAAGCATCCTAGCTAGGTACGATATTATGTCTATATATATCCTAGCTAGGTGGTTGTTAGGGTGCTTTCGGGTTTGCGAGGCAGGTGCCACCAAAGTTATGCATTGTGTATTTAAAGTTTTAAACATCCCCAATATTCGTACATATATTTTGCCACTTCCAGGTGGTTCTTGACTTCTGGCCCCTCTCATCGATCTTCAATGACGCGCCCAATAGTTGGCCCGCGGGGTCAAAGTTGTGCATTGGAATTTTGAACATCACATACCACCCTTTTCACTCATATATATTTGGGCCACATGCTGGTGTGGCTGTCTTTTGACCCTCCCTAACGTTATTTTTTGCTGCAAAGACTCTGATGATCCTCAACGGACACGGGGTATAATATCTAAACCGTGTGCGATACAAGTACGATGTGAATCACCATGACCGCGCAAGCGCGAGCAAATTAAGGTGGAGATACTGGCTCAACCGTGTGTGATGCAAGTGCGCTGAAATCACGATGACCGCGCAAGCGCGAGCAAAGGGTGGAGGTAATGGCTCAACCGTGTGCGACGCAAGTACGCTGAAATCACCATGACCGCGCAAGCACAAGCAAAGGGTGGAGGTACTGGCTTAACCGTGTGCGATGCAAGTTTGTTGTAAAACCACCACCTGTGGAAGCTAAAGGCGGGTAACTTTGTTTGGAAATTAGGACGAACCGTGTGTGATAGAACAACTAGCTAGAAATATAAAAAACAAACTACCCGCCTTGAGCGTTGCAAAAATCGGCGGATCCGCGCCACTTTTCCATATTATCATACACGCATATTGTTATTGGACCGTGCGCGATCTTGGGCACTCCCGCCCCGCATCAATTCCTTTACCCAAATTTTAGTAGCCGCCGTACTTCAACCGTCGCCCACACTCCTCCAGCACCGACCTTATAGTAAAATTTTAGCAGCCGAGGCATTTGAACCGTCGCCCTCCCTCGTCCACCACCATCTCCACCCACCATTACTAAAATTTTCAGTAGCCGCAACGTATCCTCAAACGAATCCGAAAAACATACCGATACTTGTTGAAGAAAGATGGGATGCCTTCCGGGGCATCCCCAAGCTTAGACGCTTGAGTCTCCTTGAATATTTACTTGGGGTGCCTTGGGCATCCCCAATCTTGAGCTCTTGCCTCTCCTACTTCTCCTCACATCGAGACATCCTTGATCCTCGAACACGTCATCCACACAAAACTCAACAGAAAGCTCGGTAAGATCTGTTAGTATAATAAAGCAAATCACTACTCTAAGTACTGTTGCAAACCAATTAATATTTTGTTGTTTCATTGTAGCTACTGTAATATAACTTTTCCATGGCTTAATCCACTGAAAGAAATTGATAGATTCATCTAAACAAGCAAACTATGCATCAAAAACAGAATCTGTCTTAAACAGGACAGTCTGTAGTAATCTGAATATTCACCATACTTCTGGTACTCCAAAAATTATGAAACAATTAGGAAAAATAAACAATTTGTATAGAAAGACAGTGCAAAAAATTTCATAACCGTTTGACGTTCCAGTAGAAAATGTAAAATCGCGCACTACAGCCAAAGTTTCTGCTCTGCACCGCACAAACCAACAAGCAGTGTAAACATCCTAAAGGCAAATCTTGGTACATTATTTTTATAATACAATGGAATTGTACAAGGGGATAATTATTTTGGTTGAAAAGTTTCTGTAATCAAGATTCACAAAGTTTCCGTGAGCATGAACAAAGTTCAAGGAGATCCCCCACTTCAACAATGCTTGTCTCTCTCACTTTCACTTTCCTTTTTGAAAAGTTTTGGGTTCCCTTCTTTATTTTTTTTGTTTTTAAACTATATAAAAGCACACAACAGAAATAAATGACTCTCTAAAACTTCCAGGTTGTCTCCTTGGCAGCGCTTTTTTTAAAGCCATTAAGCTAGGCATATAGTGCTCAAGTAATGGATCCACCCGGATCCCAAGGTATATCAAAGCCAATTTTAATTAACAATGATTTGTGATTTAGTAGTGAGCACAAAGCAACATATATCAAGCAATGACGAAGTCTAACTCTCTTCCTATGCATCAGCATGTCATAAAAGAACAATTCATGCACACATAGTAAAGGCCAATGCATAGTATAAACAATTTCTTGCGATTTTATCGTGTTGGAAACATGGAGAGGCGGAGATGTAGTTCCTCTCTCATAATAATTGCAAGTAGGAGCAGCAAGCACATTCATATTATATCTATCAAAATCATCATGTGTAGTAGTGAAACGCAACCCATCAATATAATCCTTAATAAGGGCAAACTTCTCCGATATAGTGTAGTCGGGAGAATTAAGATAATAAGACTATCATGCATGGGTGCAATAGCAACAATTTCATGTTTAACATAAGGAACTATAGCAAGTTCATCTCCATAAGCATAATTCATATTGGCATCTTGGCCACAAGCATAGCAAGCATCATCAAAAAGGGATATTTCAAAAGAATCAACGGGATCATAACAATCATCATAGCAATCATCCTTCGGTAAGCACGAAGGGAAATTAAACAATGTATGAGTTGAAGAGTTACTCTCATTAGAAGGTGGGCACGGGTAGCTAATCCTCTCTTCCTCCTTTTGTTCTTCGCTCTCCTCATCATCTTTTTCATCCAATGAGCTCATAGTTTCATCAACTTCTTCTTCCATAGACTCCTGCAAAATATTAGTCTCTTCTTGGATAGCGGAGGAGTCCTCAATATATGGTTTAATATAAGGATTAGAAGCATAATTATCATAGCAATATTTAAGTATGGCCAAATTTTCAGATTTGTAGAGAGTAGTACCACACTCTTCAATAAAAGAAGCAATTTCACAAGTACCCCTAAAAGCAACAAATTCTTCAATTTGTTGAACATCATAGTAATTATAAACATCCTTAGTATACGAACATACGATTCCATTATCACTAAACTCACATTGATAAGGAAGGTGTTTCTTAGGGTCTTTAGAACAACAAGTACAATCATATATTTCACATAAATTCCAAGCATAGCACTGCAAACGATGAATTTGATCCAGTAAAAGTTTCCATTTTTCAGATATGCGGTGTCACACATAACAAGCATGCTCATCTAAAGATTTTCCCTCAACTAAGCTAGTTGGGGTTTCAGCACGAGCACATAGGGATCGAAGATGATCCAAGTAAAAAGCTTCAGGAGTGTGATAGATTTTGAGTGGTTCTTCAACCATTGGTGTAGTAGGTACAACTAATTTTTTTTGGTATTTTGCATTTCCTACCCATAACTAAAGATAGATAACAACTTAGAACAACAAATAAAAATTACTTAGTGATAAAGCAAACAAGCACACACACGAGAATATTCACCCCGTGCTATAACTCCCCGGCAACGGCGCCAGAAAAAGGTCTTGATAACCCACTAGTATAGGGGATCAATTGTAGCCTCTTTCGATAAGTAAGAGTGTCGAACCCAGCGAGGCGCTAAAGGTAGTACAAATATTCCCTCAAGTTCTATCGACCACCGATACAACTTTACGCACGCTTGACGTTCGCTTTACCTAGAACAAGTATAAAACTAGAAGTACTTTGTAGGTATTGTTGGATAGGTTTGCAATAATATAAAGAGCACGTAAATAAAAACTAGGGGCTGTTTTAAGTAAAGAAGCAATAAAGTTAGTATAGCGAGTGTGGAAAAGTGGTGGTAGGAGTTGCGAAATTGTCCCTAAGCAATTAACTACTTTACTAGACCGATAGCAAGTTTTATGTGGGAGAGGCCACTGCTAGCATGTCATCCCTGACTTGGAATTCTATGCACTTATGATTGGAACTATTGATATGTCTCCAACATATCTATAATTTTTTTATTGTTCCATGCTATTATATTATCCATCTAGGATGTTTTATATGCATTTATATGCTATTTTATATGATTTTTGGGACTAACATATTAACCTAGAGCCCAGTGCCAGTTTCTGTTTTTTTCCTTGTTTTTGAGTATCACAGAAAAGGAAAACCAAATGGAGTCCAATTGACCTGAAACTTCACGGAACTTATTTTTGGACCAGAAGAAGGCCATGGAGCAAAAGAGATGGGCCAGAAGAGTCTCGGGCTGCCCACGAAGGTGGGGGGAGCGCCTCCCTACCTCGTGGACAGCCCGGAGACCCCCTGACTTGTTCTCGACACCAAAACCTCTTATATATACAGTAACCTCCAGAACATAACCTAGATCGGGAGTTTCGCCGCCGCAACCCTCTGTAACCACCGAAAACCAATCTAGACCCGTTCCGGCACCCTGCCGGAGGGGGGAATCCCTCTCTGGTGGCCATCTTCATCATCCCGATGCTCTCCATGACGAGGAGGGAGTAGTTCACCCCCGGGACTGAGGGTATGTACCAGTAGCTATGTGTTTGATCTCTCTCTCGTGTTCTTGATTTGGCACGATCTTGATGTATCGCGAGCTTTGCTATTATAGTTGGATCTTATGATGTTTCTCCCCCTCTACTCTCTTTTATGGATTGAGTTTTCCCTTTGAAGTTATCTTATCGGATTGAGTCTTTAAGGATTTGAGAACACTTGATGTATGTCTTGCATGTGCTTATCTGTGGTGACAATGGGATATCACGTGATTCACTTGATGTATGTTTTGGCGATCAACTTGCGGGTTCCGTGACCTCGTGAACTTATGCATAGGGGTTGGCACACGTTTTCGGCTTGACTCTCTGGCAGAAACTTTGGGGTACTCTTTGAAGTTCTTTGTGTTGGTTGAATAGATGAATCTGAGATTGTGTGATGCATATCATATAATCATACCCACGGATACTTGAGGTGACATTGGAGTATCTAGGTGACATTAGGGTTTTGGTTGATTTGTGTCTTAAGGTGTTATTCTAGTACGAACTCTATGATAGATCGAATGTAAAGAATAGCTTCATGTTATTTTAGTACGGACTCTTGAATAGATCGATCAGAAAGGATAACTTTGAGGTGGTTTCGTACCCTACCATAATGTCTTCGTTTGTTCTCCACTATTAGTGACTTTGGAGTGACTCTTTGTTGCATGTTGAGGGATAGTTATATGATCCAATTATGTTATTATTGTTGAGAGAACTTGCACTAGTGAAAGTATGAACCCTAGGCCTTGTTTCCTAGCATTGCAATACCGTTTACGCTCACTTTTACCACTTGTTACCTTGCTGTTCTTATATTTTAGATTACAAAAACATATATCTACCATCCATATTGCACTTGTATCACCATCTCTTCGCCGAACTAGTGCACCTATACAATTTGCCATTGTATTGGGTGTGTTGGGGACACAAGAGACTCTTTGTTATTTGGTTGCAGGGTTGTTTAAGAGAGACCATCTTCATCCTACGCCTCCCACAGATTGATAAACCTTAGGTCATCCACTTGAGGGAAATTTGCTACTGTCCTACAAACCTCTTCACTTGGAGGCCCAACAACGTCTACAAGAAGAAGGTTGTGTAGTAGACATCAAGCAGTTTCTGGCGCCGTTGCCGGGGAGGTGAGTGCTTGAAGGTATATCTTTAGATCTTGCAATCGAATCGTTTAGTTTCTTGTTTTATCACTAGTTTAGTTTATAAAAGAAAACTAAAAAATGGAATTGAGGGTGCCTCGTATGCTTCATCTTTTTAATATCTTTCATGAAAATAAGGATTCCGATAATTGTGCTCAATTGCTAGAGGAAGAATGCATTAGAATGTTTGCCACTAAGTCTTTGAATGATGAGCATGATTGCAATGTTGTTAGTGCGAACTCTTTGAATATCCATAGTACTAACGATGATTGCCCTAGTCATGATGAAAATGTCTCTTATAAGCATGTCAATTTTTGTGGAGTGCATAGAGTTTGCAAGTACACACCAAATAGGGAAGATAGATTTTGTAAGAGTCATAAGTATTTGGAAACTAAATGGTTGCAAGAAAGGCTAGATGATTGTGCTGAAAGATTCAATATTTATCGCCACCCTTGTGAACTTTGCAATGAACATGGTCATTAAAGCTCCAATGCTATTTGTTTCATGATCAAATTGTGTCCAAAAATTGTGATAACTTGATTACCCTTGAGCATCATAAAGAGCTTAGTCTTCTTGGTGTATGAAGAAATGAAACGTATAATTGCGGTTATTCCAAAATTTAATCTTGATAGATTTCTTGATCTTGATCTAGAAGAAATTTTTATGTGTTGTGCGGTGAATTGCATTGAAAATCCTTATATTGCCAATTACATAAAGACAAGAAAAAAATAGAAGATGAAGAGAATACTAATGAGAGGGAAGAGACTTCCCAATATCCTCCTATTATTTCTTATGATGAATCAAGTAACGAGGAGGAGCCTTCTATTCAACCAATATCATTAATAAGGAGCTCAAAAGAGAGGGTTAAACCCACACATGATGTGAAGAAGAAAAAGAAAAAAAGACGGAGAAGCAAAGGTAGAAAGGTATCCCTCCCAAATGATGTTTTTTTTTACAGAAAGACTGTAACAGAACCCTCTACAGTATAATTGGTGCAACAAAGCCAAATTGCAAGTACCATGCCTTGAACCTGGGTGCGTGGGAAGGCATCAACCCCTTCCCACCACTAGGCTATGCCTTAGTCTGCTAATTGCTCCTATTACTCATTGTGATGATGATAATTGCTATACTATTGGTGCTATCCATACTATTAATGATGAGAGTGATTATGCTTATGATATGAAAAGGTCCAAGCTTGGGGATGCTACGTTTGATGAGAATGACATGTTTGAGAATATATTTGCTGCAATTAATGTTTGTCCCAAGCTTGGGGATGCTATGTTTAATGAAGATGATATTTTTAGCCTCTCAAGTTTTGATGAGCAAATTTATTATGATGATAGCATGCCTCCTACTTATGATGATTATATTGATGAATTTGGAAGAGTGTCAACTTTATGAAGTAATGATCCCACTATTTTGGAGGATGTTGAATCTTATTGTGACAATTATGAAAGTGGATTTGGAGAGGTCATGACTTTATTTAGTAATGATTCCACTATCTTGGAAGAGGTTTCAATTGATTATGATGAGAACAAAGTTGCTACTTATGATGATTATTGTGATGACACTTATGCTATAAAAAGTAGTGATGATTATATTTATAAAACTTGTCATGATTATGATTACCCTTTTTCTGAACATTACTCTTTTAATGTGGAAACAATTTATAGTATTCGAATTTCTTATGATACTCCCACTATTCCAAATGAGAAGAATTTTGCTTATGTGGAGAGTAGTAAATATTCTATGCTTGTAGATCATGAAAAGAATGCTTCATGTGATGGTTATATTGTTGAATTCATTCATTATTTTTCTGAAAATTATTATGAGGGAGGAACATATGCTTGTAGGAATTGCAATAATATCAAGTTTCCTCTCTATGTGCTTAAAGTTTTGAAGTTATGCTTGTTTTGCCTTCCTATGCTAGTCGATTATTGTTCCCATAAGTTGTTTGCTCAAAAAATCCCTATGCATAGGAACTGGGTTAGAATTAAATGTGCTAGTCATATGCTTCATGATGCTCTCTTTGTGTTTCAATTCTTATCTTTTATGCGAGCATCATTGAAATCATCATGCCTAGCTAAAAGGCATTAAAGAAAAGCGCTTGTTGGGAGGCAACCCAATTTTATTTTTGTTTCTTGATTTTTGTTTATTTTTAGTAATAACTAATTCATCTAGCCTCTGTTTAGATGCAGTTTTATTGTTTTAATTAGTGTTTGTGCCAAGTAGAACCTTTGGGAAGACTTGGGTGAAGTCTTTATGATCTTGCTGTAAAAAAACAGAAACTTTAGCGCTCACGAGATTAGCAACAAAGTTTTACTTGAGAGTTCTATTTAGTTGATTCTTTTTGCAGATGATTAATAGACAAATTCCTCAGGTCCACCAATTTATTTCAGAATTTTTGGAGTTCCAGAAGTATACGTTTGATACAGATTACTACAGACTGTTCTGTTTTTGACAGATTCTGTTTTCATTGTGTTGTTTGCTTATTTTGATGAATCTATGAGTAGTATCGGAGGGTATGAACCATAAAGAAGTTCGAATACAGTAGATATTACACCAATATGAATTTAGAATGAGTTCACAACAGTACCTAAGTGGTGATTTATTTTCTTATACTAACGGAGCTTACGAGTTTTCTGTTGAGTTTTGTGTTGTGAAGTTTTCATGTTTTGGGTAAAGATTCGATGGACTATGGAATAAGGAGTGGCAAGAGCCTAAGCTTGGGGATGACCAAGGCACCCCAAGGTAATATTCAAGGACAACCAAGAGCCTAAGCTTGGGGATGCCCCGGATGGCATCCCCTCTTTCGTCTTCGTTCATCGGTAACTTTACTTGGAGCTATATTTTTATTCACCACATGATATGTGTTTTGCTTGGAACGTCATTTTATTTTTGTTTTGCTTGCTGTTTGAATAAAATACCAAGATCTGAAATTCTTAAATGTTAGAGACTTCACATAGTTGCATAATTATTCAACTACTCATTGATCTTCACTTATATCTTTCGGAGTAGTTTGTCGTTTGCTCTAGTGCTTCACTTATATCTTTTAGAGCACGACGGTGGTTTTATTTTGAAGAAATAGATGAACTCTCATGCTTCACTTATATTATTTTGAGAGTCTTTTATAACATCATGGTAATTTGCTTTGGTTATGAATTTAGTCCTAATATGATAGGCATCCAAGAGGGATATAATAAAAACTTTCATATAAAGTGCATTGAATACTAAGAGAAGTTTGATACTTGATAGTTGTTTTGAGATATAAAGGTGGTGATATTAGAGTCATGCTAGTTGGGTAATTATGAAATTGAGAAATACTTGTGTTGAGGTTGGCAAGTCCCGTAGCATGCACGAATGGTAAACGTTGTGTGACAAATTTGAAGCATGGAGTGTTCTTTGATTGCTTTCCTTATGAGTGGCGGTCGGGGGACGAGCGACGGTCTTTTCCTACCAATCTATCCCCCTAGGGGCATGCATAGTAGTACTTTTCTTCGAGGGCTAATAAACTTTTGCAATAAGTATATGAGTTCTTTATGACTAATGTGAGTCCATGGATATTATGCACTCTCACCCTTCCATCATTGCTAGCCTCTTCGGTACCGTGCATTGCCCTTTATCACCTTGAGAGTTGGTGCAAACTTCGTCGGTGCATCCAAACCCCGTGATACGATACACTCTATCACACATAAACCTCCTTATATCTTCCCCAAAACAGCCACCATACCTACCTATTATGGCATTTCCATAGCCATTCCGAGATATATTGCCATGCAACTTTCCACCGTTCCGTTTATTATGACACACATCATCACCGTCATATTGCCTTGCATGATCATGTAGTTGACATCGTATTTGTGGCAAATCCAACATGCTAATTTTTCATACATGTCACTCTTGATTCATTGCATATCCTGGTACACCGCCGGAGGCATTCACATAGAGTCATATTTTGTTCTAAGTATCGAGTTGTAATTCTTGAGTTGTAAGTAAATAAAAGTGTGATGATCATCATTATTAGAGCATTGTCCCATGTGAGGAAAGGATGATGGAGACTATGATTCCCCCACAAGTCGGGATGAGACTTCGGATGAAAGAAAAAAAAGAAAAGAAAAAGAGGCCAAAAAAAGAGAAGCCCCAAATAAAAAAATAAAAAAAGAAAAAAATGAGAGAAAAAGAGAGAAGGGACAATGTTACTATCCTTTTTCCACACTTGTGCTTCAAAGTAGCACCATGATCTTCATGATAGAGAGTCTCTTATTTTGTCACTTTCGTATACTAGTGGGATTTTTTCATTATAGAATTTGGCTTGTATATTCCAATGATGGGCTTCCTCAAAATGCCCTAGGTCTTCGTGAGCAAGCAAGTTGGATGCACACCCACTTAGTTTATTTTGATGAGCTTTCATATATTTATAGCTCTAGTGCATCCGTTGCATGGCAATCCCTACTCCTCGCATTGACATCAATTGATGGGCATCTCCATAGCCCGTTGATTAGGTGCGTCAATGTGAGACTTTCTTCTTTTTTTGTCTTCTCACATAACCCCTATCATCATACTCTATTCCACCCATAGTGCTATGTCAATGGCTTGTGCTCATGTATTGTGTGAGGGTTGAAAAGACTGAAGCGCGTTAAAAAGTATGAACCAATTGCTCGGCTTGTCATCGGGGTTGTGCATGATGGGAGCATTTTGTGTGACGAAAATGAAGCATGGCCAAACTATATGATTTTGAAGGGATAAGCTTTCTTTGGCTATGTTATTTTGATAAGACATAATTGCTTGGTTAGTATGCTTGAAGTATTATTATTTTTATGTCAATATTAAACTTTTGTCTTGAGTCTTTCGGATCTGAATATTCTTGCCACAATAAAGAAGATTACATTGACAAATATGTTAGGTAGCATTCCACATCAAAAATTCTGTTTTTATCATTTACCTACTCGAGGACGAGCATGAATTAAGCTTGGGGATGCTTGATACGTCTCCAACGTATCTATAATTTTTTATTGTTCCATGCTATTATATTATCCATCTAGCATGTTTTATATGCATTTATATGCTATTTTATATCATTTTTGGGACTAACCTATTAACCTAGAGCCCAGTGCCAGTTTCTGTTTTCCCTTGTTTTTGAGTATCACAGAAAAGGGAAACCAAACGGAGTCAATTGACCTGAAACTTCACGGAGCTTATTTTTGGACCAGAAGAAGGCCATGGAGCAAAAGAGATGGGCCAGAAGAGTCCTGGGCTGCCCACGAGGGTTGGGGGCGCGCCCACCCCCCTGGCGCGCCTCCCTACCTCGTGGACAGCCCGGAGACCCCCTGACCTGTTCTCGACGCCAAAACCTCTTATATATACATAAACCTCCAGAACATAACCTAGATCGGGAGTTCCGCCGCCGCAAGCCTCTGTAGCCACCGAAAACCAATCTAGACCCGTTCCGGCACCCTGCCGGAGGGGGGAATTCCTCTCCGGTGGCCATCTTCATTATCCCGGCCCTCTCCATGACGAGGAGGGATTAGTTCACCCTCGGGGCTGAGGGTATGTACCAGTAGCTATGTGTTTGATCTCACTCTCTCTCGTGTTCTTGATTTGGCACGATCTTGATGTATCGCGAGCTTTGCTATTATAGTTGGATCTTATGATGTTTCTCCCTCTCTACTCTCTTGTAATGGATTGAGTTTTCCCTTTGAAGTTATCTCATCGGATTGAGTCTTTAAGGATTTGAGAACACTTGATGTATGTCTTGCATGTGCTTATCTGTGGTGACAATGGGATATCACGTGATTCACTTGATGTATGTTTTGGTGATCAACTTGCGGGTTCCGTGACCTCGTGAACTTATGCATAGGGGTTGGCACACGTTTTCGTCTTGACTCTCCGGTAGAAACTTTGGGAACTCTTTGAAGTTCTTTGTGTTGGTTGAATAGATGAATCTGAGATTGTGTGATGCATATTGTATAATCATACTCACGGATACTTGACGTGACATTGGAGTATCTAGGTGAAATTAGGGTTTTGGTTGATTTGTGTCTTAAGGTGTATTTCTAGTACGAACTCTATGATAGATCGAATGGAAAGAATAGCTTCGTGTTATTTTACTACGGACTCTTGAATAGATCGATCAGAAAGGATAACTTTGAGGTGGTTTCGTACCCTACCATAATCTCTTCATTTGTTCTCCACTATTAGTGACTTTGGAGTGACTCTTTGTTGCAAGTTGAGGGATAGTTATATGATCCAATTATGTTATTATTGTTGAGAGAACTTGCACTAGTGAAAGTATGAACCCTAGGCCTTGTTTCCGAGCATTGCAATACCGTTTACGCTCACTTTTACCACTTGTTACCTTGCTGTTTTTATATTTTCAGATTACAAAAACATATATCTACCATCCATATTGCACTTCTGTCACCATCTCTTCGCCGAACTAGTGCACCTATACAATTTGCCATTGTATTGGGTGTGTTGGGGACACAAGGGACTCTTTGTTATTTGGTTGCAGGGTTGTTTAAGAGAGACCATCTTCATCCTACGCCTCCCACGGATTGATAAACCTTAGGTCATCCACTTGAGGGAAATTTGCTACTGTCCTACAAACCTCTGCACTTGGAGGCCCAACAACGTCTACAAGAAGAAGGTTGTGTAGTAGACATCAACTATTAGCAAGCATCCGCAACTACTAACGTTCATTAAGTTAAATAGCATTAAGATATATTGGTCCCCCTTCAATCCCGTATGCATCAATTTCTATGCTAGGTTGAAGCTTCTGTCACTCTTGCCCTCCAATACATAGTCCTATCAACATACAACTAACCCTATGGTGTGATCCACATGCGCGCTCATATGATGGGCACCAAAGGAAAGCAACATAACCCCAAGAAAATTAAACCAATCATAGCAATTCACCAATTACCGATAGGACAACGAAAACCTACTCAGACGTCATAGGATGGCAACACATCATTGGATAATAATATGAAGCATAAAGCACGATGTTCAAGTGGAGGGTACAGCGGGTTGCGGGAGAGTGGACTGCTGTAGATAGATGGGGGAAGGTGATGGAGATGTTGGTGAAGATGGCGCAGGTGTTGGTGTAGATTGCGGTGATGATGATGGCCCCGGCGGCGTTCCGGCGCCACCGCGGGAGAGGGCGAGAGAGCCCCCATTCTTCTTCTTCTTCCTTAACCTTCTCCCTAGATGGGAGAAGGGTTTCCCCTCTGGTCCATGGCCTCCATGGCGGCGGAGGGGCGAGAGCCCCTCCGAGATTGGATCTGCCTCTCTGTCTCTCTATGTTTCTGCCTTCTAGATTATGCCCTTTCACCGTTTCTTATATTCCCGGAGATCCGTAACTCCGATTGGGCTGAAATTTGAACACGCTTTCTATCCGGATATTGGCTTTGTTGTGGCGAAAGAAGGGCACAAACCGCCTTACAGGGTATCCACGAGGGTCAGGGGCGCGCCCACCCCCCTAGGGCACGCCCACAGCCTCGTGGACCACTCGAGCATCGTCTCACGTTGATTCTTCTTCCCAAAAATCACATATATTCCAAAAAAAATCTCCGTCAGTTTTTATCCCATTTGGAGTCCGTTTGATATGGATTTTCTGCGAAACAAAAAACATGCAACAAACAGGAACTGGCACTGGGCACTGGATCAATATGTTAGTCTAAAAAATAGTATAAAAAGTTGCCAAAAGTATATGAAAGTTGTATAATATTGGCATGGAACAATAAAAAACTATAGATACGACGGAGACGTATCAGACGGCGCGGCGAACTCTACGGAATTCCTCCAGGCCTACGCGGAGGCCGTTTGGGTGGCAGGCGGCGACGACAAGGTCGTGGCGAACTGGCTCCCGATGGCTCTCACAGGCGCGCCTCGCTCCTGGTTGCTCAACCTGCCGGAGTCTTAGGTGGCCTCCTGGGAGGAGCTGCGTGATTTGTTTGTCGCATGCTTCGCGGCTCCGGCACCTCATGCCATCACGGCCATCCTCGGCAGATCGCAGGCACCTGCCTCAAGCCGCCACGCCAAGCAGCTCTTCCGACAGGTGGAGGCCGCTCAGTTGCGGCGGGGGGCTCCTCCAGGCTGGGCGGCGCCCGGGGCCGACCTTGTCTTCGACTCCAGGGATCACCCCAAGACCACGGCCGGCGCTGCTGCACTCCCCATGCTTTGCACCCCCACCATCTGCAACGTAGCGCTCACCAGGACCCTCATCAATGGTGGCGCTGATGGAAGCTGCAACTACGTCGGTATTTCCCCGGAGAGGGAGGGATGATGTAGCACAGCGACAGTAGGTATTTCCCTCATTTATGAAACCAAGGTATCGAACCAGTAGGAGAACCAAGCAACACTACGTAAATAGCACCTGCACACAAACAACAACACCTCGCAACCCGACGAGTTAAAGGGGTTATCAATCCTTTCCGGGGTACGGCGCCTCAAGATAGGCAAGCGGACGTGAGGTAAATTGTAGTAGATTGATAGATCGAACGCGAAATAAAATAAATAAAGATAAAACGCAGCAAGGTATTTTTGTATTTTTTGGTTTAATAGATCTGAATAAAATGCAAAGGAAAAGTATATCACAGGGCAAATATATGAGAAAGAAGACCCGGGGGCCGTAGGTTTCACTAGTGGCTTCTCTCGAGAAAAATAGCAAACGGTGGGTAAACAAATTACTGTTGGGCAATTGATAGAACTTCAAATAATTATGATGATATCCAGGCAATGATCATTACATAGGCATCACATCCAAGATTAGTAGACCGACTCTTGCCTGCATCTACTACTATTACTCCACACATCGACCGCTATCCAGCATGCATCTAGTGTATTAAGTTCATGGAAAAATAGAGTAATGCAATAAGAACGATAACATGATGTAGACAAGATCCGTTTATCTATATGGCGGTAGATATAGATCTCATCATTTTATCCTTAGTAGCAATGATACATACGTGTCGGTTCCCTTTCTGTCACTGGGATCAAGCACCTTAAGATCGAACCCACTACCGGGCACCTCTTCCCATTGCAAGATAAATAGATCAAGTTGGCCAAACAAAACCTAAATATCGGAGAACAAATACGAGGCTATAAGAGATCATGCATATAAGAGATCAAAGAAACTCAAATAACTTTCATGGTTATAAAAAGATATAACTAATCATAAACTCGAAGTTCATCAGATCCCAACAAACACACCGCAAAAGAGTTATATCATATGGATCTCCAAGAGACCATTGTATTGAGAATTCAACGAGAGAGAGAAATCCATCTAGCTACTAACTATGGACCCGAAGGTCTACAAAGAACTTCTCACGCATCATCGGAGAGGCACCAATGGAAGCGGTGAACCCCTCCGTGATGGTGTCTAGATTGGATCTGGTGGTTCTGGACTCTGCGGCGGCTGGATGAATATTTCGTCGACTCCCCTAGGGTTCTGGTATTTTTGGGGTATTTATAGAGCAAAGAGGTGGTCCGGGGGGCACCCGAGGTGGGCACAACCCAGGTGCAACCAGGGCCCATTGCCTTCCTTCTGGCCCATCAAAAATCATCATGAAGTTTCGTGGCATTTGGACTCCGTTTGATATTGATTTCCTGCGATGTAAAAAACATGGAAAAAACAACAACTAGCACTTGGCACTATGTCAATAGGTTAGTACCAAAAAATGATATAAAATGACTATAAAATGATTATAAAACATCCAAGATTGATAGTAAAAAATCATGGAACAATAAAAAATTATAGAAACGTTGGAGACGTATCAGCATCCCCAAGCTTAACTCCTACTCGTCCTCAAGTAGGTAAGTGATAAAAACATAATTTTTGATGTGGAGTGCTGTTCATCAAGTCATATCATATTCTTTTCTTTATAGCATGGACATTTGGACTTTTATGTGATTCAAAGCAATAGTCTAGTTTTGACATAATAATTGAGATACTCAAGCATATCAACATGCAACCTATACTTGATCCATCATGCTCAAACATTGATCCATTCATGAAACACACTCGAATATTAACTACACCCAATACTTGAGCATGATCATATTGCCTCCTAGTTGGTGCTTTTTATGAGAGAATATGGAGACTCAAATTTCAAAATAAAAATTGCATAAAGTAAAAGAAAGGCCCTTCGCAGAGGGAAGTAGGGATTTGTAGAGGTGCCAGAGCTCAAAGCGAAAAATAAGAGATAAAAACATTTTGGGAGGTGTATCCATCCCACCAACAAAAACGACGTAGAGTTCCCAACACTTTCCATTCTAGATATGCCATAGGCGGTTCCCAAACAGAAAATAAAATTTATTCCTTTTTACACCATTCTTTCACTTTCCATGGCTAGCCATATCCACGGGTGCCCTCCATACCAACACTTTCCAATGAATTTATTATTTGACAACATAAAGTAAATTCAATTTTTTGCATTTCGGGACTGGGCATCCCTAAGACCTTTGCCTTACTCTCGTGCAATGACAAGCAAATAAACACTCATCTTGATAATAACACATCTAGCATGGAAAATATTAGCCACCTGTTACCGTTCCGCGAGCGAAACAAACACACAAAAGATAAGTTTATTTTGAAAATTAGAGATAGCACATGCAAGTTTGCTTAGAATGGCAAGAATACCGCATATAGGTAGATATAGTGGACTCATGTGGCAAAACTGGTTTAAAGGATTTTGGATGCACAAGTAGAGGTCATACTTAGTGCAAATGAAGGCTAGCAAAAGATTGTGAAGCGACCAACCAAGAAACGAATAATCTCATAAGCAAGCATTAAGCATAATTAACACCGAATAATGCACCACAAGTAGGGTATAATTTTCATTGCATGATTATTGACGTTCATCCATGCATAGGGAATCACAAACCTTAACACCCATATTCTTACTAGAGCACAATTACTCATCAACATAACTCACATATCACATCGTCATATCTCAAAACTATTACTAAGAATCAAGTTTATTTTGTCCAATGATCTTCATGACATTTTATTTAACTTTATCCTTCTTGGATATCTATCACTTTGGGACTAATTTTCATGTGTTGCTTTTCATAAGCTCAAACAAATATAAGTGAAGATCATGAGCATATCAAATTTTCTTTCTCTCAAAATAATTTAAGTGAAGCAAGAGAGAATTTCTTCAAAATTTTACTAACTCTCAAATAAATCTAAGTGAAGCAAGAGAGCATTTCTTCAAAAGTAACAAAGCACACCGTGCTCAAAAAGATATAAGTGAAGCACTAGAGCAAGTCCTAGCTCATAAAAGATTTAAGTGAAGCATAGAGAGCAATTCTAGCAAGTCATGATATAATTTTGGCTCTCTCAAAAAGGTGTGTCCCGCAAGGATTGATGACTTAAAACACAAAATGAAACAAGCAAAGACACATATCATACAAGACGCTCCAAGCAAAACACATATCATGTGACGAATAAAAATATAGCCTCGAGTAAAATACCGATAGTTGTTGGAAGAAAGCGGGGATGCCACTTGGGGGCATCCCCAAGCTTAGCTGGTTGCTCATTCTTGGATAATAGCTTGGGATGCCGGGGCATCCCCAACATTAGGCTTTTACATCCTTCCTTCATCCATCGTAAGATAACCCAAAACTTGAAAACTTCAATCACACAAAACTCAACAAAACCTTCGTGAGATCCGTTAGTGTAAGAAAAATAAACTACTACTATAAGTGCTGTATCAAACCAATTATTATTATGTTTTTGTATTATATCTACTGTATTCCAACTTTTCTATGGCAAAAACTCATCAAAGAAAACCATAGAGCCATCAAAATAAGCACACAACACAAACAAAACAGAATCTGTCAAAGCAGAACAGTCTGTAGCAATCTGATTTAAACGAACTTCTGGAACTCCAAATTTTTTGAAACACTAGGACATCCTAGATAATTTTTAAAATGATCTTATTCAAAAAGAATTAGCATTTTATCACGTTCGGGTGAATTTTGGCAATTATTTTCGTGAGCATGAAGTTTCTGTCTTTTTCAGCAAGATCAAGCAACTATCACCCAAGAAGATCCTATTGGTTCTAGTTGGCACAAACACTAACTAAAACACAAAAAACACAATCATAACAGTATCATAATTGTTCTAACACTCAAGAACATAAATCAAAAAGTAAAAATAAATTTTATTCATTGGGTTGCCTCCCAACAAGCGCTATAGTTTTACGCCCTTAGCTTAGGCATAAAGCAAGGATCTAAGTTTGTCATCTTTGGTTCGAGATCCATAAGATGCCCTCATGATTGATTCATAAGGTGGCTTAATTCTTGTTCTAGGAAAGTGTTCCATACCCTTCCTCAAAGGAAATTGGAAATTAATGTTGCATTCTTTCATATCAATCACGGCACCAATAGTGCGCAAAAACGGTCTACCAAGAATAATTGGACAAGATGGATTGCAATCAATATCAAGAACAATAAAAAATATGGGCAAATGATTCCTATTTGCAAGAATAAGAACATCATTAATTCTTCCCATAGGCTTTTTAATAGTAGAATCCGCCAAGTGCAAATTCAAGGAACATTCTTCAAGATTGGTAAGACCGAGCACATCACATAAAGATTTCGGAATTGTAGAAACACTAGCACCCAAGTCACACAAAGCAAAACACTCATAATTTTTAATCTTCACTTTGATATTAGGTTCCCACTCATCATGCAATTTTCTAGGAATTGATACTTCTAATTCCAATTTTTCTTCAAGAGCTTTCATCATAGCATCAACAATATGTTTAGTAAAAGATTTATTTTGTTCATAAGCATGGGGTGAATTTATCTTGGATTGCAACAAAGAAATACAATCAATCAAAGAGCAACTATCATAATTAAAGTCTTTGTAATCCAAAAGAGTGGGTACATCACTAGTTAAAGTTTTGACCTCTCCAAACCCACTTTTAGCAATTTTCTCAACAAGATTTTCACCCTCCGAAATATTGGGACGCCTTCTACCTAAAGTTGACTCTTCTCCAGTCCCCTTTTTCATCATTCTTAACTTTACTAAACAATGAATCAATAGAATAAACACCAATTATTTAAGATCTTCATCATCTTTGCAAGAATAATCACTAGCAAAAGCTTTCTCTAAAAATTCTCTTTTAGCTCTAAGCATAGAAGTTCTTTTCTTACTTTCATCCATAGAAACATAAAGAGCTTTAATTGATTTATCTACTTTAGGCACACAAAATTTCATCTTGTGATTTTCCACATCATGAGCAATTCTATCAACACTTCTAGACAAATCATCAATCTTATTCAACTTTTCTTCCATGGAATGTTGAAAACCTTTTGTGTGTTGATAAATTATTTAATATTATTCTCAAGATCAGAGGTGTTCCTATTATTATTGTAAGATTTATTTCCATAGGAATTACCATAATTGCTAGAGGAATTACTAGGAAAAGGCCTAGGATTAAAATTACCTCTATAAGCATTGTTGTTGAAATTATTTCTAGAGATAAAATTCACATCAATAGCATCACTATTTTGCTCAATCAAAGTAGACAAAGGCATACCATTAAGATCAATAGGAGCACTTTTACTAGCAACCAATTTCATAAGAGTATCAACTTTATCACTCAAAGTAGAAATTTCTTCAACCGAATTAAATTTTTTACTAATAGGAGCTCTTTCGGTATGCCATTGTGAATAATTTGCCATGATATTATCAAGCAATTTGGTGGCTTCTCCCAAAGTAATTTCCATAAAAGTACCACCCGCAGCGGAATCTAAAAGATTACGAGAAACAAAATTCAATCCCGCATAAAAAATTTGTATGATCATCCAAAGATTTAACCCATGAGTTGGGCAATTCCTTAGCATCATTTTCATCCTTGCCCAAGATTGTGCAACATGCTCATGTTCAAGTTGCTTGAAATTCATGATCTGGGTTCTAAGGGAAATAATTTTTTCGGGCGGAAAATACTTAGTGATAAAAGCATCTTTGCACTTGTTCCAAGAATCGATACTATTGTGAGGCAAAGAAGAGAACCAATTTTTTTGCAGAATCACGCAAAGAGAACGGAAATAATTTCATCTTGACCACATCTTTTTTCTTTTGCATATCGCATAATTCCACGAAGGTATTAAGATGGGACGCGGCATCCTCATTAGGAGTACCGGAAAATTGGTCTTTCATAACAAGATTTAGCAAAGCGGTATTAATATCACAAGTCTCCGCACTAGTGGCGGGAGGAGCAAGCGGAGTGCCAACAAAATTATTGTTGTTGGTATTTCAGAAATGACATAACTTGGTGTTCTCTTGAGTCATGATGACCACACAACAAGATTGCACCCAAAAACAGATCCGGCAAGAAAACGGCGAACGAAAAAAGAGAGACGAATAAAACGGCAAATTTTTGTGAAGTGGGGGAGAGGAAAATGAGAGGCAAATGGCGAATAATGTAAATTGCAAGGAGATGAGATTTTGGATTAGGAACCTGGTTATGTTGAAGATCCTCCCCGGCAACGGCGCGAGAAATTCTCCTTGATGGTAGCTGCAACTACGTCGGTATTTCCCGGGAGAGGGCGGGATGATGTAGCACAGCGACGGTAGGTATTTCCCTCAGTTATGAAACCAAGGTATCGAACTAGTAGGAGAACCAAGCAACACAACGTAAATAGCACCTCCACACAAACAACAACACCTCGCAACCCGACGAGTTAAAGAGGTTGTCAATCCCTTCCGGGGTACGACGCCTCAAGATAGGCAAGCGGGCGTGAGGTAAATTGTAGTAGACTGGTAGATCGAACGCCAAATAAAATAAATAAAGATAAAACACAGCAAGGTATTTTTGTATTTTTTTGGTTTAATAGATCTGAATAAAAATGCAAAGGAAAAGTAGATCGCAAGGCAAATATATGAGAAAGAAGACCCGGGGGCCATAGGTTTCACTAGTGGCTTCTCTCGAGAAAAATAGCAAACGGTGGGTAAACAAATTACTGTTGGGCAATTGATAGAACTTCAAATAATTATGATGATATCCAGACAATGATTACATAGGCATCATGTCAAAGATTAGTAGACCGACTCCTGCCTGCATCTACTACTATTACTCCACACATCGACCGCTATCCAGCATGCATCTAGTGTATTAAGTTCATGGAAAACATAGTAATGCAATAAGAACGATGACATGATGGCAACGGCGCTCACGGCCCTCAAGCTCGTTTTCAAGGCTGTCGCGGTCGCGCGACCGGACGCAGAGGGAGCTCCGAAGACCCCGGAGGCTGCACCAGCAAAGAAGAAGCAGTTGTTCTCCCAAGACCAAGCCGAAACGAAGCAGGTGCCAGTCGACGGCGACGGGGGATCAGGCCCCACCTTCACCATAGGCATCAGCCTCTCTCCGGACTAGGAAGAGGCGCTGGTCGGCTTCCTCCGTGCAAACAAGGACATGTTCGCATTGGAGGCGACGGACTTGGTCGGCGTCCCGTGAAGGGTGATGGAGCACCACTTGATGGTGTGCCCCAGCACGTGGCCGGTAAAGCAGAAAGCGCAGCGACAGGCCCTGGAGAAGCAATCGTTCATCGCCCAGGAGGTTCACAAGCTGCAAGAGACCGGTGTCATTCGAGAGGTGCGGCACCCAGATTGGTTGGCCAACCCGGTCATTGTCCCCAAGAAAGGCGGGAAGGAGCGCATGTGCATCGACTTCACGAGCCTCGACAAGGCTTGCCCTCAGGACCCTTTCCCTCTTCCACGCATTGACCAGATCGTCGACTCCACTACCGAGTGCAACTTGCTGTGCTTCCTGGACGCTTTCTCGGGCTACCACCAAATCAAGATGGTGTTGCAGGATGTCAAGACAACCTTCCTGACCCCGTGCGAGGTGTACTGCTACACCTGCATGCCGTTCGGGCTGCGCAACGCTGGCGCGACCTTCCAACATTTGATGCACATCGCCCAGGGCCGGCAGCTCGGGAGGAACCTCGAGGCGTACGTTGATGATATAGTGGTCAAGTCGCGGGAGGCGAGGGCCCTCGTCAAGGATTTGGAAGAAACGTTCGCCAGCCTGCGCAAGGTGAACATGCGGCTCAATCCGGAGAAGTGCGTGTTCGGCGTCCCGTCCGGTAAGCTACTGGGTTTCCTGGTGTCACATAGAGGGATCGATGCTAACCCAGAGAAGATCAAGGCGATAGAAAGGATGAGCCCGCCGCAGACCCTTAAGGAGATGCAGAGGCTCGTGGGCTACGTGACTTCATTGGAGCGCTTCACCTCCAAGCTAGGCGAGCACGCCCTCCCATTCTTCAAGCTGATGACGAAGAAGGGCCCATTCGAATGGACTCCAGAGGCCGAGGCGGCCTTCCAGGACCTCAAGAGGTACCTCACCAGCCCACCGGTGATGGTGGCACCTCGTCCTCTTGAGCCCCTAGTGCTTTACCTGGCCGCCATGCCCCACTCAGCTAGCGCGGCACTCGTGGCTGTCCGGGAAGAGCACGTGAAGGTGGGTGCGCGACGTAGCACCCCGCACCCGGCCGCGATACTGCAGCCTCGGGACGGCACCCCTGAGGCCACGGCTGCCCCACCGGACAACAAGGCACATGAGGCTCTTCCGTCTCAGGAGGGGCAAGACTTCGTTGACGCCCCCTCCCTCATCGAGCACCCCGTATACTTCGTCAACACGGTGATGCGTGACGCGCGTGCACGCTACCCCATGCCACAGAAGCTCCTACTCGCGCTCCTCGTCGCTTCCAGGAAGTTGCACCACTACTTCCAAGGCCACCCAATCAAGGTTGTCTCCACGTACCCCCTGGAGAAGGTGCTCCAGAGCCCCAATGCCGCGGGAAGGGTTGCTGAGTGGAACATCGAGCTGCAGGCGTTCCAGCTAGAGTGCAGCACCACCAGGGTCATCAAGGGCACGACCCTTGTTGACTTCGTGGTAGAATGGACTGACGCCCCTGACCGAAGGGTGGGCGAGGACCTCTCCCTCACGCCCGGAGATGAAGCACCAGATGGTTGGGTCATGTACTTCGACGACGCGTTCGCACGACAGGGCGCGAGGGCTAGAGCCATGCTCATCTCACCCACCCAGGACAAGCTCTACTACGCAGTGCAGCTCTGCTTTCAGCAAGGCGAAAAGGTCTCCAACAACATCACTGAGTACGAGGGCCTGATCGCTGGCCTCAGGGCCGTGGCGGCTCTAGGGGTCAGGCGCCTCACCATCAAAGGTGACTCCCGGCTCCTCGTCAACTTCTCCAATAAGGCGTACAAGCCAAAGGACGAGCACATGGAGGGATACCTTGAAGAGGTACGCAAAATTGAGAAACGATTCTTGGGCTTGGAATTGCAGCACGTACCACGCGGCACAAACAAGGAGGCGGACAACATCGCCAAGAAGGAGTCCCGGCGTGACCCCTAGAAACCTGGCGTCTTCGAAGAGCGGCTCTTCAAGCCATCGCCGACTCCCCCCACTGCAGGACCGGTGTTGCCTCGGGAGGATCCACCCATGGCACCCACCTCGGGCGCCCCAGCTTGCAGCCCGACCTCAGGGGCCTACCTGCTCCTTGCGCTCAAACCTCAGGATGGGTGCTAGACCGAGGACTTCAAGGCATACCTGCTCCGAGGTGCCTTGCCAGATAAGGAAGAAGACGCAGAATGCGTGGCCCGCCAAGCCACCGCGTACTGCATCCAGGACGACGAGCTCTACCGCACGCGCCCAAATGATATCTCTTTGCGATGCATTTCCAAAGAGCAGGGGTGCGAGCTGTTGGTCGACATCCACAGCAGGGACTGCGGGCATCACTCCTCGTCGCGTACCCTCATGGGAAAGGCGTTCTGCAGTGGGTTCTACTGGCCCACGGTGCTCAACGACGCTGCCGAGCTCGTGAGGTCGTGTGAGGCATCTCAGTTCCATGCCAAACATATCCACCAACCCGTTCAAGGCCTTCAAACCATCCCGCTTTCATGGCCGTTCGCGGTTTGGGGGCTGGATATCTTGGGCCCCTTTCCCTGAGCAGCTGGAGGCTACCGCTACCTCTACGTCGCCATCGACAAGTTCATCAAATGGGCGGAGGTGGAGCCCATGCGCACCATCCCGGCTGGGTCGGCCGTCAAATGCATCAAGGGCCTCGTGAGCCGCTTTGGGGTCCCCAGCCGTATCATCAACGACAATGGCTCTCAGTTCACGAGCAACCTTTTCAAAACATATTGTGCTAATCTTGGAACGTAGATATGCTACGCTTCGGTGGCACACCCGCGGAGCAACAGCCAGGCCAAGCGCGCCAACGTGGAGGTCTTGAGGGTCCTCAAGGCAAGTGCTACCTCTTGAGCATGCGTTGGTTTTCCCTTGAAGAGGAAAGGGTGATGCAGCAAAGTAGCATAAGTATTTCCCTCAGTTTTTGAGAACCAAGGTATCAATCGAGTAGGAGACTACACGCAAGTCCCTCGTACCTGCACAAACAAATAAGAACCTTGCAACCAACGCGATAAAGGGGTTGTCAATCCCTTCATGGCCACTTGCAAAAGTGAGATCTGATAGAGATAATAAGATAAATATTTTTGGTATTTTTGTTGTATAGATTGGAAAGTAAAGATTGCAAAATAAACGGCGGCAGAAATAGCAAATTGACGGGAAAATAATATGATTGAAGATAGACCTGGGGGCCATAGGTTTCACTAGTGGCTTCTCTCAAGATAGCATAAGTATTACGGTGGGTGAACGAATTACTGTCGAGCAATTGATAGAAAAGCGCATAGTTATGAGAATATCTAGGCATGATCATGTACATAGGCATCTCGTCTGCGACAAGTAGACCGAAACGATTCTGCATCTACTACTATTACTCCACACATCGACCGCTATCCAGCATGCATCTAGAGTATTAAGTTCATAAGAACAGAGTAACACATTAGGCAAGATGACATGATGTAGAGGGATAAACTCAAGCAATATGATATAAACCCCATCTTTTTATCCTCGATGGCAACAATACAATACAATACGTGCCTTGCTGCCCCTGCTGTCACTGGGAAAGGACACCGCAAGATTGAACCCAGAGCTAAGCACTTCTCCCATTGCAAGAAAGATAAATCTAGTAGGCCAAACCAAACTGATAATTCGAAGAGGCTTGCAAAGATAATTAAATCATGCATAAAAGAATTCAGAGAAGAATCAAATATTGTTCATAGATAATCTTGATCATAAACCTACAATTCATGGATCTCGACAAACACACCGCAAAAAGAATTACATCGAATAGATCTCCAAGAGAATCGAGGAGAACTTTGTATTGAGATCCAAAGAGAGAGAAGAAGCCATCTAGCTAATAACTATGGACCCGAAGGTCTGTGGTAAACTACTCACACATCATCGGAGAGGCTATGGTGTTGATGTAGAAGCCCTCCGTGATCGATTCCCCCTCCGGCGGAGCGCCGAAAAAGGCCCCAAGATGGGATCTCACGGGTATAGAAGGTTGCGGCGGTGGAAATAGGGTTTCGTGGTGCTCCTGGATGTTTTCGGGGTATATGAGTATATATAGGCGAAAGAAGTAGGTCGGTGGAGCCACAAGGGGCCCACGAGGGTGGGGGGCGCGCCCTCCTACCTAGTGGCCGCCTCGTTTCTTCCTTGACGTCCACTCCAAGTTTCCTGGATTGCGTTTGTTCCAAAAATAACTCTCCTGAAGGTTTCATTCCGTTGGGACTCCGTTTGATATTCCTTTTCTGCGAAACACTGAAATAGGCAAAAAAAACAGCAATTTGCACTGGGCCTTTGGTTAGTAGGTTAGTCCCAAAAATAATATAAAAGTGCATAATAAAGCCCATTAAACATCCAAAACAGATAATATAATAGCATGGAACAATCAAAAATTATAGATACGTTGGAGACGTATCAAGCATCCCGAAGCTTAATTCCTGCTCGTCCTCGAGTAGGTAAATGATAAAAACAGAATTTTTGATGTGGATTGATACCTAGCATAATTCTCAATGTATTTTTCTTTATTGTGGCATGAATGTTCAGATCCGAAAGATTCAGGATAAAAGTTTAATATTGACATAAAAATAATAATACTTCAAGCATACTAACAAAGCAATGATGTCTTCTCAAAATAACATGGCCAAAGAAGGTTATCCCTACAAAATCATATAGTCTGGCTATGCTCTATCTTCATCACACAAAGTATTTAATCATGCACAACCCCGATGACAAGCCAAGAAATTGTTTCATACTTTTGATGTTCTCAAACTTTTTCAATCTTCACGCAATACAGGAGCCTGAGCCATGGATATAGCACTATATATGGAATAGAATGGTGGTTGTGGAGAAGACAAAAAAGGAGAAGATAGACTCACATCAACTAGGTGTATCAACGGTCTATGGAGATGCCCATCAATAGATATCAATGTGAGTGAGTAGGGATTGCCATGCAACGGATGCACTAGAGCTATAAGTGTATAAAAGCTCAACAAAAGAAACTAAGTGGGTGTGCATCCAACTTGCTTGCTCACGAAGACCTAGGGCATTTTGAGGAAGCCCATCATTGGAATATACAAGCCAAGTTCTATAATGTAAAATACCCACTAGTATATGGAAGTGACAACATAGGAGACTCTCTATCATGAAGATCATGGTGCTACTTTGAAGCACAAGTGTGGTAAAAGGATAGTAACATTGTCCCTTCTCTCTTTTTCTCTCATTTTTTTATTGGGCCTTTCTCTTTTTTTTATGGCCTCTTTTCTCCTTTTTTTTTCTTTTTCTTTTTCGTCCGAAGTCTCATCCCGACTTGTGGGGGAATCATAGTCTCCATCATCCTTTCCTCACTTGGGACAATGCTCTAATAATGATGATCATCACACTTTTATTTACTTACAACTCAAAATTACAACTCAATACTAGAACAAAATATGACTCTATGTGAATGCCTCCAGCGGTGTACCGGGATATGCAATGAATCAAGAGTGACATGTATGAAATAATTATAAAGGTGGCCTTGCCACAAATATGATGTCAACTACATGATCATGCAAAGCAATATGACAATGATGAAACGTGTCGTAACAAACGGAACGGTGGTAAGTTGCATGGCAATATATCTCGGAATGGCTATGGAAATGCCATAATAGGTAGGTATGGTGGCTGTTTTGAGGAAGGTATATGGTGGTTGTATGATACCGGCGAAAGGTGCGCGGTATTAGAAAGGCTAGCAATGGTGGAAGGGTGAGAGTGCGTATAATCCATGGACTCAACATTAGTCATAAAGAACTCACATACTTGTTGCAAAAATTTATTAGTTATTGAAACGAAGTACTACGCGCATACTCCTAGGGGGATATATTGGTAGGAAAAGACCATCGCTCGTCCCCGACCGCCACTCATAAGGAAGAAAATCAATAAATAAATCATGCTCCGACTTCATCACATAACGGTTCACCATACGTGCATGCTATGGGAATCACAAACTTTAGAACAAGTATTTCTCAAATTCACAACTACTCAACTAGCATGACTCTAATATCACCATCTTCATATCTCAACACAATTATCAAGTATCAAACTTCTCATAATATTCGATGCACTTTATATGATAGTTTTTATTATACCCATCTTCGATGCTCATCATATTAGGACTAATTTTATAGCCAAAGAAAATTACCATGTTGTTCTATAAGACTCTAAAAATAATATAAGTGAAGCATGATATATCAATAATTTCTATAAAATAAAACCACCACCGTGCTCTAAAAGGATATAAGTGAAGCACTAGAGCAAAATTATTTAGCTCAAAAGATATAAGTGAAGCTCATAGAGTATTCTAATAAATTCTGATTCATGTGTGTCTCTCAAAAAGGTGTGTACAGCAACGATGATTGTGGTAAATTAAAAAGCAAAGACTCAAATCATACAAGACGCTCCAAGCAAAACACATATCAAGTGGTGAATAAAAATATAGCCTCAAGTAAAGTTACCGATAGACGAAGACGAAAGAGGGGATGCCTTCCGGGGCATCCCCAAGCTTAGGATTTTGGTTGTCCTTGAATTTTACCTTGGGGTGCCTTGGGCATCCCCAAGCTTAGTCTCTTTCCACTCCTTATTCCAAAATCCATCAAATCTTTACCCAAAACTTGAAAACTTCACAACGCAAAACTCAACAGAAAATCTCATGAGCTCCGTTAGTATAAGAAAACAAATCACCACTTCAAGGTACTGTAATGAACTCATACTTTATTTATATTGGTGTTAAACCTACTGTATTCCAACTTATCTATGGTTCATACCCCCCGATACTAGCCATAGATTCATCAAAATAAGCAAACAACACACGAAAAACAGAATCTGTAAAAAACAGAACAGTCTGAAGTAATCTGTTTCAAACGTATACTTATGTAACTCCAAAAATTCTGAAATAAATTTTTGTACGTGATAAATTTGTCTATTAATCATCTTCAAAAAGAATCAACCTAAAATCACTCTCCAGTAAAAAATTGTAGCTAATCTCGTGAGCGCTAAAGTTTCTGTTTTTTACAGCAAGATCATAAAGACTTCACCCAAGTCTTCCAAAAGGTTCTACTTGGCACAAACACTAATTAAAAACATAAAAACACATCTTAACAGAAGCTAGATGAATTATTTATTACTAAACAGAACCAAAAAGAAGAAAGAAACAAAAATAAAATTGGGTTGCCTCCCAACAAGCGCTATCGTTTAACGCCCCTAGCTAGGCATAAAAGCAAGAATAGATCTAGGTATTATCATCTTTGGTATGCAATCCATAAGTGGCTCTCATAATAGATTCATAAGGTAATTTAATTTTATTCCTAGGAAAATGCTCCATGCCTTCCCTTAACGGAAATTGGAATCTAATATTTCCTTCTTTCATATCAATAATTGACCAATCGTTCTAAGGAAAGGTCTACCAAGAATAATAGGACATGTAGGATTGCAATCTATATCAAGAACAATGAAATCAACGGGCACATAATTCCTATTTTAAACAATAAGAACATCATTAATTCTTCCCATAGGTTTCTTAATGGTGGAATCCGCAAGATGCAAATTTAAAGAACAATCATCAAATTCACGGAAACCTAACACGTCACACAAAGTTTTTGGAATAGTGGAAACACTAGCACCCAAATCACACAAAGCATAGCATTCATGATCTTTAATCTTAATTTTAATAGTAGGTTCCCACTCATCATAAAGTTTTCTAGGGATAGAAACTTCCAATTCAAGCTTTTCTTCATAGGATTGCATTAAAGCATCAATGATATGTTTAGTAAAAGCTTTATTTTGAGCATAAGCATGAGGAGAATTCAACACGGATTGCAACAAGGAAATACAATCTATCAAAGAGAAATTATCATAATTAAATTCCTTGAAGTTAAAAATAGTGGGTTCATTGCTATGTAAAGTTTTGACTTCTTCAATCCCACTTTTACCAATTTTTGCATCAAGATCTAAAAACTCCGAATCATTGGGACGCCTTTTAACTAAAGTTGACTCATCTCCAGTCCCATCATTATCAAGATTCATATTGAAAAACAAAGATTTAATAGGAGACACATCAATCACTTTTAGATCTTCATCCTTATTATCATGAAAACTAGAAGAGCACGCTTTTATAAAGCAATCTTTTTAGCAAGCATCCTAGCGGTTCTTTCTTTGCACTAGTCAATGGAGGTTCTCATAGATTTGAGAGACTCATTGATATCATGCTTAGGTGGAATAGATCTAAGTTTCAAAGAATCAACATCAAGAGAAATTCTATCCACGTTCCTAGCCAACTCATCAATCTTAGGTAATTTTTCTTCAAGCAAAGCATTGAAATTCTTTTGCAAAATCATAAATTCTTTAACACTAGTCTCAAAATCAGAGGCATCTTATTAAAATTTCCATAAGAGTTGTTGTAGGAATTACCATAATTATTAGAGGAATTACTAGGAAACGGCCTAGGATTAAAGTTTCCTCTATACGCGTTGTTACCAAAATTATTCCTACCAACAAAATTCACATCCATAGATTCATTATTATTCTCAATCAAAGTAGACAAAGGCATATCATTAGGATCAGAAGAAACACTCTTATTAGCAAACAATTTCATAAGTTCACCCCTCTTTCCACTCAAAACATTAATTTCTTATATAGCATGAACCTTTTTACTAGTAGATATTTGGTGTGCCATTGAGAATAATTAACCATAATATTATCTAGGAGTTTAGTAGCTTCTCCTAAAGTGATTTCCATAAAAGTGCCTCCCGCGGCCGAATCTAAAAGATTTCTAGAAGCAAAATTCAATCCGACATAAATTTTTTGTATAATCATCCATAAGTTCAAACCATGTGTAGGGCAATTACGTATCATTAATTTCATTCTCTCCCAAGATTATGCAACATGCTCATGATAAAAGAGATTATCTTAGTGGGAGGAAAATACTTAGAGATAAAAGCATCTTTCACTTATTCCAAGAATCAATACTATTTTTAGGCAAAGACGAAAACCAAGTTTTAGCACGATCTCTAAGCGAAAACGGAAATAGCTTCAATTTAACAATATCATTATCCACATATTTCTTCTTTTGCATATCAAACAAATCAACAAAGTTGTTTAGATGTGTAGCGGCATCTTCACTAGGAAGGGCGGAGAATTGATCTTTCATAACAAGATTCAGCAAAGCAACATTAATTTCACAAGATTCAGCATCGGTAATAGGACCAATCGGAGTGCTAAGAAAATCATTATTGTTGGTATTGGAAAAAGCACACAATTTACTATTGTCTTGAGCCATCGTGAGAAACAATCCAACACACAAGCACACAAGAAGCAAGAAAAAGGGCGAACGAAAAAGAGGGCAAATAAAACGGCAAGGGTGAAGTGGGGGAGAAGAAAACGAGAGGCAAATGGCAAATAATGTAATGCGAGGGATAAGAGTTTGTGATGGGTACTTGGTATGTCTTGACTTGAGCATAGATCTCCCTGGCAACGGCCCCAGAAATCCTTCTTGCTACCTCTTGAGCATGCGTTGGTTTTCCCTTGAAGAGGAAAGGGTGATGCAGCAAAGTAGCGTAAGTATTTCCCTCAGTTTTTGAGAACCAAGGTATCAATCCAGTAGGAGACTACACGCAAGTCCCTTGTACCTGCACAAACAAATAAGAACCTTGCAACCAACGTGATAAAGGGGTTGTCAGTCCCTTCACGACCACTTGCAAAAGTGAGATCTGATAGAGATAATAAGATAAATATTTTTGGTATTTTTGTTGTATAGATTGGAAAGTAAAGATTGCAAAATAAACGGCGGCAGAAATAGCAAATTGACGGGAAAATAATATGATGGAAGATAGACCCGGGGGGCATAGGTTTCACTAGTGGCTTCTCTCAAGATAGCATAAGTATTACGGTGGGTGAACGAATTACAGTCGAGCAATTGATAGAAAAGCGCATAGTTATGAGAATATCTAGGCATGATCATGTATATAGGCATCACGTCTGCGACAAGTAGACCGAAACGATTCTGCATCTACTACTATTAATCCACACATCGACCGCTATCCAGCATGCATCTAGAGTATTAAGTTGATAAGAACAGAGTAACGCATTAGGCAAGATGACATGATGTAGAGGGATAAACTCAAGCAATATGATATAAAGCCAATCTTTTTATCCTCGATGGCAACAATACAATTCGTGCCTTGCTGCCCCTACTGTCAATGGGAAAGGACACCGCAATATTGAACCCAAAGCTAAGCACTTCTCCCATTACAAGAAAGATCAATCTAGTAGGCCAAACCAAACTAATAATTCGAAGATACTTGCAAAGATAATTAAATCATGCATAAAAGAATTCAGAGAAGAATCAAATATTGTTCATAGATAATCTTGATCATAAACCCACAATTCATCGGATCTCGACAAACACACCGCAAAAATAATTACATCGAATAGATCTCCAAGAGGACCGAGGAGAACTTTGTATTGAGATCCAAAGAGAGAAAAGAAGCCATCTAGCTAATAACTATGGACCCGAAGGTCTGTGGTAAACTACTCACACATCATCAAAGAGGCTATGGTGTTGATGTAGAAGCCCTCCGTGATCGATTCCCCCTCCGACGGAGCGCCAGAATAGGCCCCAAGATGGGATCTCACGGGTACAAAAGGTTGCGGCGGTGGAAATAGGGTTTCGTGGTGCTCCTGGATGTTTTCGGGGTATATGAGTATATATAGGCAAAAGAAGTAGGTTGGTGGAGCCACGAGGGGCCCACGAGGGTGGGGGCGCACCTACCCCCCTAGGCGCGCCCTCCTACCTCGTGGCCGCCTTGTTTCTTCCCTGACGTCCACTCTAAGTCTCCTAGATTGCGTTTGTTCCAAAAGTAACTCTCCAGAATGTTTCATTCCGTTTGGACTCCGTTTGATATTCCTTTTCTGCGAAACACTGAAATAGGCAAAAAAAACAGCAATTTGCACTGGGCCTTTGGTTAGTAGGTTAGTCCCAAAAATAATATAAAAGTGCATAATAAAGCCCATTAAACATCCAAAACAGATAATATAATAGCATGGAACAATCAAAAATTATAGATACGTTGGAGACGTATCAGCAAGGAGCGTCAAGAAGAAACTCGAGGCCCGCGGCAGGGGCTAGCTCGATGAGCTCCAGTTCGTGTTGTGGTCCATCCGCTCCACCAAAACCAAGCCCACGGGCGAGACCCTGTTCTTGCTCGTCTACGGGGCTTAGGCGGTCCTCCCTCATGAGGTCAAACATCGCTCCCCGCGGGTCTTGGCGTTTGACGAGGCATGCTAGGACGCCTTGAGAGGGATGGACCTCGTGCTAGGGGAGGAGCTCCGCCGGGAAGCCTCGATCCGTACGGCAAGGTATCAGTAGGCGCTACGGCGGTACCACTGTTGTAGTGTCCGCTCTAGGACCTTCGAGGTGGGCGACCTCATCCTGAGGCCGGTGATCTCCAGGGAGGGGCTTCACAAGCTCTCACCTATGTGGGAGGGCCCGTTCAGGATCGCCCGTGTCTCCAGGCTGGCGCCGCGCACCCGGAGACGTAGGACGGGCTCCCCATCCAGAATGCCTGGAACATCCAGCATCTCGAAAGTTCAATCCGTGATCAAGGTCTCCGCTCGTGACACTCTCACGTAATAATGAGTTGGGGCTGTACACGCCCCTGAGTCTCCTGAGTGTCACCCCTGGGCCTCACGGGGGCTCCCACCCACGTCCTAGTGGAGGCCCCATGCTCCATGCTGGTGGGAAGACAAGAAGACTGGTGTAGGTGCCGGACGCGGCTGTTCTTTTGCTTGTTGTCTGTAGCTGGTTTGCAACTTCTTTTGTCAGTGCATCTAGTGCCCCTTAGTGATTTTGGTGTATTGAAGACTTATAGGTTAAGGGACTAATGTGTTTATGAGTGTACACAGGTCTATAAGTCTATGAGGAGTTTGATATTTACAGAGAAAGTCGACCCCTAAAAATGAAGTTCTTCGACTGAAGACTTTGGATTTCTCAAGACTTTCTGAAGACTTTGAAAGTGAAGAAATTGGTGTGACCTTGAAGACTTAGTATTCATTTGAGGAACATGAAGCGTGAAGACTTTTGTTTTCGTAGTTTCATTTTCTCTTTCTTGAGTCATAGGAAACACCGTACTGTTAAAGGGGGTCGAGGAAATACTAAGGAAAAATTTCCATGTGATGCTCAACTCAACATCCTGCACCTACCAATCCCTTCGAGTGAAGCCATTGGAAATCTCATACAGTTCAGTCATATTCTTCAGTGATAGAGAAGAAGTTCTTCTGGTCTCTGAGAAATTTGTTCTGACTGAGGAGTTAGGAATTCGCCAGTGCGGATTGCCTACACAGTGAGGAACATGATAGCCCTGAGGAATTTCAACCTCAAATTTCCGACCGTTGGTGTGCTATGCGCCAGCTGTCCCAAAATATTTACCCACCTAACGGTCATATCATTGAAGGGCATTTATGTCTTATCATGCGGGCTGCTCCCTAGGCTATAAATAGCCGCCTCCTACAACCACTAGCTGGTTGGCTGCTCTGAGAGAAACTGACACTTGTCATTTGAGAGCATCCCATCCTTCGAGGACTTTGAGCGAAAATCATCAAGTGAGGGAAAACCCAAACCCAAACACCTACAAACCCAAAGTGATTGAGCATCACTGAAGAGATTGATCCTACGTGGATCCGATGCTTGTTACCTTTGAAGACTGCGCTTCTTCCAGACGGTTAGGCGTCATGGTCTAGAGCATCCAAGAGGAAATTGTGGATCGCCGAGTGACCGAGTTTGTGAAGGTTCGGAAGTCACCAGAAGACTTACCACGAGTGATTGGACGAGGTCTGTGTGACCTTAGTTCAAGGAGAATACGGTGAGGACTGTGTGTCCGGGACTGGGTGTCCTCAGGTTTAAATACCTAGCCGCTCCAACCAGACGTACAACTGAGACAGCAGTTGGAACTGGTCTACCAAATCATTATCTTCACCAAGCCAACTGGTTCTATTTCCTCAACTCTTTCATTTCCTCATTCCTGTGTTGTGCAATTGTTCATATCTGTGTTTGAAGACTTTTGACCAAAGACTTTCTCAATTTCCTCAGTCTGTTTGTCTTCATCCTGTGTTAACCTGTGTTTAAGCTTTCTGTACTCTGTGCTTGTTTTCATTTCATCATGATGACTATGCTTGTGTTCTGCTATGCATACTTTTGAGTACTTATTCCACTGCAAGTAGTTCTTCGCTAAGGAATTTCCTCACCCACAAATTCCTCAGTGAAGAATTTATAAAAATCGCCTATTCACCCCCCCCTCTAGTCGATATAATGCACTTTCAATTGGTATCAGAGCAAGGTACTCCCTTGTTCTGTGTGATTTTGGTTTAACCACCTGGAGTTTTAGTTATGTCGACCACAGGTATGAAAAAATGACATGTCCCATCTTTGACGGTCATGATTATCCCAAGTGGAAGGCCATGATGAAGAAGCGCCTCATGGCGATGAACAGCGAACTGTGGACAGTCACTGAGATTGGTCTTACCGATCTGTGCAAGACGGCGGAAGCTGATGACATTCGCAAGTACACTCTTCTCAACCTCACGGCGAAGGGCGTCATCTGCTCCTGTCTGTCTCAAAATCAGTTCAGGAACGTTATGCATCTCGATCATGCGAAGTTTATCTGGGACCGTCTCTCTGATGTCTATGAAGGTCATCGAACCCGTCATGATCCTTGGTTTGAGGACTTCAAGGAATCTCTCAAGTCGATGACATTCGAACCAGAATCATCATCCTCCTCACCATGCCTTATGGCAGATGGTGAAAAGGTAACTGAATGCTATCTGTCTGAATCTAGTGATGATGAATTAGGACCCAGTTATGTCAAACTTGTTTCCCTTGCAACTAAACAACAAAGAGCTTTGGAAAAGGTTCAAAACATGCTTAGTAAGAGCGATGATATGTTGGGCGAAGAAATGGATCAGTCAAAAGCTTTGGCTGAAAGTCTTCAGAGACTTCATACCAAGTATGACACCCTTCAAGATCAACATAACACTCTCTTATCTGATCATGAGAAGCTTTCTTATGAATTTCTTCAAAGAAAGCAAGATCTTGAGAAGCTAAGAGTGAGTTATGAAGATCTTCAGCAGGAGCGCGATTCATTACTTGCTCAACAAATCAGCGCTGCTCAGGAAGAATTTGTTCCTCCATGTTTGAAATGCATTGAACGTGAATCTGCTAATTCTTCACCTGAATGTTCAAATGCTACAAATTCCTCAACTGTCTCTGCAATCTTTAATTCCTCATTTGAGGACATTGCTAGTATCACTAACGATGCAGGGCTGAAGGAATTGTACATGACAGGCATGTACAAAAGTCTCAAAGGGCATCAGACTCTTTGTGATGTGCTTAAAAAGCAGATCCTCAATAGAAACCCTAGGAAAGAGGGTATTGCCTTTGAGAGGAAACTCAATGCTGATGGTACATATTGGAAGCCTGAGCAGTACCCCAAAACCTCATGGGTTGCTGCAAAGGGACCTCCAGTTGATCCATCTAATTTATCTGGCTTTACATGTGAATCTTCTCATTCTTCTAATGAGTCATTTGACTCCAACTATAAACTGTTCAAAAATCAGAATGGTGAAGTATTTGCTAGATATGTTGGCACAAACTGCAGGAACGGTTCCCGTATGAAGAAAATCTGAGTTCCCAAAAGGTGCCTTGAAAGTCTTCAGGTGAATGTCCTCATGACATCACCTGTGAAGAATAGAAACCCCAGATCAAATTCTTCATATGGACCAAATTCTTCATATGGATCCAAGTCCTCATACGGACCAAATTCCTCACGTGGATCAAATTCCTCAAAAGGATCAAAAGTCCTCATATGAACATCATTGTGCTAACAACTCTGTTTCGCATGGAAGAGCCAAGGGCTATGAATATGAGCATTATTCTTCTAATCATTATGTTCATAAGTCCTCGAAGAATTTCTCTGCTTATTCATATGCTTACCCTAACTCCTCTTATGTGAAACGAAATGGATTGGCTTCTATGCCACCTTTCTCATATGGAGCTCGCAGAGTGATGAACTCTTTGCCACCCCTTCAGATGTGGGTGGTGAAGAAAAAGAACTAATCTCTTCTGCAGGGTCAGGTCTCCAGACGTACTTGAACATCTGAAGAATTTGCTGGAGACCTGAAGTATGCCTGAAAGGACGCATGCTAATCATGAAGAAATGAACTTTCATTTCTCACGTCCTCATACTGCTTTATCTGTTCTATTGCTTGATCAAATTGATCTGATGAATTGATGTCATATTCTTCACTGATGAAGTATATGAAGTTCGTAAGCTGCACTAATTCATCTGCAGGATGATCAACCCAAAGCCACTGAGTGGGTCCTCGATAGTGGATGTACAAATCACATGACTGGTGACAAGAATCTATTGATTGATGCTCCCTTATCACCATCGCATCTGAAGCATATCATCTTCGCTGACAAAGGCAAAAGTCAGGTATTGGGTCTAGGTAAGGTTGCGATCACAAAGGATCGACACATGGACAAAGTCATGCTTGTCGAGTCCTTAGGATACAACCTCATGTCTGTCTCAATGCTTTGTGATCTTGATATGGTAGTTGTCTTTGGCAAGTATCGTTGTGTTGTGGTTATGGAAGCTGACAATTCCAAAGTCTTCGAAGGCTTTAGGAGAGGAGACTTGTATATTGTTGATTTCTCTACAGGACCGCAACCAGCCGTGTGCCTACTTGCAAAAGCTTCAGAAGGATGGCTATGGCATCGACGACTTGGTCATGCAGGCATGAGGAATTTGCACACGCTTGCGAAGAAGAAGCATGTCATTGGCATTGAGAATGTCAAATTCCTCAAGGATCACCTATGTGGAGCTTGTGAAGCTGGAAAGATGACCAAGGCTAAGCATCCAGCGAAGACTATCATGACCACTACTCGACCATTCGAATTGCTTCACATGGACCTCTTTGGTCCTAACCATTACTCAGCTGTCACAAATGACGCATCTCTCTATGGGCTTTTTATTGTTGATGATTACTCTCGTTACACATGGGTACACATTGTTACTTACAAACATGAAGTGCAAGAAGTCTTCAAACGATTTTCCTCGAGGGCTTCAACCAACTTTGGTGTGAAGATCAAGCACATCAGAAGTGACAATGGAACTGAGTTCAAGAATTCTGGTCTTGATGACTATCTTGATGAACTTGGTATTACTCATGAGTTATCTGCTCCTTACACTCCTCAGCAAAATGGCGTCGTGGAGCGCAAGAACAGAACTCTTGTTGAGATGGCTCGCACTATGCTTGATGAGTACAAGACGCCTTGTCACTTCTGGATTGAGGCAATTTATACTGCGTGCCACATCATCAACAGGGTATATCTTCACAAATTCTTCAAGAAGACTGCCTATGAACTCCTCACTGACAAGAAACCCAATGTGAGTTATTTCAAAGTCTTCGGTGCTAAATGTTGGATTAGAGATCCTCATCACAATGCTAAATTTGCACCGAAAGCACATGAAGGTTTTATGCTTGGTTACGGAAAGGACTCGCACACCTACAGAGTCTTCAACACTGTTCTTCACAAGGTTGTTGAAACTGTAGATGTGTGGTTCGATGAAACTAATGGCTCGCAAAGAGAGCACCTACCCTCTGTGATAGATGAACCAGCAACTGAGGAAACTATCAAGTTCAAGGCTACTGAGGATGTCATTCCTACCGAAGAATCTGCTGAAGAATTCATTCCAGAACGTGAAGAACGTCGAGCTAATGCACCTGAAGAAATTGCTGAAGAAAATGCTGATCAAATTCCTCGACGACAACCTACTCATCCTCGCATTGCAAAAGAAGTGCAAGTTGAGAAGATCATCGATGACATTGAAGCACCAGGTCCTCTCACACGCTCAAAAGCTTCACATTTATCTAACTTTTGTGGGCACTATGCTTTTGTCTCTATCTCAGAGCCCACTAAGGTAGATGAAGCATTTCTGGAGCCTGAGTGGATTCAGGCCATGCAAGAAGAATTACATCAGTTCGAGCTCAACAACGTTTGGGAACTGGTCAATCGTCCAGATCCTCGCAAACACAATATCATTGGCACAAAGTGGATCTACCGCAACAAGCAAGATGAAAATGGCCTTGTGGTGAGGAATAAGGCACGACTAGTAGCTCAAGGCTACACACAGGTTGAAGGAATTGATTTCGATGAAACTTTTGCACCTGTTGCTAGACTTGAAGCTATTCGCATATTACTTGCTTATGCTAACCATCATGATATCACTTTATATCAAATGGATGTGAAAAGTGCATTCCTCAATGGTAAGCTTGAGGAAGAAGTATATGTTGCTCAACCCCCAGGTTTTGAAGATCCTAAGCATCCTGACAAAGTCTTCAGACTAAATAAGGCCCTCTATGGCCTCAAGCAGGCCCCTCGGGCGTGGTATGATACTTTGAAGGAATTCCTCATGAAGAAAGGCTTCAAACCCGGTTCACTCGACCCTACTCTTTTCACTAAATCATATGATGATGAATTGTTTGTATGCCAAATATATGTTGATGACATCATCTTTGGCTGTACTGACCAACGTTATAGTGATGAATTTGCCTATATGATGAGTGAAGAATATCAAATGTCTATGATGGGAGAGTTGAAATTCTTCTTAGGTCTTCAAATTCGTCAACAGCGCAATGGCATATTCATATCTCAGGAGAAATACCTCAAGGATGTACTGAGGAAATTCGGCATGCAAGATTGCAAAGGCGTCAAAATTCCTATGCCCACAAATGGCCATCTGTGCACTGATGAAAATGGTATTGACTTCGATCAAAAGGTATACCGCTCCATGATTGGTTCTTTATTGTACTTATGTGCATCTAGGCCAGATATTATGCTTAGTGTTTGCATGTGTGCCCGATTTCAAGCTACACCGAAGGAATCACACCATAAGGCTGTGAAGCATATTCTTCGATATCTAGCTCACACACCAACACTAGGATTATGGTACCCCAAGGGCTCGGCTTTTGATCTCGTTGGATATTCTGACTCTGACTATGCTGGTGATCGTGTGGATCGCAAGTCAACATCTGGTACATGTCATTTCCTCGGACGATCTTTGGTCTGTTGGTCCTCGAAGAAACAGAACTGCGTATCACTGTCTACTGCTGAAGCTGAGTACATTGCTGCTGGTTCTTGCTGTGCTCAATTGCTGTGGATGAAGCAAACTCTCAAGGACTACGGCGTCAACGTGAAGAATGTGCCTCTCTTCTGTGACAATGAGAGTGCCATCAAGATTGCTCACAACCCAGTTCAGCACTCGAAGACAAAGCACATTCAGATTCGTCATCATTTTCTTCGCGATCATGTGTTGAAGGGCGACATTTCTATTGAGCATGTGAAGACTGAAGAACAGCTAGCCGATATCTTCACAAAGCCCTTGGATGAGAAGAGATTTAGCAAGTTGCGGTGTGAGCTAAATATCCTAGAATCTTCGAATGTTCTTTGAAAAGGACACTCATCCTAACACTTATGCAAAATTGATGACTTAGATGTGCAACACATGAAGAAACATTTTTCTTCAATCAATGAAGAATAACACTCTAAGTGTGAAGAAATTAATGAAGAATTTGATTCTCAGAACCCTACGACAATTGTACGCGGTGTCTGAAATCATCATTCTTATACGGTGGGTCACGCCACCACAAAAGTTGAAAATCTTCAATTTGAGTTTTTCCTCAGTTTTGAAATTCCTCAGTTGTTCATATTCTTCAACTCTGCAAAATCTTCACTGTTTCCGTCGTTTTTCTTCATTGGCTATATATATATATATGAGTTTATGTCCTCTACAGCATTCACTTATGGCTAATTCTTCAAGTTGGTTTTTCTGCTAAGTGAATGTGATCGGACCCTTCCCCTCTATGCTATACTCAACCCAATCTATTCACAAATTCTTCATGTGCGTTCTATTTGAAACTCGTTCAAAATCTTCACTGTGTCCTTGTCAGCTGAAGAATTTGCGAACGGAACTTTTAACTTATCTTATCCAAATTTTCGGCTTTGCCGCTCAAACCGTTCCGCTTCCCACGATATACTTATCTATTCACCCACGATCTAACACGATCTCCACTTCTCAGTACGTGGGTGACACATGTCAAGCGAATGAGAAGGGTCAGGGGCACGTTCGTCCAATTTCTTCGGGCGAACCGTTTTTCACCGTGGCTATAAATACCCCCTCTCCCCTTCCTCACTTCTTTTACTCCGCTCGACCTCTCTCCAGCTCGAGCTTCTCAAACCCTAGCGCCGCCGCTACATCATCGTCGCCGGTGAGGAAGAGCTTCACTGCCTCGACCTCGTCGCCGCCGTACTCACGCCGGCCGCGGAAATCTTCACTCCGCCGCCGTAGCCGTCTTCCTCCGCCAAGTTAGGGCGTGGAAGATCTGCACAGACGAGCTTCACTTCTCCACATCCCAGTTCGTCGTGTTCTTCGTTCAGGGTAATTAAAAGTTACTTTTACTGCCCACTTTGATTCAAATGTTTACTACAAAATCTTCAAAGGTGTTTTTCTTCAAATTCTCACACACTAAACACCTCACATGTCATCTGTTCTTGATTCGTTCTCTAAGCATCATTTTTCTTCAAGATTCCTCAATTGTGTGGATCTTCGATCTATACAACTCTGGAACCTAAGACAAAGAACGCTTAGTGAAATTCTTCAAGACTCATCTGGTCAAATTCCTCAAACTTGTTCTTATTGAAAAACCTTCTGAGAACGCATATGACCTCTCCAAATTCCTCGCAACTATACTCTGTTCACAGGTACTCATGTCCGCTGCTGAATCACTAGGTTCTCATCAACTTAACTCATTTGCAGCGTTCCTTGAAGAAAAGTTGCATACTTCTTCAGAGAGTTCAATTGTTCAAATTCCTCAACCGAAGAAAATGGCTAATGAAAAGAAGCCACAGAAAGGAGGAAAGAGGCCTGAGGTCAATACTGCCTTTGAAATCCCTAAGGACATTTATGCTGGGTACTGCACACCCCCTGAGGAAGATAAAAATCAGCGCAAGGTGCGCATTCAGATGATAGAAAGGAGATGGGCAAAAGAGTGGAGGGAGTACAGGTATGTGACTCCAAAATACATGAAGAAATTCGCTGTTACTCCTCCATGCTCAAGACCTCCATTGGCACCTGGCCAAGAAGCAGATCCCACTAGCATCAAGCGCGGTGAGGATTTTCCTGAAGAATGGGCCAAGCGCCAGGCCAAGTTGGCCAAACAGGCAAGAGATGCAGTGAGGAAATTCAACGAAGATTCCACTGCTGCTGCTGCTGAGGCCTCTGTAAGGCCGAAGAAATCCATGGCAAAGAAGCCTGCGCACAAGCCAAGTGCCTCTTCTTCAATGCCCTCACGTCCAATTTCCTTAGCTAAGCCCTCACGGCCAATTCCTCAAGCCGCTCCTGCTCCTCCAAAGTCCTCAGCTGCTCCGACAAAATCCTCAGCACCTGTGCATCTCGCCAGGTGCCAAAGGACTACAGGCTTCTCTATTGCCTCAGGAGTTTCAGCTAGTTCCTCAGCTGCACCAAATTCTTCAACAGGACCCTCTCTGCTGAAGACTAAGACCACTGCTGGACGAGGCTCTCGCCCAAGTCTTCACAAGAAGCAGGTCGCCTTCCAAGTGCCGTCTGAAGAAGACGAAGCTGATGATGAAGAACTTGCTGAAATCATCAGAGATAGGCAAGTCAGGGCCGCTAGAGCCAAGGGCACAGAAGTGCCACTGCTTTTGGATCCAAAGCTGACCCTCGACTATATTGATCTCTAGCACAAGGACCCAAACACTCCTATGCCTGATTTCAAGTTGACACCTGGCCAAAGTCACATGCTGACCCATTTCATCAGTGAAGAAAAATGGAAATATGAGAAGGCCAGGCAAATCAAGAAAGCACAATACAGGAAGAAGAAGTTTCTGAAGAACAACGTTGTCTCTATGACAACTGATGAACTCGTAAAGCTCTAGTCTGAAATCAAAGTCGTCAGCGATGATTTCAACGCTTACTATGCTGATTGGAAAGGAGCCAAGGTCAGGTTCGTCAATCTGACGAAGACACTCACTTCAAGTGCCGCTGCCCCTGTGCATATTGAAGTCACTCCGGCTGAAGCATCTGCTCAGCAAACTGAAGAACATGCCAGCACCGCTGATGATAATCAGGCTGCTAAAGATAATGTGAGTTCCAGGGCTGATGACTGCATTCCAGCCGCTGATGAAATTCCCAGGGCACCCACTTGTGGTGCGCCTGAAGAAAATGAAGAGGTCAGGGCAACTGCATCAGTTGTGCCTGAAGAAACTGCACCAAATTCCTCTGCTCCACCTGCGCCTACTCCAACTACAATCCTTCCATCTGCATCAGATGTGAAGAAGACCAAGGCTGCAGAGCGTGCAGCAGTGAAAAAAAGGAAAGCGTCAGCTTCTTCAGATTCTTATGCTCCGAAGAAAATGAAACCTATGACCAGCTCTTTTGCAAACCCGATTGATGTTGTTCCAATCTCAACCATGCCATCAAAGGACCTTGTTCCTTTTGGTGAAGAATATGTGATCCCTAGCGGATCCGATGAAGAAACTCCTTCTGCTGCTACGCCAGAGCAGATGGATGAAGAAATTGAAGTGGATGAAATCCCTTCAACCCCAGTTGTTTCCTCGCCTGTGCCTCAGTTTACTGCTGAAGAGGCCGGCGTTGAAGAAATTGAAGATGAAGATGTGGACATTGGCTGTACCACACCTGTGATGAATGATGACTTTTGGGAAAGTCAGTACCCCAATTCTCCACTCTTCACTCCACTGCAGCAAATTCCTCAGTCCCCAGTCACTACAGTTCAAATGGGATCTGATGAAGCTCATGAAGACATTCCAGCCGCTAGTGCTGAAGAAACTGAAAATGGAGAATTCAAGAACCAGGCTGCCACTGAAGAGGAACCAGAAATTCCTCAGCCTGAAGAACCTGAGATTGGGATTCCTGAGGTTGTGATGCAACTCACTGACACTCCTCTGCCCAAACCAAAGGATCCTTTCTCCAAGAAGCAAAAATTCAAGACTGATGCCTTCTTTGGCGAGCATGTATTCTTCACTGATTACAACCCTTATGACTCTGCTCGCATAAGGAAGGGGCATTTCTGGACTGCCAGCCAGGCAAATTTCTATTCCTCAGTGCTGTTCAACAAAGACAAAGTCTTCGATCATGAGCACATTCCTCACGTGGACATGGAATCTCAGCCATGCTTCGTGCCAGTCCTCAGTGTTCTTCATGACGCTGGACTGTTAAATTTCTGCACTGACATCAGTGATTGGAATGAAGAACTTATTCTTCAATTCTATGCAACGCTGCACATCACCGGAAATTCTGAAGATGTGAATTCATGGGTGCTGGACTGGATGTCTGAAAACACTCACTACAAGGCACCAGCTACTGAATTGCTTCGTGCCTTACCTCTCAGTCCGCCCCTTGAAGGTGCTTGTTGCGTCTACAATGAACCTGAGCTAACCGATCACTACATGCAAGTGCTGATGAAGCCTTTGAAGCCAGGTCAGACCTCAAGAACAAAATTCCTTGTGAAGGAATTGATGTATGTGCCTCGGACTGTCTATCGCATTCTGACGAAGACATTGAGTCCAATCAAGGGCCACGACTAAAATGAAGAAGAAGTCGTTGGCATCATGAAGAATCTGCTTTTCAATATCATTCATGGCATTCCCATCAACTTCCATGATTTCTTCATGAGGACTCTGGCTAATGTCGCCATGTCACCATTTGAGTTGAAGCCTTATGCACCTTGGATTATGAGATTCATCAGGACAAGGTCTTCACTCAACTATAAAGTTGATACACTGAACCATTGCAGCTACTTGCCCCCAATTGAAGTCCTCAAACGGACATTTTCCTCAGCTGATGAAAAGGGCAAGGCTACTGCTGTAATTGATGAAGGCACTCGTCCATTGGATGGACAATTTCACAAGGTTGCATCCTACTCCACCAATGATGACTCTGCCACCCATGACTCTGCCGCCAACGCACCCAAGCAAAATCCTCAAGGCACAGCACCCAGGGTGATGACTGGCCGTGAGCTTCTACTCAGTTTTCACCAGAAGGTTGATCGCAATCATAAATGGGTCAAGCGTCAGTTTGGTTCAATTCTTCACAACATGACTGCTACCCACAATGCAGTGAAGAAAAACCACTACTACCTTCATGAAATCCTCAACCGCACCTGGGCTGTTCTGTCTCAAGTCTATAGTGAAGAAGATCTGAAGACAATGGGTCTCAAGGATGATCTTGACTGGGCTGCACCTCCTCCGAAGAAGTACAAGAAGGTCAAGGTTCCTTCCTTGGTGGCCAGCTCCTATTCTTCATCGCGTGACACTGATGAACATGAAGATTTGGACGACACTGCAGCAGGCCCTACTCCAACAACCGACCCCAACAACGCTGACGCTCCTTCATCACCTTGATATTCTTCAGGGGCGTTAGTCCTCATTTTCGACCCTATTGGACATTTGATGACAAAGGGGGAGAAATTTGAGTTAGTCTTCAAGCGGGTCTATTATATGGGTGTTTTTTTCCTAAGTTACAACTCTCGTTCTTCTGATGACTTTGTTGGATCGAGTTGTAAACTTAAACTCTATGGTGACCTGATACTTTTGCTGTTTCTTCCGCATGCTTATTCCTCGTTAATGTTATTGCACGCATGCTGAATTACATCAGTCACCATATTTCATCATGCATTTCAAATTCTTCATATATTATGTCAAATGCGTGTATGAATTACAAGATATAGGGGGAGATCTCCATGATTCAACTCTTCAAGTGTGCATTGCTTCAAAATCAAATTCCTCACTATGCACATCTTTAGGGGGAGTTCTTCTATATCTTGCAATCAAATTCCACAATATCAGTATTTACACTTCATATGTTTATCCCCGTTGAAAACTTAACCTATATTGTCATCAATCACCAAAAAGGGGGAGATTGTAAGTGCATCTAGTGCCCCTTAGTGATTTTGGTGTATTGAAGACTTATAGGTTAAGGGACTAATGTGTTTATGAGTGTACACAGGTCTATAAGTCTATGAGGAGTTTGATATTTACAGAGAAAGTCGACCCCTAAAAATGAAGTTCTTCGACTGAAGACTTTGGATTTCTCAAGACTTTTTGAAGACTTTGAAAGTGAAGAAATTGGTGTGACCTTGAAGACTTAGTATTCATTTGAGGAACATGAAGCGTGAAGACTTTTGTTTTCATAGTTTCATTTTCTCTTTCTTGAGTCATAGGAAACACCGTACTGTTAAAGGGGGTCGAGGAAATACTAAGGAAAAATTTCCATGTGATGCTCAACTCAAAATCCTACACCTACCAATCCCTTCGAGTGAAGCCATTGGAAATCTCATACAGTTCAGTCATATTCTTTAGTGACAGAGACGAAGTTCTTCTGGTCTTTGAGGAATTTGTTCTGACTGAGGAGTTAGGAATTCGCTAGTGCGGATTGCCTACACAGTGAGGAACATGATAGCCCTGAGGAATTTGAACCTCAAATTTCCGACCGTTGGTGTGCTATGCGCCAGCTGTCCCAAAATATCTACCCACCTAACGGTCATATCATTTAAGGGCATTTATGTCTTATCATGCGGGCTGCTCCCTAGGCTATAAATAGCCGCCCCCTACAACCACTAGCTGGTTGGCTGCTCCGAGAGAAACTGACACTTGTCATTTGAGAGCATCCCATCCTCCGAGGACTTTGAGCGAAAATCATCAAGTGAGGAAAAACCCAAACCCAAACACCTACAAACCCAAAGTGACTGAGCATCACTGAAGAGATTTATCCTGCGTGGATCCGATGCTTGTTACCTTTGAAGACTGTGCTTCTTCCAGACGGCTAGGCGTCATGGTCTAGAGCATCCAAGAGGAAATTGTGGATCGCCGAGTGACCGAGTTTAACCCAAACCCAAACACCTACAAACCGAAAGTGATTGAGCATCACTAAAGAGATTTATCCTGCGTGGATCCGACGCTTGTTACCTTTGAAGACTGTGCTTCTTCCAGACGGTTAGGCGTCATGGTCTAGAGCATCCAAGAGGAAATTGTGGATCGCCAAGTGACCGAGTTTGTGAAGGTTCGGAAGTCACCAGAAGACTTACCATGAGTGATTGGACGAGGTCTGTGTGACCTTAGTTCAAGGAGAATACGGTGAGGACTGTGTGTCCGGGACTGGGTGTCCTTAGGTTTAAATACCTAGCCGCTCCAACCAGACGTACAACTGAGACAGCAGTTGGAACTGGTCTACCAAATCATTGTCTTCAGCAAGCCAACTGGTTCTATTTCCTCAACTCTTTCATTTCCTCATTCCCGTGTTGTGCAATTGTTCATATCTGTGTTTGAAGACTTTGACTGAATACTTTCTCAATTTCCTCAGTTCAATTTCCTCAGTCTGTTTGTCTTCAACCTGTGTTATCCTATGTTTACGCTTTCTGTACTCTGTGCTTGTTTTCATTTCATCATGATGACTATGCTTGTGTTCTGCTATGCATACTTTTGAGTACTTATTCCGCTGCAAGTAGTTCTTCGCTAAGGAATTTCCTCACCCACAAATTGCTCAGTGAAGAATTTATAAAAATCGCCTATTCACCCCCCTCTAGTCGATATAACGCACTTTCATCTTTAATGAAATTTAAAGTTTTCGCGTCTCCTTTTTTAGAGGTTGAATTTTTTTCCTTGCATCGTTCGCTCTTCCAGGTCTTGCCTTAGGAGGACTGGCAGTTGCCCGCCACTCTTCCTCGTGCGTCTCGCACGCGGGGGCTGGGCATGGTGTGCGCTCGGGCCCTCCTGCGAACACACCTCGCCAAAGCCTCAGTGTCCTGGCCTTTGGCGTCTTTATCCTCACGCGACGCTCTCAAACGAGCTTGCGGGCACGAATGCCCCATTTTGAGTCCGTGCCTCCGGGCATCGCGACGTAACATGCCAGCGGGGGGCCAGCCCATGCTCGGGGGCTCGCGCAGGGCGCGACACATCCAGAGGTTTCCTAATCTTGCAGCCGCGGGGTGCCTTCCGAGGCTCGACGACCTTCAAATCTTCAAGAATGAGGGGTGTGCAGGGAATCTGAGTCATGGAGAGGCACGCCCCCACGGCAAGGGAGTCTACACAAGCATACTAAGCTAAATCACCCTGATCATAATCAGAGCAACATGGATATCGCAATGCAATATGAAAATGATAACGACGTGATATATTTCCAATGTATCTATAATTTTTTATTGTTCCATGCTATTATATTATCTGTTTTGGATGTTTTATATGCATTAATATGCTATTTTATATTATTTTTGGGACTAACCTATTAACCTAGAGCCCAGTGCCAGTTTATGTTTTTTCCTTGCTTTTGAGTTTCGCAGAAAAGGAATACCAAACGGAGTCGAAACGGAATAAAACCTTCGCGATGACTTTTCTTGGACTAGAAGACACCCGAGAGACTTGGAGATCAAGTCGGAAGAGCCACGAGGCGGCCACAAGGGGGAGGGCGCGCCCAGGGGTAGGGCACGCCCCTGCCTTGTGGGCCCCTCCTGAGTACCCTGACCTAATTCTTCGGCCTATATATTTACATATATTCCCAAACCACCAGAAGTATCCACGAAAACACTTTTCCACCGCCGCAACCTTCTGTTCTTGGGGCCTTTTCTGGCATTCTGCCGGAGGGGGATTCGATCACGGAGGGCTTCTACATCAACTATATTGCCCTTTTGATGAAGTGTGTGGCTTCTTCTCTCTCTTTGATTCTCAATACCATGTTCATCTCGATGTTCTTGGAGATCTATCCGATGTAATCTTTGTTTGCGGTGTGTTTGCTGAGATCTGATGAATTGTGGATTTATGATCAGCTTATCTATGAATATTATTTGAATCTTCTCTGCATTCTTTTATGCATGATTTGGTATCTTTGTAATTCTCTTCGAATTATCGGTTTGGTTTGGCAAACTAGATTGGTTTTTCTTGCAATGGGAGAAGTGCTTAGCTTTGGGTTCAATCTTGCGGTGTCCTTTCCTAGTGACAGTAGGGGCAGCAAGGCGCGTATTGTATTGTTGCCACCGAGGATAAAAAGATGGGGTTTACATCATATTGCTTCAGTTTATTCCTCTACATCATGTCATCTTACTTAATGCGTTACTCTATTTTTCATGAACTTAATACTCTAGATGCAGGCAGGAGTCGGTCGATGTGTGGAGTAATAGTAGTAGATGCAAAATCGTTTTGGTCTACTTGACACGGACATGATGCCTATATTTCATAATCATTGAATTAGATATCGTCATAACTTTGCGCTTTTCTATCAATTGCTCGACGGTAATTTGTTCACCCACCGTATTATTTGCTATCTTGAGAGAAGCCTCTAGTGAAACCAATGGCCTTGGGGTCTATTTTCCATCATATAAGTTTCCGATCTACTATTTTGCAATCTTTTACTTTCCGATGTATAAACCAAAAACCCGAAAATATTTACTTTATCATTTTTTAGTTTCATCTATCTCTATCATATCTCACTTTTGCAAGTAACCGTGAAGGGATTGAAAACCCCTTTATCGCGTTGGATTCAAGTTGGTTGATTGTTTGTGCAGGTATTGGTGATTTGTGCGTTGTCTCCTACTGGATTGATACCTTGGTTCTCTAACTGAGGGAAATACTTATCTCTACTTTGCTGCATCGCCCTTTCCTCTTCAAGGGGAAAACCAACGCAAGCTCAAGAAGTAGCAGGAAGAATTTCTGGTGCCGTTGCCGGGGAGATCTACGCCAAGTCAAGACATACCAAGTACCCATCATAAACTCTCATCTCTTGCATTACATTATTCGCCATTTGTCTCTCATTTTCCTCTCCCCCACTTCTAAAACGATTTTCAAAAAGATTTGCCCTTTTGTTCGCCCTTCTTTTGTTTGCCTTTATGTCTTACTTTGCTCGTTTGCTTGTTTGCTTGGTATAATTGTGTATTTATTGGAAAGCAAGAACAAAAAGCTTATGGATCCTCATCCACTTGCTAATATTTTTAAGAGATCCAATTTTGATGAACCAATTGCTAGTGAGTTGAGTGCACTAGATTATCTTTATGAAGTTTTGCTTGAAATTCGTGAATCTGAAAACTGTGATGAAGTGCTAAAAGAAGAAATTTATGAAGTGATTCACGATAGCTCCTTGAATGAAAAACATGATTGCAATGATGTTATTATAAATTCAATTAATGTCAATTGTGCTAATAATATGCAAAACCCTAAGTTCGGGGATGCTAATTTTGCTATGTCCACTACTTATTGTAATGATCATGATTGGGGTGATAATGTTTCTTATAATATTGAAATTTTGTTTAAGCCTCATGATGAAGTGCTAAAAGAAGAAATTTATGAAGTGATTCACGATAGCTCTGGAAGAAATCATGATCATGGATATCTTCCTGGTGGCTGCCTGGAGCCTCTGGAAGGAACGAAACAACAACTACTTTCGACATGTGACCCCCACAGTCGCCTCCTGGAGGACACGCTTCAAAAAGGGTTTCTCTGATATTAGCCATAGAATACCACAGCA